>NW_027142363.1:21408632-22008632 GCF_026170545.1 Melanerpes formicivorus
TGAAGTAATAGGTTCTTGGAATTACAGCGTGTCTTGCTTTTTTCATAGAACTTTATTTAAGCTTGTCTTGCAGCATTTAACCCGAGTCCCCTCTTTCGTTTGATCTTCTAACTTTATTTATACAACAGTGCTTAATGATCCTGCAGAATGTGTGGGTTCCTTTTTTTTTTTTTTTCTTTTTTTTCCTCACCATAAATAAATAAATAAGTAATATTTTTGGGGGGTGGGAGGGAAGAAAAATCCGTCCAGTGTAGTTGACAGTACTTTTATAACCTCAGTAAGGGGGCTGTATGTGCAATTTCCTTCAGAGATGACAAATACAAACATCCGTATAGACCAACCCTGATAGAATCACTTCATTCCCGTTGAAATAAATTTTTTGATCACTTTCAAGGTGACTCTTTCTTCCCTGAAACACAGTAAGGGACACTATGCTCCCCCCTGCACACAACACCTGACAGCTACACACAGCAGCACCTTACCCTTCCCCTGGTGCTCACGGGGTGCTGACCGGTGGTCCAGCCTCCTCGCCATGAGGTGCTGCTGGTGGCTTTCCCACAGCACCAGGCTCTGGCTGCAGCAAGGCAAGCTCCTCAGGTTTACTTGAATCTCAACCAGACCAGTGGTAAATAGCATCCTAATCACACTCCTGAGACCAAGGTAGCACAGGGTGCTTCAGCAGAGCCATATTTTATACAGTTTGATAGGCTGTGGGTTTGTATCAGAGCACAGGAGCTTCAAGTAATTATTTTTACACAAAACCTGTGACTTGTCTAGCAAAATAACAAGGGCGGACTCATAAGAGAGTATGGAGAAGCTTCTACTGATGTATTTGGTCCCATGAAAGCAGACCTGTCCCAGATTCGTCCTATGCTCTCCTGACAGGACTGTGATTACGTGAACACCCAGAATGAGCAGCAGTGTGATGTGGAGGGCAAATGTGGCCCTTGTCAACAGCCTTTGTTGTTTTGTAGGACTGTGTGGGTTAGAAGTTGGGACAAGTTGGGAGGTTTATTTTCTTGCGCAAAAATGGAACTCATTTAAGACTTAGGTTAGTAAATCTCCCTCTTTAGGTTGGTAAATCTTCTCTAGGCCAGCAAACTGGTATCGCCGAGATATTTAAGAAGAGCACTGTCAAGACAGAGTAATCTAATTGCTCTATAGCCTAATTTGATTCTATTTAATTAGAAATAAGGAAAAAAAAAGGCAAGTATCTTAGAGGCTTACACGTCTGTTCACTAAATTACTGTTGACTTTTTTCATTGACATTCCATAAATGGCAAAGTTAAGGTTAACAGTATAAATAGGGGTGCTGAGGATTGTGAAAGGGGAACCCAAGCAATTAAAAAAAAAAGAGGGGGAAAAAAAATGGCTTACACAAGGTGATATCATAATAGACAGAATATTTATTTAACTTGCAGTAAATTGACACACCTCTAGACAGAGACAATTATGACTGACTGTAAAACATCTGACAGAACCAATTATGACTGACTGTTGTTTGCTACCTTTGCACAGAAATAAATGAAACACAGATATTTGGAACAGAGGCTGCTGCCTGTGTGTCTGAGCTCGCTGTAATTAAAATACAATAACCAGTAGGCGAGGGGAAAAAAAAAAAGGGGGGAAGTAAAAAGAAATTCAGTAGCTAATTTAGTATGTTCTTTAACTCTTTAAATTTAAAAAAAAAAAAAGAGAGAGAGGCAGGATGCTGCACAGAAATGGTACTCTGCAGCTCTTTTTTTGTTCGTTCCCAGATAAAGCAGCATTTTTGGCACTGTGCTCCCAGGCACCTAGCATTGTTTCGCACGTACCCCCGGCGCAGATACAAAGGAATGTGAACGTATTTTTACTCTGAAGAGCAGGCTATCAACAGAATAATCAGGGGGAGAGAGAGTTTAATAATATGACACAGTTCAGTTGTCCAATCAGTAGGAGAAAAAAAAAAGAGAGAGAGAGAGAAATTCTTCGCAGAGCAACATCTTAGGGAGTCTAGGAACAAAAGTTCTTGATCCTGACTGTCAGGTTGTTCTGTGATTTTCATAGGAACAAGAAGAAATGCAATAAATGGAAAACACATGGCCAGGTATAGATAACCTCCAAATATTTCCATCCTTGCTTCCAGCATCACTTCAGCAATTGGATCACTTCAGTAAATGGATTTCAGGAACCTTTTAATTTATTTTTGTTTGTTTGTTTGTTCCCCCTCCCAGATAATATACAAATATACCTAGTTAGCTAAACAAGAACTTGGGTGGGACATCCAGAAGTTCAGACTGGGTTTTGTGAAGGCAACAAGGAGGCTTTTACATTGGCAGGGGTAGGAGGTTAACTGTGAGCTTGGTGATGCAACTCTTAAAACCTTTACTAGACTCAGTGGTTTACTAACTTTAGAGACTTTAGTACCTGCATTTTATTTAGATGGACTCAGAATCATGTGCTTGTGTTGGGTTTTTTTTATTATTATTACTTCTATTAATATAATTGTATCTTTCATTTGGGTGGTACCTTTTGTATGCTCTGCATACGTACATCTCTTATAGACAGCCACATATGCATTCTGCAGCAGTGGGCATCTTAAAACGAAATTGCTGGCCACTGCACTTGGATATTATTAAAATAGGTACAGAAGTATTCAGAATGTGGCAGACTTAGGGAAAGGCAATTTCAGTCAGTTCGTATAGTTTAGTGTCCAGAAGGCCTTAGGTGTGTTATTGATTAAATTCTCATTTAGGAAGAAAGTAGGAGCTTTTATATGCATCTCTAAGTTGGGTGGTATGGTAGCTGGAAGGTATTGACTGGCTGTGTGATATACGACGGTCACAGTTGCCTTTTACTCAGAGGAGCACAGAGTGATGCTGGTTGTCATTCTTACTCTGCTGTGTGGCAGCGTAAATAGTCCCCTTTCTAACCAACCTGGTGGGAAAAGTCAATATCCCATCAGCAAAGGAGGTAAACACATCAGGAGCTGTGTCCTCTCTCATCTTCCCCTGCTCTGTATTACTACAGTTCTTTAAATCTCTTCTCCCCAGTCATCAGATGCACTTGTGTCATTCAAATGCATGGTGTGGCTGTGCTGCAGACACAGCCGCTGCCTGCCTCTCCTCCCGGAGCTCCCAGCTCCTATTCTCTTATAATTGAAACTTAAAATTGGCCTCATTACTTCAACAAGGCCCCTCATATTTCTCCTTTTTTTTTTTTTTTTCCTTCAGTCCACCCTTTCCTGCTTGCCTCTATGAGGGTAATTGCATCTAAGAAATGTTTGAAGCATACTGCCAGAAAGGTTATTGCATATAATTGAAGTTTGGATTTAATGTTGGAGTGGGGGTGGGGCAGCTAGGCACTTTGTTAGTGGGACAGCTGAAGCCTGAATTGGAGCTGTACATGGGCCTGTAGTTTTGATTCCTACTTTCAGCCCTGGTTTATTGTTTGCCTAGTTGTTCCCATGATTAATGTGCCTTCCTGCTCTGTTCACATGTGCCAGCTGTCTCTGCTCATTGATAGGTTTCACCTTGGTTCTTTCTTTAGCCTAGTTCTAAGGTACAAGGATGGTGTTTTCCACGGTGTTCCTTGGTGTTTTGCTAACATGTGAGCAGTGGCAAGTGAACCCACTCACTGTGTCATTTGGCTTGAAAATGTATGAACTGCTCAGTGCTGAATTTATAGCCATGTGAGTTTGGTGGTTTTGTGCATCTGGTTATTACAACTTTTGATGTTTGTTTAATTAAACCAAACGTTTCAATAACCTTGAGATCTTGAAATGTCTTTATGCTATAGTGGCTTCAGTCTGTTAGTGAACAGATTTTATTGTATTGGTGCTGTAGGTTAAGGGAATTTTAATTCTGCTAATAAACATGATGTCATTACAGTCTGGGTAATGGTGACAATGGGATATCTTTAGCCTGGCATCTTCCTCTGTTTGCTTACTGCCCCAGGTTGGCAACAGAAATCCCCCAAACTGAATATGGCATCCTTCTTCACAAGGATGCATGAAAGGTGCTTACTAAAATGCTTTTAATCAACTTATTCAGTCACTCAGACTGGCATTGTTAATTTAATTTTGAAAGATTTGACAGCATCATGCAAAGCAATTGAGTTCAGTGGAACTTTGTGAATAAGATGAAAAACCCAAGCAGGTGGCAACTGCTCAGTAAAACATTACCGCTTGTGTCATATGCAGGAGTTAATCTGCTGAGCTCATCTTAAAACGCTGGAGGCTCTGCAAAAAAATCCTTGTAAATCCTGGAGGAGGAGAATTCACAAACTCCATAAGTGTAATAGCTGTTTCTGTTAGTGTGCCTCTCTTCCCTCCAGTCCTTGGCTTGGCTGCCAAGATGAAGGTACCGCCAGTGGGACATCTTCATCTCAGTCACACCACAGAAAGAAGTCATCACTGGAGTGAGGCATTTCTTCCCTCACACAGATGGACTCAAAACCCTCACCTCTGAACCCTTCTCTTTTAGATACAACTGAATTTTCATCTTAACTCGTGCTTTGTAGTAAAAGCCATTTGAGAGGGGATGGGAGCTCTTCTGTTACATGTTCAGAGTATGGGAAAGGCAGTGTCAGTGTTGTAAAGGTGACAGGAAGAAATGAGACAACATCTTTTAGGCAAAGCTAATGAATAACGGAAGGTTGTGTTGGTTCCTCACAAGAAACATGCTTAATGTTGTTCCTAAATGGTTTGGAAGCTTGACCTTTCAGTAGCTGTGCTGTACTATCATTGTTTTGCTTGACCTGGAGTCCCTCCAGCATAACAAGGAGACTAACTGGGAGGGCATCTCATTCTTCAATATTCAATATTCAAATTCTCCTTCTTGTGTGCTCAGCAACACAGACGATCTGGTGCTGCCTGTCCCAAGGTGTAACTGCAGACACAGGGCTTTCAGGTAGGAGATGGTGTTTCTAGAACATGGAGGATCACAACTGCACCAGATCTTCATCACTGGATTGATGTATAGCCATAAATTTGTTCTTTTAGTCTTTGCTATTTAATCTTTGCAAAGCAAAAGTTAGACAACCACCCAGACAAAATCCCTGGATGTTTGTTTTTTCTTTATTATTATGGCATGAAATCTTACAACAACCAAAAACCAATCACATGGAGCAGCTGGGGCTTTCCTGCTGAAATCTTTACAAACTCCTGCATGTACATATGAGTTTGCACATGCACAGGCATGCCAGTGAGTAAAACTCTTGCACTTCAGACATTTCTTCACAGGCATTATTGACCAGGCATTTGGGAATGGCTCTTTTTTTCTCATGTGTCAGGTGAAACTCATGCTTGCTGGTTGAGACACCAAGCATCTTCTCTCTTCCTTATGAGGACAGACTGAGGGAGCTGGGGCTCTTCAGCTTGGAAGAGACTAAGGGGTAACCTCATTCAGGTTTATAAATATGTAAAGGGTGAGTTCAAAGAGGATGGAGCCAGGCTCTGCTTGGTGATGCCCAATGGCAGCACAGGGGGCAATGGTGGAAGCATAGGAAGTTCCATGGAAACTGAAGGAAGAATTTTTTCACTGTGAGCATGACAGAACACCAGAACAGGCTGCCCAGGGGGATTGTGGAGTTTCCCTCTCTGGAGATACTCAAGACCTGGCTGCGTGGGTTCCTGTGTGGCCTGGTATAAGTGACCCTGCTTTGGCAGGGGGATTGGACTGGATGATCTCTCAAGGTCCCTTCCAGCCCCTAACATTCTGTGATCCTGTGATTTTAGGGTGGGATAGCATAGAATTTCCCATTTGTGCTACTACCCCTTTCCTTCCAACACTTCTGTGGTGCTGAGCATCATGATTCCTGTCCCACATACGAGACAGATGTGAGAACACACAAGATGGGTAATGAGTCTGTCACAGGTTGTGCCTGTGCTGGTATTAACAGCAACAGGGACAAGAGAAGTGAAGCATGGTTTCCTTCACTTCTGAAGCCAGACTTGGGATGAAATCTCTTCCTGCTTCATAGCCCTGAGGACTCTGCATAGTTCTCACCAAGTTAAGGAACCTGCTCATTTGAAATGGGATCCTTTCAGAGCCAGTTCTGCTATCACTTATTTTCTCTGCTGACTTTGTGAACTCCCATTTCACTCCAATTAGAAAACACTACTGGGCAAGCAGTGTTTCTTGCCAGCAACTGGCAGGAGCTGCTGCGCTGATGCTGATGGGGCTGAGGGACCTTCAGCCTCAACACCATATGAAGGTTCACCGTGGCCTCTAACCAGCTGGTACAGCTCTGTGGATTGGAGGAGGGCAGAGGGAAGGCAGTAGGAATTGGAAGGGCTTGCCTTAAATGTTGTCTTTGCTGGCTACAACATTCACCCCCTTTTAAAATACCATGATCTGCAATAGTAGTGAATGAAAAAAACAGTGGCTCTTTGTGGTCATTTAATCTCTGTTGTTTTTGTTGTGTGTTTTTCTTTTCTTTTCTTTTCTTTGTTCTTTTAGAGTGTTTGAAGAAGAAGCCACTCAGGAAGGAAGTCTCTGAGGCCTACAAAAGACTGAAGAGCACCGTAGATAAATGCCTGTCCATGAGTGGCTACTCAGAAGTGAACCTCGGCCAACTCTTTGCCTTCAGTATGGGAAGACCTGTGGGAGAGTCCAATAAGTGAAGACAGTGATTGATTAAAAATGGAGGGAGACCTGAGGCTAGATCCTTGTTTAACAGTAATGATCTCTTAAGCAATACTCTTTTGGTATGCACAATGACATTTTAACAATCTTTTCTCTTTGGAGGAAGGAAAATAGAAGATGAAAACAGGATGTGTGATTCACGTGGACGTGAAATATTTGAGGCATTCTTATCTTCTGTTCTTTCCTCCATTGTGAAGCCAGGGTTATTCAAACATGGAGTAGATGATTCTTGCAATATATTTTGTTGTGTATTTAGACCCATGAGGGAAAAGGGGGTGGGGGAATTGCTGCTTTAATTGGATAATTCCCAGTGAGAGTTGCTGGAATGTAAGTGATCCTAGACTTTGCTCCAGGGTATTTAGTAGAGGTGCTCTCAGGAAGAGAGGTTAGTAGAGGTCTCAGTAGGAGCACTAATGTTTTGCCTTTTCACAGTTTATCTTCTTCCTGATCATAAACATACCAATTAAAAACAATACCAAACCTGAATGCCTTTAAATGTCCTAATACCTTCTGAACAGAGGTAGGGAGGCCTTGCTCTCAAACCTATTAAAGAACGACTGAAACCTGGAGGTGCTAAAAATAGGGACCTTTTTTTTTTTATTAAGAGTCTTCCCCTGTGTCTTTAAGCACAGTATTTTGCCATGCTGGAAATTTCTGCGTGGATGTAAAGACATGTATAAAACCCATTCCCTGCACACAGAGGATATAAATGCATTTAATTTGCTTTCCATGCAAAGTATTTGAAAGTAAGGGGGAAATGTTTGGGATGGCTTTGTACCCAGTAACAAGGGGAAGGGAAAGCGGAGAATCATTGTTGCTGTTCTGTTCATAATTACTGTGTTGGAGGGTTTAAAGGTTTTTATAAACAACTTGTATTGTTCATTTACTTTTAATAAAGTGTCAAGCAGATATGACAAGAAAAGAGCATAAATTTGGGCACCTGCTTGTGTACACAAAATATTGTGCTCACGTTCACCGTGCAGTTTGCAATGTGATATATTCATGTAAGGTTACACAAATTGTCTTTTTTAATTCTTGACCAGTATAAAATGTAAAGTTTTCTTAACACTTGACCAAAAAAAAATAAAGTTTTCTAGCAAAAGAGGATCTGATTTGATTATCTGGCTTTTGAAAATTACTCCATGCAAGGTTGTGCTGTTCCAGACTTCTCCTGGTGTTACAGAAGTGTTTGTGTGCCTGGGGTTTTTTGGCTGCCCAGCCATTAAGAAAGGGAGCTTGAAGAAAAAGTAAGAGCATCAGCATGAACGTGTTGGGCACCAAAGGGATATGCATGTCTGGGTTAGGGTTCACCTCTTCCTCAGTGGCATTGGAAGTTGTTCTGTGTCACTATGGGTAATGACTATTC
The DNA here is from genome assembly GCF_026170545.1 of Melanerpes formicivorus. Classification (NCBI taxonomy): domain Eukaryota; kingdom Metazoa; phylum Chordata; class Aves; order Piciformes; family Picidae; genus Melanerpes; species Melanerpes formicivorus. The sequence goes on from NW_027142363.1 coordinate 21,416,625, forward strand.
AAATGTGCCTAAGTACACAGATGTCTTCTGATCAACTTTTGGGGTTAAACCCTTTCATCTTCACTCACATTGAACCCAACACATGAGAAATGGAACCTACTCAGTCTGTGCATTTGTGTTGGTGTTGTCCCACCCCTGGCAAGCTATCATTCCTTCCCAACACATTTAGTTGGGTTGTTGTAAAAGAGGCTTTCATTTGGAGGCTTGTCTTGGGCAGAAGGTGTTGCTGCCTAGATGACAATGTTGATGTTGCAGCTCTTTGAAAGGTCTCAGCTTCCTGTAATTTCACACAGGCTTTTTTTCAGATTTTGTGTGTGTGTGTGTGTCCAACCCAATTAGGATTATCAAGATACTACTGATATTAACCGGGTAGAATGCCTCAGGAAAAGTGTGACCTTCTCCTCCAAACGTTAGGTATACAAATAAAATGGATAGATATGGCATAACCTGACCCTGTGGCACTTGTATGTATCTGTATAATTACAGCTGAAGAGCCTGTTAATTTGCAAGTTTAGGGATGTTTAGATTAAATGAGAGTGTTGTGGAATGACTGTGTAGGGTGCAGCAGCACATAGTAGCCCTGCGAGGGGCTGTTCCCTCTCACACAGCCAGCAGAGGAGCCTTGCTCTCCTGCGGGAGCGGTGGGGGGGGGGCAAAATCTTGGAAGCCCCCTCCCTGCAACCCCGGCAAGCCGCCACCCGGGGACAGGAGGGGGGGATCGGAAACGAAGTCTTTTACTCGAAATCAAGGCAGGGTTTGATTCCACTCGACGGAGTTGGTCAGAGCAGAGCTGAAGACTTGGCAAGGAATAAACTGGATTCCCCTCCCCTCTCTAAATAAGCTCTGGGCACCGTGCCTCGTCTTGGCCCCAGAGAAAGGCTGGGAAACGCAAAATCATCTTTACAGCGTTTAATATTAAATGGAGATGGTAAATGCGGCGCTGTAAATAATTTGGGGAAGGTTGAAATTCAGAGATTTGAGGTTGATCTGGCCCAAATCTCCTTCCTCTCCCTTCCCTCCTCTTACCCCTCATTCCTTCCCCCCTTCCTCCCTCCGCCCCTCCCGCTCCCCCTTTCCCCAACGCTGTTAAAATTAAGGTTTGTGTTTATTTGTATTTATTTGCAGTTGGGGAAGAGGAGTGTTGATGTATGGAGCCGGTAGCCAGGTTTCGCTGCTGACATCTGTGGTACGAAAAAAAAACAGCTCCCGTCTGCAACAGGGCTGTTGCCGTGCCAGGGCCCCTCTTCCCGCTGCCCTGGGCACATCTTTTTGCCCCTTCGCATCCTTCCCCGTCTTCCGCAGAGCACCTTAAATGTGCCTTCATTGAATGGTGCTCCCGCACCCTCCTTATAGCAGTTTAATAGATTAACTCATCTGTGCCAGCTTCAAATTTCAGATTAAAATTCCTTCATCCCGAAGGCAGCATTATCAGGTTGTTGGAGGCTGTTTTCAAACCTTGGTTTTGAATAGCAGCGGCTCTGCATTAATTTAACCACTAAGCTAATAAGTAGGTTTCGTTTTGTTATGCTAAGCTTTATTGCTTTTCTTTTGATCAGAATGGTGTTGTTGAGCAAAGCAGCAGACAAGGCATTCTTTGATGAGGGAATTAGCGCTCTATTCTTCCTCTATTATTCATAGCACAGTGGAATATGTAAGTACCTGAGGGTGTCAAAGGAGAGCAGGCTCTATTGCAAAGTGTTCGCCTTGTTTCTCTCAATAGCTGACTATGAGATGATAAACCGCTTAATACACTGCACTAATTGGATGAGAGCAGAAAGAGATGGGAATTAAGGCACGGCGAAAGGAGAAAGTGCTACCAGCCTTCATTCACTCTTTCACCACTTTAACAGCACCAAAGGAGGCACAAGCTTTCTATAAGCAGACTAGGGGTTTTGTGCGGAGATAAAATGAACCTGTTAGTGGATTCAAGTAATACACTAATTATTGCACAGTATAAATACCACTACTGGTTTTATAACACGGAGGTAAACTTCTTTTGAGAAGGTTATAGGATTGCTTGGCAGCAGTATAGATCCTAATAAGGGACCAGAGTAATAACCCCCTGGATTAACAAAATTGCTGCTTGCAAGAAGTATGATTCGGGCTTTTACGAAGATTTCAGCGGAATGAATAAAAATGACTGAATGACATTTCTTAATGCGTAATGGTTTGATAATGATTCCCTTTTCTTTAAGGCAAAAATGTATATTTCAGGCTGCACTGTTAATAATGTCCGGGGAACAAACCTTCTTTGCCTCGCACATTTGTATTTTTTTTTTCTTCCTCTCCTATGGTGGGTTTTAGAACTCAAAAATACGGCTGAGGGCGGGCGAGGTGGGATGTGAAGCGCTGTGGGTGGAAGCGAGGACCTGCGGGGAAAGGTCGCGGCGGGCTTCCACGCGGGATGCTGTCCCGGTGGCTTCTCCCGCAGCTGGGCTGGCAAGACGCACCAGGCCGGACCTCCTCTGTGTGCTGAAGTGGCCTGGGGGAACTGGGCTCTTCTCCGGTACCCTGCCCGCGGCTGCCGGCGTGAGGCGATACCGCGATGTAAACACCCCAAATCACCCCCAAAAATCCACCATAACCCCGCGCTCCGACGGATCGAGCCAGCCCTGTGCCCGCTGCTCTCGGGGTACATCGGGCACCGGGAAGGGGTGCGAGGAGCAGGGTTTGCTGCTGCCGTCACTGCCGGGGGGGTGGGGGGGTGGGGGGGGTGGTTTCATGCGTTCCTGCTTCGTGGGAGAGGCCGGCGAGACAGCCGAGTCAAAGAAAAATAAATAAATACGGAAATAAAGGAAAGGGGGGAAAATACGTTCGTACAAAGGTGAGCAGGAGTCGAGAGACAAGGAACAGGCACAAAGAAACTTTCCTGCCTCACTCCGTCCCCAGGAAGCGTGTGAGCAGAGGTCAAGCAAAGCGCTCCCCAAAATCCTTGTTTTCTCCCCTGCCTCTTGTTTTTGGCAGCAGCGGAGCCAGGAGCTGCCCCATCCCTGCCCGGGAGGTGTGTGGGGCAGCCTCCCACGGTGTAAGGTCGCCGATACCGCGAGAGAACCCCTGCCCCCTTCTCGAGCGAGAGAACACGGCAGAGCTCAGGCAGGTACCACCATGGGTGCCTTCCCCGGCCCGTGCGAACTGCAAATCCCCTTGCAAACGGGGCCGCCGGCACCTCGTCCTCCCTCCAAGCCCTGGCAATCGCCCCCGGCCAAGCGATCCGCTCCCTCCCAAACCCCGTGAGAAGGTTTCTCGGCGACAGAGGGGGTGGCGGTGAGTAGCCTCGGCGGGGTTCAGCCCCTGGCGCCCGCAGTGCAGCCCCGCACGGACCGGGCTTTTATTTATCATTCCCCCCCTCCCCCCTCTTTTGTTCCTTTTTTGTTTTGTTTTGTTAAACATATATTTTTGTTTATTTTCTGAACGTGGCACTTCTCCACCGGATAGCAAGGAAAAGTGTTAACAATAACGACATTACACGGAAAAAGTACTGTACCATCGCCTCTTGAGGGTTTCAGAAACCTCTACAGTTAATAAGTTAAATAAAGGGTTTGTACATAAATATTTGTCTAGGAACCCTATTATATCTACAACACAGTAAGAATCTACAGAATGACAAACTTTTACAACGCTACACTGAGTGCAATTGTTTTATAACATTTCAAATATACAAAGCTCTGTTCTTTTTTTTTTTTTTTTCTTCTTTTTCTTTTTTATAACAATGGTATGTACAGAATCAATAATCACAGTTTAGTGACTTAAACAGTCCATATTCTAGCAGTGTATTTCCCTTTGGTTTGATATAAAAACCTTGGTTGGTGTAGTGATAAAGAATATAACAAGAAAAAAAGATATACCCTTTCCTTTAAGTGCACTGGTTATCTTACAGCATCACGTTTACTTTCACTCTGCACTGGCGGCATCATTGGTTAGCGCACGCAGCTCACCGCATCATCATGGAAAAGTTCTCCAGTGCTCCTAACAGACCGTCTTAACACCCCGGGATGTTGTTTTAAGAAGATGTGGGTAGCTTTCCCCCCTGCTTTTGCTTTGCTTTGCTTGCTGTCTTTCCATTTTCTTTTTTTTCCCATTTTTTTTTCTTTCTTTCTTAATTACAATTCCGTTTGCTTTATTTTTTTTTTCTTGCCAGATAAACAGAAGGAAAAATATTAAGTGTACGTAACGCTAATATATAATAACTTTCATTAGGGCTTTCTTTTTTTCTTTCCCCTCCCACCACCCCCCCCCCCCCCAACCCCCCCTACCCTCCCACCCCCCTCCTTAATGCTCAGAGAGGAAATTAACACGTCGTACATTTAAGAAATGTACCAGCCAAGGATTTACTTATTCAGGAGCTTGCAAGTGTCGGTTCACTCGTGTGAGGGCTGATGCGAGAGGTGCTCGCTGTCTCCACGTTCCTACCTCGAGAATCTACCCCAATCTTAGCTGCTGGTCCTCCTATTTATTTATATATTTTTTAAATCATTATTACTATTATTATTTTTTTTCCCCAGTTTGGTCTTGATTCGTGCTGTCTGAGGTGACCGTATATTCGCGTATTTATTCTCCTCTTCTCTCTCCCCCCTAAAAAACCCCGACCCGGACCCCGAGGAGGGCAGCCGTGCCTTAGCACACCTCTTTCCCCGTGCTGTTCCCGGGGAGGATGTTGAGCTGGGTGAGCTGGGCGGCGTGCTCCTTGGCCTTCAGCCGCAGGGCGGCGATGCTGGAGGCCCGCCGGTCGGCGGCGGCGCTGGCCGGGTCCCCCAGCCCCGCCGAGCCCACTGCGCCGTCGGCGGCTGGCGCCGGCTGCCGCAGAAGGGCCGCGGCGCTGGAAGCGCTGCCCAGGGGGGACATGGTGGAAAAGAGCCTGCAAGGGAAGCAGAGACCGCCGTCACCACTCCGCCCGGCCCCGCTCGCCTCCTTCCCGCCAGGCGGGGACATGGGGAGCACAATGAGCAGCTGGGGGAAAAAAAAACCAAAACAAATGTGGGAGTGGGAGACAAAAAAAAAAAAAAAAAAAAAAAAAAAGGGGCAGTGGGGAGGGGTGGGGGGCGAGGGAAAAAGAAAATCGCCCAGCCCGAGTTTCCCCGGCTTGCTGCTGTCGGGGTACAGCCAGCGGGGAGGATGATACTCTTAGAGAGGCTCCGGGGCGGCTTTCTCCCTTATTAGCCCTAAAAAACCCCGAGATGGCCCCAAGGCTGCTCTCGCCCCATACATTAATCGGGCCTCTCATCCCTCCGCCTGCTCCGTCAGGCAGGGCTCTACGCCTCGACGGAGCGCCCCGGCTCCGAGGGAAGCGATAGCCAACTCCCCAGGAGGGGTCCCGCGCTGTGGCTGCGGATGCTCAGAGCGGCGGAGTGTGTCGCCCGCGGGAGCCTGCCCCGAAATGGGCCTCCCGAAAAACCTCAAACCCACCCGTGCCCGCGGCTTAAAAATGCCCCCGCGGCCGGCAGCGCTCACGGCGCCCAGGATGTCGCGGCTCCAGCTAATCCCAAACCAACTAGATCCATTCCCAGCCTACTCCAGGAAAAGCTGAGGCCACGCGTGCATGCATAGCACCCCACGCTCGTTTAGTCTCTGAGTGGGGGCACCGGCTCCCGCGGGGAAACCCTGCTCCATCCTCGCCCATGCGAGGTTTCCCCGCAAACGCCGCCGCCCACAGCCGCGTGGTGGCCGCGGATGGGTCGCCCCCACGAGGGACCCGCCGGACCCGAGGCGATAGGGGGCGGGAGGGCGTGAAAGGCGCCTTCGCCCAATGAGAGCCCGGGGAGGAAACACGTGACCCACGCAGTGCCCAATCGGCCGCCGGCCACCAACACGCCAAGTTCGAAGGCCGGGGCGGCCCGCGCGAGACGGGTCCCGCGTGGGGTCGCGCCAAGGCACGAGCGGCCTTCCCGCGCGGCAGTGGGCTCCAGGGGCAACAAGAGCGCCGGAGGCTGCTGGCATCCCCGCCCCCGGGCTCCCCCCGATGAGCCGTGTCACGCGTGGGCGGGCGGTGGGTACCTGCCGAAGGCGGGGCTGATGAAGGCGGGGTGGCGGAACACGGCGGCGCCCAGGAAGGTGCCGAGGCCGAGCGGGGTCCCGCCGGGGGGCAGCGCCGCGGAGCCGGGGGGCGGCGGCGGCAGGCTGGGGAAGGCGGCGGCCGCGGCGGCGGCGGCGGCAGCAGTCCAGGCGGAGTCTAGAGCTGGGTGATGAGGAGGGAAAGGACTAGCATCAAGGTATGGACTGAGGGGGTGAGTTGCTGACAGGGGACCAGGGAAAGGCAAACCTGGGGGGTGTGTCTGAGCCCCAGCCTTTTCCCTCTTCCGCCACTTAGCCCTACGGTTCTGGAACCATACCTGAAAGCCAAAAGAAAAACTGGTTTTAATACGCCTGCCCGCGCCCTCGTCGGGGCGAGCTCCGCAGGAGCCGCGCAGTGGCCCGACGGCGCCCGCTGCTCTGCCACCCCCGCCCGGGGGAGGCACCCCCAAAGGGGTCGGTCCGCGGACCCATGCGTGTCAGTACTGCGCTGCAGCCCCGGGCGGCGCCGGCCCACTCCGTGGGCCCGCATGCAACTTTCTTTAGTGCCCCTGGGCCCTGTCCCGGGCCCTTGGCTCCCGGGTCAGTAGAGCAGTTTAACATTGCCCCACACCGCCTTTGCCGGCAGGTAGGGAGTGCAGGCAGCTGCCGGCGCCGGGGAAAGCATCGCAGCAGCGCTGGAGCTGCGCTGGACCAGAAGGAAAAAAGATTTCCCCTTGGGACTCTGTGGGTTTGTGTTCCGCACGCACAGCCACACCAAGAGCTGCGCCACTTTTCTCTCTGAAGGGAATATTTCCAAACTATATCATGTGGGCATCGTGAACTTTTTATTTGTTTTCTCTCCTTCAGATTTAGAGCGGGGGGAGTGGGGGGGGTGAAATGATCGTGATATCACTAACATCTGAAACGAAGAAATCATTTGGGCGGCAACCCACGTACCAAATACACGTTTTCCGGCTGTCCTTTTAGGATCTATTTTATGAAAGCTAATTAGGAAACTGCGGTAACACTGCGGTAACACTGCCCCTCGTCTCTTCTCCCCCTCCCATCCCAGAAAGCAAAAATCATGAACTAAACACGGTCTTAAAAGAGGTAAAGGGGGAAGAATCAAAACTACATTGTTTCGAGGGACAATAAAATAATTGCTTAACAACCCAGTGAGAGATTTTGAGAGAAACGTGCATTTGTCACGTTTGTGGGGTTTTTTTTTTGGTTTGGGGCTGAGTTTTTTTTGGGTTTGGGTTTTTGTTTGGGTTATTTGTTTTTGGGGTTTTTATTTTTTTGGTTGTTTTAGTTTGGGTTGGGTTTTTTTTGTTGGTGTTTTTTTTGTTTGGGTTGATTGTTTTTTTTTTGAGGATGGTGTAGGGGCTGAGCTCTCCCCGTTCGGCTCGGCTTTGTAAGCTCAGCGTGAGATCCCCTTCCCGGAGAGAAGGGAGGAAGGCAGTTGCGCTATAGGTCCCTCTTGTACAGCTGCTCAGCAAGAACCGAACCCCACAGACGCCCATCTGGGCACCCACGCGGGCAGAGGCATTCCGTTCATGGGGAAGCCAACAGCCGGGCACGGGGGGAGCGTCTCTCCCAGATAAAACTCAATTAGCAAGCTGTCCTCGCTGCAATTCCTCCTTATTGAATTAATAAGTCTGAGTACACCCAAAGGTAAACGAAGGGACTCTCATAATTCATATTCCCTTAATTACATCTTCTCCCGTGAATAGAGGAGAGAGAAAGGGGGTGTCTTTCTTTTTTAAAAGTTATTTAACTTTCCCACGACTCGTTCCCCTGAGCTGAAAATACTGATTTGCTGTCACATCTCTGTTTGACAATGGAGAAATGTGTCAACAGAAAGGAGGGGACAAATCTCATCATTAGCCCCTCTAATGCAAGAAGCTGTTGTGTATTAAATGAGCCATATGGAATTTATTATGCTTTATCAGCGCCCGATTTTAACTGTAAAGTGATTTGCTCAGCTTCAAACCCAGAGACATCTGTTTTCTGTTGGCAATCAGGGCATCCCAATGTTTATCGTCTCTTTGGTTATGAGACCCAGGTTGGGAAATGCACTCTGGTATGGGGCGGCAAACACCTTTAATAGCATTGCACTCACTCACTATTAGATCAATGCAGGCTTATTGCTATCAAAAATGGGAAATCAAATAGCATTAGCCAGCTCCTTGTGCAGGCGGAAAGGAAATCAAACAACATTTTGCCTTCAAATGGCCCTGTTTGTTCTAGCGCTAAGTGGGCTTTTATGAAGCCCGATTGGAGATTTGATGGCAGCCAAATACCCGGCTTACGGCCGAGCGGGTCTCTAACAACTGAAGCCCCGTGGGGACCCCGCCGTTTAATCACACGGGGGTTTGCCAGCCAATGGCTCGGCCCTGCCGAGGCCGGGGAGGGCCGGCGGTGTTCCCCGTTCCCCGGGCGCCGCAAAGGGAGGCCCCGGTCCCGATCCCGCCGCCGCCGCCACTCACCTGCACTCGGGCTTCGGTTAGATCGAGCCTCATGGCCAGCTCCTCCCTGGGGGAGACACACACGCCAACGTCAGCCCGGGGCACTCCGAGCCGCCCCCCCAGCCCTCGGCTCTGCGAGCCAAACGGGCCCCAAATCCCAGGGCCCAGGAGGAGCCGACCTGAGCCGGGCGGCGGGCGGCCATCGCCTACAGCCGCCCTCAGCCCGACTCCGGGAGGCTAAGCAGAAGATTCGTCGGGAACCCGAGTTGTGGCACCCTCCTCCCTGCCACTCGCCAAATTCATCCCGTTCCCACCGCAGCCACAGTGCAGCCGAGCCGACACACACACCGCGGTTTGCATTGCCACGAGTAAGGCAAATCGGAAACCCTTAAGGTGTTAGAAAACCGCTCACCAGCTCCCTACCCAAAGAGGAGCGCACCCAGAGGAATCGGGACCCTGCCACCGTCGGGCATTAAAAGCCCCACAGAAAAAAAAAAAAACAAACAAAAAAACCAAAACAAAAACAAACAAAACCCAAAACAACCAGCCATAAAAACACCAGCCGAAAAACCGCGATGTATTCACACGCGCACCCGGGCAGTTGCTCTCGCTGCCGGGGCCAAGATGCGACCGGAGGGGAACCTCACGGGCGATGCCCGGCACCTAGGGCGATGGAACAAAATGCTCCCGTGGCCAGCACCACCTCCATGCCTCCCGCCAGGCCCTCCGGCTGGAAACGAGAAATATGGAGAGACTCCTCGATCGGAAAGTGCGGCTTTGGGGGTGTCAGCCTTCCTGTGGGCTAAAGGCAGGGGCTACTGTGCTATTTCTTTTCGGGCAGCACAGGGGTCAGGCAGGCGACTCTGTCTCCTCCCCCTGCCTGCACTGGCGAGGAGCAGCTGCCGACCAGACCCGCTGCCGCGGGACTCCCGTTTTCAACGGAAAAATGCCACCGAAAGGGCGGGCAGAGCCGAGACAGGCCCTGTCGGCCCCCTTGGCGGAGGCTCTGGCCAGCTAGAGGCCCCGATGTACTGGGCCGGTATTTATAGGCTGCGGCGCTTTGATTTCTGCTCCTGCCGGGGCTTCCCTGGCCCGGGCCGGGATCCAGTCCCATGGGGAACGCGTAACCGATCCCGGTGGCGAGAGGGGGAGGGGGACATTGAGTAAAAATAGCCCCCGTGGGCAACACCCATGCGGGCCTGCTCGGGACGCTGCTGGCTCCAGAACCCTCTGGAGCCCGGACCTGCTCCCAGTCCCTTCCCAGCCGGGGGTGCTCGCGGCAGAATTCACCCGTGGAGGGTGGGGTGCAGCACACCGCGGCCCTGTCCCATTCTCCTGTAGTTCACCCGCTCCGCGCTAAGCCGGGGCCCCGGCGCCGGTACCTGGTGAAGACGTCGGGGTAGTGGGTTTTCTGGAAGGCCCTCTCCAGCTCCTCCAGCTGGTAGCTGGTGAAGGTGGTGCGGTAGCGGCGTTGCTTCCTCTTGAGCAGCCCTTCCTCGGAGTCGCTGCCGGCCGAGAGGCAGACACTCTCCTCGCCGTCCTTGCCCTCGCCGTCCTCGGGGTGCAGCAGCAACTCCTCCTTGGGGGACAGATCCCCGCCTTCCGCCCCGGGGGCTGTGGTAGCGCCACGACGGGTCTCCTTCAGCAGCCCCCCGCCGTCCTCGCCCAGCAGTTCCTCCTCCTCATCGTCCTCCAGCTCCTCTTCCTCCTCGTCTTCTTCCTCCAGCATTTCTTCGTCTTCTTCCTCCTCTTCCTCCTCGGCGGCCGGCGCGGCGGGGCCTGGCCGTTCCTCGACGTGCGCGACGGGGCTGCCCAGCTCGTCCCGGGCGGGTGGTGGAGCCACGAAGGGAGCGTTTTCGCGATAGCTCTTGCTACGGCTGATGCTGACCTGGGGTGCCTGGCTGATCTTCAGCGTGTCCCACGGGGCGGCGGCGGACACGGGGCCCGCGCCCCCCTCCGGCCGCCCCTCTGGACGGTCCCCCCCGTGGCCCCGCTGGCCCCGACGCCAGCAGCCGGCCCCCGCCCGGTCCGTAGAGCCGGCGCAGTTTGGGGGGAAGGTGCAGCTCGGCCGGCTCGAAGGGAGGACTGCCCTTGGGGGACCCTGCGCCGGGAGAAGATGGGGGGGAGGGGAGGTGGTTAAGCGGCCGCAGTAGTCGGACGGGATGAGCAGACGTTGGGAAAGAGGTTCCGGAGGGAAGAGAGAAAAGCGGGGAAAGAAAGAGAGACATAGTCAGTGGGATCAGCGCGATGAGCCCCGGGCAAGACCCCAGGCCCTCAGGCCACCTTCAGGCACCGTTTTCCACCCCGCACCGCCCCAGCCGGCACCCTCAGACCGGCCTCTGCTCGCACCGCTGCTCCCGGCTTGAGAAGAAATTTCTCCTGACTACAGAGCCCAGACCAGCGCTCCGCTCAGCGGCGGGACAGGCGCCGGGGGGCTCGGGCTGTCCTGGCCTGCACAGAGAACTCCAAGGAGACGGCCACCCAGGGCTTCTCCACTGTGGTTTTTTATTTTTTTTTCCCTTACTTTCTCCTATCGTCTCTCCCTATCCTTCAAGTTTCCTTTTGGTTTTGGACGATAGAAGCCCACCCGGCTGTTTCCGAACGCCGGGGGAAAGGGCAAAGTGGCTGGGGAAGCCGTCCGTGGGAGTTGCCCAGCCAAGCTTCCTATGGCCCCGGAGAGGCTACTTCCAACTTCGGGCCTGGAGTGGCGGCTGCCGGTGCCCTGTTCTTACCGCCCTGCCCACTGCTGGGTGCAGCCCCCAGCTCGCTCGCCGAGATCCTTACAGGTTTAAAGAGAACGGGCGAGCCTTTCTCTGCACGGATCGCAGGTCGTACCGAGATACTTTGCCTTTAACAATTACCAAAAAATCGAAAGCAACAGCAACATATAGCGTCTGTACCCAACCCGCACAGAATTAACCGGGTTGTACTTCGGGCACGGCTCTGGCCACGCTCCCTGGCAGCACGGGTAGCAGGGTAAGGAACAAACGGAAACCGCGGCTCCGACGCGGTGCCCGGCCGGACGGGCGGGGAGCTGAACCGAGCCGCAGGCTGCGCGGCGGTGCGTGGAACGACGCAGGCGGCCATGCCCTGACCGACAGCCCAGCGAACGGGATGGGGCAGCGGCGGCGGATCGGCGGGGCTTACCTTGCGCGGCCTTGTCACTGTCCGGGCGGGCGGCGATGGCGGGCAGGCTGGGTGCGGCGCCGAGCAGCCGCACCTTGCAGGGGCTCCGCCGGCCCAGGATGCTGTCGATGCAATAGGAAGACAGCAAAGTTGGCGATTTACTTTTGCACTCGGGGCGCTCGGGGCAGTTCTCCTCCGGGTACGGGCCGCTCATGGCGGCGGCAGCGGCGGGGCCGTGCCGTGGGGCCGGGGCGGGCTGCGGCGGCACAGACGCCCCCGCGGCGCTGCCCTGTGCCGCCGGGACGCCCGTCACGGGGGGAGTGAGCCGCGGCCGCGGCGCTCTTGAGTCCCCTCGGCTCCACGTGCGGGCAGCCGCCCCCTGATTGGCTCTCGCCGGAGGCCGGGCGGCCGCCGACAGACGGCGCCCGGCAAACCCCGGCTCGGACCGCCCCGGATCGGCGCCCGCCCCAAGCCTCCTCGCTGCCCCGCCACGCCTCGCCGCGCCCCGCCCTGCCCAGCCACGCCCCAGGCGGCGGGAGACGCTCGGGGAGTCGTCGGGCGCGGCTGTGGTGGGCGGCCGAGGAGCCCCAGCGGTACGCCTCGCCCTGTGTGTGTGCCGTACCTCCGGCCTCGACGGCGGATCTGCTTCCCACCCGGCCCGGCCCCAACTCCCAGCGATGCCCAGCAGGGACGTGGTGGGCCCTGTTGGGGACTCCGCGCCGGGTTTTCCCCGTGGCAGACCGCCCGTCGCAGCCCTGCGCATAGGCGCGCACTCGCCGTTTTCGAAGCCGGTATTTAAAAATACCGGGTTCCGCAACGGGGTTTTACCGGAACAAATGCCTGGGGAGCACCATCGGGGCCAGAGAGCTGCGAGGTGCGGTGCCGCCGGCCTTGCCTAACGGGGTGTGGAAGTCAAGGGAACGTGGGGGAGCGTCCCTCGGTCAGGTTAGAGCAGGGCCGGACTCACAGCCCCGCGCAGTGATGGCCGACACCCCTCCTCCTGCTCCGACCGCCTCTGCCTTTCTCCGCACGCACATATCCCGTCCGTAGGCCCCTTCAAGGCCATTTCGGCACCTCTGAGGGTTTTTCGTTTCCCTTTCAGGATCCCTCTTTGGGTAGTTTGGTCTCAGTTTTAACAAGCGCATTACATCTGCCTGCACATCGTCGCTCTCGTTTACACTCCTGGATCCAGACTCCCGTAAGCAAAGTCATGTCGGAGGAACTCCCCCAAAAGCCCTTCCCGCTCATCCGAGTGATTCCCGGCCCCGAGTGCCGGAGAGGGACATTTTACTTTCCTCTGTTCGTTCCACAATTCCCATGCGGGTCCCACTTCTCCTAGTTACTTAATCAGAGGAAATTAAGACAAAATAAAACAAGGGGCCGCACGTTTGCGGGCGTGGGCACAATACCACTCTGGCTGTGCCCACGGCCGTGTACGCACAGTCACGCACACGCTCTCAGAGTGTAGGTGTGTGTCCGTACCTGCCGTGTGGGGCCAAGCGCTACTCCTAGAGCCGTCCCCTCCCTGAGAGGGGGCCTCTGTCCGTCATTCCTCCCTCCTTGTTTCCCTCTGACTTCGCGGGACTGGAGATGCCAACGAAGAACCGGGGAGCGCCCCGTCGCGGGGGGCCTGCGGGCCCTGCCTTCCTCGGTGGGGCGGCCGCATCCCGTCCCGATTTTGTAGGATGCGCCTGTGCGGAGGACGCGAAATTGTTATTTGTCATCACCGCTCAGTTCTCGGGAGCTTTTTCCATGGCTGGCATGGGTGGCAATTAATTAAATAACTCAGTAACTTCAAAAAGAGCACCCCCCATCTCCCCCCCCCCCAAAAAAAAAAAAAATTCCCCTAATCAACACCCAAAACCCAGGAAGAAAATAAAGACCCCAGAGACATCCTTAGGGAAGCTCGGCGCGCAAAGGAGCTCTCGCCCCGGTCATGCGTGGCGGCTCCACGGGGGCTTCTCCAGCGGGGCTTGCCCTGGAGGAGCGGCACAGAACGGCGGGCGCGGTCGGGCGGGGAGTGGCTCTCCGGCAGCAGGGGAGGCCGGCTCGGCTGCATTTGCCTTCCCTCGGTCTTGCCGGGCGCCGGCCGAGCAGCGGTACCGCGCGTGGGAAAGAGGGGACGGAAAAGGCTGCCAGCCCGGGAGGGGTGCCCGTGCCTGCGTGGGCACAGCCGGGAGCTGGAGAAAACGGGGGACCCTGGGTACTGCAGCTGCGAGGGTTCCGGCAGACCCGAGACCTGCCGGTGGCTGCCAGCGGTGTGAGCTGGGGCTGCTGCGGGCTGGTGCCGGGGGCTGTCGGGGACGCGCGGAACGCAGGGAGCCCTACCGCGGCCTGTGGGCCTTCTGCATGTTGTTTTCACTCCCTCTCCGCCTCGTTCCCTCATCCCTCTATGAGTGGGCCAGGCCGGGATGGCCCGTGTGCCCCGCTGCCCCTCGGCCCGCTAGCCCTGCTCTGAGGAAAGCGGTCCCGGCCGGCCCGGGGTGCGGTGAGGGCAGACGGCAGCCTCACTCGCAAGCGAGGATGCTCTGTGACGCGAGCTCGTCTCTGCCAAGTGACTTTGTTGTTTTATTTATTTTTTAAACAAACTTTCATTCATTTATGGTCTCTCCTCCTTTTTTTTCTTCCTTTTTTTTTTTTTTTTTTTTTTCCAATCCCCTTTGCAACCTGCTAATTTAACACTGGAGCGCGTTATTGCAGTGTTAGGGGGAGAGAAGGAGAGAGAGAAAACAACAATACTGCAATGATCCAAATGATACAGTAGAATTATAGCAATTATAGTTCTGCTCGGAGAAGAAAACCTTGCTGAGCTCAGCCAAACAAACTGATGCCTTGTACGGATAACAAGCCCGGGGACTGACAGCCGGTGCTGAGAGAGGCAGGAGGCCACAAACGGAAATATTTGCCTCTTTTCACTCCAGACAGCCTAGATTAACACCTCGACTGCCGCTGCCGTAACAATAACTGCTCCATCTCCCCGCACCCAGGGTCTCCGCAGTGGATTTCGACCTGAGGACCGGCCTCCGCAGCCCTCCGCACCTCCCTGCACACGGCTCCACTCCGGCCCCGCAGGGGAGCGGAGCGATGCAGGCGCTCGGGCGCCTCGGTAACGGCGCTGTCGTTCCTGTCCGGGGCCGGTGGGTACCGGACACCCGGGCCACCTGCCCTCTCTAAGAACATCCACTTCCCACCGCAGGAGTGGGCGTGGGGTGACCCCGGAGTGCAAGGCTCTGTAGACTCCCTCCACCCCAGGCCGGACAGGGCTTCCCCTCCATGCCCCTCTAATCAGCCAGCCGGGGATGGGGGGCCGCCCACTTCGTTTGGCAGCGAAAAGCGGAGCCGGAGCTGTCCCGGGGCCGCCGCCCGACGGCTCCCTCGGAAGGGCACCCACCGGTCCCGGGCCTGCCCCACACCCCAGGCCCTACTCCAAGTGAGGGAGGTTTGAATTTTTATTGTTTTCCCGTTTATCTTCCTTTCTCGTTATACAGAGCTTCTTCGTCCGGGCTGCTCCCTCCGCCCCCCGCAGAAACCATCCTTGCGAGGAGACGTGGCTGCAAAATATCATGTTCCTGTCACGCTTGGTGAAAGGTGTTTGATCTTGGGGCGGAGATAGGGCTAAGCTTGTTTCCAGCCGTAGCAGTAGAAAATGCGCAGGATCGGTTCAGGACTCACTGTGCAATTGTTCTAACCTTGCAGGGAGCAGCGGCTGCCTCGGCTGGAGAGGAGCTGCCCTCACCGCCGCGGCCACCACGGGCACAAGTTTGTCACCGACTGATCAAACGACGGCTTGAAGTCTGGGCGCAGTTTGTGCCCATCCTACACCTGGTGCGTCCCGCAGCCTCCGTTGCAGCTGCAGAAGCCGGGGACCCCTCCGGGGTTTTTTCGCTCCCTGCTGCGCGCCGTGCGCATGGGTGGAGCTGAAGCGTGGGGCGCAGCCCGCAGCCAGGCTTTAACATAAGCTGGGGTTTTTCACTCTTTGCAATGAAGAAGAAAACGATAACAACGACTTTAAATCCCCTGGTGCTTCATTTATCACTGATTATTGTGTGAGGGGAAAAGAAAAAGGGGAAAAAAAAAAAAAGAAAGAAAAAAAAAAAGACGCTGTAAGCAGGCACAGAAATTCTGTGATTTCCCTACCTATCCTCTTGGGTTTCTCTGTGATTTCCTCCCCTTTCTCCGACGTGCTTTGCTCCCTGGCCCCAGTTTGCTCCTGGGCCTGTGATGGTGGAGAAGCAGCTCCCCAGGTAATCCAGGGTCAGTGGCTGTGAACGGCAAAGGACAAAACGCCACACACCAGGGCATACAGAAGAGTGAAACACAGAGCTTTGGTCGTCTACAGACGTGATTTAGTTGCAATTTCACATTCCTTCCTCTCTCTCCTCCCCATTTTCTTTCTTTTTTTTTTCTTTTTTTTTACCCCTTCACTGATCAAAGTTCTTGTCCTGTGCTCAAAAGCACTAGAACTGGGCATAGGGAAGGTGAGAGCCTTGGTCTCTTTCTGTACCAGGTAGTGGAGAAATAACTAGTGCTGTTTGGATGTCATGAACTAGCTTGTGAGTTTCCTCATGACCCTCATGGCATTGCTGTCTCAATTAATATATAAGTTAAATTTTTTTTCACTTTTATGGAAAATGCTGTCCCAAAACACGATCTGTGCACAGCCTTGACTTTGCACAGTTCAACCCTGAGCTGAAACAGAGTACTGTCCTTGATTGCACCACCAGAACTAGCATAGAAGTAACCTTCTTACTTCTTCTGCAAGGGTCTTATTAATCACTTTTAAAAAGAAAGGAAAAAAAAAAAAGTTTAAACCCAAAAGACTGTGATAAAGGATCACAGCACAGCTGAACATTCCCTACAGGCACAGTCAGACAGCTGAGGGAGAAAGAGCATCTCTGTGTCTCCCCTGGGGTTCTGCCAAGTCACTGGTCACTTGAATACACCTCTGGGTTCAACGGCTTAACCACCTTCTCATTTTGAGTAGGATAAATATTACCTCCTTATTGCAGTTTGTCAGTTTAAACGGTGAATGATCTGTACTCAGCAGCCATCACTGGGGCACTGCACCAAAATTCCTTTGCAGACTAGTGTTGGACTTCATTGTCTTTGACTGCACATCCATTTTGCAGGTATTGTGGTTTTTTGGACTCCCGTTGTCATTTTCACCAGTTTCTAGCCTGCCTCCTTGGATGTGAGGATAGAGCAGCTGCCCAAGAGGTGAATGGAGGGAGGCCTCATGGGGAATGGGGAGTTGCCACATTTTATCCAGGTCACAGTGCTGGTCTGACCACCTGTGTTGAAACCTGGCAGCCTCTCCCAACCAAGTGGGCAGGAAATCAATGGCTGCATGTGTAGCTACATCCTCACTTCACAGTTAGCTGGACTAGCAAAGCTCAGTTAGGTTTGGATAGAACAGATTTCAGCACTGCTGCTTTTCTGTCCATGAAGCAGCTTTTGTTACTCTCCCTTTGATGCTAGCTCAGAGAGCAATTTCTGTATTAACTTATATCTGGACAGAGGTTTGATCCTGCAATAATTATTTGTATACTTAATATTTAGCCCATGCCTATGTGTGGGCAGAACCTGGGCCACACTCCATGGATTTAATTTGAGCAAGTATTTTCTAAACCTCTATTTTTGTTTTTATAATTACTTGATGGCTCATTTTCCTGTTAACATGGTTTTCAATACAGTCAGAGGACAGCAGTAAGCTTTAGGTCAATGTGTATCACTTTTATTTTTCTGCTGCTGTTTCCTCACTTCTAATAACTCAAAATTTCTCCTCTGGTCCATGCTTCAGAAACACTGCTGCCTCACTCTGTCTAGGCCCCTTCTTTCTTTGCATGACCATGAGACCAGAAGGGACTTGTGGTGATCTCTCTCAGATATCCACTCATCAACAATAACTCTGTTGAATTTGGTTACTGCATTTAACTTATTTACTCCTTGAGCCTTGTCACCAAGCCAACACTCCTGGAAGTGATTTGGAAAAATGCAGCTGGGCACATGGCTATGTGGTGAAATCATTCTGCATCCTCCTCTGCCTCCTGAAGGCCATGAGCTGCCTTCTTCATGCCTCGGGTTTGGCTTTGGGAGCTGGGGTTGGGCAGAAGAGTGTGTGTATGTTCTGGCATGTCATCTCCACCAGGTCACTAATCTTATGGGTATTTCACAGCTAGCTCTCTTTATTGTTTCTTCTTTTTATTTTTTTTTTCTTCTCAGGGCTCAGCTTTATGAAATCCTGTCAGAGCTGGCAGTTTGCTAGCTGAGCCTGGGATGTCAGCAATACCATCTTTGTCCCATTTACCAGCTTCCTGTCCTGTCATGTTGTCACCTTGGGTCCTGAGAATCCTCCAGAAGCACTTTCTAGGCTTTTAGAGTTACCTGGGAGTCCCCTGACTTTCCCACTTTCCCTCTCCATCCCTTTCTCCTGTATGTTCCTTGCTGAGGATCTCAGCCCCGCCCCCCCCCCCCCCCCCCCCCCGCAAACTCTGGCTGCCCCTGCTGACTGTTGAGATGTTTCTGCAATGAAGCGGTGGATTCCCTGGCACTGTGTGGCTTTGAATCTAGACCAGACATTTTCTTGAAGCTATGTTTTCACCTAGTGTAACTTGTTTGGATAAATACAAGAGCAAATGGGTAGAGCTCTGCATCCTAGAGCCCTACATCTTCCATGAAGCTGGCTGATAGATGGAGATATAGAATAGAATAGAATAGAATAGAATAGAATAGAATAGAATAGAATAGAATAGAATAGAATAGAATAGAATAGACCAGGTTGGAAGAGACCTTCAATATCATCACATCCAACCTATCAACCAATCCAACCCACCTAATCAACTAAACCATGGCACCAAGCACCCCATCAAGTCTCAAGTATGGTATCTCTGATCCTAGAAAATCCATGGGTGAGATTCTAAGTAGCTTTCTCAGAGTAATTCTGATCTGCTGGAGAGAAGTGAAGGGGAAAGGGACCTTGGGGGTCCTGGTGGATGGAAGTCTGACCATAAGCCAGCAATGTGCTCTTGTGGCCAGGAAGGCCAATGCCATTCTGGGGTGGATTAGAAGGGCTGTGTTTAGTAGGTCAAGAGGGGTTCTCCTCCCCCTCTACTCTGCACTGGTGAGGCCACATCTGGAATATTGTGTCCAGTTCTGGGCCCCTCAGTTCAAGAAAGACAGTGAGCTACTTGAAAGAGTCCAGTGCAGAGCCACGAGGATGATTAAGGGAATGGAACATCTTCCGTTTGAGGAGAGACTGAGGGAGCTGAGGCTCTTTAGCTTGGAAAAGAGGAGGCTGAGAGGTGACCTCATCAATGTTTATAAATATGTGCAAGGTGAGTGCCAAGTGGATGGAGCCAGGCTGTGCTCAGTGGTGCCCAGTGACAGGCCAAGGGGCAATGGATGGAAGTTGAGGCATAGGAAGTTTCACGTAAATATGAGGAAAAATTTTTTCCCTGTGAGGGTGACAGAGCAGCGGCACAGGCTGCCCAAGAGGGGTTGTGGAGTCTCCCTCTCTGGAGGCATTCAAAACTCACCTGGATGTGCTCCTGTGTGATCTGTTCTAGGTGCTCTTGCTCTGGCGGGGGGGTTGGACTGGATGATCTCTCGAGGTCCCTTCCAGCCCCTGAAATTCTGTGATTCTGTGAATTCCTAGAAGCTCAGTGAAATTATTAATGCATTAATGTGCAGTGGTCAAAAAAAAAACCAGATGATCAAGGCTTATTTAACATTATTCCTTCAGCGTTATTTTCTTTTGTGTGTGTGGTAGTTTTAGGCTGTGCCTAGGAAAATTTTCCATAGATTGAGTAGGAAAAGTGGTAGAATGTAAATAAATTACCATGGGATGCAAAATAATGATAAGATCTAAATGACCCCATTGGTCTGATGTCTAACATTAAGTTAGTTATGTAAACTAGCTTCTCTTTCTCTTTCTGGCTTTGCTCTAGCAGATACTAGCTGGTTGCTTGCTGACCTTGGCTGCGTTTTTTGTTGAGGATAACTGCTAACAAGCTACTCTCTGCTCTTTCCCTCAGTCTTTTACCTTGTATAGGGTAGGAGAAGGGATCATGAAAGGGGTAGCTGTTGGTAACCCCCCGTTTTTTTTCAGGGAGGTTCTTGGGTTGTTTGTAAGTTGTAAACACATATAAATATTGTCTATTTTGTACATGCTCATTGCATTCCATATTTCTAGATCATAGTTTTGCCTGCAAATACACCTTCATTTACTTCCACTGAGACTAGCAATTATATTTTTGGGGGCTAATTTCAACCCACAACGGTGTGTACTGACCAGGACTGAGCCAAAGCTTCAGAACAAATAATTAATTCATTTGTCAAACACATTATCTTCTTCTGCTTGCCAAATGTCCACGAGCAGGAGGGTTAATTTTCTTCAATGTCTTTGTTATCTCAAATGCTCCAGAGGTTCCTTTAAATGAACAACAGGAGGGCTGGGCTGCAAATGGTTTCCGCTGTTTAGCTGTGGTTGGTCAAATAAACCCCCCGGTATTGATTGCATTGCCCGCCTGTTGCGCCAGCAACACACCGGTTGTGCAAATAGGTGTGTGTGTGTGAATGTAACAGCTGGGCTGCTCCAACTCCTCCCTGGACAGCTCTGGACACAGGTTTTCTTGCTAGCTTCTCTGCCACTAAAATGTGATCGCTCAACTAACTGCAGAGGGGGAGTGAACAGAACTGATGCAGAGCCATTAAAAATTCAAATGAGCTTTCGACGAGCAAAGGACATTTTTCACCCTCTTTGAGTAGCTCTAGTGTGACCTTCATGTGGGTGCTACATTCTATTTCAGTAAATGCAGTCACACAGGGACAGAGCAGAAATCAGAATGATCCAGAGAAGGGCATGAATTGGAGCTGGTCTGGCATTTCATTGCTCAGGCAATGTTAGCTGTGAGATTGGGATTGTTTAATCCAGAATCAGTTTAGCAGAGGAAAGAGGCAGCAAACTGTCTGTGAAGCTCTGTTGGACCATTCCCCTCAACTAATCTAACCTTAAAACCATATTATTATTATTATTATTGCTGTTTTCTACATCTCTGCATGTCATTGCTTCTGGCTGTCACTTAGGGGGCAATGCTATCTCAGGAAGATTAAAAAAAAAAAGCTTGATTAGGAAAAATCTGCATTCCACAGAAGGGAATGGGCATTCTTCCTAGAGGAAGCTGATGCTCATGGATACACAGAGAAAATTCTTCAGCAGCCTTATGTTGAGTCTGTCAGTGCTTCTCATTAGTAATAGCATGTCTAGCAGGTCTAGGAAGGTTCTCCTTCCCCTCTGTTCTGCCCTGATGAGACCACACCTGGAATACTGTTTCTAGTTTTGGGCACCCCAATTCAAGAGAGACAGGGACCTGCTGGAGAGAGTCTAATGAAGAGATACAAGGATGATTAAGGGATTTGAGCATCTCTCCTTATGAAGAAAGACTGAGAGACCTGGGACTGTTTAGTCTGGAGAAGAGAAGGCTGAGAGAGGATTTTATTAATGTCTATAAATATCTGAGGGGTGGGTGTTCAAGAGGAAGGGGATAGGCTCTTTCACTGTCATCTAATAATAGGACAAGGAATAATGGATATAAGCTAGAATACAGGAGATTCCACCTCAACACAAGGAGAAACTCCTTTACTGTGAGGGTGATGGAGAAACTGGAACAGGTTACCCAGAGAGGTTGCAGAGTCTCCTTCTCTGGAGAACTTCAAAGCCAACCTAGACATGTTCCTGTGTGGCCTGCCCTAAGTGACCCTGCTTTGGCAGGGGGGTTGGACTCGATGATCTCTGGAGGTCCCTTCCAACCCCCCCACATTCTGTGATTCTGTGATTCTACAGCTTTTTTTCTGGTGTTGTCACCATTATATGGAGCATCCCTGCCATAAATCATGTCTGAATGTCAGTCAGGTCATCAAAGGATCTATTCTGATATAGTATCTGTGTTTATCTCTTTTAATATTCTACCCCTCTTTTAATGTAACATTCTAAGTGTTCTGTGAGAAGAAGAATGTTTTATGGAAATTATTGTGTAAGTGCTGAGGTATGAATGAACTTGCTGTTTCCCAAGTGTAACTCCATAGAAGCACAGAGCAGAGATCAAGCTTGAACATAGAAGATTTCACCTCAACAAGAGAAAAAACTTTACAGTAAGGGTGGCAGAGCACTGGAACAGGCTGCCCAGAGAGGTTGTGGAGTCTCCTTCTCTGGAGATTTTCAAAACCCACCTGGATGTATTCCTGTGTGGACTACCTTAGGTGATTCTGCTTTGGCAGGGGGGTTGGACTTGATGATCTCTTGAGGACCCTTCCATCTTCTAATGTACTGTGAGACTGTGATCTCTAAACTGAGGACAAATCCATTGACAACACGGCTATGAGCAGCAAAGCAAGTAGAAGTGAACAGATGGAAGAGCTTCTTCCAAGATGCCCAAACAGTTACAGTTATAACTTAGACTTGTAAAGCTGATTGAAATGGGAAACCAAAAACGAGGAAAACCTGATGTTGTGAAAAAATTAGGAATGGAGATGTACAAGAAAGCTGGTGAGGGACTTTTTAGGGTATCAGGTAGTGATAGGACTAGGAAGGATGGAAAAAAATAGAAATGGGTAGATTCAGAGTGGATGTTAGGAAGAAATTGTTCACTATGAGGGTGGTGAGACACTGGCACAGGTTGCCCAGGAAGGTGGTGGAGGCCCCATCCCTGAAGGTTTTTAAGGCCAGGCTGGATGTGTCTCAGGGCACCCTGATGTAGTGTGAGGTGTCCCTGCCCATAGCAGGGGGTTTGGAACTAGATGATCCTTGAGGTCTCTTCCAACCGTAACAATTCTGTGATTCTGTGTGTTCTTAAAAACATCTGGTTTTGTCTCTGAAGAACATCACAGCTGGGACCACAAGTGTGAACAGTTCCTTCCAAATTCAAAGGATTGTGGTGTGTTGGTGTTTTTTCTTATCTTTTTTTTTTTTTTCTCTCTCTCTTTTTTTTTTTTCCCTTAATGGAAAAAAAAACCACTTTGGTTATGAATTGGCTCAGCAATTCTAACAGCTGCAGTTTGTTGGACTGTTAATTTGAAGCTTTCCATTAAATAATAATAATAATAATAATAATAATAATAATAATAATAATAATAATAAAGAGTATGTTTTAAGACTTCCCCCCCCCCCCACCCCGATACGTTATTCTTAGGGGCTTCTGTAGACAGATATTTCCAGTCACGTGCACAGATTGTAAAATGTTGAAAGCACAGGGTGTAAGGTATTGTTTGGAATCACTGCACCTTCTTGTCTTTTAGCTTTTTTATCAAACCTTGAAAAAACTTGACACTTACACAGCTCAGCTATTGTTTCCATCCTTGAAAACTGCAACCACAGGAAAACTAACTTTAAACAAAAGATGGTGGGTTTAACTAAATGATTGCTCCTCTGTTGTAAGCCCTACTCATAACCTTTAATTCCCTGAGTCAGTGGGGTTTTCTCATGAGGGAAAACACACCTGTACGATGCTTTGTGTGTTGCAACCCAGGCAATTACAGCGCAAATAGCTAAAGACTTTGGCTGGGCTTTCAGGTGAGCTGGGGGGTACTTGAAGAATCTGTTTGCTTCCTTCCTTTTGGATAGCCATGCTCAGGAAAATGTAATTTTTCTTCACTTTGAACAAGAGCTAGAAGGGATGGTTTGGCTTTATTCTGGTTTCAGTTTTTTTTTGTCTTTGTTCTAATATTATCAAAATGTCAGGAAGGTTTTGAATGCCCTTGGGGTTTCTACAACTGGCAGTGGCTCCTGATTTTTAGAACTTGCTATGTGTCATAGACTCTTCTGTGGACCCATTGTTTGGAATGGCAGCATGTGTCCTCCTTCGCTGAACACAGACTTACAGGTTAGAATAACAGGACAATACTTCATACTTGGTAGCATCCCTTAACCTGTAAAAGAGACTATGATAAAGCTGTGCAAATTCAGCAGCCAAAGAGATCTTTAGACTGGACATTAGGAAAAAAAAATCACTGAAAAGGTGGTCAGACATTGGAACAGGCTGCCCAGGGAGGTGGTTGAGTCACCAACCCTGGATGTGTTTAGAGGTGGTTTGGATGTGCTGCTTGGGGATATGGTTTAGGGTTGAACCTTGTAGAGTAGGGCTGTCGTTGCACTTGATGATCCTGAGGGTCTTTTCCAACCTGAATGTTTCTGTGATTCTCTGATTCTGTGAAATTTGAGGTAGACTCTGAGCTGCAGTATGGCAGACAAACACAAATGCCTGTAAACATTAAAGACTCTTTTTTTTCTTCTTTTGTTTTTCTTTCTTTCTTTCTTTCTGTGGTACACAGCTGAAAGAAGGACTGGAAATTAAGGAGCAGAACCAGGCAGAAGGCATTTCATAGGCTGTTCCAAGTTTTTGCAAAGGAAAACAGAAGGAATGAGAATCCGAAGAGAATCAGACACACCTCACTGAATGGCCACCAAGTGCTGTGAAAGAGAAGAACATGAATACAGTGGTAGGAAAACATTACTTACAGGCTGATACCTGTAGTCTAGATCCAGAGGTTACTTTATTGAGTGATATGTAAGGAAATGAGTCCATATCAAGCCCAGCAGGATTCACTGGAAATAAAGTTATGATTTGGTAAGGAAAAAACCCAAGTCAGGTTTATATTCACATTATGGTTAAAATAATCCATGCTTGGTCAGTGTGAGTTTTTTTCCCAACCTAAAAGCTATGCAAAACTTAATATGCTTTGTGACCTGGGATACTTTTGAGGATGTCTAAATGATACAGGATAACAACTTTTGTTTTGAACAGTGCTTTTAGGAACAGTGCTTATAGTCCATCTGGATGTCAGCAGGATTTGTTACTTTGGACACAGAATTGTTACTGCCAAATCTTCTGGACTTGGTTATTCTGGATATTTTAGGATACACTGGGGTGGATACAAAAACTGCTAGTCTAAGAACACGGCTCCAGAGACTTCTCCTTAGTGTTCCATTCTTCCTGGGGTGTCCTTGGAAGGAAAGCATATTTGACATCTTGAAATATAGAGTAGAGTAGAGTAGAGTAGAGTAGAGTAGAGTAGAGTAGAATAGAATAGAATAGAATAGAATAGAATAGAATAGAATAGAATAGAATAGAATAGAATAGAATTAACCAGGTTGGAAAAGACCTTTGAGATCATAGATTCCATCCTGTCACCCAACACCATCTAATCAGCTAAACCATGGCACCAAGTGTCTCATCCAAGCCTTCAGTATCTTTAGAGCAGGGCTCAAATGCAGTAAGTATCATGGCCAATACCATAAATACTTGTGAAAAAAAGGCTGATCTCTCTTAAGTTTCTGTGTTGATTCAAGGGTTCTTCTTTATATTATACCCTCTGAAACGCATTTTCTCCACGTGCTGTTCCAGACCAACAAGTGCACATGGTCTTTGTGCCACCCTAGTGGAAGCCTTACATTGAGAGGCCCTCAGCTGCACTACAAGGCCCTTATTTATTCACAGCTTCCCAAAGAAATCCTTGGCCTCAAGCTGGGAGGACTCTGGGTTTTGACCCAGAAGTCAGCATCCTCAAGCCACATAGGTGAAAAAAGATGACAGTGGTTCCTGTAGCCCTTTGCAAAGTGGTTGGATAGAAATGATCCTGCAGAAAACCCCCAAAAGTCTTGCCAGCACTTGGCAACCTTGCCAGATGTTCAGTCTATATCCAAGGCATCTTCTGGATTGCTTCTGACAATAAAAATTTATTTGTATTGCTCTGATGTGTTAAGCAAACTAGTTGCATTCAGGTGTGGAGCCCTCGGTCAGAAATTTGTGCAAGAAACAATTTACCCCTGAGAAGTCACTCAAGGTTCCCAACAACCATAGGAGCCCTTTCTGAAGAGCAGGCTGGTCCATGGAGTGTCCAAACATGTGAGCTAACAACATGTCTCCAAAAGCAGTACACCAGAAGGGTACAAAATGCAGCAGAAACAGCATCCTCTTCTCACACCCCTGTCACTGCTGCATGTCACCACAGCCCCGTGTCACAGCTCAGAGGGAGCTCCAGAGTGACATTCAGTTTAAGCTTCCCATCTATTGGCTTTCTTCTCAGCCCCTTGTGAGCATCACTTGCTTCAGACACCAGATTTACTAATGATGTATTATTTCCACCCCCCCCCCACCCCCCCCCCCCCGCCTTGCTCATACTTTAATTACAGGGTATGTGTAATAAATACCCTTAGGAACTGCTATTGCCACCTGTATGGTTATTTATGCTGTGAAAAAGAAGCTTGTGGCAATATATTTATTAGCACCGTCCCCTGGAATCATAGGAGTTAGCAGCTTAATCCTGTGACTGTAAACACTTTTCCCTGATATGCTCAAGCCCCATCCACGTTTGTTAATTTCACATTGGGAAGCTGGGAGCAGGAGCAGGTTAGAATTTTTACAGAACATCTCCTCTTTACCAAAAAAAAAGAGAGAAAACAACAATAAAATCACGTAATGAAGAAGTGATCTCTCCATCTACCAGTGCCTGCCTCACAAAGTGCAATGCCTTTCTTCTTCTTCTTCTTCTTCTTCTTCTTCTTCTTCTTCTTCTTCTTCTTCTTCTTCTTCTTCTTCTTCTTCTTCTTCTTCTTCTTCTTCTTCTTCTTTTTTCCCTTCAAAAGAAAGAGTTAAACAAAACATTTATGCAGTATAAACTTTGCTCCTTAGCATTAAAATGCACTTTATTCATCCTGTAGATTTCTCTTCCAGCCACGGCTATTGTTTGTCACTAACAGCTAGCTTTTGTGAAGTTAATAAATGTGCATAATAAGGACATAAAGGTATGGAGAAGTAATACTGTAATCCTTTTGTTTGGATAATCAGTCTAATGTATGCAAATTAAACCTTATTAGTACTAGGGTTTTGTGTCTGCTTATCAAAATGTGCCATTTTCATGAAAATTGGAAGTCCATTATATAAAGTTATTATTAACAATCATTTAGGAATTATATACGGTATGCAAATTAAAGTTGATTACAACTAATTAAGGGCTTTCTTTGTTATTTGACCTTGTCTGCTTTTTATGTAAATATGTTTCTTTTGGTCTGGCATATTTTTAGACTCGGAAAAGTATATTAAGACAAGTTACATTATGTATTTTTAATATATTTTTTGTATTGCATAAAACTCTCTCTCTCTCTCTCTTCCCCCCCTCCCCCCAGCTATTGTTTAAGAGCCTGGTTTCACACTGGGCTGTTCTGTCTCATGATATGTAGACACGTGTGCCTTGCAGCTTTAAGGACAGCTCTGTGAGATGGACCACCAGTGGAATCGTAGTAAAACACTTCCAAGGCCCTCCAATGGTTTAAGGAAAAAATGGTTACAAAAAGAAAGCAAAAAGAAAGCAAAACCCCAACAACAAAACAATAACAAAAAAACCCCAACCCCTGTGAAATATAAACAGTCTTCATGCCAGAGTAGCCTTTGTTCCACTACTTATCGAACTGGATAAGCCTGAGTTTAGAGGCTCCAGGCACAGCTAAGTAATAAATGATTGGTCCTACTTGCAAGGTACATTGCGGAACTTAATCACTTGCTCTCATTCCCGGGACCACTGACCTCAGGATAAAAGACTTTTAGCAGAGACAACGCAGCCAGCTGAGGAACAGCAGCCTGTGAGAAGATTTGTGTGCCTGTCAAAACCCGAGGAGGTTAGGCATTAAGTGAAATGAAAATAAAAAATAATTAAAGAAAAAAAATCTCCTGAAGAAAACTTGGGTGAGTTGAATAATATTTCTGTTAAAAACAACAGCAGCGTGTAATACAATTTTTGATGTGTTTTATACATAGAGAAGAAACCTGCCAGGTAAGTCAGTCAGCAGCGTGAAGATGGGAGATGGCAGATCTCATGGCGTGTCAGAAAGAGATGTGTAATCAATACCTTCACACCTTCAGGCTTCCAGGCAGAATAAAACACTCAAGAGCAAGAAAGGATATGAAACAAAAGGTTGAGACATAAGAGGTAGAAGGTAGGAATAGCTTAGAAGTATGTATTAAACTTGTCATCACATATTCTTTCTGTCTAAAACATTCTGAGGAAAGCGAAAGCACAAATCTTGGCATCTGGCGGGATTTCTGCAGCTCTGTTCACCACTTTGGCACACAAAGGTGGGCACAGGGGGATATTAATGCTAGCTCTAGTGAGGCCACACCTCAGATATTGTGTCCAGTCAGTATAAGAGAGATGTGGAGGTGCTGGAGCCAGTGCAGGGGAAGACAATGAATATGGGGAAGGGCCTGGAGAATGAATCTGATGAAGAGTGACTGAAGGAGCTGGGGATGGTTAGTTTGAAAAAGAGGAGGCTGAGGGGAGACCTCATTGAGAGCAATGAGGTCTACCTGAAAGGATATTGTAGAGAGGCTGGTGGTGGTCTCTTCTCACAGGTAATTAGTGATAGAACAAGAGGGAATGGCCTGAAGTTACAACTGGGTAGGTTTAGTCTGGACATTATGAAGAATTATTTTTCACAGCAAAGAGTGGTCAGGCATTGGCACAGGCTGCCCAGGGAGGTGGTCAAGTCACCAAGCCTGGATGTATTTAAAGGTGGTTTGAATATGGTGCTTGGGGATATGGTTTAGGGGTGAACCTTGCAGAATAGGGTTATCAGTTGTACTTGGTGATCCTGAGGGTCTTTTCCAACCTGAATGGTGCTGTGATTCTGTGAAAAAAAAACCTTCTGCATGGACAAAGTTATGTGTTTAAGCATGATACTGGGAATATTATTTTGTGGTGGGATGGAAGGGGTAAGGCTGAGAAGCCTCTTCCCTTCCCCCTTGTAAAGTAAAAGGGAAAAAAAAAATTGAAGGGAAAGGAAAAAAAAAACTCGCAAGCTGAATTAGCAAAGCAGTGGAGCTATATTTACAAAGCGATGTAGGGTTTGCAGGGGATTATTTACAAATTTACAATATCTACAATATATACAAAGATATACAACAGAGTAACACAGAAATGAGAGTAAACCCCTCGGCAGAGGGGTTCCCCACCTCCGCTCTCCCCTCTCTCCCCCCCTTTCCCCAGAATGGGATAGAAAGAGAAAGGAAAGCGAAAGAAAGAAGTTAAAAGCAGTTTTGTGTTAATTGGAAAGGAGTTAATATACAGGCCTGGTATCTTATCGGCCTCAAGGCCGAAGCCTTGGCAGAAAGCCCAGGACAGAAAGCTGTTGCCTGAAGAAGAGGCGGAAGCAAGACTGACTGAGAAGTGCTGGAAATGTCCAGTATAGTCCCAGCTCAGAAGTGCTTCCTCCCACTCATCCAATGAAATTAGTTTAGACTATTCCTTCCGTTTACCAACTTCCGTCCACCATATTCCCTTTCTTAAGGGGGCAACGTCAACCGGCCACATATTTCTACATCCCTGATATCCTAAATTTCATGAGGCAACCACAAAGCCTCCTTGTTTGGACGTTTGGGGAGGTATCCCACGACTATAACCCTGCAGGTATGGCCAGTGCCTGGTTAAGAGAGGACTGGCCTCCTGAATTCTTGGTGACAGCTGGTGTTAGAGTGTGGGTGTTCAGATCAGCTTGACAAAAGCAGCCACGCTGAAGTCAAACTAGGAGGAAAAGTATGTGCTGCACCCTGAAAAGGGATGGTGAGGGTCTAGTGCAAGTGTCTCTGCTCTCCCTCCTCATTCTTTGCAGCTGCTCATGGCACAGAAAATACTGTTTTTTCACTGTTGAAGGCCAATTCAGAAAGCCCTTAGAAAGAGTGGTCAAGCATTGGAATGTGCTGCCCAGGGAAGTGATGGATTCACCAGCCCTGGATGTGTTTAAGGGTCATTTAGATGTGGTGCTCGGGAATATGTTTTAACGGTGAACTTTTTTAGAGTAGGGTTATTGGTTGAGCTTGATGATCCTGAGGCTCTTTTCCAACCTGAATGTTTCTGTGATTTCTGTGACACCAAAGACTCCTGGATAGAGGTCTAAATTCCTAGGAATTCACCTCTTGGCTCCTGCAGCCGCTCAAAACCCCGTCAGCTTCAAAGGCCCAGGTCTTGAATATCTGCTGCAAACTGCTGGATGTGAAGTTGCAAACTGCCGATTACTGGCATGACTTATTCAGCAACTATTTAAGAAGGTATCTGAACAATTGGAGAAGTTGGTGATTTGTTCCCTCACAGTGGGACCACAAGGTGCAATTCAGCCCTGTGACTTATTATGGTGAATTGTCTGGGACTATAGCAGGGACACTTTGCTCAATGCTCCGCTGCTGGTGGGAGCTCAAAAAAAAAAAGAGGGAAATCAGAACAGGCAAAACACGTCTCTGCCGCATGGGGCAATGTCCGATCTCAGTCACTCTCTCACCCTCCCTTGCCAGAAGGGAAAGTGATGCTGAAGGCAGGAAAGGAGCCGTGGCAGCCGCAGCGAGGTGTCAGCCATGCGTGCAGGCTCCTTTTGGAGACAAGCAGCTGGGCTGCCTCTTGCTGTGCCGGGGCAGGATGCCAGCTCATCCCCCGCCAGGAGAGAGGTGACCAAGGGCCCAGCCTATGCTGCTGCTTTAATGGTTAGCACCAATTAGATGTGACAAAAAGGGAAGCTTTTATTTCACACACTTTCAGGTGGAGAAAGAAGGTCTAACAACCTGGAGAAGAGGAGGCTCAGGAGAGACCTTACTGCTCTCTACAACTGCCTAAAAGGAGGTTGTAGACATGTGGGGGTTGGTCTCCTCTCCCAGCCAACCAGCAACAGAACAAGAGAACACAATCTCAAGCTGTTCTAGGGGAAGTTTAGGTTCTTCACAGAAAGAGTAATTGGCCATTGGAATGTGCTGCCCAGGAAGGTAATGGAGTCTCCATCCTGGGAGGTGCTCAAAAAAGGATTGGATGTGGCACTTGAAGCCATGGTTTAGTTGTCATGAGGTGTTAGGTATTAGGCCATAGGTTGGACTTGATGATCTCTGAGGTCTTTTCCAATCTGGCTGATTCTATGATTTTATGATAATTTCTTCTCTTCCACCTAATACACAGCAAGTGCTTTCATCTCAGTGTTGGGAGCTCAAGGGTCACAAAAGGTGGAAAGCAAAACTAAGAAGGAATCTTGAATGATTTTCTCTAACAGACTAAGGATGAAACCCTGATGCCTTCAAAAGTAATAATTCAGGATTTCCCTCAGGGAGGTGAAAGTCATTGTCGTGTTTTTAAAATAGTTGCAATTTTCTGTCTCTAAATAGCACAGACTACAAAATGTATTGCAAGGGGAATATAAAAATAGTCAAAGTCTTCAAATCTTTTAATTCAATGAGAATGTAATACATGTAATATGCAATTAAAATTAATTATCTCATAATCGAACTGTAGACACTGATTATTGCATCATTTTCATAAGAGACATGCATCTTAACTTGCATAATTTCTGATATCACTGCAGAGTTAGCTCAGAAAAGAATCTGGGCCCAAATGCATTCATGCTTTAGCACTCAGAGTGGAACAGTTCTGGCTGGATATGTTTTTTCTTCCACACAGTGCTCTGAGGACCTCTTTGCAAGGCACAGCCTCCACCCTTGCCCTCAGTGTTTCACAGTATCACAGTATGACAGTACATTAGAGGTTGGAAGGGACCTCCAGAGATCATCCAGTCCAACCCCCCTGCCAAAGCAGAATCACTTAGGGTAGTCTGCACAGGAATGCATCCAGGTGGGTTTTGAAAGTCTCCAGAGAAGGAGACTCCACAACTTCCCTGGGCAGCTTGTTCCAGTGCTCCATCACTCTCACTGTAAATAAGTTTCTCCTCTTGTTGAGGTGAAATCATCTATGTTCAAATCATCTATCTTGTCTTATTACTGTGCCCCAACAAAAAGAGCTTGGCCCCCTCCACTTGACACCCACTCCTCAGATACACATTGATGAGATCCCCTCTCAGACTTCTCTTCTCAAGACTAAATAGCCCCAGGGATCTCAGTCTTCCTTCACTCCTCCCCAGTACCTCTGAATCAGTTCTGCTGCCCCATTTTTTTTACTCTAATTTGCCATCATTGTAGAATTATAAAATCACAGAATTGTTTAGTTTGGAAAAAGTCCTTAAGATCATTGAGTCCAACCACTAACCTAACACTGCCAAGTCCACCACTAAACCATGTCACTAAGCATGACATCTACACGTCTTTAAACACCTCCAGGGATGGTGACTCCACCCCTTCCCTGGGCAGCCTGTGCCAGTGCTTGACAACACAATAGTTTTGTAAACCAGTTTCCCACTTTCCATAATATCCTTGCAGATGAGACTTTGCTTTCAGGCCTAGTTTCAGCCATCTGAGTGGCTTCATGGGTTGCAGCAACCTTTTCAGAGCTCTCACAGGGCTCTGACGCCCACAACAATTTTCTCTCCCCTCCTGGGTCCTGGCTGCTATACATATATTTTTTATAAGACCTTTGAAAGTACCATTAAGATGCCCTTAAAGAGACCTCCACAGAACCCTAGGAGCTCATCAAAGAGTCTGGAAATGTCTTGTCCAAGTTATGCCCTGCCTACAACACCCTGAGTTTCATCCTCAACTCCTTATTGTGCTCATATACTACATAATTTCCCTAAGCATTTTTTATTTGTGGGTTGCCTTTTTTTACTTTTCTTTTATTTTTTCTTTCAGATTGAGAAGGATGATGTCCCTCTCCTTTTAGATATCTGTTATCTCTCGAGTTTGTTCCACCATGCTTTGGACAGATTCTTTTAAGAAAGTTCCATTACCTCTCTGGCTCTTTACATTTTTATTTCACATTAAAATTATTCACTTGTGGTTTAGAAGAAAAATCATGTTTGGATCCTCAGGATGGGGTTTGAGTGAGCCAAGCCTGTTAGGTCTTATTTAAGGAGCTTCTAGTTGTTTTCAGCAAGGACTGCTTTCCATAAACCAATAAAACTCTGTTATTTTTACGTATTTTCTTTCCTGCACATGTCAGCTGTAGGTAAAACAACCTTAGCTGCTTGGATGTAGATCAGTACATTCAGGTTTCTTTTTTGCCTGTGATGTGTTCTCTGATTTTGATCACATCATTTAATAGCCCTGGGCTCGTTTCTTTGAAGATACCCCAGGAACAGCTGAATTTTGTGCTTAACCCACTGACAACCTAAGGCTGAGCCTTTGTGACTATTCCAGTTTCTCAGACTCTGTTAATGACTGCATCCCAGGTTGGCTGGAGTCTCAGTGTAGTTATTGGTCTGGATGGTTGGTTCTTCACCCTTTCCAAGTATCCTTCTTCTTCCCACCCTGCTTTCAGAATATGTCTGCTGAAAATGTGCTTTTTTTTTCTTTTTCTTGACTTCTATATCTTTTACTGCACAGTCTTTTCATGACCTCCACTTGCTGAGATCTCATTGGCCTCTTCTGACTGTTGGGAGTTGCTGTGAGACTGGGCATTAGGAAAAACTTTTCCCAGCAAGAGTGATCAGACATTGGAATACACTGCCCAGGGAGGTGGTTGAGTCACCAACCCTAGATATGTTTAAAGGTGGTTTGGATGTGGTGCTTGGGGGTATGGTTTAGGGGTGAACCTTGTAGAATAGGGTTATTGGTTGGACTCAGTGATCCTGAGGGTCTTTTTCAACTTGAATGTTTCTGTGATTCTGAGACAGTACATAAATCATCACTGGGTGGCTGGAACCCCATTCCTGCAGGGCTTGTGTACTTCTGTATGTGTAGGACCTACATTTGCCATTCACTGCTGCACTGGGTGAGCAACTGGGGAAGCCTTGCTAGCTGCAGTAGAAATCTTAATAATGACATATGAATTTAAAAAAAAAGAAAAAAGAGAAAGAGAAAGAAAAGAAGAGAAAAAGGAAAGAAGAGAAAAAGAAAAGAAAAGCAAAAGAAAAGCAAAAGAAAAGGAAAAAAAGCAACCAGAGAAGTGGATTTGCACATTATTCATCCTGATAAATATAACTATGAAATTGCTTTATAACTTTGGACACAGTTGGAGCTTTATAATAGGCTGTCAGTGAAATAGCACCTGTGATACTAATGCCTGGGTCTATTTTCCTGATTTTAGCTATAAATTCCATTTTACAATGCCAGAGGGATAGCTCTGGGTCTGCAGTAGAGGGGAGAGGGTTTAATTCCCTCTGCCTTTTTAGCCTTCCACCACAGCTTTAGGTTTCTCCAAGCTGTCTCAGTTCTAGAAAACACTGCAATTTGTGCTTTCATGTGAATGAGGGTTTCATATTTGTCCATATTCTCTTAACTGTACTTACAGCAGCATATTTGTGTCCCTGTTAGACATAGAAATCATTCCGTAGTTCAACTTATTTTTTTTTCAAAAGAAAAGGACTGTCAAATTATTCTTCTGAGCAAGGGAAGGAAAGAAGGATGAAGTGAGCGGAGTGTGTAAGTAA
The DNA here is from genome assembly GCF_026170545.1 of Melanerpes formicivorus. NCBI lineage: Eukaryota > Metazoa > Chordata > Aves > Piciformes > Picidae > Melanerpes > Melanerpes formicivorus. The sequence continues at coordinate 21,450,543 of NW_027142363.1, forward strand.
CAATTACTGGAGGCTGATAATATTTAAAGATGCATAAAGGGATACATTTCATGGGCCATATGTGTATGTAACAAACTCGCCTACTCTGTAATCCTTCTCTTTATTGACAACACAACAATTGGCTCTTTCCAGAATGGCAAGCTAGAGAATTGTTGTTGGGTTTTTTTTGTTTGTTGATTCCCCCAGCCCCCCTCAGCGAATGCTGCACTAGAGCTCACATAACTAATGTGAAGCATTATTACTGGGAAAAGCTGGCAAGCCTACTGAGCAGGTTAGTGATTCAGGCATAAACCCCTCACCGAAGGAACCCTTGGTGTCTGCTCTCTTTTTTTTTTTTTTTTTTGAGTCCTAGATCTTGATTTTCAAACTGAAGGAAGGTGCCACCCCAGGGGGCTGAAGCTCCAAATAGCCCTGATTCTGTAGAAATTGAGCATGGACTTGTATACTGAAATATGGGAAGGGGAAATGCAATTTAGGAACTTCTTCTTCATCCCTTGACTACAGCTACCAAAAAAGATGAGGAAATCATTAAGAGTCAGTCATGCATTGTTTCTTCAAACACAGGAATCCATACCCAGAACTTGTTTTCACATTTAAATTTAAAGGTATTTTTTGCAAAGGGAAGCAAGGAGGAGAATCAATCCATCTATTTATGGAGTAGAAATAGAAATGGGTAGATTCAGACTGGATGTTAGGAAGAAGCTCTTCACCATGAGGGTCATGAGACACTGGGACAGGTTGCCCAGGGAGGTGGTGGAAGCTTCATCCCTGGAGGTTTTTAAGGCCAGGCTGGATGTGGCTCTGGGCAACCTGATCTAGTGTGAGATGTCCCTGCCCATGGCAGGGGTTTGGAACTAGATGATCCTTGAGGTTCCTTCCAACCCTGGCAATTCTATGATTCTATGATTCTATAGGGAAATAGGGATATATTTTCCATTTTCTTCATTTGAAATGATTTTTTAAATCCAGAACTATAGTGATAGGCTAATAATAGTAAGCAGTTATGAAATGTACCATCTTTTCCCAGTAGATTGTGGTGGCACAGCTTAGTCTAACTTTTGAACATGGTAGATCCTGGGCCTTGATTATTTATCCAGCCTTTAAACAGCTTGAAATATTGAAATAAAAACTTTGGTCAAACTCAGAAGAAATGTAAGCATGTTACCTTCCCTGGGGTCTGAGGCAGATCCCAGTCCTATTATCAGCGGAAAAAGCTCACCTAGCCCAGCATTAAAACTTGTGGTTCCAGAGAAGCTTATCCCCCATGCCATACTCTTCTCCCTCTGTTTTAGATAGCAGAGATGCTATATCCATGTCTGTATTCCAGCACCTGAGGTTTGGACTGGGATGATGCAAAGCTGAGAGAAGGGACTGCAGCCACAAGGCTGAGGTGCTGGGTCTGCACCATCATTCCTTCCTTGTGATCATAGAATCGTAGAAGGGTCTGGATTGGAAGAGACCTCTGAAGGTCATGCAGTCCAACCAGCAGGGACATCCTCAACCAGATCAGGTTGCCCAAAGCCCTGTTGAGCCTCACCTTGAATATCTCCAGAGATGGGGCCTAAACCACCTCCTTGTTACAGTGTTCCACTGCTCTCATAGTAAAGAACCTGTTCCTAATATCCAGTCTGAATCTGCTCTTCTCTAGTTTGAAGCCATTTAAAATAGACTAGAATTAACCAATTTGGAAAAGACCTTCAAGATCATCAAGTCCAACCTATCACCCAACACCATCTAATCAACTAAACCATGGCACCAAGCACCCCATTCAGTCTCTTCTTAGACGCCTCCAGTGATGGTGACTCCACCACCTCCCTGGGCAGCACATTCCAATGGCCAATCTCTCATTCTATGCAGAATTTCTTCGTAACATCCAACCTAAACCTCCCCTGGCACAGCTTGAGACTTTCTCTCCATCCTTCTTGGAGGATGGAGAGGACCTTTTTCAGGTCCTGGAAGGCTGCTAGTAGGTCTCCCTGGAGCCTCCTCTTCTCCAGGCTGAACACCCCCAGCTCCCTCAGCCTGTTCTTGTAGCAGAGGTTTTCCAACCCTCTGACCATTTTTGCAGCACTCCTCCGGCCCACTCCTTCAAGTCCATGTGCTTCCTACACTGAGTGCTCCAGACCTGTACACAGTATTCCAGGTGATGCAAGCCATGTGGGAGGCACTGGCACTGTGGGAGGCACTGGCACTGTGGGAGACTCCAGTGCCTCTCAGCTAAGCATGAAGCTTTGGGATACAGGAACCCTAAGGCAGCTGCAATTTAAACCAGAGCTACTCAGGACAGAAGGTGACAGCTATGTGAGTGGTGTCCTGCTGTAACCCTTTTTACCTCTTGCACTGAGTATATCCCCACAAGAGAGGGAACCTGGCTTTGAGCTTTTCATCTTTTAGAAGAAAGTAATGGTGTTTTTGGTTGGGTTTTTTTTGTGTGTGTCTGCTTTTCCCCTACTTTGACTTTCTTTTGGTACAGACCTGCTTTTGTATTTTTCCATTTCCCCCTTAATAAATAAAAGATGTGAACACAAAAATTGCTATTCAAATTTGATTGTCCCAGATTATGTCTGGAGCGAAACAAAAATCTAGCGATCTGTGATTTTATGTGGTGAAGGCAGCTCAATGCTATTCAATCCAGTGGGAGAGAGATAAAGAAAGAGTCATAAAATATCAAGCAGCAAAGAAAAGAGAAGGTAGGGAAAGTGTGAAAAAGAACAGCTTAATACTTTAATGGTCTGAAGAGAGTTTTTTTTTCCCAACAAAACTATTACTAACACTGGGTATTCTTCTAAGCTCAGCTCTCACCATCACAAAACCATTAGCTGTTTGGTAGTCACAATCTTCCCTGTATCTATCTCATGCCTTTTCATTTCTTTTTTATTTATTCTTTGTCTTCTTCTGCTTGACTGGTAGCATGCAGCACCCTTGCCTTGTGTACTTACTTCAAGACTGACTGCAACAGTTATAAATATCTCCTCAGCACTAAAGGAGGCAAATGAAAAAGTGATGAGCATCAGTAGCTGGAGTTCTGAATTGCTGCAAACAAGAGAGTCTGTCAATGAAGCCTTGTGGAATAAAAATATTGCTGGGTTTTCTAACTTTAAAGAAGAAAGCTTTGGTTACCTGGATGATAACAGAGATAAAGTTATAATTGCTTTTTCCTCTTGCACTCTGATGTGGTGTTTGAATAGCCAGGGCTGTGCTCATTGCCTCCTGAATATTTTGTGTTCAGGCATAACTTTTTTTTTGAGGAAGATTCAGGAATAGGCTTTTAGCTCTGGAAGGGCAGACTGAGGTCTTTTGGGCTGCACACTGTCTTTGAGGAGGCAGAAGAGCCACTGGATTTGCTGTATTATGACGCATGCCAGAGCGTAGAGAGTCAGAGCCACACTTTTCCTGCCAGGTGCTGTGGAAGCTCTGCACATCTCATCCTTTGTCTGCAACAGCAGGAACACGTGGGTTGTTTGTTTGTTTGTTTGTTTGTTCTTTGTTTGTTTATCTGTGCTTTGAAGAAATAAACACAGTGTGAATCTGGCTTCCATGCATAAACACAATTCAAAGTTAAAAGCTTAATAAAACCTTTTTCCCCCTCCCCCCTCATTTTAAATCTTGCATCTTGCAAGCTATTCACAGTGCTGGCTATGCTCTTAACATTTAAAAACTAAAATGGAATTAAATCTTCTCACAATTATTTTTAAAGTCTGAGCACTTACACCTTTGGATCTAGTGGCTCTGGGTGATGCAGGGCATTCCCTGCACCATGGTCTTCAGTAGAGATAGATGAATGATGGAGAATAGATCAGAAAATGGGAGTTGTGTTCTAAACATTGACTATGTCTTTTACAGTAGCACCTCCAAGGATTAAGATTTCAGAGTGTAACAACTGACTGCCTAGGAATTTGTCAAAGTATCAGAACAGGATTATCCAAACCAGATACATGATCACAGGAACAGGCGTCGCATGGTACTCAGCAGTTGTAGCTTGTGGTGTGCTAAGTCCTTGTCAGAGAGCTCTGCTTTCACAGGATCACAGAAACATTCTGGTTGGAAAAGACCCTCAGGATCACCAAGTACAACTATTAACCCTACTCTACAAGGTTCACCCCTAAACCATATCCCCAAGCACCACATTCAAAACTTAAACTCATCCAGAGTTGTTGACTCAACCACCTGCCTGGGCAACACATTCCAATGCCTGACCACTTTTGCTGTGAAGAAATGTTTCCTAATGTCCAGTCTAAACTTCCCCAGTCACAACTTCAGGCCATTCCCTCTTGTTCTATCACTAATTACCTGTGAGAAGAGACCAGCACCAGCCTCTCCACAACATCCTTTCAGGTAGTTGTAGAGAGCAATGTGGTCTCCCTTCAGCCTCCTCGTTTTCAAGCTAACCATCCCCATCTGCCTCAGTTGCTCTTCCTAAGATCAATTTTCCAGGCCCTTCCCCAGCTTTCTTGCCTTCCTCTGCACTGGCTCCAGCACCTCCGCACCTCTCTTTTTGAGGTGCCCAAAACTGGACACAATACTCAAGGTGTGGCCTCACCAGAGCTGAGTACAGATGGTGCATGCCAGATAATCTCATTTCTGTACAGTGCTTCTTCTCCAAGCTGCTTTGCTCAATTAAACTCTGCTCAGCAGACTCTACACAAATCTGCTGTAAAGTTCATGCCATGACCACATTTCCTAGTAATTTCTCCACCGGAATGTGTATTAATGGAAACATGGGGATATATTAATTGTACCATTTGGAATAAATGCAACCTTAGCAGAGCACATTTATTATTTTTTTTTAAAAATTTATTTATTATTATTTAATAATTATGAGTTCAGGCTTTTCTTCATTTCCTGCTGTGAGCTTTTAAAAGTCACTGCAACGCTGAAACATAAATAGAGTACGTGATATAACGCTTTGCCTAGGCAAATATCATAGGCATTTTTATTTATTTATTTATTTATTTAATCCCAGGAAAATGTAATGAAATTCATTAAAAAAAAAAATAAAAAAAGAAAATCTTGTTCAGCTCGTTTGAAATTTTCCTCTTTTGAAACCAAATAAGGGAAAGCCCAAATCAAGAGGAAGCAATATTTACTTTAAAAAAAAACCAACCCAAAACCAGTAATATTTGCCAAGGTTTGAGTAAGGAAAATGGCAAAAGTAAGAGAAAAATCCACAGAGAGCATATAAATAGTAGGGGGTTTGTTTTGTTTAAAATTCTTAAAATGTAGATGAGAAAATATCAAACCTGCTTAAGTCTCTCTGCAAGCTGTGAAGTGTCCCCACGTGTCTGATGTGACAAAGACAGTCATGTATTAACACAAGCCACCTGGGTGTCATGAGCCTGGTGTCCTGTGCAGATTGGATTTGGTGACTTGAAGCACCTCTGCTATGAGGACAGGCTGAGGGAGCTGGGGTTGTTCAGCCTGGAGAAGAGGAGGCTCTGGGGAGACTAATAGCAGCCTTTCAGTACCTGAAGGGGGCCTGCAAGAAGGATGGAGAGAGACTGTTCACAAAGGCCTGCAGTGACAGGATGAGGGGAAATGGCATCAAATTAGAGAAGGGCAGATTTAGATTGGATGTTAGGAACAGGTTCTTTATTATGAGGGTGGTGGAACACTGGAACAGGTTGCCCAGAGAGGTGGCTGAGGCTCCATCTCTGGAGATATTCAAGGTGAGGCTTAACAGGGCTCTGTGTAACCTGATCTAGCTGGGGACATCCCTGCTGACTGCAGGGGTCTTGGACTGCATGACCTTTGTAGGTCCCTTCCAACCTAAAACATTCTATGATTCTATGATTCTGATTCTAAGCTCTTCTCAGCCATTCTGTTCTGCATGTAACAAACCATAGGTGGGATGGATGCTGCTCAAGTTCTCCCAGGCAGCACAAAGTCAGAAATGGAGTCCAACGTGAGGCATGAGGGCAAAGTGACTTGGTAGCATCCTGAACAGAGGGATGATTATAATCTTTTACTCTCTCATTGCTTGGCTATCAAACTCGTGCATTCTTTCCCTTCCCCCCTTTCCTCTTTGGTTCCTTTTTATTTCTTCGCCTTTATATTATTTTCTTTTCTTCTTTTGTCTTCCTTTCTTAGCCACTTGCCTTGTTCTGACAATATGATTACTTAATACTTACTTGCCAAATTAATTGACTTATTTTACCAACGAGTGGATATACCATTCCCTGACACTCAGTGTTTGACAGTCCCAGAGTCTTTTATAACCTCCATGAGGAATGGGAAATTTCTGGCAAGTATGGTGGCTTTCTCTACAGCACACTACTGTGACATAACCAGCATGAACCAGTACATGTGTTGGTTTGCCCTCTCTGTTTGACTTTTTAAGGCAATAATACGTGGATAATTAAAAAAAAAATCTTTCACAACCCACTCATCCTCTCTCCTTTATTCCAAAAATCACACCCAACTGACCTCTTACTGAGAGCGCAGCTCTGTTCTGCAAGACTCTGTCTTTTCACAATGAAAAGGGAAAAAACCCTATTCAGCTAATTGAGCAATTTGCTTAACAGGATACACTGTAAAAAATATATAGTGAAAATGCTAATGTATTAAGTATGAGTGTGTATTTGTGTGCGTGGGGGAAGAAAGAAATGCTATATAGATGCTGCAGTTAGAATGCTGCATAAATACCAGAGGCAAAACAATTGTTATTGGAGGTATATTTTGAGGTTTGCCTGCTAAGAGTTGTGCATTGTCAATAAAATGGAAGTAAATAAAAGGAAATTGCTTGAATTTGACCTGAGATTTTTTTTTTTTTTGGTGGTTGATACTTTCTTGTGGAATTGTCTTCCTTTGCTTTTTATTAGCATGCTGCTTGAGGCGTAGCCATGGATATGGATATATGGCCAAGAAGGCCAATGCCATTCTGGGGTGGATTAGAAGGGCTGTGACCAGTAGGTCAAGAGAGGTTCTCCTTCCCCTCTACTCTGCACTGGTGAGGCCATATCTGGAATATTGTGTCCAGTTCTGGGCCCCTCAGTTCAAGAAAGACAGTGAGCTACTTGAAAGAGTCCAGTGTAGAGCCACGAGGATGATTAAGAGAGTGGAATATCTTCTGTTTGAGGAGAGACTGAGGGAGCTGAGGGTTGTTTGGCTTGGAGGAGACTGAGAGGTGACCTTATCAATGTTTATAAATACATGAAGGGTGAGTGCCATGAGGATGGAGCCAGGCTGTGCTCAGTGGTGCCCAGTGACAGGCCAAGGGGCAATGGGTGGAAGTTGAGGCATAGGAAGTTTCACATAAATATGAGGAAAAATTTTTTCACTGTTAGCGTGACAGAGCACTGGAGCAGGCTGCCCAAGAGGGGTTGTGGAGTCTCCCTCTCTGGAGGTATTCAAAACTTGCCTGATGCATTCCTGTGTGACCTGCTCTAGGTGCTCCTGCTCTGGCGGGGGAGTTGGACTGGATGATCTCTCGAGGTCCCTTCCAGCCCCTGAAATTCTGTGATTCTGTGATCTTTGCACAGAACCCACTATGAAACAAGGAGGGTCTCCAGTACCAAAAGATTTGCAGTGTTTTTCAAGACAATAACCAGAGCAGGGAACACGTAGTAGTACTCTGATGGTACTAGTCAGTGCGGTAGGTTGTAGCACAACAGTCACCCCAAATTTGGCAGTGAGTGGGAAAAAGGGAGTTGAATGAGAGCGCTGAGGTTGCTTTTGCAGGTGTGTTGAAAAGGAATATAAAATTTCCCTTTATTTATAAATGAGATGGCAATATTAATTAAAATATTAATAATCTTTATTAATATGAAAATTGCCAAAACATATCAAAAGGTTTGATGTATGGTTAGAATATATCTACAATGGGATGTACAGTAATTGGGCAACTATAACAATTTAAACAAATATATGCACACCAGGAGCAACTAGCAGAGAATAGCCAGGGAGCGAAATGGTGCTTGATCACACAGGGGGGAAACTACAGGAATTGTTATGCCAAAAGGCAGTTAATTAATTACTCACAACTGGTTGTACCCAAGTAGGGGGTGCTGTTACTGTGTATTAGAGGCTCTGCCTGGTGCTTATACACCAGGCACGGTAGGTTGCTGGCAGGAATGCCATGAGGTCATCAATGGCTGGTCTGGCTTCAGCGGATGGCAGGCTGTTAATGGCGCTATTGCGATGGGCGCTTGCTTTGTCCAGGGTGAATTGAGGCATGGCAAAATCCTTGTTACAAGGGGAAGCGGGCTTGGCTCCAACTCCTAAGTTCATGGTTCCTCTTGTAGTTTGCAGTGTGTAGGCTCATGGCTTTATCCCAGGTGCTGGACTGGGCAACTTGAGGCTATGCAACTTGAGGCAAATTCAAGCCAGACGAGGTCCAAGCAGATTCAAGCATGGAAGGCTTGAGCAAGGCAAAGGCAAAGCCTCCATCATCCTGCAGCAGTTCTCTTCAAGGTTATATGGATTTGTTTCTATTTTAACACACTGTAGAGGTGACAGAATAAAGTTTCTATTTGCTGAGAAGAAAACCGAAAGTCCATGGCTAATGAAGAAAAAGTATGGTTGCAGACCTCACAGGAAGATTTCCAGGAAGAATAGAATAGAATAGAATAGAATAGAATAGAATAGAATAGAATAGAATAGAATAGAATAGAATAGAATAGAATAGAATAGAATAAACCAGGTTGGAAGAGACCTTCAAGATCATCACATCCAACCTGCCATCCAACACCACCTAATCAACTAACCCATGTAACCAAGCACCCCGTCAAGTCTCCTCCTGAACACCTCCAGTCATGGCGACTCCACCACCTCCCCGGGCAGTCCCTTCCAATGTGCAATCACTCTCTCTGTGTAAAACTTCCTCCTGACCTCCAGCCTGAACTTCCCCTGGTGCAGCCTGAGACTGTGTCCTCTTGTTCTGGTGCTGGCTGCCTGGGAGAAGAGACCAACTCAGCAGTCCTCCAGTTGCTGCTTGGCAACATTAATTTATTAAACCTTCCTTGTCAGTTGGTATGTTTCATAGCCAGTTTATAAAGGAGCAAGTAACAACTTGCAGAGTGGAAGCAAATTGCCTACAACCCCCCAAAAGGTAGCAAAATAAGTAAAGCAATTCATCTGCCCCTAGATAGCTTCAAGATCATAATTTTTTTTTCTTTTCTTTTTTTTTTTTTTTTTTTTTAACAGTGAGAACAAACAATCAATCACTGAAACAACCTGCCCAGGGACACAGCAGAGTCTCCACTGTTGGAGATTTCCAAGATGGAACTGGACAGGGTGCTAGACAGTCTCATCTAGACTCCCTTTCCCATGACAGCTTGAACCAGATAATCTTTTGATGTCCCTTAGAAAGAGAAAATTCTCCCACTGGGAATAGAATAGAATAGAATAGAATAGAATAGAATAGAATAGAATAGAATAGAATAGAATAGAATAGAATAGACCTAACAACAATTGCAAACCTCTAAGGAAGGATGGAGTCTAAGAGAAAGCTTTTCTGTCCAGAATCCCTTTAATTCCTAGCCAGTTCAAAATCAGTTTTGTATACAGTGGACAGTTTTTGCATCTAGCGTGGGAAATGAGGGAATAGTTTATTTGTCTTCTTTTACCTTCTCCCCATGCACAGTAGCAGCTTTATGGACAGGTATTTGAGGATAAATGGATTGCCTTTCTCACACAAAGGTTTTGAATAAAATGTCTGTTTTCTGAATGAAATAGGTTAGTCAATTTTGAGTGGCTTTCTCCCTCCATTGAAAATTAGCTTGTATTTGCTATAAAAATGACACCATCATCACAAAAGCTCCTTCTCTTGGGCTTCACTTCATGATTTAGACCAGGGAGGAAATGTCCTAATGGCGAAATAAATATTAGAGCATCTTTTCTGGGACTGTAATTGCCACATTTAGATGCTGCTGCTGTATGTGAAAACAGAAGTACATAGAAAATGTCCTTGTTCATTCCATATATGTGCTAGGAATTTTACCATGATGTTATATAGAATAGAATAGAATAGAATAGAATAGAATAGAATAGAATAGAATAGAATAGAATAGAATAGAATAGAATAGAATAGAATAGAATAGAATACCAGGTTGGAAGAGACCTTCAAGATCATTGTGTCTAACCCATCAACCAACCCAACCCACCTAAACAACTAACCCATGGCACCAAGCACCCCATCAAGTCTTCTTCTGAACACCTCTAATGATGGTGACTCTACCACCTGCCCGGGCAGCCCATTCCAATGGGCAATCACTCTCTCTGTGTATGTGTGTGATGTATACCAAAGCAGAGGTTTCCTTTCTCTTTATGTGGTGATGGAGATGCTTTGTGACATAAAATGTAACATAATTCCTGTTGCTTCTTGAGAAGAAAAACTCACATTAAAAAATAACCTGCTAAGAGAATCATAGGATCATGGAAAAAGACTGAAAAAGACTTTTAAGATCATCAGGTCCAACCTAACGCTACCAAGTCTGCTTCTAAGCCATATCCCTAAGTGCTACATCTACACATCTTCAAAATACCTCCAGGCATGAGGATTCAACTACTTCTCTGGGCAGCCTGTTCCAGGGCTTGACAACCCTTCAGTGAAAGTTTTTACCCTAACATCCAACCTAAACTTTTCCTGGAACAACCTGAGGCCCTTTCCTCTTGCCTTGTCACATGCTACTTGGGACACTAGACCAATACGCACTTTGCTACAACCTCCTTTCAGGTAGCTGTAGAGAGCGATAAGCTAATGAAAAAATGGCAGATTCTGAAGCTAGAAGCATAGCAAAATGATGAAATGATGGCAGCAGAAATGAAATATCAAAACTAGCAAGATAGGACAAATGTGTTATGCAGCGCTCAGAACTCGATATTGTTTGGTAGGAGGCATAGTCATATCACATTCCAGAGATTTTTCTTCTGTGCTGAGACAACTGGCCAGGCTGGCTGAGCTTCTTCAGTCCCTGCTGGGGAAAACCTCCTGCCTTAGCTGAGATATGCCAGCACAGCTGGGAAGCTCAGATGCTGGCAAGGTGAGTTTGGGAAGGGACCCATGTCCTTGTTTTTCTGAGTTAACACCCACAGCACCCTGTATCAGAGAGGGTACAGCATTGCTCTCTACAGCTACCTGAAAGGAGGTTGTAGACAGGTGGGAGTTGGTCTCTTCTCCCAGGCAACCAGCAACAGAACAAGAGGACACAAGGTGAGGAGAAAGATCTTCACAGAAAGAGTAATTTGCCATTGGAATGTGCTGCCCAGGGAGTCACTGTCCCTGGAGGTGTTCAAAAAAGGATTGGACATGGCACTTGGAACCATGGTTTAGTTGTCATGAGGTGTTAGGTATTAAGTAATAGGTTGGACTTGATGATCTCTGAGGTCTTTTCCAACCTGGTTGATTCTGAGATTCTATGATCTGTCACATTGCAGCATCTCTCTGGTGGAATGATTGATTGCAAATCTTAGTTGGTGGAGTTTTCAGAAAGTAGTGATTCTCTGTTCTCTACATTCTCTGTCGTAGGCACACATTTAGGGTAAGTTTAATGTAGGTACCCTAAGGAAAGAACTCGACTTGATAGATCCAAGTAGGGAAAAGGGTGCTTGGGGAAAAACCTCACTGAATTACCCTGACAAAGGGCATTTGTAATGTTATGAGGTACGGGTTTAGGAATGTACAGACTGGGGTATGTATTTTGTTGACCTCTTCTCCCAGAGTAATTGAAAATTATTCAGCTCTGCTGAGTGTAACTGTCAGTAGCTTCTGCTTCATATAATTGAGTTCTCTACCCTCAATTTATTTGCCTGTGCTTCAGGCTTTTGAAAAGAACAACGAAAAAAAGCACTTAACCTTTTATTGTTTATTCAGACTTATTTAGAGAAAACAAAAATCTCTGTGGCTGGCTGTATCAACTACACACATTTTTGCTGAACTCTGGAATGAGGTGAGTGTCAATAAAAAACAGCTCAAAACCTCTTTCTTCCAGGGTTATTACTGACAGTGTAAACAGTTTTGAATGATATTGGATGTCCCTTATTATGTTAGCATGTAGAATGGATACAGTTCTCATTCCTCTCGAAAGAACCAACATGTATTTGTGGCAGGCAGACAGCTTGTGGGGCAGGTGCCTGCAATTATTGCCTCATCTGCATTTGGGTTTTCACACAGAATGTGAGAAAGTGTAAAAAAGCAAAAACATTGGAAAAGTGTTCCTCTAAGTGTCTTGCTTTAAGAGGAAATCTCACTGTCATTGGAACTTCCACAGGTGTGGAACTTCCCACACCTAGGATGACCCAGGGAACTATAGTCCAGTCAGTCTCACCTCTGTGCCTGGTAAGATCATGGAGCAGATCTTCCTGGAGGCACTGCTGAGGCAAAAGAATAACCGGAATTTTTAACAACAGTGCTGCTTTATGAGACACTGGAACAAGTTGCTTGGGAAGGTGGTGGAAGCCTCATCCTGGAGGTTTTTAAGGCCAGGCTGAATGTGTCGCTGAGCAACCTGATCTAGTGTGAGGTGTCCCTGTCCATGACAGGGGGGTTGGAACTAGATGATCCTTGAGGTCCCTTCAAGTCCTAACAATTCTATGATTCTATGGTTGCCACTGCAAAGTTCAGTGCTGCTGATGAGTGGGATTTTGTTAAATCACAGGTATAGTCTGGGTTTTGCCTCATCATTGTCTTCTCCTCTACCTCATTTAAGAGGAAGTTTTGTACCTCACTGCAGCTGCTTTGGAGCTCAGAGTACCTCTTGTGCAACCTGTTTCCTACCCTTCCTTATTTTAGTACTTTTAGCCGAATCTTTGATGTGTGAATCTCAGGATGACACCTTGGAGGTAACAAGAGTGATTGCCCATTGGAATGGGCGGCCCAGGGAGGTGGTGGGGTCAACATCCCTGGAGGTGTTTAAGAAAAGACTGGATGAGGCACTTAGTGCCATGGTTTAGTTGATTAGATAGGGTTGGGTGATTGGTTGGACTTGATGATCTTGGAGGTCTTTTCCAACCACGATGACTCTGTGTAATTCTGTATGAAGGTAGGTATATTGGTTAGATTACACCCAGACCTTCCAGCAGGTATACTGGTTAGATTACACCCAGAGTTTCCAGCTGATTTATTTGCTAGCAATTGATCTGAATTGCTTTGTTTTCTCAATGTCTTGACACTTCCACAAGACCAGTTTCTCATTCTGTGAACCAATGTGTGCTCCCAGTGTGTCAGTAACATCCTGTGCAATACTGGTGTTGACCGGCACCGATGGGTGACTTCTGACTGGCATACCATGTGTGGGAGAGGCATTTTTAATGTAGGTGCATGGTGACCTTGTATTTTTGATTCTTGCTCTTTAAACTGGGCACTGGGAATCGGGCTCCTTGGCACTGGGCATCAGGCTTCTTGCATTGGCCTGTCTGAGAGTGCAGAAGGTAGTTTTGCAGTGCCTGGTAGGAGATTAAAGATGGTTTTCTTGGCCTAGTGGAAGGTGTCCCTGCCCATGGAAGAGGGTTGGAATGATATAGTTGTTAAGGTCCTTTCCAGCTCAGAATAAGTCTATGATTCTACAGGGTGATGTGGGCAGGGAGCTTGGGAAAATCAATTGTAGATATGGATGTCTTGTGGAAGAGGGGTCCATCATGCCTCCTGTAGAGACTGATGGGGTAAGAACCCAAGAGCTTTTCTTCTGCTTGCAACAGCTCAAATTCCTCAAGGTGATAGGAATGCCCAGGGAGGACATTCCTCTCACCTTATGGAGAGGAGACCCTTGCTCTAGGTTCTCTGACATCTTGAACTGCAGGATTTAGGTCCACATCCCTTTGGATAGCAATACCCACAAACCAAAAATCTTTATCACAGGCTGTTAAAGTGGCATGGAGCTATGATCATTGCTAAGGAAAATCAATGATAACCAAATGGGGTGTGACTGCTCTCCCTACAGATCTTCACGGTGGGCTTGACAGCATGGAGGCACAGTCACTGCCCAGAATGTGGAACAGACACCTGCTGTGGACTACAATGCTATTCTGTGACTACAGAGAGCGGGGTTACTCACTACGTTGTGACTACAACATGGTATCAAGTGGTTTTGCCAGCTTTAAATCCAATGATTTCAAGGTTCAGTTCTGCCATCTGTGGCAAAAGGAAACATGCAAAAACCATGGCAGTATACATGTGGAATGGGGAATACAGAAGGAAAAAGCTTGTGCATTTCCCTTTGGCTTCTGATTTCTGCACTTCTAGTTTTTCTAGTGGGTAGGGTATGTCCTGTGGCAACCTTCATGGTCAGGCACAGCAGCTTTTGGTGCTCTGAAAAGAAAATGATGACTATCCTCAACCTCTTCTTTTCAGAATAAATCTTGTCCAGAATAGCTCTATTGTTCCTCACACAGTAGAAACCTGTTGGCTTTCCATGACTTTGGCAGGGTCATAATACCTCTGAGGGTGTGATTTTGTCTGAGACCATGTCTGTGAATAACTTTTCACAGGAAGTGATCTTGCAAACATTCTGGCATGTCAATATTCTTGTAGGGTTTTTTCTCCATGCATGAATGTATGTGGCTGTTGGAACTGAGGGGTTGGGCATGGGCAAGTTTGCAAAGGTAGTTATTTTCTGAGTGTAATGTCAATACCCTGTGTTCAGTCTGGATTGTTTTCTACAGTTCTGGAGGTTTATCAGACTATATAATAAGTCTGTGTGTAGTTATTTCAGAGAGACTCACCTATCTGAACAAATGAATGTTTATTATGTTTTAAAATTGCAAAGAAATTGGCCTTGCTTTTGCAAAGATGCCCATAATTCTCTTGGGGTTTTTTTTTTGGTAAATGGATCCAGACAACATATTTGTGGTCAGTGTTCTGTTCTTCACATATATGCAAGATGCATTTCATGATGGGAGAAAGTAATCCAAACCCTGTAGTTCTTGACTACCACTTGAGAGAGGAGAGAATCTTATACAAACACATGTGTGCTAATAAATAGCAAATACATGCACACCAATTTCATGTTGCTCTGACTCTGGAGTGTGCATTATTGTCTGGCATGCTTCTTTCATTGCCTTCACCGTTATTTCCTACAGTCACAGGAAACATCTATAGGAAACAGACTGGCCATGGGATGCAAAGATCACAGTCATCTCAGCCATTCATTACTGCCTATCATAATAGAAGAATCACAGAATCACAGACTGTTAGAGGTTGGAAGAGACCTCCAAAGATTATCGAGCCCAACCCCCTGCCAGAGCAAGATCACCAAAAGTGCATCAAACTGGAACGCTTCCAGGCAGGTTTGGAATGTTCCCAGAGGAGACTCCACAACCTTTCTGGGCAGCTTGCTCCAGGACTCTGTCACCCTCATAGTGGAAAAGTTTTCTCTTCTATTTACACAGAATCTCCTCTGCTGCAGCTTGCACCCATTGACCCTTGTCCTATCATTGGACATCCCTGAGCAGAGCCTGGCTCTGTCCTCCTGACACTGCCCTGCACATCTTTATTAACATGAATGAGGTCACCCCTCAGGCTCCTTTTCTCCAAGCTAGAGAGTCCCAGCTCCCTCAGCCTTTTCTCACAGGAAGATATTCCACTGCCTTCATCTTTGTGGCTCATCATCGGACTCTGAAGAAGAAAGTGGTCCCTTCTTAATCAGTTGGAAGGGAAGGGTCCTCTCAGGCAGGTGAAATACAACTTACTTTCCACTTACAAAACTGAATGACTTTGAGCCATTAAAGATTTTGCAGTGTTGTGGAAAGGGTATAAGATGCCACTCTGTTGCTGACACAAGCTGGGTGAGTTTAACGGCCTCAGAGGGTGCAAACTGACACTCTTTAGTTGATGTCTGCTGTGTGATGGAGCTGCTAATATACCCCAAGGAGCCTTAGAGAATTGGGCTCAACCCGAGAGCCTGCAGTACTGTAATTGCTGTTTTACGTTCTCAAATACTGTTCCAGTAACTTCATTTGATTAATAACTTTTTTTGGTTGTTTCTCTGTTAGTGAATCCATCAGAATCTAATTTTGTCCACTGCAATACAGTGTGTTATCAAGGCAAATCTTTCTGCCCAGTTTGCTTGCTAAGATGGACACAGTGCTCTGTATGCATCTAGGTTCACATTTCAATCATGTCTGAAAGTCTACAGTGGTTCACTTTCTCTTGCCTTTTTATTTGTGCAATCAGAACCCACAGAAGCTTTTTATGTCCTGTTTTGATACCTGGAAGTACTCTGAAGCTCATGATATGGTTTGGGCTAAGGCTGGCTGGTAGGAATGGGTTGACAGGTTGAAAGAAGTAATCTAAATAAGAGTGCATGGCCTCTTGGACCCAAAATTTGTTGGCTTGCCAGTCCAAATTAATTTCTCCTACAGAGAAACCAATCAGACAAAAAATCCCCAGCAAATTCCTATCAATTTCACAGGGGTCATTTTCTTCTCTGGCTTCCACTAAAGATATCATTATACTCTTTAGTCCTAACCCAGTCCTAACTTGCTCAGCTTTCTAAATAGTTAGTCTAATTAATCCCCTTGTCTTCCTGATTGTGAGTGCTATGTATTGCAAGTGAGATTTCAATGCAAAGCATCACTAAATTAATTAGGTTTGGCCCTGATCCACCAGATTTAATGGGGGTATTTGCACGTTCAAAGGTAGACAACTGTTGAAGTGCCTCATTGAATGGGGCACTTCTGCCTTAATGAGGGGGTGGGGGTAGGCAGGCAGCTTGGCCTCTGGCCGCTGTATGAAGTTAGCAGGGATACTTTACTGCCTCAGCAGACAGCCTCTCCTCCTGCTGAGCCATGACCATATTTTAGCTGTATCTTGTACAGAAGTGGAACACCTTGAATAATCTCCATCTAATTCCTGCCACCTTCGTCCGTACCATTGTGTTACCTCATACTCCTTTTGGGAGGTGGATTGGACTCCATCGTCTCTGGAGGTCTCTTCCAACCTCTAACATTCTGTGATTCTGTGATGGTAACATATTAGAGGTAATCCCCACTGAATTTGTCATGTTTTTTTACGTGCAACTGGAGAAGAGCTCTAGTTGAGGCTATGGAATTTCTGGCTTGAAAGGTTTGATGGATGACAGTTTGGATAAGTAGATTTTAAATCAGAATTAACTCTGCTTATTCACGTAGTGATGATACTGCTGATTTGATTCTTGGCCAGCATCTTACTCTTACCTTGTAGACTGACATTAAAATTGATACTACCTTTGGGTTCTTGCAGGACTATTATATTGCACATTAACAGACACTACTTGTTAACTTTTCATCAATGTGTTCATAAGGTAGAGGGAGGGCAAACGTTGCCAGCCTGCCTTTGGCTATTGTAGCTGTTTAGGGCACCCCTCTGAGCACCTGAAGCTATGTGTCCTCCTGCAGTAAAACTCTGCCCCTGATGAAATTTGAATATTACCCATCCACCTCACTAAAGCCAGAACTGAAATCTGAATTTTCATGGGCTTTACTTGGTATAGGAGGATACTTGTGCCCAGTGAATCAAGGAATCACAATCAAATATTGGAAGGCTTCCCCCCCTCCCTTCTCCTGGAAGGCATGTGAGTGGCAGTATACTATCTCTACAGAAAAATGAACATCCATCCTGGAATGGCTGCTCGCATAAATAAAATTTAGTGGGCCCTGTGCTGGATACACCTAATTTCTATGATAGCTACAATTTTACTTGATTTACTTTCTTTTCCATTAGGTGCCCAAGTCCTGGTGGCTTCTCAGGCAGGCTTCTCAGACAGTATTCTCATCTTCCCCAGCCCCCAGCATCCTGACCCGGAGTGGTCCAAGGAAAGAAGGCCATTTCCCTAGGGCAGTGCCCAGCCGGCTCCGGGAGGTGAGGGCACGGCCGGCACAGGCACCCAATGCTGGAGTGCGTTTCAGGCGAGAACGGAGGTAATGAATAGACGGCAGCCTCTGGTGGGAGCCCTGCCACTGTTAAATTTGTAGCCAATTAGCCGTGTTGCACAATTCCAGCACAGCAACACTAGTCTCTATAGACCCGGTATAGAGAGAGAAATTAGTTTAGACAAATGCCTCTTAATCCCTTGCTCTTGGCTGGTCTGGAGCGCCTACTGCTAAGTGCTAATAGCATTGGGAAATCTCGATTCCCAGTGTCAAGGGCTTAGAAGAATCAGTCTATTAAAGGCAGACATTTATTTTGCATTAGCTTTGATCAGCGGCTCCTAGGTGAAATCTCCTTAAATAAATAAACCCCGCAGCCTCCCGCTCGGGAGGACAGCAGGCGGCCGTGGGAGAGGGGCCTGGGTCCGCTTGCCACAGGGCGTCTGCCCGCGGGAGCGGCCGCCTGCGTGGGGAGGACAGCCCCATAAGTCCGCGCTACCCGCGGGAACGGCCGCTGCGAACAGCTGGGTGTCCGCCGGTCCGTGCCGGTCCAGTCCGTGCAGCGCCTTACGCTGCCGTGCGGTGCCAGCCGAGGCGGCGGCGGCGGGGATAGCGGCGGCGGTTGGGCGATCTCGCGCTGCCCCCCGGCGGCCGCTATCGGCCGTGCTGCTGCCCGCTGCCCTGCCGCCCCGTGCCTGGGAGGGCTCCCCCTGTACCGCCTCCCTATCAGTTTAGCAAGGGCAGGGCTGGGTCCCACTCTCCTGGCGGCTCCATCGCTGTACCCGCTCCCCTGTGGCGGCGCTGAGCGGGGCGGTGAGACCCCAGTGTGGAGCCAGCCTTTGGGCAGTGCAAGCCGGTACTTTGGAGGGTGAGCCGGAGCCCGCCCGGCCTGGAAGAGCACAGCGGTGCTGAGAACAGGGGTATCGATTTTGAGCTGCTCGAATGTGTCCAGAGAAGGGCAACAAAGCTGGTGAGGGGTCTGGAGCACAAACCCTATGAGGAGAGGCTGAGGGAGCTGGGGTTGTTTAGCATGGAGAAGAGGAGGCTCAGGAGGGACCTGATTGCATCTACAGCTACCTGAAGGGAGGTTGTAGCCAGGTGGGGGGTGGTCTCTTCTCCCAGGCAACCAGCCCCAGAACATGAGGACACAGTCTCAAGCTGTGCCAGGGGAGGTTTAGGCTTGATCTTAGAAAGAAGTTCTTCACAGAAAGAGAGATTGGCCATTGGAATGAGCTGCCCAGGGAGGTGGTGGAATCAATGTCCCTGAAGGTATTTAAGAAGAGACTGGATGTGGCACTTAGTGCCATGGTCTAGTTGATTAGTTAGGGTTAGGTGATTGGTTGGACTTGATGATTTTGGAGGTCTCTTCTAACCTGCTTGATTCTTTGATTCTATCCCTCCCAGAAGCGGCGACTCAAAGGAGGGGCAGGGTGCCCCAATGCACTCATGGGGGAGCCGAAAGGGGCAAACATGGTCAGTGGCCAGGCCCTTATCAGTGCCAGCCACTGATGCCTATTTTGAGTATTAAAAATGCCACCATGTGAGTGAAATGCATCAGCACTGCAAAAAAAGCATGAAAGTGAAATTACTCAATCAGCATCGCTGTACCCTGTCCTCATGTCGGGTAGCAGGAGACTTTCCCTGGCATTAAAGGATAATGTCTTGCACCTGGGGCTGCCATGAGGCACAAGAGTGTATTTTTAAGCTTCAGCCTCCCCATGTATTCTAGATGCAATTTGCCAAATGACACTGATGTATAAATAAGCTAACCATATAATAAAACATGAAAATTGTATGGGGAGCTTCCTGGACACAATTATTAGGCCCTTGTAACATTATAACATTACTTAACGTGCTCCAGAAGCTTCTAGGACTGAGGTGAAATTGCACTGACACATGCAAAGTAACTTAGGAATCGACCAGCATTTTCAGATCAGAGTGGCATGCAGGGGGGAAAAATAATGTATTGCTCCTAAATACTAATTGTTTGCATGCACTGGGTCTTGGTCCATAATTGGAATGTGAACAATCTGTACATATGAAATGTAGCAATTTCTGTACTTATGTAAGTAGCTGTTATCTAAAAATTACATAGCTTACTACTGTGTTAAGTTTATGACTGCCTCCTGGTGTTGCTCGGACGCATGGTACCTGCAGAAGGCACCTGCTGGGTTTCTGAATGCATCAGGTACATCCTAACGTTTCTGTGACTTTGGAGGAATGTTAATAGCATGACAGTAGCACAGCAGGCTTCGTGGAAGTGCAGTGAGGAGGGAGGATGAGCAATGACGGTTACATTAGGGCCACTTTGCGAGTGTCTGAAGTAATTTCACAGATGAAATACCTGTACGTTAAGCAAGAACGTGAGGATGGAATGGGTGAAAGTTGGTTTTCTAAGTGGCCCAAGTGGCTTGCAAGTACTCAATTATTTCTCAGCTGTAAATGGCAAATAATGACTTCAAGGTTCTGCTTACCTCTGAGCCCTTTTATTTCAGGGAGGCTTTTGGGTCTGTGAGATGAGCATCTGATATGCAGTTTAGTGATTTGGATACAGTCTTGCTCTGGCCACCTTTTCTATCTTCTTCAGTGTTTAGCCTTGAGGTTTAACATCCATTATGCTCTGGTTGCAGCTACGTCAGGAACTAATAATCATAAGCTGCCTCTGCTCTTACCTTCGTGAAGGCAGGTTGATTTTTTTGTGTCACAGGGCCTCAGCTCAGGTTGGAGGCATGATTATGCTACAAGAGGTGAGCACAATTTATGGAGCAGAGCTGGCATAGTCCCACATGTATAGTCTGGCTATGCTTTTGCTTATGGAGAGTGGCAGGGGTCAGCTCTCAGTCTGGGGTACTGCAGGGATGTGACTTGGCCATGAATCATGTGTAGTTCTTTAATGACTCACTGCCTCTGAGTGAAAAAAACATGGGGAAATTCACCAGTTGCAGCTTAGCACCTTGGTGCTGGGGCAGTATGAGGACTACTAGAGGCTTCTCAACTGTGACAAAGATGCTCAATAGCTAAGCAAAATCCCCACTGGAAAGAAATTCTGGATTTTTAAGATTTAATTAACTATTCAAACAGATTGCCAAGAGATGTAGCAGATATTTTTTTCCCCATTGCTTTTAAGTTTTTAAATGATGATTGGATGTCTTTGTAGAAGATATACCCTAATCCAAATGTAAATTGTTGGGATCGATGCAAGAATTACTGGATGAACTTCTCTGGCCCTTGCTATTCTGCATGTCAGGCTAGATGATGCTAACAATCACTTCTAGCCATAAAAATGTATGAGCAGTAGAAAATTATAAGTTTGAGGAGAATAAAATGATCTGAAATTAACTCTATAACAGAAATACTTTCACAACATAAACTCCTCTTTAACTCCAGTTGCATTATTTCACATCCTCAGTGAAAGCAGCACAGATCTGCAGTTGTACTTTCACATTAAAACCAACAGCTGGGAAACCTAAATGATGAAAAATTAATGGAGGTCAAAAGAGGTGGCTGACTCCTAATAAAAGGTCTGTCTGTCCCTGCTAGTTTGCTACACAGTTTTTCTATGGAGGAAAAACTTCCAGCAGCCATTGCTTATACTTGACTCACTTGATTTTTCAGAAATTCTCCCATTTCATATGGGATAGGATTGAATAGGTAATTGACTTTACCTTTCTTGATAGAGGAATGGTATTTGGTGCTAAGAGACATGGCTTAGAGTTAGATAATAGTTAGAATCAATTATCTTAAAGGTCTTTTCCAACCGAAATGATTCCATGATTCTGTGATTTAAACCTCTCAGACAGCTGTCTCACAAAAGTCAAAGCAGGCTTTCAACTTCTCCTTGTTGGCCTAGTGGCCCTGGGAACAAACCCCTCACATCAAGCAGAACAGTTAGCTTCTGTGACCTTGCTTTTGTTTGGGATATTCAAAAATCTCTGTAAGTGTATGGGAGATGGAGGCTGGGCTGAATATAAAACCTATGTGGCTACCAAAACTGCTAACTCCATATAAGCTAAGTCCACTGAAACAGTGTGTGTACATGGAAGTGAGTAAAACAAGAATTCATATAATAAACCACTTCAGCCCCCCCCCCCCCCCCTTTTTTTTTTCCTCCCTTGAGATTCATTGGAGAAAGGAATAGAAGTGAAAGCTGATTTAACAGCAGTTGGAAAAGTCTAATTTTTTTTTTGTTTGTTCTTACTCTAAAATGAAAAGAGAGTGAATGCAAAGGCCCCATATTGCTAATCTTTTTCTTGCCCTCTCAAACATGGTTCCTGAGAAAGGCCTTGATCTGCCTGGAGCTGAATCATGTCTTGTGGTTTTGTTTTATTTTGAAAAGTGGAAATTTTTGATCTACCTGTTTCTGTTTTAGATGAGGTAAAGCAATATGTTCCTGTTTTGCCTCATTTTTGTCCCCACTGAGATTTTCTAGACTTGCTATTCAAGCCTAATGGAGACCTAGCACTATGTAGGCTTCTCTCTGAGACATTTTCAGTGAGAAATCATCTAGCTGCTCACTTGCTGCTTAAACCAGAGAAAAAAGGCCTATTTTCCAAAACTGTTCCACAGTAAGAGAGACATGAAGAGAACTAAATATTTCTTGGATGTAGTTCGTATGAGCCATTTGCAGCTGCTACATTAGGATGAGGTAAATTGTGACGTGGAGAATTTTCTCTACAAGGGACTATAGACTCCTGGCACAGCTATAAGTGTCTGCATTTTGTTTACCTCATCTTGTCTATTGAACATTGGCTACGAATAAACATGAAAGAGTAGAGGAAGAGAGACCAGGAGGCAGTATTTTCCAAAAATGCTTAATAAGGAGAAGACAAGTGCTTACAGAACAAAAGTGGTGTAGGAATTCATAGAAAAGGGAAAAGAGGAAAGGGGAGGAAGAAGGAATATGGGGGGGGGGGCGGGGGGGAGGAAGGGGGGGAGGAAGAGGAAAGGATTAGCTCTTTGCCTTTACTGGGGCAGGGACAGAGAAGACAGAAGTGGCTATATATGTTTTCTTGTAACTGTACTAGGTGAAGTCTGGCTGAAAGAGGAAGGAGGCTGCTTATTTTCCATAGAATATAGCCCAGTGGTAGGGCTTGGAAAACTGGTGAACGTTGAAATGTTTTTAAGACATGATTTCTGGTCAGCTGAGCGCCTTCTTTGATACTCCTCAGGTGTACTCTAGTGTAACAAGCGCTTAGATCATAGCATCCACCGTGTTATGTATTCCTCTTCACATTTCCCTGCATTTCCCTGGGAAATGCTTTTGTCTCTGTACAGCTGGGGAAAAGGTATGAGAAGGTATGTCCACTTTGGGCACTCGCATTCCAACACATTGAAATATCAGGAGGGAACTACCCCTCTCGTCATCTGCCCTAAATTCTGCCTGAAGCTGCAGCCCTGTTTATCTGTACAAAGCAACCTCAGACTCGGAGTGAATGCATCTGCCCTAATGATTTGAGATAGTACCAAGAGCATTCCTGACACTAGAGCTTGATTGTGCTGTTAAGTTTAGAATCCCTGGCACAGTTTTGACCTTGGATGACTAATATAAAAGAATTTTTAGATGCTTTCTGTATTTTCAAGTCCAAGTGCCCTTTAACCAGCAGTCGGTTGAGAATATTTTCTTTCCCAGTTTTTCTAAGATCCTCTTATCTAGTCTGTGTCTAGTGTTTCCTCGCAGGTTGCTGTAACAACTGTGTTTTCTTTTCTGTTTCACAGACTTTCAAACCTCCCCAGAATCAGAACAAATTCCTTAGCCTTGGAAGCACCCCTTTGTTTGGACTGTGGCACATATTGTCAGTGCGTGGCTATTGATTCAACATCTCAGCGGACAAAAGGATCATCCTGGGTTCTTATACTTGCCTTGAAATGAAAGTTGTTAATTAGACCCTTCAGTTTCAAAGAAGCTTAAGCTGACCAAACAATCTGGCACCTATTCACTCACACAAAGGAGAAGAAATCAGAAGAAGTAAATATTGCATATTGAATCTCCTTGTCCATGAAATCCAAACAGTTGCTGAAATCTCTTGGTTGTCTCTACACCTCAGATACTGTCTAAACTCTTAATTCCAGAGGCTAAAGTCTGTATTCATGGCATCATCTCAGCTGCAGTTGAACACTACAATGACTTTAAATCTGCCTTCTTTCTTCTTTCTCTTGTTCCTTCACTGTGGACCTGTCAAAATCACTTACTTTATCTACTACTCTGATTGTGTAGCTCGGCTCTTTGAATCTCTTCTCCAGTTCCTCTTTTATTTATTTCCTATTCTGTAATTATTTCCCCCACACCTTCAGCCAAGTGGACATTTGTCTTTTCTTATTATAGCCTCTTAAGCCTCTCATTGAACTGTTGAATCCTCTTGCACGGTCATTGGTGACCATAGAAGGATCCTGACTGTATTTAGCTGAGAACTGGAGTTAGTCCTCTACCCACCTCCATTACATTTCCCAAATGTCCATTGTTGTGGCTTTTTCTACATTTGCATCAGAACATGGAAAACAGTTCCTATCCATGGCAAGACATTTTTATTGCATCGCTGTTGCCTGGATTTCATAGACCTGCTTCAAATCTCTAGTCTGTGATACACAGGGAAAACTAGATGTGCACAAGAAGCACTGCTGAAAACTTCCAAACTAACTGGAAAACCAGGTAGAGCCAAGGTGGTCAAGAATGTAACCTGGCTTTAGGTCCTAAGTTTTCTGATGGTCAGGACTGGAACCATGTCATAGAATCATTTAAATTGGAAAAGACCTTTAAGATCTCTGAGTCCAAGTGTTAGTGAAAGACAGGCATGTCTAAACTAATTGAAGTCTTGAAGCAGGAAGGTGATTTTTTTTTAGTTGCTGCCTTTTAAATGGTTTTGATAATTTCTAAATTCAAAATTCCAAGTTTCCTAACCCTCTGCTGAGTCCTGCTGATTTAACTGTACTGCAAATTGTGTGAGCATTTCTCCTTTTATATAAAGTTTCAATCTTCCATGCTTAAATTTTGTGAAATGTCTCTTTGTTCTTGCATTATGATAAAAAGGGGGGTGTGAGGGGGTGGGTGGAGGAAGTACCTCACCTGTCTTTGCCATTCTGCTCCTTATTTACTCTACTTTTGATAATTTCCTCTTTCATTTATTTAATCTCGTCTCTTAGGTAAACAGTCCAATTGTATTCCATTTTGTTTCATTTCTGAGGCTTTCCGTGCCCCTAATTATCCTCTTCGCCCATCTCTGCACTCTTTTTCAATCTGCTACATCTTTTTTTTTTTTTTTTTTTTTTTTTTTTGACATTTTAGGTGCAAATTATTGCAGGTGCAATTTAGATCACTTAGATGTCCAAGTCCCTGACTTAGGGATGCAATCAGGACCGAGACATCTAAGTAACTAGATTGCAGATACAAATAATTACGCCGCAAAATGTGCCTGCAAGTTTTGTGCCTCTGAGAAATGCTTAAAGCTGCACTAAAGATCAGAGCTTTAATCACAAGCAAGAAAAAAAAGGACCCCCTCCATTTGGACAAGGTATTATCACACACAAAAAAAATAAAAGGTTTGACTTTTCCTATATAGAGCCATATCATAAATGTAAAATTAATAGAATTATCAGTCATGAAGGTGCGGAACAGCAACATAATATCTGAGGAATTTACCAGGAGAGAAGCCCGGAAAATCAGCCATATCCTGTATTCCATCAAAAGTGGCCAGCAGGTAATGGGAAGCGATTCTTCCCCTCTACTCTACTCTCAGGAGCCCCCACCTGGAGCAGTGTGTCCAGCTCTGGGACCTCCAGCATAAAAAGAACATGGCTCTATGGGCTGAAGCACCTCTCCTGTGAGAGAATTTGGGTTCCTTCTGGAGAAGAGAAGGCTCCTGGAAGATTTTGCAGCAGCCTTCCAGTATCTAACAGGGGCCTACAAGAAAGCTGGAGAGGGACTTTTTACAAATCATATAATGATAGAACAAAGGATAAAGGCTTTAAACTGGAGGAAGGTAGATTTAGATTAGATACAGAGAAGAAATTCTGCATTATAAGGGTGGTGAGGCACTGGCACAGGTTGACCAGAGAAATTGTGGTTGGCCCCTCCCTGGAAGTGCTGAAAGCCAGGTTGGATGAAGCTTTGAGCAATCTGGTCTGATGAAAGGTGTCTCTGCCCAGGGCATGGTCATTGGAATTAGATAATCTTTAACCTTCCAACCTAAACTATTGTATGATTCCGTGGTTAATTTTAAAGAAAGCTGGAAAAAACCCTTAGTGCAAGCGTTTGATTTATTAAATTAAAACAATTGGGCTCACATGAAGGAAGAAAAAACTGTACAGGCATTTTTCAGTGCATTTCCAAAGAATAATATGCCTCTTTAGGAAGCCAAGTTGATTAGTTAGGGTAACTGGTACGACTTTGACCTTATGCAGAAGGAAAAACACCTAAACAGCAGAAATTGATATGATGGACTCTGAGACTTGCAGCTAATTCTTGTTCTTTCTTCATCCAGCATTTCTGCTCAGAGCTCTGTTGGTCCAAGCTACACTGCATGACCGCCTACTAGTGGGACAATGAATATAATGATGCTTCATTTTCTGTGGGTGGAGAAGAGCAGGGGAGAAGCATCACTACTGTCACAAGACCAGGACCCAACAACTCGGAAGCAGCAAGTATTAGCCTTAGCAGCCTTTGTCTAAACTGAAATCGGTGCAGCTGTTGGGGTTCTTCTCTTCTGCTCTGTTCCTGTTCAATTACACCTAGCATGGTCTGCCTGTGGCTTCAGATGCCCTGCTTGGTATTACAGTACAACACTGGGCTGCAAAAACCTCTCACAGCCCACACTGTTGTCAACTGTCTGTTCTTTCTCTCACTTTCTTACTGAAATGCCTGATTGTCTGTGTCATACCGGGGACATAATACCTGCTGTGTGTGCAGTGAACATACTGTGAACAGCTTTGCGCAGCCAAGAGGCTCTGCTACTGTAAATGTTCTTGTGTATGAAAAGTCAGTCCTGGTGGTTTTTGGTAGGCACTGCAAGTCGTGCTATTAATGTCTTCAGGAGAAATACTTTCACAGGAAGGCTGGAGCTCTTCTGGGAGTGTGATGTTGAAGGCATGATGGATGGCTGATGAACAGCTAAAAGCTTTGTCTGTGTCATCTCTTCCCCATCCAAGCATTTACTCCCTTGCTATAGATGGCATATTCCTCCAGCAGGTATCATACTAGCTGTTATGAGCTGCTTTGTCTCCTCTGCTCCCAATGAAATTTTTCTTAATCCCATGAACATTGAGAGCCTGTGGCTATGGTTCACTTGGAAAGGCCACAAGAGTTCAGGAAGTGTACGATATGCTGCTGGCCAAAAGTTTTTTTGACTTCCAGTAGAAATAAGTCACCTGCAGTATCAGCTGCCAATACTTTAACGTTCTAGTACCATTGACTTCATGGTTTTCACCTGCATCAACCACGGCAACATCTCTCTTGTTTGTCCATATGGCCATGGCAGTGCACAGCTCAGCCTCATTTGGGATCTCATGCCTGGTTCTCTCTCCTTTCTGCTCAAATTTTCAATGTATGCCTCTTCTGCCCTTTGTGCAAATAGCTCCATTCTCCCATCACCTGCCCCTTCAAAGAATTAAGCCCATCGTGACAGTGTGGAGGTTTTCTTCTATGTCTCTTCTGCTCTGTGGGCTTTCAGGCCATTTGAAATATCTCAGTTCTTGCCTCTGGGTTGCAGACCATCCTGCTGGTATTGCAGGATGTTTTATCCTTGTGGATTTATCTCAAGCTTTATCAGCTCCATTTCAGAGGCTGCAGTCCAATCTGTCTGGGTGTCTTCTCATCTCTCTTGTGCAGACTAGGATCCAGAAGTCACCTGTTCTGCCTCAGGAAACTTACAATTGTTGTAGTTTATGCCCTGTCTCATTTGCTATAGTAAAAATGCAACAGTAAATACTGAAGTGATGTTAGATGGCTAACACACTGTGGTGGTGAGTCACATACTTTTCCTAATGACTTCTCATGAGCCAGACAGAATCACAGAATATAGAACCACAGAAACATTCATTTTGGAAAAGACCCTCAGGATCACCAAGTCCAACCAATAACCCTACTCTACAAGGTTCACACTGAAACCATACCCCCAAACACCACATCCAAAACAACTTTAAACACATCCAAGGCTTGGCAACTCAACCACCTCCCTGGGCAGCACATTCCAATGCCTGACCACTCTTTCCATGAAAAAATGTTTCCTAATGTCTAGACTGAGAGCCCTGTCTGTGAAAACAATATATCTTTTCTTCAAATTCAGCCAGGTGATGTGGTTTTCTTCTTGCATCTAGTCACAATTTTGATCAAGACAGGCCATGGCAACTTATAAGGGTCCAGCACATTCTTTTCTGTATTGATTCATGGGAATGACTAGGTCACTTCTCTTTATTTGGGTATTCCTTGTAATTACTTCGAGACCTCATGTGAAGAATGTGTGCTGACACTTTCCTGTTGTTAAGCTCTCATTCTAAAACGTTGCTATGGCACTGACCTGACAGGAAAAGGTCACTAGGTTATCGATGTAATGTCCATTGTATGGTCTAGTACCAATTCTAATAGGCAGTTTGTTGATCTAACACAGCCTTTGAAAGAAAATAGAGTTTCTGGTTTAGCTATGGCTGAGCTTGGCTTAGCTTTTAACAACACTCTTCCTAAGTTTAGAACTCTTTTACATGGCAGATCCTAAAGCTAAATTGAAGGGATGTTTAATAACACTTAAAAATGTTACTAATGAAACATATGAATGAACATAAAATGAAATGTTACTGGTGAAACATGTGAAATACATTGCAGTGCCATTAGATATTGCTGATTCTTCTCATGAACGGTCATAGAATCACAACCATAGAATCATAGAATCAACAAGGTTGGAAAAGATCTCAGAGATCATCAAATCCAACCTATTTCCTAATACCTAAAACCTCATGACTAACTAAACCATGCCTCCAAGGGCCACATCCAATCCTTTTTTGAACACCTCCAGGTATGGTGACTCCACCACCTCCCTGGGCAGCACATTCCAATGGCAAATTACTCTTTCTGTGAAGAACTTTTTCCTCACCTCCAGCCTAAACTTCCCCTGGTGCAGCTTGAGACTGTGTCCTCTTGTTCTGGTGCTGGTTGCCTGGGAGAAGAGACTAACCCCTGCCTGGCTACAACCTCTTTTCAGGTAGTTGTAGAGAGCAATAAAGTCTCCCCGAGCCTCCTCTTCTCCAGGCTAAACACCCCCAGCTTCCTCAGCCTCTCCTCATAGGGCTTGTGCTCGAGACCTCTCACCAGCCTTGTTGCCCTTCTCTGGGCACATTCAAGTGTCTCAATTTCCTTCTTGAATTGAGGCCAGAACTAGACACAGTACTCAAGGTGTGGCCTAACCAGTGCAGAGTACAGGGGCAGAATGACTTCCCTGCTCCTGCTGGCCACACTATTTCTGATGCAGGCCAGGATGCCATTTGCCTTCTTGGCCACCTGGGCACACTGCTGGCTCATGTTCAGACAGCTGTCAAATATTGTCTGAATTTTCTGTGAAACTCTAAAAAAATAATGACAAACCACACAATACATCTGAAATCTGGAATACATCTCTATCCATTCTGGCTTGCTTTAATTTATGCTTATGGCATTAATTTGCACTTCCCTGTTAGTGTGCTGAAGGTGATAAGATGGGTCAGGTTTCTTCATTGCTGTATTCATGTCCTGTGTCTGGAAGAATCTCATCTTCAAGAAGAGAAAGGAGGAGATGTGAGGAACACTTGTCAGCCTTACCTCAGTTGCTGGGTCATGGAGCAAATAATACTGGAAGCCCTTTTTAAGTATATAAAAGGGATTAGAAGGTGACTAGAAGTAGGCAGCATGAATTTATGAAGAGAAAGTCATGCTTGACCAACCTGATAGCCTTCTGTGATGAAATGACTGAGGGTAGTAGTGGTTGCTGCTCCTCTTGACTTTAACAATATTTTCAACTGTATCTCATAACAAAGACCAATGGATGAAGTATGGACTGGATAAGTCAAGAGTGGGATATACTGATTCTCATTCCTGACTCCTACTTAATGAGAGCCAGCTAATATCTCTGAGCACTTGGGTGCAGAAGTTGTGAGGTGGCTGGCAGTCTGTAAGTCTGAATGACCCTGGAAGAGCATTCATAGGGGTAGAAGCTCCCTCAAACGACACTTCAGGCAGTGGTAAGCTAAGGATATTTAATAAGAAGCTTGTACTGTATGTGGAGGCACAGCACTCCTTAGACATACTTAGTTCAGAGCAGCTCTTTCAGACTGTTCAGACTTTCATGCATCCCCTATGATCACATCTGTTTTCATGGGATTTCCAAATGAAGCCATGCGTGATAGATGTTTCACTTGAACATGGATTTCTGTCTTTCCAGTGCTATCATCAAGCATTAAGGATTAAACAGTTTTGTCAGAAGTTGGAAGAAACCTCCAGAAATCATCCAGTCCAACCCCCCTGCCAAAGCAGGATCACCCAGGGTAGTCCACACAGGAATGCATCCAGGTGGGTTTTGAAAGTCTCCAGAGAAGGAGACTCCACAACCTCCCTGGGCAGCTTGCTCCAGGGCCCCATCACCCTCACTGTAAAGAAGTTTCTCCTCATGTTGAGGTGAAACCTTCCATGTTCAAGTTTGCATCTCTTGTTCCTTGGCTTATTACTGTGTACCACCCAAAAGAGCTTGCCTTCCCCCCCCCCCCCACTTGACACCCACCCCTCAGATATTGATAGACATTGATCAGATCCCCTTTCAGTCTTCTCTTCTCCAGACTAAATAGCTCCAGGGCTTTCAGAATAATCATCCTTGTGGCTCTCCCTTGGACTCTCTCCAGCAAGTCTCTGTCTCTCTTGAACTGGGGAGCCCAAAACTGGACATAGATAAAAAGCAGAAGAATTGATCTCAGTTACTTTCTTGTATCAGTATCTACGCTCAAACTCAGAAAGTGTTGTCATTTAACATCACAAATACAGTTTTCTTTTTCAACACAAGTTATCTTAATACCAGTTTTAAGACACAGCCAATACAGTCACTCAAGAAATGCAGGATCTGAGATTTGGCATCTTGTGCTTTTAGAAAAACCTTATTCCTTCTTTCTGGGTATCTGTGACGTAGAACATATTTTTTCTACATACACAGCCTAGAACCAAAAGTCTAGAATAGGTCAGAATAATTTTGTCCTAGAAATGTGCAGTTTTTACTTTTGACCACAAAATAGTTAAGAAGGGAAACCTACATTGTAGGCTTCCAAAATTCATTGAGGTAATTTCCCTCCCTTTAACCACTCTTCTTCCCTAAGGAAGAAGGCTCTTTGCATGCTTTATATTCTTCTAAATGTCTTGAGAAACCTAATGGTGCTGTTCCTTACATTTCAAACATAATCAATATCAACAATAACCTTCTGAAAAACAGGTGGGATTATGATGGACTTCTGGCTAAGGTCTAGGCTGAGCTGTGTGGAAAGCAGAGTAAGAATTGCTTGTCTAATATAGAAGGGCAATTTCATCT
This sequence comes from Melanerpes formicivorus, assembly GCF_026170545.1. Lineage (NCBI taxonomy): Eukaryota > Metazoa > Chordata > Aves > Piciformes > Picidae > Melanerpes > Melanerpes formicivorus. The sequence goes on from NW_027142363.1 coordinate 21,481,844, forward strand.
GCAACCACTTTTTAAACAAATCTCAAGAGAATTTAGCATGTATTATTTTTATGTCTCAACTCTCTCACTTGCTTAATTATTTTTAATACAATTTCATTGTGTTCCCTATAAAAAAAAAACCCTTCTGATAATTTATTTGGATTTTTTGGGGGGTTTGCTTTGTTGTTTGCATATTACAGAGGCCTTGACCAAGCACAGGACCTTTTGGTCCTTTTCTATTCTCCTCTCTTTGAAGTGGGAACATTTTTGTTCTTAGTTCTCCTCCTTTTTATCCCTCTTCTCCCTGCTATTTAATATTTGCAATCTTTTCAAGGTCTCCTTCTCATTGCTCACACTGTTCACCCTGTTCTGCTTACCACTACATGGTGTCAGTTGCTAACCCAGCACCTCACCAAGCCCTTTGGTTCTTGCCCACTCTTTTGCTGTGCAAGGACAAGGTCATATGCAAAATTTTCTGACTTCTTGTTCTGCACAGGTTTCATGGCCATTCAGATGGCAGTGAAAACCTCATAAAAATCTGTTGAGTCATGAAGATTTCATAACCATGCTCTCAGAAATGCTATTTGGCAAATGCCTTCAAAACCTCCATGAACTAAATTGTACTATTTCTTTTAAGCTTCAGAAATAACTTGAACTTTTGACATCACCCTTCCTCAGAATGCTGGAAGAAATGCCTTCAGTATTGATATTGTTCCAGTCTGTCTTGTATTCAGTAAGTTCTCTAATGAAAATTTTTGAAGGGCTTTTCACAGAGCCCTTAACAGCAGAAAGCTCAATTTGCTGTAATACCAGAAAATCTGGGACCTGGATTTTTATGAGTTCCATTGTGAGCATATGAGACATTGATGTGGTAGCTGGTCTTTTCTATGGCTACTTGTAAAGCTTTGGAAACCTGCTCTTATTCAGCCAAGGTGTGAATATCTGTGCTTGACTATTCTCCTCTCAGGCACCAATTTGCTTTAGAGTCCTTGTGCCTCCAGCAGCAAGAGGGAGACAAAATGAAGGACGGCTAACCCCACTATCATCTGAAGTCCCCCTTGTAGGGCCTTTTCTTCATTGATGGTATAGAGACAACAGTGTCCTTGTGCCTAACCTAAACAGCTTGTTAAGGTGGGATGAATTTTTGACATCCAGATTAATTTGTGGTTTTTTTTTTTGTGCTTGGCTATGTAAGGAAGAAGGCCATGAGAAGGTTATTTCACTGCAGTGCTTTACTCAGCCCAATGGGGCTATGGTGCATGCAAGACATGTCTGGATACTCCTGTAACCATTCTGGCCCTCTAAGTCTAACCCCTTTGTGCTTAGACTTCCGTCATCGTGGGGTGTCTTGCTGCTGCACTTGGTGCTGGTTGTAGTATTACAGAACAGCAGATTGCTAGGACTGTTGCTTCCTCCTCTCTTCCTGCTGCCAGCAGGGCTCTTCTGCAGTGGTTTGTTTTCCTCAGTTTTAGTAGGCTCCAGTCTAAGAGGCAGATGCTGCAATCCTCTCCTTTCTGTAGTGACCCTCTTCAATAATAACCCTGGTCTGATTGAGCCTATTAAAGCTTTTTGGTGGCAAAACATTTAAATGGTGGATCCCATGATGAGGTCTAGGCACGCAGGAGGCCCTGATCAGCTGGCAGCTGGTTTAGGCGTGCAGGTTTTTTTCCTTTTGTTGCTATGAAAAATCAAGTTAGGGATGGAATATTGGTGCCTTGAGATACAGACAATGGCAGAGTAGAATTTCATATTAGAATGAGCACCTAAATTTAGCCTCAGCTTCCTGTCAAGTGCTGTGTTGGCTCTAGTCCTCTAGCTCTTTGTTGCATCAGGCCCTAATTAATTAATACATCGCTTTATTTACTTATTTAGTTATTTATTCAAATACTAATTCAGGTTGTTTTGGATTGTTTTGTTTTGTGGTTTTTGTGTGTGTGTGTGTTGGATAAGGTAGGGTTTTTGGTTTTTCCTGTGAGTCATGCAGAGGTCTTGACATTTGAAACACTATAGTGTTGAGTGAGCACTACAAAGGAAGGGGTCTGTGTCTGCTTTACTTATGGTGAAACTCGGTTCTTCTGCAGAGAACCTGAAACGTTTTTTGTGTTTCGGTGTTGTGCTATTTTAATCTCGTGCTTTGGGTCCTTTTAAATGGTGATTCTGTTTTGCTCTCCCGTTATCCCAATAACAGTTCATTTAGGAGTGGTTAAAAATCAAGATATTTATTTTAATTGCCTGCTTATCTTTTGAGGTTATATTGCATCACACAAGGCACGTTTGAACAAAAAACTCTAAGGCTGCAACATGTCTTGTCGCATTATACTTACCCTACACCTGATTTCAAATGTAAATTGCACAGCATTTAGCTCTAATGAAAATACTCTAGTGAAGGAAATTGTTAAGATTTTCTGGTGCTCCCCTAGGGGTAATATTAAAACCTCCATTACTAACATCTCACTCTGAGAAGACAAAATGTGCACTGAGAATACAAAAGCTCTGTTGGCATCTAAATGTGTGCCAATTAATTCGCAGTTACAGACCTGCAGATCTGTATGGAGATGTAAAAATAGGACCTGGGAAAGCTATTTAGATCCCTGTATAACAGGGCTCCTTGACCCTGGATTTCTAGTGTTACTTTAATCATGGCATTCTGCTTTCTATTTATTTATATAGTTGCCTCAATGAACAAATTAATAATTATACAGCACATTGACAAACATGCCGAGTAATATTTGCCAGATTTTAAATTAATTTAATTCAAGGGCCACTTCATTTACAGGATTCCTAGGCACATCAAGGAGTAGCTTTTGCTTCATTGCTATTCAGATTACACCAAGATTTCTCATCATTTTTCTCTCTCCTTTCTCATCTCTCTCTCTCTCTCTCTCTCTCCCCCTCCCTTCACTGAGGAAGACAATTTAACTTGCTTTTCCAGTTACTTTCAGGCAGATGGAAGACAGGTAAATGATAGACAAACAGAAATGCAGATAAATGCATGGGTGACATACATTTAGAGAGATAATGATTTTTATTAGGAAAGAAAGGAAAACAATTAGGTAGCACTAACACCTCATCTTTATTTTTCCATTACTTCCAATTTTCAATCTCTCTTATTTTTTTATTTTTTTTTCCCCCCTACAATTTCCTTTGAAAATTATTTTAATTTCAAATCTGTCTCCTGATTCTGTGGAGGAGTGTTTCCATGTTGAACATCAACCCAGTCACACACAAGTGCCATGCTTCATATTGTTTGTCAACAGAAACTTGATACTAGGACCAGGAGCTGGCTTGAACTGCAGTATTTGAACTGACAAACACATCTCCTGTGGCAGGCAAGTTGAACTCTTTAACTCTTTTTAATGAAGGCTGCATCATCTAGGCAGGGGGAAGGAGGAGATCATCAATCCTTAACAACATTCCCCTCCTTTCCTCCATCATTGCATCGTAAAAGGAAATTCAGAGGAAAGTGCTGCTTTTATTTAATAGTCTTCTCTTTCTGCCTCCCTTCTCATGACTGTTTGGAAGAATCATAGAACACAAAATCCTATGTGGATTCATAGAGTACCAGGTTGGAAGGGGACTCAAAGATCATCTAGTCCAACCCTTCAGGGTAAGAAATTGTTATGTGAAAAAGGCTTATTTATTTATTTATTCCTTAAGAGGTGGCAGATTGTTATATTGACCAATAAACAGCTGAGTCCTCTGCTGGAATACAGAAAATCCTCCATATTATTTAGAACTGCAATGTCAGCCCCTCATTATACTTTTCCTACCTTACATGATCTACGTTTCCATCTATTTAATGACAATAGTATCCTCCACTGAGGTGCTGGCATTTAAAAATGTATGTTCTATTGTGGAATAAAACCCTTGAAGGCTCCTTTAATGCCTTTTCTGATTTGTATGCAAAAAAAAAATCCCTTTTGTGGCAAAGAAGATTGCCAGTCCCAGGAGCTGCTCCATTCAGCCAGTAGAGCAGCATGGTAGAGCCTGAGCTACCACATCCTTTAACTGCATTGCTCTATCACAGAGTAGATTGGGCTGGAAAAGACCTTTAAGAACATCAAGTCCAAACACCAGCTTAACACTATTAACACTACTAAGTGTGGTGGGTTGAAATTACCCCAGACCAGCTCAGTTAGAAAGCAAATGAAGCTGCATTTACAAGCACAACTACAATCTAAATATGGAGTGCAATGAGTATGTACAAAATATACAATATTTACACAGATTTACACTTTATAAACAGCACAAGAACTCCCCTGGATGAACCAGGGGGCTACCAACAGCTTCTCCCTCCCTGCTCCCTTTCACCCTGTACACAGGACAAGAGAAAGAGCAGAGAGTAGCCTTGTCAGTACTTAGCCAAAACAAAACAATTCATCCAAGATCAGCAAGAGCCAAGCAAAAACCAGCTAGTGTCTGCCAGAGCAAAGGAAGCAAAGAGAAAGTTAGTTTACAGATCTAACTCTGTGTAAGATACCGGGGCAATGGGATTGCTTAGACCTTATAATTATTTTCCCTTTTACATCCAATAGTGACTTATTTACATTCTACCACTTTCTGTTCAAGATCTGTGGAAAATTTTCTAGGCACAGCCTAAAACTACCACACTGAGTCTGCTGCTAAACCATGTCCCTAAGCTCCAGTCTACTTGTCTTTCACACACCTTCAAGGATTGAAGATTCAACCACTTCCTTGGGCCACTTGTTCCAATGCTTGACAGCCCTTTCCGTGAAGACAGTTTTACTCAGTCCGATCTAAATCTCCCCTGGTACAACCTGAGGCCATTTCCTCCTTTCCTGTCACTTTGTTACTTGGGAGAACAAACCAACACCTACCTCACTACAACCTCCTATCAAGTAGGTGTAAAGAGTGGTAAGGTCTCCCTGAGTCCCATTTTCTCCAGGCTAAGTGACCTCAGTTCCTTTAGTTGCTCCTCACAGGACTTGTTCTCCAGACCCTTTACCAGTTTTGTTTCCCTTCTCTGGACCTGTTCCAGCACCTCTATGCCTTTCTTGCCATGAGAGGCCCCAAAACTGAACACCAAATGCACCCTTTTTACCAAATGCTTATTTCTACTTTGTGTGAGGCCACTTAAAAAGGCGGAATAACAGAAGCTGAAAACATGCAAGAAAGGGGGATAAAAGAAGACTGCGAAGGAAAGCGAGAAATCATTTTTATACCTTTGACACATGCCACCTTTAGGAAACTTGAGTTATCGATGAATTGTAAGGTTCTTCTGAGAGGCAAGAAATAGCTGTGCTTCGTGTATGAACGGCAGCCTTTCACTCTTACATCTGAGCAAGGTAAAATTGCTGTAGCTGGCACGATTATCACTGTTCACTGCTGCCGTCGGCGTGCTGCTGAATGTGATAATGAGTGATGGCTTTTTTTCCCATCACTTCAATACAGGTATGCAATTTATTCCACCAGTAAACACTATTATAATGTAAAATTTAGAATACAATATCTTTCAGTGCCAGTCAGAGTGATGTTTGAAGGAACTCAAAGTGTGTCTGTTATGTATCAAAGCAAACAAACCCTGCCTTAACAACAAAGTTGCTTGCTTGGCAAAATGGTGCAGCTGCCTTGCTTTGCTGGCTGCTGTGTGTAGATTAACGGCGATTGGATTGCCATGGCCCCAGATTCCCTTGGTCTTTCTATGCAATTTAAAGAGTATTATAAATACCAAAGGAAATGGCCATCACCAGGTCACATATTAGGGAATTTGGAGCATTAAGTTTACCTTACAATATCCCACCCCAAGGTCAACACAGCTAATTACCCTCAATGTCATTAGCCAGACAAAGTGTCACATTATTCCTGCACGTGGAGGTTGGCAATACAAATAAATAGGTTCTGCTTGTATGTATGTGTGTGGGGGTAGTGTTCTTTCTTTCAAGGGCTTTTAGATGATATTCCAAATAATTTCTAATAATTTAAAAGCCTTTTAAAGAACAGGCTCTTCTTCCAATAATTGACAGGCAAGACAATACCAGAGGGGGAGGCGAGGTGGAGAGGGGCGGAGGTGTAGATTGCTCTCTGTAAAAGCCTCTAAATTATGTTGTCAAAAATTATAGCAACATTTTTTTTTTCTTTCCCCCCCCACCCCCCAAAAGCCTGGAAAGATCACACTCCTCTAGTTTCAGACTCCTGGATTTTGTTTGTTTTGTGCAACCAACCTAAAACCTCATGTCATGATGTCTCTTGTAATTGGTAGGACTTGTTGAATTCACAATCAATCTAGGACCAGCAACCCAAAAGTGTGACTGAAAATGTTGTCTCCACCACCACCATTTTAGACACAGAACTACAAGAATATAAATGGTTGATGGTGTCTGCTATCTGTGGGATCTGTGCTTTTGACTTGTTCACTTCCCATTGTTTGCTAGGTTTTTTTGTGAAAAGTAACCTGTCTGGAAATTGTGCTGAAGGCTGATGTGATTAGACACTTTTAACAGTGGGGAAGCCACTGGCTATGCCCTTTTCCCATTGGGAGTTGTCTCCATTGAGGCAAACATTCAGTAACTGGCTAAATATACTGCAAAACTGTTCAGAGTTTGCTGAATTACCCTCACATTTCTCATGAAACTGCCTCCAAAGCAGTTTTAGTGACTCAATATTTCAATTCAGACATTCTGATTGTTGTCTTCTCAGTAAACCGCCAGGCTAGAAAATTTCCTGAGAAACTTTCTTTTCTTTCTCTTTTCCTATTTTTAATTTTTTTAAAATTGTTTCTTTTTTTTCTTTTTCTTTTTTTTTTCTCTTTTTTTTTCTCTCTTTTTTTTTCTCTCCTCTCTCCTCTCCTCTCCTCTCCTCTCCTCTCCTCTCCTCTCCTCTCCTCTCCTCTCCTCTCCTCTCCTCTCCTCTCCTCTCCTCTCCTCTCCTCTCCTCTCCTCTCCTCTCCTCTCCTCTCCTCTCCTCTCCTCTCCTCTCCTCTCCTCTCCTCTCCTCTCCTCTCCTCTCCTCTCCTCTCCTCTCCTCTCCTCTCCTCTCCTCTCCTCTCCTCTCCTCTCCTCTCCTCTCCTCTCCTCTCCTCTCCTCTCCTCTCCTCTCCTCTCCTCTCCTCTCCTCTCCTCTCCTCTCCTCTCCTCTCCTCTCCTCTCCTCTCCTCTCCTCTCCTCTCCTCTCCTCTCCTCTCCTCTCCTCTCCTCTCCTCTCCTCTCCTCTCCTCTCCTCTCCTCTCCTCTCCTCTCCTCTCCTCTCCTCTCCTCTCCTCTCCTCTCCTCTCCTCTCCTCTCCTCTCCTCTCCTCTCCTCTCCTCTTTCTTCCTTTTCCCTTTCCCTTTCCCGAAAATTTGTGTCAAGGTCCAATCACAAGCAAAATCTTACTGTCTCTTAGGCATTAATTGTTGCAGTAATAATGTGGTATTGTACCTCTGCTCATTTCATAGTAAAATAATTTGTCCTAGAAGTAAGAGGGTAAAAACTGTAATTAATTTGCTGATTGATCTTTTCAATGAATTTTTTTTTTCCCCAGAGTATTTATTCTCCACAGCATGCCAAGATGCAATTAACTTCTTGCTGTAGTCATCATGTCTCATACAGCATATACAGCTCAAGGATTTCAGAACTGAAGATGCACTTTGAACATGACATGAAATACAACCAGGTTTTCTGCTTGCTGTCCTAGATTATCACTCTCCCTGCATAAAATATCTTTTAGACAATAAAGTTTCCACAAAATCTGTCTGTCTGCCTAGCATCTCTCTGTCTTCCACATCACAAATACAGAGCAAACCTCAGTAGCTTGGGTGTGGTTTTCAGCTTTGGAACACACAGTTAACAACCAACCCTTCAAAAAAGGGCTGAGAAAAAAACCAAATCCTTTCCATAAACATGAGAGAAAGTGAGTTGCTGTTTTATCTTCTGGAGTTCAACTCTGCAGCAAACATTGCATCCTGTAATGCATTATGGCATCTGTCTACTGGAAGGGCTGATTAAAAAGGAAGGGTCAATCCTGCTGTTGTCATCTGTCAACATTTTAGTAAAGCAACAATATTTTTATTATTTTTAAGATGCCTTCCTAAGAGCAGCCTGTGTACTTTTAAAAATCATACTGTGCATGATCTGCAGGAGTTGAAAATCTTGATGTGGTCAACACGTTGATGAACAGATTGCAATCACTCCCAGCTTCAAGACAAGAAAGAATTTGGTCTGGAAACCTGCTGAAGGAAGAGATTTGGAACTTTGAAACCTGTTTTTGTCTACTCAATTGCCAAGATACTAAAACATGGTGTTTCCAAAACACCTGATTGAATATTTCCATATCTTCGTTTATGTCAAGAATCACTGTGCTACCTGTTAAAAAGAATTTGCTATCAATCTATGAAGAATGGTAACTTTCAGTCTAGTGAGTGATTTCCCCCTCCCAAGAAAGGGCCATGAGTATCTGCAAATAAGGGATTATGATCAAGAAAGTACTTTTTGTGTGATGAGAGTGCTTCTAACATGGTGCTATAATCATATGTACAAGGTTACCAAATAATTTGCCTTTGCTGTAGCTCTTACGACAGTAACTAAAAAAGGAGTAATAATTTGGGTCTGCTACACGTTGCAAGCTGTTGCCAAACAGATAACCTGTCTACCTGTTCAGAACCAGCACCTCCTGCAGATCAGCTGTATGGACAATGGGGTTTTAATCACTGAGGAGCTTACAGCAGTATATAGATTCAGACTGTGCATGGAGGTGCTCTAGTACTGGTAGAAAGGCAGCAACTGCTCTCTGAATAGCACTTACACTGTATTAACTACTGGAGGCAAGTGGTTGCTTTTTTCTTTTGCAAGAACACCACTTTTCTGTGTCATAAATCCTGATTTTTACTTTGGTACCCCATTCAATTTGTTTTGTTTTGTTTTGTTTCAAATGTATTTCTTAAATAAACCAACTATGTTTATTTTTTGTCCCTGGAGATGGATCAGAGGTTCAGAGGATCACAGGATGTTAGGGGTTGGAAGGGACCTCTGAAGATCCAAACCTGCTGCCACAGATGGAGCACAGAATCTAGTACAGGTTATGCAGGAATGCATCCAGTCAGGGCTTGAACATCTCCAGAGAAGGAGACTCCACAACCTCTCTGGGCAGCCTGTTCCAGTGCTCTGTGACCCTCACAGCGAAGAAGTTCCTCCCCATGTTGAGCTGGAACCTCCTGTGCTGTAGTTTATATCCATTGCCCCTTTTCCTCTCACAGGGTGCAACTGAGCAGAGTCAGTCCCTCCCTCAGATATTTATAAACATTTATTAAATCCCCTCTCAGTCTTCTCCTCTCCAGACTAAAAAGCCTCAGGTCTCTCAGCCTGGGGAGAAATGTGAGCTCACTCTCAGCCATTAGCTCTGAAATAAAGAAAGTCTTCCATCAGAAATAATAAAGGAAGTCAAACTCCATGCCACGTTAAATCACTTGAAAGCTTTCAAAATGATTAACCAGCAGGGTGAGCTGTTTCTTTAGTAAGAATCCCCTGCTGATCAAGATGAGAAGAGGATATCTACATTTCTCTTCTTTAGATTAGGAGTTTATGAACAAGATCAAACCCAAGAAATATTACATACTGGAATAAAAATTTAAAAGACATTCATGCTCCACTATAGGAAGTCATTGTTTGTTGCCCACTAAAAGGCTTTTGTTGCAACTCTTTTTATGCCTTTTACCTACTAGGAGGCAAAACAATAATTTCAATAGTTAGTAACTCCTCTTGCCTGAATTATGCCCCCTTTGCCTGCTGCTTGGCTGATAGCTCATTGGACCTCTTGGCAAGAACTGAAACATAACAAGTTCTGTACCATGAGCGTAGTGGAACACCGGAACAGTTTGCTTAGAGAGGTGGTTGGATTGAATATCTCCATCCCTGGAGATAGTCAAGGTGAGGCTTGACAGGGCTCTGGACAACCTGATCTAGTTGAGGATGCCTCTGGTGACTGCAGAGGGAGTTGGACTATTCTATAGTTCTATGATTCTATAAACTTGTCTTGGTGCAATGTAGCCTGTAACTAGATACTTAGATTTTTCTGGAGCCAAATGTCTTTCCAATAGTATCAATTAGGCAAGTATCACATGTAAAAGCTGTGGAAAGCTTGAGTGGAGCAATCATATCTGCCATTCCCTCTTCACCTGCACTGACAGTGGAGAGTTCAGCCTTTGAGTAGAGCTTGAGGCTGTGTCTTCTTGTTCTATTGCTGGTTGCCTGGGAGAAGAGATCAACCCCCACCTGGCTACAACCTCCCTTCAGGTAGTTGTAGAAAGCAATAAGGTCTCCCCTGAGCCTCCTCTTCTCCAGGCTAAACAACCCCAGCTGCCTGAGCCTCTCCTCATAGGGCTTGTGCTCCAAACACCTCATCAGCTTTGTTGCCCTTCTGTGGAAGGGCATTATTATGGGTTCATTTGATATAATGCTTCTCTGGAAACATTAGTATTGGTTTGCTGAGTATGTTTTGGCTGCATTTTAAAATGAGGGATGGCCTCTTCCAACCCCTGATAGTGCAGGATAAGAAAAAACTGAACAGTGTATAAGCCATGGGGACTAATATTTCCAGAACAACTCTCTGACATAGCCAGTACTTTACATTTTGGAGGTGGATTGCCAAATACTGAAAATTAGGTATCAAATTTTCACCTCTCATTGAGAAAAAAAAATGTCAGAAAGGGAATATGTTCTTTACAGAAAGAGTAATTTGCCATTGGAATGCGCTGCCCAGGGAGGTGGTGGAGTCCCTGTCCCTGGAGGTGTTCAAACAAGGATTGGATGTGGCACTTGAAGCCATGGTTTAGTTGTCATGAAGTGTTAGGTATTAGGTAATAGGTTGGATTTAAGGATCTCTGAGGTCTTTTCCAACCTTGCTGATTCTGTGATTCTATGATTCTATGTTCATTTCCCCCCTCCTCTATTTTCTTTCCCCCCCCCAGGATGCAGAATTTCATATTTTCATTAAATTCATTCAAGGCTTGTATTAAAATATTATTCTAAATAGAAATAGATTTTTTTTTTCAAGACCATTTTAGAAGCCAAATTTCTTGGTTACACATCAAGATCTCAAATTTATATTTGTGTTTTGTTTACAAGAGTTTTATGAAAGTTTTTGGTTTTTTTTTTACACATTAATTGTTAGCTTTTTGGAGTGGTTTTCCTGGTACAGTTTCATCTCAGATGATCAACATTATAATTAACACCTCAAGTTTAGCCTCAGCAGCGGTACTGATATAGAACATTACATTCTGAATGCTTACTTTAAATTACAACCATTTTGACAGCTGTGCTGCTTATCATTATCTAAGGGAAGCAAATGCATAGGGTATTCAAGTGTGAGTGCTGATGTTTTTCAGCCCAGTCGCTTGGAAATGAAGCTTTTTTGTCAAGCACAAACTGAACTGGTTCGCAGTATATTTTCTATTGCATTCCTTTCCTCAGTTATGTAGCACAGGTTGGTTGCCTACAAAGGTGTCATATGAAGGGGCATTTTTCAAAGGGGTACTAATTCAGGATTCACTTTGTGTTATGGCAGTGAAACCTGTGCAGCACCTGTGACTTCTGAAGAGAGCAAATGAAAGGAAACAGCACTTTTCATGAGCTGTGCAATGTTTGTGTTACTGTGGTGGCTGAGGCTAAGATGATGATGTTTCTTAATACACTGGGGCCCATTGTGCCTTGCCAGTTAAAAAAAAAAACAACCCACAAACAAGCATTTCAAATGTGTGTAGCATAAACACTGAATGATTTCAGACTCTCTGGATGAAGCTGCTGATAATTACCAAATTACCAAAGCAGGTAATTTTATTAGATGTGTTATATTTGACCAGTGCCTGATAAGTATGAGCTGATCAAATCTAGTCCAGCTTGTTGACTAGGAATCATAGAATCATAGAATGCATTGAGTGGGAATGGACATTTAAAGGTTGTATTGTTCAACTACCCTGCAGTAAGCAAGGAGATAGAATCATAGAATATTAGAGGTTGGAAGGGACCTCTAGAGATCATCCAGTCCAACCCCTTGCCAAAGTAGGATCACTTAGGGTAGTCTGCACAGGAATGCATCCAGGTGGGTTTTGAGAGTTTCCAGAGAAGGAGACTCTACAACCTCTCTGGACAGCCTGTTCCAGTGCTCTGTGACCCTCACAGTGAAGAAGTTCCTTCTCATGCTGAGGTGAAATCTTCTATGTTCAAATTTGTATCCATTGTGCCTTGTCTTATTACCACCCAAAAGAGCTTGGCCCCCTCCACTTGCCACCCAACCCTCAGGTATTTATAGACATTCCCAACTACATGAGGTTGCTCACAGGTCCATCAAGCTGAACCTTGGGAGGCACTAATGTGTGGAGTAACTGGAACAGGATGCAGGATGGAGATCTACTGTTCCAACAGAAATTGTTTCAGTTGCTCTGTGTGCCCCAAGTGTTATGCATAAGCTTAAAGGTGTGAGGGCAAAAAGAGAGTTTCTGCTTTCTTAACTGCATTGTAAATGCAGCAGGGAAAGGGGCTTATGGATTTAGTCCTTAGGCTCCGTAACAGCTTTTGCCAAGGATTGAAGTCCCCCATGCTTCATGCATTTATACTGCTTCATATGTGCTTCTCAGAGGCATTCATACATGAAGGACAGGGGAGAACACTTGCTAAAGTTTAGGGACATGCAGTAATAAAGCCTTAATTTTCCTTTTTTTTCCAAAACAATGGTTCCAGCAACACATTCTGGTCAGTGGAAATATTTATTTTTCAGAGGTTAAATTGTTCTTTGTGCTATGCACAACTGTTATTTTCCACTGTAGAAAATTCAGTGTATTTGCCTCTTTGTATCACTGACGTTGATGAAATACGTGCCTGAATTGGTGAGTTCTGTGCTGATTTTCTACTCCTTTATACTGTTTTTCATGCCTTTCATCTTTGTTGACTTCAGTAGTGTGCAGATTCTGAGGCTTTACTTAAGTGGTCAAATTCTGCTTCCGAACACATAAAAGTCTTGGTATCGCTTTGGATGAAGATGAGTGTTACTGAGGACAAGACATGGTCCAAGAAGCTGTATGTCTGATGTAAAAGTGTGAAGAAAACAGTTAGAACTTAGTGTTTTGGCTGTTGATATCAGATCAGTGCTGCTGGGTTTGCTGTGCCACTGTTGATCTCCAGATGCAGGCCTGAGCTGAGAGGTATGAGGAGGGCTGGTGAGCACTCTTGTGGGAGCTGACAGTTGTCTGAAGAAATGGGGGAGAAAAATTGCCTTAACTTGCTGGTAGCTTTAACTTGCTCTTAATAAAACACAGGTTGGTTGATACATAATTTTATCCTGAGAAACCTGTTCACTCACATCTTAAAGGAAAGAGTTATCTTTTAATCTGTTACTTTTGGTAAAGGAAGAGAAACATTATTTAAATGGACTACCTCAGTGATGCAAAAATTAATGAATGCAATGCACTATTGTGGCCAAGAAAGCCAATGGGATCCTGCTGTGCATTAAGAAGAGTGTGTCCAGCAGATTCAGGGAGGTTCTCCTCCCCCTCTATTCTGCCCTGGTGAGGCCACACCTGGAATATTGCATCCAGTTTTGGGCTCCCCAGTTCAAGAGGGACAGGGATCTGCTCGAGAGAGTCCAATGGAGACTTACGAGAATGATGAAGGGACTGGAACACTGCCTGATGAGGAAAGGCTGAGAGACCTGGAGCTGTTTAGTTTGGAAAAGAGAAGACTGAGAGGGGATTTGATAAATGTTTATAAATATCTGAGGGCTGGTTGTCAAGAAGGGAGGGGACAGGCTCTGCTCAGGAAAAGGGGTAATGGGTATAAACTACACCTCAATATGAGGTCACAGTGCACTGGAACAGGCTGCCCAGAGAGGTTGTGGAGTCTCCTTCTCTGGAGACTGTCAAGACCCATCTGGGTGTGTTCCTGTGCAACCTGTGCTAGATTCCATGGTCCTGCTCTGGCAAAGGGGTTGGATTCAATGATCTTCAGAGGTCCTTTCCAAACCTGAGCACCCTGTGATCCTGTGACTGCCTTACAGCAGTGCATGTCCGTTTAATAGTAACCTTCAGAATGAACGGGCTTCTGTTTCTTGAGGCAAGCTGCTGCTACCATGTAAAGGAGCTATTCCTCTATCAGAAATCATGGCTAAGCCTATTATTCCAAGGAGACATTTTTGTTACAAAGAAGTAATGTGCTATGTTAAAGCCTTGGTAAATAAACACACACACACAAAAAGGAGTTAATTTGGACACACAACAAGAATTCTGGACAGGAAATGACGATGCCTATTTACTTCATTTTGATTTAGAGAAGGGAGACAGAATTTGGCATGGGCCACAAATCTATACTAAGTCATTTGTCAAGCTCAGTTGGCATGACTGTGGTGTCCTTGAAACTAGACTGCTTCATCTCTTACATGCTCTGATAGGAAGAGAGGCTGCTGTTTCAAATCTAAAACACTGAGAAAGGCAAACAGTGCAAACAGCTGGCACCAGCTTCCAGAGAAAATTCAGGAGTGTGCCAAGACAGGAGTATAGCACACACAAATTATTCTGACTCTGTCAAACAAATGTAGGTTTTCCTGTATTGATTGTAATAAAAGTTTTTACTGTTTTTTCATCATCTTAGTGAAAATCTTGGACAATGTAAGGTACATGGTCAATAGATGGCAGCAAGTCATTTAGCCTGACTATTACCTCTTCTGGACAGCCCTCTCTACACAGTCAATGCTCCTGTTCCCCCTTTAAGAAAATACTTCCTTTCCATCTTCTTTTCAATTTTAAAGGCTGCAATGTCTGTGTAAATCAAGGACAATTACTCCTGTTTCATCAAACAAACATACTGTGGCATGTATCTATTGTGTCTGGTTTTAAAAACCATAACATTATAGTTTAATCTCCTTATCTCCTTGGCCCAACAGATATAAATCCCTTTCAATTAGGATCCAGAATGATCTAGTGATTTCCTGAGGAAATACTTTATCAAGGTGCAATGGAAGAGCCAGTGTTAGAGGGATACTCCTTCTACAGCATACAGAGCTGCCCCATAATGACCTAATGTTTCTGTGTGACAGTGAATGAGCCTGTCAGGAAGAGAAAGTCAGTAACCTGAATTTACTGAATGAAGAAAAGAACAATAGTTCTTCTACTGATAAAGTTACTTCCAGAAATGTTCCTTCCAGGAACTGTAGTAAGAGCTCATTATATTACCCACACCGACAGCACTTCACAAAAGAAGTTTTCATCTCTTAGTTCCGCATAGGAGCTTTAACACCAGTGCTTTCTTCAGTCCTAGTCCTGTCTCTAACATTAAACTCTTGTGCAGAGAGGGGAAAATTTCTTGATTAAATCTGTAGGAATCTATAAGACAGACCAGTACATGACCCACTAGCCACTCATTCTCCTCTGTAATCTTTACTTCTTCCTGATACTCCAATATGACTGTCTTAGAGCAAGAAATTCCTGTGAAGGAAGAGGAGGGAAAGACATATTGGCATTGCTATTAATGTCTTGCAAAGCTAATTGTGATTATAATGGAAAATAATTATTTTCTCAGTGATGTTGCAGCATCAAACAACATGGGAATCATTATCAGACCTTGAAATGTGCTAGGACTACTTCTTTGCTGAGTAATTAGTGTTCTGCTTTGAGTTGATATATGCTTGATAATTATACTGACAGTATTGACACCCTTTAGTGCTCTTGCTGAAAGTAAAGATTCCTTGGAGAAAGGATAGACAATATCACATTTCAAAATGACAGATTTGATGATAAAACCTTAACTTTCATAGTTTATTTAGTACAAGGGCATTTATTTTAAAGTGTGAGAAGTATGTTCTACATCCTCTTTTATTGTGTATGCATGCAGGTATCTTGTTTCATAACTATTCTTAGGCATTCAATACTTCAAGATTTATAAACCCAGGTGATTTAAAGAGCATTTGAAAACAGAATCAATTTTTTCTTGCATACCTAGAGTAGCAATACTAACTCAGCCAAGACTGGAAGATTTTCCGGCCTCTATTAGAAATGCCGTGTCCAGCAGGAGCAGGGAGGGGACTGTCCCCTTGTACTCAACTCTGGTGTGGTCACACCTTGAGTACTGTGTTTAGATTTGGGCACCTCAGTAAAAGAGAGATGTGGAGGTGCTCAAGTCAGTGCAGAGGAGGGCGAGGAAGCTGGGAAAGGGCCTGGAGAATTAATCTTATGAAGAGAAACTGAGTGAGCTGGGGTTGGTTGGTTTGGAAAAGAGGAGGCTGAGGGGAGACCTCACTGCTCTCTACAGCTACCTGAAAGGACATTGTGGAGAGGCTGGTGCTGGTCTATTCTCACAGGTGATAGAACATGAGGGAATGGCCTCAAGGTGCAACTGGGGAAGTTTAGACTGGACATTAGGAAGATTTTTTTCTCAGCAAGAGTGATCAGGCATTGGAATGTGCTGCCCAGGGAGGTGGTGGAGTCACCAACCCTGGATGTGTTTAAAGGGAAAGTAATGGATATTGTTTACCTTGATTTTGGTGAGGCTTTCAGCACTGTCTCCCATAAGATCCTCAAATATAAGCTGATGAAGTGCAGGCTGAATAAGCAACCAGTGAGCTGGATTAGAAACTGAATGGATGGGCCCAGGGTGTTGATCAGTGGTGTGAAATCAGAGGCCAATAACCAGTGGTGTACCCCAGGGGTTGATACTGCATTGAGTCCTGTTTAACTTCTTTGTTAATGATCTAGATGATGTGGCATGCTCTGACCTCAGCAAGATGACACAAAACTAGGGGAAGTGCCTGGTAAATGCTGCCATCCAGAGGGCCCTCATCAGGCTGGAGAAATGGACCTTCTCTGCCCCCACATATTGTATTTTTAAGCTAATTTCTGTGGGGGATTCTGCCTTCTGTAAATTTGGGATTTTTATTCTTCCCTCTTTTTCTCCCACCCTCTCTTTCTGACCCTTCCTTCTCCTCTCTAACAGCACTGCCCCTGCCTGGCTCTATTCCCTTCAGTGATGCAGTCAGCTACTCTTTAATCAAATCCAAGAGGTTAAGGGACTGGAACATCTCTCCTGTGAGGAAAGGCTGAGAGACCTGCACTGTTCAAATCAGCCTTGCTCTTTGCTTAGCACTCCTGAGTCTGCAGATGCCTCTTCCTTACTTAACTGTTCAGATGCTGAAGACCCTCTCTCTAATCATCAGCTTCTCACTTTTCAGTCTTGCCAATCAGTCTCACCCCCGGCAATGTCAACATTTGGGTACCAGTGACAAAGACTGATCTCTCCACAAGGGCTGGAGCACCACTTCTATGAGGACAGACTGAGGGGATTGTGGCTGTTCAGTCTGGAGAAGAGAAGGCTCCTAGGAGACTTTATTGTGGCCTTCCAGTATCTGAAGGAGGCTACAAGAAAGCTGGGAAGGGACTTTTTAGGGTGTCAGGTAATGATAGGACATGGGGGAATGGAGCAAAACTAGAAGTGAGTAGATTCAGATGGAATGTTAGGAAGAAGTTCTTCCCCATGAGGGTGGTGAGACACTGGAACAGATTGCCCAGGGAGGTGGTAGAAGCCTCATCCCTGGAGGTTTTTAAGGTCAGGATGAATGTGGCTCTGAGCAACCTGATCTAGTATGAGGTGTCCCTGGCCATGGCAGGGGTGTTGGAACTAGATGATGCTTGACATCCCCTCCAACCCTAACAATTCTATGATTCTATGACTGGTTACTGATTACTTTGCTGCTGTACCATAGCCTCTCCTTAAACATTTTGTATCTCTCTTTCTGGACAAGGTTACTGTATCAGTTTCTGTTCTTAGCTGCCCAGTTCTCTTCTCGTAATGATAAAAATGTTTATGTGTGACCAGTAGTCTTGTAGCTGACCTGATCCTTCTTGTGTGGTTTACCCTTCTTTTTAACACATTTGTTCCAGAACCTAAGGGCCTGAGTCCTTATCTTGCTCTAGGTGTGCTTGAGTAGACCTCCAGGCTGCTACTACAGTACAAACATTAGATCAATAGTTCTTTCTGTTTTAATGTAAGGAACATATAAATTTAGAAGCAGCCTCAAATAGTTTGTAGCCCAAACAGGGATTCTGGAAATAGGGAGTTAGGGAGAGAGGGTTATCCATAATGCTGAAATATGAGGAACCTTCCTATTGCCTTTGACAGTCCTTCTGGCTTTTTCAAGTGCTGGGTCAATGCTTAATCAAGCACCATTCCCATGAAAACTTACAGGCATGAAGCACATGCATTGGCTTATAGTGTACACAGATAAGGACACCCTTGAATTTTGGTGAGGTTGGAACCCAATTTAAGAGTAATCTTACTGACCACTGGATGTCACTGCGACACTGCAGGAATGAAAATTAAGGGCAGGATGTTCAAAAGCATCCAAAGGATTTAAGAGCACGAGTCCTTATCTCCAGCATTTCAACTTCAAATCCATCCTGTTATGGCTTTTGGTAATTTCCCCAAAATAAACTGGGAGCTTACATCCCACTGGTGTACAATGAGCTTTAATTTTGAGAGCTAGGTACTTTAGTCTATCAAAAAGGTGTGTCAGATAATGTTTAACTGAAAAAAAAAGCATCAAACGTTTCTCTCAGAAAGCGAATTCTTAAAAAGGGCTGTACTTGTACTGTTTTCTGTCATTGCTACAATGCAGGTTTTGATGAGAAATTGCATTACATTGATTGTTCATATAAAAAAACAACGGCAAGACTGGAGGAAGTTTCAAGAGCTCAGTCAATCTTCCCCACCACAGAGCTGGAATCCCATAATGTCAATGCTAATTTAATTTGCTCTTACCAGCTGCAGTGATTTCATAACCTCATTTAGAAAACAAACTCTATTCTATTTTATTTATTTATTTATTTTTACTGTAACTTTTAGATCATGAGTTCCAAACTCTTTCTATTACAGAACCACAGAATTTCAGGGGCTGGAAGTGACCTCAAAAGATCACCTAGTCCAACCCCCCATGCCGGAGCAGGAGCACCTACAGCAGATTACACAGGAACTCATCCAGGTGAGTTTTGAATATCTCCAGAGAGGGAAACTCCACAATCTTCCTGTGAAGCCTGTTCCAGTGCTCTGTCACCCTCACAATGAAAAAAAAAAAATCCTCGTATTTACGTGAATTCTTCTTCTTCCCTTTTGCAAAGTTGCAAAGAAAGCAAATTAAGTGTTTTAAGGTCATGTAATGCCACCTAGGAAGACATTAAATAGCTGTATTATGTGGGAATAAAAAAATAGGTGAATTCGACCAAGTAAGGAAAAGAGCAGTGTGGGACACTAGAATACTTAGCCCATACCAGAAAATGGAAAACTAACAAATGAAGACATCTACAGTTAGTAGATCACTTGAATTCAAGAGGATTCTTTCACCTTTAGATAACTGAAAGGAAACCTTACTTGGAGAGTTGTGAAAAAATAGGTTGCCCAGAGAGGTAGTTGAGGCCCCATCCCTGGAGATATTCAAGGTGAGGCTTGACAGGGCTCTGGGCAAACTGGTCTAGTGGTGGATGTCTCTGCTTACTGCAGAGGGGCTTGGACTAGATGATCTTTGGAGGTCCTTGCCAACCCAAACCATTCTTTGATGCTATGAAAATGCTGTTGATGAAAACTGAACATTTATTGTGACAAGACCTATGTGACTTAAATTGTGGATGAATCATAATTAGAATTATAGAATTGTAGAATTACAGAATTGTAGAATCACAGAGTTATAAAATTATAGAGTTATAGAATTATAGAATTATAGAATCACCTGGGTTGGAAGGGAACTCTAAAGATCACCTAGTCTAACCCCCCTGCAGTGAGTGGGAACATCCTCAGCTATCAAATTTGCTCTTCAGCTACAGTTGTAGTTCAGCTGGGCATTAGGGTTGCATTTGTGTGTACACTCAGTACAATCAGTTCACTCATCCCTTTCATGGTCCAGAAACATCCTAGCCAGTTTCTTCAGAGATGAGATACAGTATGGCTTGAGGCAGTGGGCTTGAAAACAATCACAGCTAAATACTTGACTGTTACAAATAGCCCAGCTGGGTGAGAAGTTTAGACAGTCCTTGAAATTCCCTGAGGCAGCTCTTGATGTGTGTAGCCCATTTTTCTTTTTCAGGCTTAAATGTGTTGATTAACATCCTGGATGGAGTGAACCAAAGACCTGTCTAGGTGGTTCCCGCTGCAGAAGTGATTGAATCCTACATAGATAAGACATTTGTGAATAGTAAATGGAAAGTGGTTTTTTTTACTGCAAAAATGGTTTATGATCCATGGCAAGGCAGTCAAATAGCAGCATTTTCTTTGCTTGTTTGGTAGGTGCATGTGGCAGTTTTAGGCTGATGCCCAGGAAATTTTCCACAGATCTTGAGTATAAAGTGGTAGAATGTAAATAAATTACCATTGGATGTGAAGTGACTGCTGCAGATGGTGAGTACAACACAGAAAGGGCTGTTCTGAGAAAACAGCAGAGCAAATACTTCATTTTACCCAGTGTGGCAGGTCTAGGCTGATGCCTAGGAAGTTTTTCCACAGATTGAGTAGGAAGTGGTAGAATGTAAATAAGTTACCATTGGGTGTGAAGGGAAAATAATGATAAGGTCTAAATAATGCCATTGCTCGGATAACTAACAAAGTTTGTCATACAAACTATTTTCTTTCTGGGCTCTTCGCTCTAGCTGATAGTAGCAGTTGGCTTTTGCTTGGCTGTTGCTGACCTTGGCTGAGTTCTTGTTGTGCCTAAGTACTAACAAGGTACTCTCTGCTTTTCTCTCTTCCCTTTTCTCTATTCCCTTCTACAGGGGGGAAGGGGGCAAAGAGGGGAAAGCTGTTGTAACCCCCTGTTGGTTTTGTCCAGGGGGGTCCTTGTGTTGTTTATAAATTGTAAATGTATGTAAATATTGCATGTTTTGTACATATTCAGTGCATTTCATATTTCTAGATTTTAGTTTGCTTGTAAATAGAGCTTCACTTGCCTCCATCCCAAACCTGAGCTGGTCCGGCAATTTATTTTGGGGTATTTTCTCCAAATGAGTTGGGGGTGTATGTGTCTGTGTGTAATTTCAACCCACCACAGCACAGATACAATTATCCTTTCTATGTGTAATGTTTTTTCTTTAGTTTTTCCTCCTTTTCCAGTCTCACCTGATGCTACAGTAACAGCTCTCAGAGGTTTTAATGGAGCATGTACTGGAAACTCTCCTACGTACGGATACAGCAGCTTAGTTTAAGAGTCCTTAGAGAGATATGGAGGCAGTGAGTCCTTGGGTGGTCCTTGGGATTGTACTCCAGCACTGAGCTAGAGCAGGAGCTGTTTCATTACACTGTGCACTACAGGGACATAGGTACCTGTTTTCCTGCATAAGGAATGAGTGAATGAGCTAATTAATCATTAATTTCATGCCTCTCAAGCTTGAAGTTGTCTGACACTCACAAGCCAAGGAGTTGACTCTGTTCTCCTTTACACCTTGTTTAACCTAATGAAACACCAATGCACTTTTTTTTTTTTTTTTTTTTAATAATATAGAAGAGAGCTCAGAATGAGCCTTAACAACTTTCAGATCACCTTAAAGGGAAAATGACTTTCCCCTAAAATTTAATTGGAAGACATTATAGAGAAACAAGGAAGCTTGCAGGTTCTGCTTCGGATCCTGAGACATGCTGATCCCCAAAACTGCCATCACAATCTGATTTAAGTGCTTATTTCCTTAACAAGTATAGTGTGAATTCTGCCAGCCAAAGGCAATATGACTTTTGACTGTTAACAATCAAGTTGCAAGCAACCTTCTTAATTTGGACTGTACAAGAGAGCAGTGGCTGAAGGCTCAAAATGATATTATGACTTATGGAAGCTTGCAGTTGGTCTTGACCTAGATTTTCTACTTATTTTTGGGTATTGCTCACACTGAATAATTTCTGAGGTCCTATCAAGTGTGCAGGATTCAGTTCTGTTGCTGATCACAGGATCACAGGATGTTAGGGATTGGAAGGGACCCAAAGAGATCATCAAGTCCAAAGTCCCTGCCAGAGCAGGACCATACAATCTATCTCAGCCGGGCCTTGAAAGTCTCCAGAGAAGGAGACTCCACCACCCCTCTGAGGAGCCTGTTCCAGTGGTCTGTGACCCTTAAAGTAAAGAAGTTCCCCCTTGTGTTGAGGTGGAATCTCTTGTGCTGCAGCTTATATCCATTGCTCCTTGTCCTATCACAAGGAGCAAGTGAGCAGAGTCTGTCCCTTCCCTCCTGACACCCAGCCCTCAGATATGTATAAACATTTATCACATCCCCTCTAAGTCTTTTCCAGATTAAAAAGCCCCAGGTTCCTCAGCCTCTCCTCATAAGACAATGCTTCAGTCCCCTAATGGTCCTTGTAACCCTCTGCTGATAGCTGCTACAGCTCACAAAAGCTGGTGAGGTCTATAGCTATGCAGGGCTTGTGGTGACGTACGTGCAACAATAGATGTTCTGGTTAGTATGTGTGTGTCTCAGCCATGGATTCTTTCCTGCTGCTATGGTCTCTTGTGTGTGGTGGCCTGAGCGCCTTTTAGATGGGAAGAATCCAAGCACAACTCAGATACTAGGTTCATGCAGAGGAAAAGCAGGGCCCATCCTGAGTTTGGGTGACGTTTAGCTGGATCAAATCTTTCAAAAACAAACAAACAAACAAAACCACCCTTGTGTCAGGTTTTCTCCTTTCTTTCATGGAAGAGAGGAGATGGCAACATATTTTAGAAAATGGATGAGTCACCCCTTGGTGAATCCTGCTCCCCTGGCTGACATGTACCACTTTGTTCCTGTTGTGTTTCCAGCATCCCTCTGGAAGATGCAAAGTGTGTGTGAGAAAGGGGTGTAGGGTAGAAGGGATCTCCTGGTGCTTTTGGCATGTTCTGATTGCAGTCCTCAAGACTTAGGGGTATTTAGGCAGGCTTCATGTCCCTTGCTCTTGGTGTCCATGATGGAAATGGGAATTCATACTCCTGACTTATTGCCATGGGTTGAGGCCTCAAACGGTCACACTTATGTTTGGATTTTCTCCTTCTGTTTGTTTGTTTGCTTGTTTATATGCTCCCCCCAAGAAAATCTGCTTGTGTTTTCAATATTTATGCTTCCTGGCAGGTGCTTAAGAGACTGGTTGAGTAAATTAAAATACTTAACTGAGTTTTTCTCTGACTGCCACAATCTTCAGCACACGCAAGGTCAGGTCTTCACTGCAGAGGAAATCCACTTAGCAAGGTGCTAATTTACTTCAAGGAAAGAGATTACTGATCATGGTAGATTTCTACAGCAGGTGAATGTGCAATTCAGAATGAATTTATCAAAAGTATTTAGCCTCATTATATGCTCACAGTAAGTCTAAGAGTAGTTCTGAGTGTTCTTATCTTCATTATTAAATGTTGCTGCTAGCTTTTCCTTTTAGATTTCTTTTTCTGGCTTCCTAAACTCTAATTTGGCTGTGGACAGGTGTGCAAAATCTTCCTGTGCATGTGTTGACTGAAAATAAGATTTATAAAGGCTTTTTTGGTACATTTGATTTTGAATGCTTGTTTTCTATAGGTGCTTAGCATCAGCTCACAAAAATTTAATGGAAAGTAAGCACCACCTTGCCTATGAGGACAGACTGAGGGAGTTGGGACTGTTCAGCCTGGAGAAGAGAAGGCTCCGAGGAGACTTTGTTGTGGCCTTCCAATATCTGAAGGGGGGCTACAAAAAAGCTGGGGAGGGACTTTTTAGGGTGTCAGGTAGTGATAGGACTAGGGGGAATAGGACTAGGGGGAATAGAACAAAAATAGAAATGGATAGATTCACATTGGATGTTAGGAAGAAGTTCTTCCCCATGAGGGTGGTGAGACACTGGAACAGGTTGCCCAGGGAGGTGGTAGAAGCCCCATCCCTGGAGGTTTTTAAGGCCAGGCTGGATATGGCTCTGAGCAACCTGATCTAGTGTGATGTGTCCCTGCCCATAACAGGGGTTTGGAGCTGGATGATCCTTGAGGTCCCTTCCAACCTTAACAATTCTATGTTTCTATAACATAGAGTGCGTAAACATGAGATGACAGAGTCTGCCATAGCCTGGCAGATGCCAAACACTCTTCTTCACAGTGACTCCATTTTGTTGACAGTCTGTCTGTTACCAGGGCTCTGGAGAGATGATGTGTCAGTACCACTGGAGCGTGCCTTGTGGGAGTAATCCAGCCAAGGCATGCATTCCTGGTACAGTGTCTCATTCCTTTGCCACCTGTAGACTACTCATTTGCTACAAGGCAGGAGTTCCCTGCCACCACGTCTGTGGTTGAGGCCTCAGGGTCCATAGTGAGGGCTGAAATGAAGGCATCATGTGGTGATACAGCATCCTGCTGTACCTCAGCTATGGCACATAACAAATCGACCTAATTGGAAAGCTCCAAACTTTTTCCCTCCCAGCAGAAACCTGCCTCTTAATTTTCCATGTGAGCTT
The DNA here is from genome assembly GCF_026170545.1 of Melanerpes formicivorus. Lineage (NCBI taxonomy): Eukaryota > Metazoa > Chordata > Aves > Piciformes > Picidae > Melanerpes > Melanerpes formicivorus. The sequence goes on from NW_027142363.1 coordinate 21,506,200, forward strand.
CCAAGGGAAGGATTTCCATTCTCTAACCAGCAGTAGGGAAACTATTTATTTGACATTTCCACTTGAAAAATATAGCAAATGGGGGCAGAAAGCTGGCTGTGAATGTATCAGTACTTACTTGATAGGACCTTGGTCATGTCTGGGTACATGCTGCGGTGCAAACCTGAATGACTGCAGAAACCAAGACAGGCAATAAGCATTAGCATGAACTCTCTGTCCTAGCAGAGAGCCCACTGACCATGTCCTGTACCCACTGAAGCCAAAAGGAGCAGGAGGTACTTGTCAGATGGGGTGTGCTGAGAGTAAATCTATGTCTGTAATAATCCTGACTGTGCTTTCCAGCATTATATATTTTTTTTTTTCATTATATAATTTAGGTTTTTTTTTTTGTTATGAATAACTGTTTGAGTATTAATGCAGCTTGTGGTTTCTTGATTATGAATAACCATTTGAGTGTTAATGTTGCTTGTGGTTTCTTTATTATGAATAACTGAGTATTAATGTTGCTTGTGGTTTCTTGACTATGAATAACTGTTTGAGTATTAATGTTGCTTGTGGTTTCTTTATTATGAATAACTGAGTGTTAAAGTTGTTTTTGGTATGACAGGTTCATAGTAAAATGAAGCTATGGACAAGCTAAGCAGCTGGTGTGGATAGGGTGGAACAAAATATAATGTGGTTTTTGAACATCAATTTTGAAGAAAGGCTTTAAAGAAATGTGTGAGGGTGTGCATACATGTGAGAAAGAGGTGGAAATAATGCAGTTTAAATGATGTCAGATGGTTTGCAGCTAAGATACCATTCTTTCTCCTACAAAAGCTGATAAAATACAAGTGCCATTTAGACACAGGATTTACAGTTACTTTAGCATATGCCCTGAAAACATGTGTGTCTACAGGGGATAGTAGTTCGTGGAGAAAACAAGTTGGTGCTGAGAAGTTCAATTATTCTCCTGAACTATCAATAATGCATCTGGAAGAAAGGAAAAAACAACAGGCCACTTGCTATATTGGATGTGTTCTCAAAGCGTCTATAAAGGCTTACTGCCAGCAGCAAGAAAGTAATAACTATAAATGTTGCTCAGTGGGAAGACTTAGTGACAGAGCCCCTCTGTTTGAAATTTTACAGAAGCCCTGTCAGCACAGTGCTAACTTTGATGTTTTAGCATTTTTATTTTTATTATTATTATTTCTGTTATTCTTGGCAGGAGCATGTGTTGGTCGGTGAACTCAGGGTCTCCCTCCTGGCAAGGCTCTCTGTTCTTGAAGTCAGTCAACATAAACCTGCAGTCTCCTGGCCCTGAGCTCTGCTGAAATTTGTTTTAAATATATTGCTCTTAATGGTCCCTATAGAACTATCTGAGATCCTTGTTGGATGCTCTTGAAGAAAACTTAAGCATTGGTGAGCAATATAATTAAATTCCTTAGATGATTACCAAATTATTTCTGTAATTCCTTTTAATTGGCTGTTAATGGCAAATTTAATAACAATAATAACAATAGCATCAATAGCAATAATATCATCATCAACAGCAGTAAAACAACAAAACACCACCAAAACACCACCACCACTATTATTATTTTTAATAATTATTTGTAGTCATTATTAATTCATTATTATTAATCACATTTTAGGCTGCTTGAGGCATAGTTTTTCTTCTTCTTGAGATACTGGCACTTGTGCCTGGTCTCAGCAGCACAGGATCTTGTGAACAGGAAGAAAACAGAGTACATTGTGTGACTGCACCATTGCTGACAGAGCTTTTCCATTTCATGGGATAGCCTTTTATTGGAAGAGCTCCTGAAGAATTTTCTGGGCTTGCCACTGAGGAATAGAGGCTGCTGACCCAAGATGCTGAAACAAACAGGCTGAAAATAGATTGAGGTGACTGAATATTCCTTTTTCCCCCCCCCCAGGAGCTTGTAATGAACAACAGAGTCTTTCCCTCTCCTCCTATTTCTGCATTTTCTTAATAACTATTCTTAGCTGAAGGTTTTTAAAAAATGTTTTTACAGTTATTTTACATATTTCAAAATACCCTTTATTAGCCTAATATGTTTAATTATGCTTGACGAGTGAGTCATGTGTAGAGTGTGCTCCCACATTTTCTTCAGTTGAGTTCATACACGCACTTGGCAGGAGGGGCATGGCTAAGCATTAAGTGAGATGAATCCTGGTAAGATTAACTCTCAGAGGCAGACCTATAGTGCAAAAAAGACTTTAAGATTCTGGTCCTTCTAGGCTGTCCCCATTTTTCCACTGTAGGGATCATTACTCTAAACAACTCAAGCTCCAAATGAAAAAACGTGTGTGCAGAGGGGTATTGGTGTGAATGCAATCAGGCTTGTGGGTCAGGCAGTGGAAATTATTGCTGCTGCTGAATAGGATTATGCAACAAAAGCAGTTCAGTTAGTTTGGGGCTGAGCACAGGAGAGCAGAGAGAGAGGAAAGAGCTTTAAGGGAAAGTTGGTGTCAAGAGGTTGGGTGTCAAGAGGGAGGGGACAGGCTCCTCTCTGATGCACCCTGTGATAGACAAGGGGGAATGGATATAAACTTCAACACAGGAGGTTCCACCTCAACATGAGGAGGAACTTCTTCACTGTGAGGGTCACAGAGCACTGGAACAGGCTCTGCAGAAGGGTTGTGGAGTCTCCTTCTCTGGAGAATTTCAAGACCTATCTGGATGTGTTCTTTTGCAACCTGTGCTAGATTCTATGTTCCTGCTCTGACAAAGAGGTCTTCATAGGTCCCTTCCAACCCCTAACATCCTGTGATCCTGTAAACTTTGGATCAGCAGAGCATCTCCATAGGAAATCTCCCAAATGTCTGCCTTGCAGTGCTGTGGTTTGCTTCTGGGAGCTGTTCCAGGCCTAGGATTCCTGGTTTTCACTGATGCAGGGATGGTCTCCACTTGCTCAGGGATGTTCAACCCACGTGACTGTGCTGACACTTGTCCAGAAGAACTCTACTATAAACTCCTGTGGTGAGGATATCAGGTCCTCAGTATCACCAGTTTATTTCTCAGATATTTGTGGCAAACTACAAGCTAAAGTAGCCAGAGCTTCAGTGCTATTCAGCCACTATGAGCCTTCATTTGGGTGATGGAGGACCATGACAAATGTGTTGGAGCATTTGCCCTGACATTTAATCACAGCCAGTAAATCTGTTGCGACAGTTTATGGCTGTTGTCAAACATTTACAAAGTAGAGATGCTTCCTGTCCCCAGAGATTGGCTCCTTTTGTGATATCTCTACGTGATGGTGGATGCATTAATACACCTGAAGAACTCCCTGAGGGAAAATGCAGGTGAAAAAAAAGGAATTTATTATTAATTTGGGAAGTGATTTGAAAAGTGATGTGTGGAAAGTCCTTATTTCAAAGGTAGATTTAGCTCCTGTGGCAGTTTTGTTATCTGAGCTCATGAGTCTCCCAGTGCATCTCAGTCATTTGTGCCTGTTTTGTTGGCCAGAAATGGACAGGCTCTGGTGGATGCTATCCTGCTGACTATTGTTGTGAATGAGTAACTTAGAACACTCAAATTGTCAAAAGTAGCTCTAACTTGGTGTTGTAAAAGCTCAGTGACAGGGTTCACTCTATGATTTTATGGCACAATAATTTGGACAGTGATTCAAAGCTACCAAGATACAGATCTTGCCAAGTCAACATACTACAAGGTTATGTGTGGTATTGGTGGTAATATTGGTAAAAATCTTCTCTGCATCAAGGAGCAACCTTGAGAGGTGTCTCAGCTCAGAGGGAGATCACCACCAGGCTCAGCTAGGCTGTCATTAATTATGGAATTAAGTGCTTGGCTTGTAATCAAATTATATGTGATGGGAAAGCTAAGCAGGAGACTTCTTGTACCCACTACTTTCTTTGTTCCTTGGAAAAATCATGTGCTAATTGCATGATCCAAGTGTTCCAAGCTCTGTACAAGGAGCAATGGGTAGAATCTGAAGCATAGGAAGTTCCATGGAAGAAGAATTATTTCCCTGGAACAGGCTGCCTGGGAGGGTTGAGGAGTCTCCCTCTCTAGAGCTATTAAAGACCTGCACGGATGAGTTCCTGTGTGACCTCGTATGGGTGATCCTGCTTTGGCAGGGGGGTTGAACTAGATGATCTCTAGACTCTCTAGAGAGTCTCAGGTCCCTTCCAGCCCCTGACATTCTGTGATTTGGTGATATGCATTGATTCTGACTGTATTACTCTATTCCCCCATGGCAGGGGTGGTGGTGGTGGGTGGAACTGGGTGATCCTTGAGGTCACTTCCAACCCTAACAATTCTATGATTCTAATCAAGGAATCAGGCTGTGAGGTTCTCATCTTGAGAGAACTATGGCTGCTTCCCGGAGTGTTGGGCATTGTGTGGGAACTGCAGATCTAACCTTGTATGTATCTGCTGAGTGACTGTGTTCTATGTCCTGTGAGTGTGGGCTCTGTACTGCAGTGTGCTCAGGCAGAACTGGACATGTATATATATAGTGCTAGGCTCTTTCAGTGACATTGAAATGATCTTTATTATAGTCAATTCCAAGTTCACACCTGGACTTTTGGGGGGAAATAAAAAAAAAAAAGGGAAAAAAGATGTAAGTGCTGCAGCAAAGATACTGCCCTGGAGAATATCCTCCTCTGATGCTGTATGGGAGGATATCTGGGCTGTCATATGTGACTTTATAATGGACATACAGCTGCTGCATCCACTATGACATATCCCTGTGGTTGCTGCATCACTGAAAACCTGGAAAGAACAACTTACATTTGGTTGACAGAACTACAGGCAAACCCAAACCTTTCTGTGACTGAAGAATGGATTTTTTTTGGAGCAAAATCGCTGTGGATTTGATGACACTTTGTAGGAATGGGGACAGCAGTGCATACTTGAGGTCAGTGTTAAGACAGGCTGGAAATATCATGGCAAGCTTCAAGAGGCCTGGAGGAATCAGGCTGGGTCTGAGATTGCTGTTAGAAGGGAGAAGTTCCTGTGTTAACCCATAGTCTTTTCAGCCAATGGACTCTGACCTCCATTCTAAAACAGAAAGTCTATGGATGCAGAAGAAAATCAAAGCAGAAGTTGTCTGTTTGGCCCATGCCCAACATGAAACCCAGCAATCTATTGGATCACTGAAACCCTAATTTGCCTACTGTTAGAGGGGATCTTAGGTACTAAATGCAAGCATATATGACAGTGTCAGAGGAGGAAGAAGTGAGAACAGAGCAGAAAAGGAAGAGTTACTTGTTAGAAATTCTAGTAATAAGTTCTCCAGTGTAGCAATTTCCCTACTGGCCCGTTAGCCCTTCTCTGTGAGGTCACTGTTCCATCAGAAAGAAACTGTCATTTAATCTGAGCAGCTTCTCTTAGAGGCTTGTTGGATTTAGGCAAATGGTGCTTAGAAATGCCTGAGTCCCTCAGCCACTGGTGTTTAGTGTCCTACTGGGAGCTAAGAGCTGGGAACTATTATGTACCCTGGAGCTTCTCTGGTCTTCTGTGCTTCACTGAGGAGGCTTCTGGGAGCTTTGAGATGCATCACTTCTGAGATCTGAAATGCTGTATGTGTAGAAGTCTCAGACAGGCTGTCCAGGGGCCTGCACGAGTCAGCTCTGAAGCACTTTGGCTCCAGAGCTCAGGGCCTGCAGGCTTTAGGGAAATTCATCACTAAGGTACAGTAACTTGTGGCACTGGCAGTGGCTGCTCTTCACACTATGCAAGGTCCTAAGGCTGGCTGATACAGGTTTATATTACGTTAGTGAGACTGCTGAATTCCTGGAATTGATAAATAAATAAAAACCCAAAACACTGAAGAGGAAAAAAAAATGGTGAAGAAATGGCAGCTAAAATCTGGAAATGAAAAGGAGAAGATTGAAAACCAGAGAAGATTCAACCCATGGATCTTTTCTAAGTCTTAGCACAAGTTGAGTAATCAGAGGTAGTTTTATTTCTGTTTGCTGCTGATTTTGAAGCACAGGGCATTTAGAACTGTCCAGATAACTGATGGAGGACAATTATTCATCTGCTTTGTGGAACTGTGAAGAATTATTTACTTCACATGAATAAATAAACCAAGAAAAATTAGAACAGGAAAAAGGTGGCAATGGAGATTTTGAATCGGAAACCTCAGAGTAGTCACAACCATGCGATTTTCAGAAGCTGAGATGATGATAAGAGATCTGAGTCTGACTGGGAGCTAAGCCAAATCCCTAAGGAAAGACCACAGTAAGACTCTGAGTCTGATTTTGAAAGGCAATGAGAATTTGCCAGCACAGCAAGACACCTTGCCTGCAGGAGTTTTGCAAGCTGTGTTCTGATGATGTCCAGGTTGGTATAACATCCACATGGCAGCTCTAAACCACACCAGAAACAGAGGGCAGATGCAGTTCAGTGTGGGCATCCATTAGAAGGAGCAGCAGTGTCCTATCACCACAAGGCATTGTCACTCTGGAAGGGATACATAATTATCAGGACCTTCCCACTCTCTGCAGGACAGTGCAATGGTTGTGATTCTCTCACTTGCATCTGTTCCCTTGGGGCCTGGGGACATTTTCTGATGAGAGAAAAATTTCAGCTGAAAGAAGGTCTGGTGTTGGTGTGGTTTTATTTGCTTCTCTGTCTGTGTTCAAATCTCTCTTTGCTCCTGTCCTCAGTCTTACCCTTGACCTTAATTCTCCAGTGAGAGGTTGAATTTTCCCTGAGAGTTGGGGAATTGCTCCTGTTTTTGTTATTTGTATTCATCTGTGTGGTGGGTTGAAATGAGCCCCCAACATTAAATTGCCAGACCAGTTCAGCTGGAAGCAAATGAAGTTGTATTTACAAGCAAAACTGCAATCTAAATATGAAATCCAAGGAATATGTACAAAATATACAATATTTACAGTATTTGCAGATATTTGCAACTTATAAACAGCACAAGAACCCCCCTGGACAAACCAGGGGATCCAGCAACAGCTTCCCTTTCCCTGCTCCCTACCAGCCTGGACATGGGACAAGAGAAAGAGCAGAGAGCTGTTTATTAAGATACTCAGGCACAACAAAGAACACAGACAAGGTCAGCAAATCAAGAAGAACAACTTAATATCTCCCAGACAGAGGAAGCTGAAAAGAGAGCAAATAAGTTATTCTAAATCAACTTTGTTAGTAGCTTGTCCAATGGGATTGTTTAGAACTTATTATTTTCCTTTTTGCAGCCAATGGCAATTTGTTTACATTCTAACACTTTCTGTTCAAGATCTGTGGGAAATTTTCTAGGCACAGCCTGAAATTATCACAATCTGCCCTGTATAATCAAATTCTTTGATGCTCTTTCTCCCTGGTGGGAGCAGAGTGACTGAAGTTGTGGGGGTGAGGAGGGTGGTGGTTGTGGGGGCAGCTGGCGGGGCCTATGGGTCGCATCGCACAGCACCAATGATTTAGTTTAGAGCTACCTTTCCTCAGAAAAAAGTCCCAAAACAGAAAACCCTGACCATGACCTAAACCTCTCCTGGAGAGCCCAGAGGCAGTGGGCTGACAGTGTTCAGGGGATGCAAGTCTGCAGGAAGATGAGTAGAGTTAGCTGTTTTCATTTCATTGAGGTCCTTGGGTGCCATGTCTTTGTGTGGTCTCAGAGCACAGAGCATTTACATGAGCAGAGCTGGATGTCATACGCCTCCAGCAGGGTGGTCGTGTTAGTGCTGCTTTGATGGTTGCACTTCACAGAGTTGTAAGGGAAACAGAGGTGAAGTTGCTTCAGGCTGTGCTTTGCCCATCTCAACTTTGGATTCTGACTTCATGCCACTGAGTAGCTTTTATTCCCACTGCAGCAGGAGAGATGTACAGAGATAAAAGTCTTCCAGATGGTACAGAGAAGAGAAGGGGTGTCACCTGGTGCTTTGTGAAAGCTATCCAAGCAAAGCAGGTTGCATAACTCTGCAGTAGCCTTAGGGAACAAGGTGCATTTTTATTCCCTTGCTGCTCAGTAAGTGACCCAGTTTCTGGTAGTTTTTAATATCACTCTGCAACTTTTTCTTTTTACACAAGCAGATGGAAGGAATCAACAACTTGGTTACAAGAGTCCATCAGCAAAGGCAGTGTGAGCCAAAGAGAGACTGACACTTGTTTGTTTATTAAACAGAGGTATGGGGCAGTTCTTCCATGAGAGTGTTTGCCTTGTCATGCTCAGTAGGTGCTAGTCCTGAGAATCAGGAGAGCATGACACAAGCTTTCTCCTGGTCTTTGAGAACACTAGTGTTACCCTTTGAAGGGAGAACTTTAGTCTAGTCCTTGACTGCAAAGGCTGAAAGTAAAATTATTACCATTGGATGTAAAAGAAAAATAATTATAAGGTCTATATAATTCATTGGATTGCTAATGGGAATATAGAACAGAGGCAGAAAAACTTCTCTCCCTTTTCTCCTTCTGTCACTTCTGCTGCAATTTCTCTCTCTCTCTCTCCTGGTGGCATTGCCAGGGGTATCTCTGTTTTGACTACTGTGTGAGGTAACAGGAAGGAGGGAGGGATTTGGGGAGGAGGTGAATGAGTCCCCTGGACCCATCCAGGGGCGTCTCAGGAGTTTCTGTGTTGTTTATAAATTGTAAATATATATCTATTGTACATATATTGTATATTTTACACATTTTCATTGCATTTCATGTTTCTAGTTTGCTTGTGAATACAGCTTCATTTGCTTCCAACCCAAACCAGTCTGGTCTGGCAATTTATTTTGGGGTTAGTTTCTCCAAATTACTTGGGGGGTAATCTCAACCCACCACAACTAGCCCCTTTGAGCTCTTGCACACATATTGTTTATTATTGTTATGGTGCAAATTGTTTATTAAACTCACCCAGGAGCATATTAAAGGAAAATTAGCAACAATCCTGCAAGACAGAACAAGAGAATAAGGTACAGAACAATCTGCTTGATAGAATCATAGAATCAACCAGGTTGGAAGAGACCTCAGAGATCATTAAGGCCAAACTATGACCTAATACCTAACACCTCATGACAACAAAACCATGGCTCCAAGTGCCATGTCCAATCCTCTCTTGAACACCTCCAGGGATGGGGACTCCACCACCTCCCTGGGCAGCACATTCCAATGGCAAATTACTCTTTCTGTGAAGAACTTTCTCCTCACCTTGAGCCTAAACTTCCCCTGGTGATAACTGTGATAGGTATGGAAGCCAGACAGGGGAGCTCACAAGCTTCCTGGTGAGCATCTTTAGTTTAGGGTATCTCATTAAAATCCTGCATGGGTTCGGTAAACCCTGCATTATCCATGGATCTTTCCCCCACAGCTGCTATTTTGAAGCTTTCCATAACTTCTTTATTGCTTGCAGTATCTGTTTTGGAGTATTAGGCTGGCAGAGAGCGTTGGCTCAGTACCATCCTGCATTCCCGACTCAAAACAAGGCTGCTGGGAAATCCGTTTTAGGGCAGAGCTGTCTGAAATAGAGCACAGGTGAACTGTCGTTGGGCATTAGTGTACCTGAGGGAATGTGCTGTTCTGAACAGTGAGAAGAGGCTTATCTGGACTTCACAAGTATTCTAGTGATAAGCATGACCAGTCTTGCCCAAAGGCAAGAGGCAGAAATTTCTGGGTAATCTGCTCCACACTGTGTTCTCAAAAATGTGGATGAAACTGGTGGTGTAATGCAGGGAAACTGCCTCCAGTATGAGCAGAGGGGACTGAACTATTGCCTCAACTACGTGCAGCTGAGACCAAATCCAAAGATGGGAAAAAGTCTGTAAAAATGCATGAAAGAAGGAAAAACCACAAAAATATAGTATACAGAATTAAGCAGGTTGGAAAAGACCTTTGAGATCATCAAGTCTAACCTATCACCCAATACCATCCAATCAACTAAACCATGGCACTAAGTGCCTCATCTAGTCTCTTTTTAAACACTTCCAGGGATCGTGACTTCACCACCTCCCTGGGCAGTACATTCCAACGACCAATCTCTCTTTCTGTGAAGAATTTCTTCCTAACATCCAGTCTAAACCTCCCCTGCACAGCTTGAGACTATGTCCTCTTGTTCTGTCATAGGTTGCCTGGGAGAAGAGACCAGCCCCCATCTGGCTACAACCATCCTTCAGGTAGTTGTAGATGGCAATAAGGTCTCCCCTGAGCCTCCTCTTCTCCAGGCTAAACAACCCCAGCTCCCTCAGCCTCTCCTCATAGGGCTTGTGCTCTAAATCCCCCACCAGCTTTGTTGCCCTTCTCTGGACACGTTCTAGCAAGTCAACATCTTTGCTATACTGAGGGTCCCAGAACTGGACACAGTACTCAAGATGTGGCCTAACCAGTGCTGAGTACAGGGACAGAATGACCTCTCTGCTCCTGCTGGCCACACTGTTCCTGATCCAGGCCAGGATGCCATTGGCTTTCTTGGTCACCTGTGCACACTATGGGCCCATGTTCAGGAAACACAGGAAAGGAGCAATGATATGTCCTTAGCAGTCTTCACCAGTGTAGATCAGGGGTCCTGAACCCTTTTGCTAGATGGGACATAATGAGTCACGGGCATTTCCTGAACTGTTCTCAAGGGGGAATGAAAGAACTGGAATGGGTCTCAGGGGCATAAAAGAACTTTAAAAGTTTGCTTTTATTAACAGATTGCTTAAAATCACTGCTACTTTAATAACACTGCTACATGTATGTCATTAACAGCAAGCCACTGCTAAGTGATGGCTCTCAGCAATTATACAGGAGAAATAACTAATATTCTTCTACTGCAAATGCTCCACTGGTAAAGTTGCCTGAAGACAGACTGAACTGGACATTCACTCTCCTTCCCTTTCAAGTGTTTTCCTCTAGAGACTGATTTTGCTGTTCCCCACAGCCTTGCAGAAAAGATCTGGTGCGTGTAATGATGCCTTCACTGAGTGAGCACAGACTAATACCTTCAGTTTTAGTTAAATTAGTTCAAGATGGATCTAGTCTCAAAAGTCTTCATCCCTGGATAAATCCCCGCTCCCAGAGTTTCTTAGTTCTCAGCAGCTCATTTCTCCTTTCCTCTGTGACAAGCAAAGCATTAAATATAAATCTTTGCTATGACATCTATTTTTAAAGTAAGTGGAATGGGACTGCAGGGAATAAAAAGCAAAACTGAACAGCATTTCTTGTTGTCTTTTGATTAAACTCCTGTAGCTGTGAATAAGCAAATGTCATCAGCGTCATCTTCCCTGTATGTATGAGTGAGAGGCAGTTGGTGGTTGCAGCCCTGGTTGAGACTGTCCTGCTGGGCAGCTCTGTGCTGGACACCTTTCAGTCATATCTGCCTGCACCTGAGCTCCCCATATCCTCTGAGCTTGCACTGCTTGCTCTCACTTGATTATTGCTGACATGTCCCTGGGTGCAGTGCTGACTGGTGTGGCTGCCATTAGATGTGCAACTGTAGGAAGGGCTACCCCATCTTGGCAGCATGGAGCATGTGGTCCCTCAATTCCTCTATATGTGAATTAGCTTCCTAAAATGTGCTGGGAGCTCAAGCATGCCTCCTCCAAACCATGTGCTTCATGAGCTGGCTTGTTCACAGCTTGGCCCTCTTCAGTGATCCATGACAAATGAAGAAAGAAGCTGCCACTTCTTTCAGCTCTTTCTCAACACAGCTGATTTTTACAGACAAGAGGCCCTCAGCTCTGTGCCAGCATGAGAAACACTTGTACACTATTTTTCAGACAGGCTTTCCAGGGAGAGTTTGCTTCTTTCTTTGATGCTGACTTACACAGTTTTCCTTCACTCTCTGGTGCTGGTGGTGTTCATGTTCATGCCCTGTGACTTCTCCCAAGGAGGCTGCAGTGAGAGCAGCAGCCAGTAGTTGCCTGTGCTGTGTCCTCCACCTTTCCTTATCCCTTTCTTTATTCTTGTTTTCTTTCTGCCAGGGAACATTATTTTACCTATGGTCAGTTCATCTTTGGTGTCTTGATATCTATTCTTGGCCTGTTCTTTTTGTTGGAGATCTACTCTGGGAAGTCTTAATGCTTTTATAGCTTCACTTGCTTTTATCAGTCCTCTGGAGAACTTCAGTCTAGGAGGTGTCTAGCCTGGAGAAGAGAAAACTCAGGGGAGATCTTATTGCTCTCTACAACTACCTGAAAGGAGGTTGTGGACAGGTGGGAGTTGGTCTCTTCTCCCAGGCAACCAGCAACAGAACAAGAGGACACAGTCTCAAGCTATGCCAGGGAACGTTTAGGCTCGAGGTGGGGAGAAAGATCTTCACAGAAGGAGTAATTGGCCATTGGAATGTGCTGCCCAGGGAGGTGGTGGAGACCCTGTCCCTGGAGGTGTTCAAAAAAGGATTGGACATGGCACTTGAAGCCATGGTTTAGTTACCATCACGTGTTAGGTATAGGTTGGACTTGATGACCTCTGATGTCTTTTCCAACCTGGCTGATTCGATGATTCTAAATAGGTAGTATTAGTATGAATAAGAAGTATCTAGATGGGTAGTATTAGTAGGAATAGGAATAACAGGGATAGAAGCATAGCTAACAGGACAAAAGAGATGAGTCTCCACCAGTCTTCCATTTTCAGTGCACCATTAATGCCCAGTGTTGGGCTAAAGTAGAGTTAAACAGGACAGTAACCAGGCCCCTTGCATGGCCCCTTGGTGGTGAATGGTGCCACATCCAGCTGGCAGCCAGTCACTAGTGGTGTGCCCCAAGGATCAGTGCTGGGCCCTGTGCTCTTTAACATCTTTATTGATGATCTGGATGAGGGCATTGAGTCCATCATCAGTAAATTTGCTGACGACACCAAGCTGGGGGCAAGAGTTGATCTGCTGGAGGGTAGAGAGGCTTTGCAGAGAGACCTCGACAGGCTGGACAGATGGGCAGAATCCAACGGCATGAGATTTAACACATACAAATGCCGGGTTCTGCACATTGGCCACAACAACCCCATGCAGTGCTACAGGCTGGGGTCAGAGTGGCTAGAGAGCAGCCAGGCAGAGAGGGATCTGGGGGTGCTGGTTGATGGTAGGCTTAACATGAGCCTGCAGTGTGCCCAGGCAGCCAAGAAGGCCAATGGCATCCTGGCCTGCATCAAGAACAGTGTGGCCAGCAGGAGCAGGGAGGTCATTCTGCCCCTGTACACTGCACTGGTTAGGCCACACCTCGAGTACTGTGTCCAGTTCTGGGCCCCTCAGTTTAGGAAGGATGTTGACTTGCTGGAACGAGTCCAGAGAAGAGCAACAAAGTTGGTGAGGGGTTTGGAACACAAGCCCTATGAGGAGAGGCTGAGGGAGCTGGGGCTGCTTAGCCTGGAGAAGAGGAGACTCAGGGGTGACCTTATCACTCTCTACAACTACCTGAAGGGAGGTTGTAGACAGGCGGATGATGGTCTCTTCTCCCAGGCAGCCAGTACCAGAACAAGAGGACACAGTCTCAGGCTGCGCCAGGGGAGGTTCAGGTTGGATGTTAGGAAGAAGTTCTATACAGAAAGAGTGATTGCCCATTGGAATGGGTTGCCTGGGGAGGTGGTGGAGTTGCCGTCGTTGAGGGTGTTCAGAAGGAGACTTGATGGGGTGCTTGGTGCCATGGGTTAGCTGTTTGGGTGGGTTGGATTGGTTGATGGGTTGGACACGATGATCTTGAAGGTCTCTTCCAACCTGGTTTGGTTTGGTTTATTCTAATTCAAAAAAGGGGTCTGTGTCTTGATATGAAATACACACAAGCCATGAACCACAGTTAACAAGCTGTTAACATATTGATTCCCCAAATTTTTGTTGGCCCAAATGCCATTTTCATGGGTTAAAGAAGGTGCAATAAATGGAAAGTCACCATCACTGGAAGTGTTTAAAAAGAGACTGGGTGTGGCACTTAGTGTCATGGCTGAGTTGATTAGATGGTGTTGGGTGATAGGTTGGACTTGATGATCTCGAAGGTCTTTTCCAACCTGGTTAATTCTGTATTCTGTATTCTGAAACAGGCCATCAGGAGAAGCTATGTGGATAGGATTTAGACATTCCTTGTAAGTTTGTTTTTGAAAATGGAAAAGTTAATTTTTCTTTGTAAAGTTTTGCTACTCAGTGACAGATAAAGGTAGTTTATACAAATGTGTTAAAATTAAACCCAAACCTTCTTTGTTTTCCAAGTCTGCTGGTAGCTGTGTGGGTAACAGCAGCACAGGAGATGTGATTATCTGTCCCCCAGAGTCAGTTATTTCCATTACCCAGCAGGTGATGGACTTGCTGCTTCAAACTGGGTACCGCTCAGAGTATGTGATGGTTGTACCTGTGAAGGTTTGTACTGTACTCACTCTCTTTAATTATGAATATTCATCTGAATGATATGAATATTTCTCCTAGAGGGCTCATCTGACGCCTGTGTGCTTGTGTAGATTCAGCTTTATTCCTGAAGCTTTATTCCTGAAATTTCCCCTTCATTTTACTTCCACAAAAAGCTTGTAAATCCCTGCCCTTCCAGATGGCACAGATCCTGCATCGACCAGTTACTACACATCACGTACTGTAATTATTTATACACAGTTCAGTATAAAGCTTTGTTCGTTCCACAGGTAACAAACCACAAGCTTGGTACCTGTGAGTACTGGGATCCAGAAGATGCTGGAGTGCCAGAACTGCCAAATAGCTGGCTGAAAAGCAGACTAATCCTTGCATTTCAGATTCTAGACTTTTGCATCTATGGAGCATGTAGTGAAGGATATTGTGTCATTCTAAAGGCTGGGGACAAAATAGGCAAGAAAAATGCAGATCAGTTCCCTCAAACCTTCATAACAATTGCTAATTGGTTGAATGCTCAATTTAAATAGAAAGTGTGATGTTTACATGATTTTCTTTTAATAGGAAATAATTTTTAATTTGCAGAATTACCATCAGTTCACATTTTAAATGTGTGTTTTAAGCAAGAACTCTCTCCTCTTGAAGATTTTTTTTTCCCCTCTTCTCTTCTGCCAAACTAGTAGCACTAGCATTTGCCTGGTGTAATCCAAATACCCAACCTACTGGGGGCTGGGGAGATTTTCAGACTGGTACTCTTTAGTCTGCGAACTTATGGTAAGGTGAACTTATTCAAGGCAAGTGATTTCTGTCAGAAAACAAACAACAAGCAAACAAAACCCAACAAACCACCATAAAAAAATCTACCTAGGTGGAAATGTTTGTTCTGTGGCTCAGATAAGTAACTCCAGAGAGGGATTTCTGTCCAAATCACAGGATCAGAGGATGTCAGGGTTTGGAAGGGACCCAAAGGGATCATTGAGTCCAACCTCCCTGCCAGAGCACGACCACACAATCTAGCTCAGGTCACAGAGGAACATATGCAGATGGGCCTTGAAAGTCTCCAGAGAAGGAGACTCCACAACGTCTCTGGGGAGCCTGTTCCAGTGGTCTGTGACCCTTACAGTAAAGAAGTTCCCCCTTGTGTTGAGGTGGAATCTCCTGTGCTGCAGCTTACCTCCATTGCTCTTTGTCCTATCAAGAAGAGAAAGTGGCATGGGAGACTAGCTGCTGGGTTGTGGCTTGGGCTCAGGCAGAAGGAATTAGGTGATGCTGGGTGAAGGGAGGAAGTAGGGAGCTGGTAGTGTGGGGCAGGCAAGGGGAGTACTGGTGAAGATGTTTATTTTGGAGTCTTATTTATTGAGAAGGTGGCTGAAGCCTCAGGACTGGGGTGCTGCTGGAACAATTAGGGCCCAAATCCTTTCCATTGTACAGTAACTTGGCTAGCAGGTCATTCACCCAGCCAGTCACCCAGCCAAGTTTAGTCCCTTCTGTGCTTGCAGGGGTTTGAAACTATATCTTCAGTCTTAAGCAAGAAGTGTCAATAATTTAGTGGCTAGAAAAATATGCATTCTAAATCCTCTTGCTCAGAGCAGGAATTGAACTATTACCTCTTGACACTGGGCTTTCCTATAAATAACACCCTGGGGACCTCAGTTTCCTATTTTCTATTTTTTTCTAGAGGCTGTTGTTAATGTAAACAACATTACTTTTGAGAAATTAAATTTACTGTCAATCCAAAATGTAGCTTCTTCCCAGGAGCCATTAGGTCTTGTTTGTTTGATCGGTTTGGTTTTGAAACTGTCTTTGCAAGCAAACTTGAATGGTTTTGAAACTGCCATTGTAAGCAAACTGAAATTTACTGAGGATAAATATTCTCACACATTGAAAATCAAGCTTGAACTGGTAGTGGAAAAGAAGGGTTCACAATCCCTACTTTCTCCCCATTACCTCTGTCCTGTGCAGGGTGCTCTCCAAGTTGCACACTGTGGTTGCATAGATCTCCTCTGTGCCCAGTACTGCAGCCCCTTTTGTCCAGACCTGTATTTATCACCACTAAACACTGTGCTTTTGTAGAAAGTCTTATCAGTGTGATGTTATATTGGTTTAATTGCAGGTAAAGAATTTTGCTGGTTAATTAAGACCCATCCCTGGAGGTTTTTAAGGCCAGGCTGGATGTGGCTCTGAGCAATGTGATCTAGTGTGAGGTGTTGCTGCCCATTGCAGGGGGGTTGGAACAGAAGTGATCCTTGAGGTCCTTTCCAACCCTAACAATTCTATGATTCTACTTCCATCTGCTTCTGATTTGCCATGTCCTTTGATATCCTGATTAGAGCTGGCCAGGAATTTCCTGACAAAGCATGTCTTTGTTGAAAAATGCCAATTTGTAAAACCTAAATGCTTTACAGATGCATCTCTTCTCTGATGCATTCTCAGTGAATTACAGGCAGGTTTCTGCTTTTGGGATTTGCTCCAGATTGAATTGCCGTGCATTTGAAAGTTCAGCAAAACCTGCCTTGAAAAGGGGTGAAGGGAGATGCTGTATTCCTTATCCAATGGAATTGGCCTCCCTGGCTGCCTCAGATAATGTGACAGCAGCCTGCTGAGACCTGTGGAGCTGCAACTCACTGGGGTGATATCCAGCTTTTAAGTTTCAGAGTCACAGAATCACAGAATCACCAAGATTGGAAGAGACCTCAAAGATCATCAAGCCCAACCTGTCACCACAGACCCCATGACTAAACCATGGCACCAAGTGCCACATCCAATCCCCTCTTGAACACCTCTAGGGATGGTGACTCCACCACCTCCATGGGTAGCCCATTCCAATGGCGAACAACTCTCTCAGTGAAGAATTTTCTCCTCACCTCGATCCTAAACCTCCCCTGGTGCAGCTTGAGACTGCGTCCTCCTTTCTGGTGCTGCTTGCCTGGGAGAAGAGACTAACCCCCTCCTGACTACAACCACCCTTCAGGCAGTTGTAGAGAGCAATAAGGTCTCCCCTGAGCCTCCTCTTCTCCAGGACCTGAATATGCTGACACTTCCCCCCCCCCAAATTTGAAAATTCCATGTTCCAGTTGAATCTCATGACTTGGTGGGAGAGGGAAGAACACCTACATTCAGGTGAAGGATATTACTGAGAGCTCTCCCCTTTTTTTTGCAATATCTAGAAATGCAGCTGTTATTTATCGTCAGTAAATTTCAGTTTGCTTACAATGGCAGTTTCAAAGCCATTCAAGTTTTCTTGCTGAAGAGGAGAATAAATCAGGGTGCATTTTTGCTATTGAAAACAGGAAAATAACACAATATTTAAGTGTATTTTTTGGGGTGCAGAGCCCCAGGGATGGAAAATCTTTGTTTATCCAAAAGTCAGGCAAAATACAGGAAGCATATTTAGATAGTGGTAATGTCCAGCCTGAGCAATGTCTTTCATCTCTGTTCATGAGGGTCTGAAAAGCCAATGGCATCCTGGCTTGTATTGGAAACACTGTGGCCAGCAGGAATAGGGAGGTGATCAGCCCCCATGCTCAGCACTGCTGAGGCCACACCTTGAGTATTGTGGGCCGCCTCACTACAGGAAGGATATTGAGGCACTGGAATGTGTCTAGAGAAGGGCAGCCAGGCTAGTGAAAGGTTTCGAGCATGTGGCCTATGAGGAGCATGAGGGAGCTGGAGAAGAGGAGGCTGAGGGGAGACCTCATTGCTCTCTACAACTACCTGAATGGAGGTTGAAGTGAGGAATATGCAGCCTCTTGCCCTTGGAGACAAGAGACAGGACCAGAGGAAATGTTTTCAAGCTGCACCAGTGGTGGGTCAGGCTGGATGTTAGGTAATATTTCTTCACAGAGAGGGTTGTCAAACATTGGAATGTTCTGCCTAGGGTAGTGCTTGAGTCACCATCCCTGGGGGTGCTCAAGCAGTGTGTGGACCTGTTGCTTAGGGACATGGTTTAGTGTTGCCCCTTCAGTGCTGGGTCAAGGGTTGGACTGGATGATCTTGGAGGGCTCTTCCAACCAGACGTTTTCTGTGAAAAGGACAGCAAGTTAAGTCTCAATATCCATTAAGTCTTTAATGTCTTTAACGTTTCCTACTATTCTTCACTGAAGCTGGTGGAAGAGGAAGTGGGACTGCTTTAAGAGATTTAAAATGCTCTCTTCATGAACGATTTTCCTCTGTGAGGATGAAATGCAGCACTATATGGACACATTATGTTCTCATGGTCTGCCTCATTTCAAGAAACATTCATACCAAGCACGGTCGCAAATCTTTAAATGGCTTCTTTATTATTTTCTCTTGTTATTGTGCCTCTGCGGGGTCTGCACAGAAGAAAATCAGCAGATCAGCAGAATGCTGCTGCTATTGCAGAGCCTTTGTGTAGATGTGTATAGCAGTGTAAATATGAGCAATATTTTGCTGAATCCCATCCCTCATTATTTTGGGGCTATTTCCTCAGCAGGCTGTTCCACAATGCTGAGGACAAGTTGGGTTCACAACTACTTGAATGAAGCAGAGAATAAAAGAATATGTGCCTCTTTGTGGAAAGAAAACCCACTTAGGCCCAAATTGAAGGAAATCACCACAAATGCACCTTGTATCTACTTGCCCAAGCCAACCTATTCATTTCTGTACAATATGTTTTCCAGTCCTCAGGTTGTCCCTCAGCCCATCATAATAAGCATGTTGGGGATAGATTCTGTTGTCTCATTTCTTTAAAGCTGTCTTATAAATATGCAGTAAGTGTGTTTGGGAGTATCCAGAACTTTATATTCCTAGCTTAAAAGCTTAGTCAGTTTTCAGCTGTATCTCCACATAATGCCTGATACAATCACCGAAGGACACCAAAAAAGAATCCCATAATCCTATTATATTGGAAAAGTCCATTGTTTGAATCCTTCCATGAAGGGAACTTTCACTGGTCTCAGGAGCATCAGGGTAGCTGTGGCTGCCCAGCATCCCTCACTGTGGAGGAGGTATCCTGAGTACTGGGGCAATTTTAGAGTTGGCAGGCTTAACAGAGCAGAGGACACTTTCTTGGTGGAAAAAAAAAAAAAACCAAAACAGGAAAGCCCTGGGCACAGTTAAAAGGATATTGCAGAGGTTCAAGCAACTGATCCTGGAACAGCAGGCAACTGGCTTCAAACTGGCAACCTCTTTCCTTAATGCTCCTTATCATTTAGCATTCTGCAGGAAATCTACACACTGCTGATTTAGTGCCCTGGGTGGGGCAGGCAAGCTACTATAATGGGATCCTATCTCTGTCTTTGCTGGGCCTCCAAGTGACATTGCTCATTTTAATCTTGAAAATGCTGCCCCTGGAAACAGCAACTTAATCAGACCCTGCAAACAGATTGATTTTTTTTCCTCTCTGTATTGACCTTGATGAAATATTTGCAAATCATTTTACAACACCAACAGAAAATGTTATTTTTTCTTGATTTTGAAAAAATTCAGATTTAGTCTATGGAAAGGAAAAAAATATTGCCTAGGCCTTTTCTTTCTTCCTCTTTCCCTCTTTCCATCTTTCCCTTCTTCCGTCCCTCCCTCCCTCCCTCCCTCTTTTTCTTCCTCTGTTCTTTCCTCCCTTCCTCCCTCCCTTCCTCCCTTCCTTCCTCCCTTCTTCTCTTCCTTCCTCCCTTCTTCTCTTCCTTCCTCCCTTCCTCTCTTCCTTCCTCCCTTCCTCTCTTCCTTCCTCCCTTCCTTCCTCTTTCATTCCTTAAACAATGAAAACCCCTGTTAACTGGGGGGAACAAAAAAGTGCAGTATCTTCTCACAGGTGTATTGTGTCAATTCTGGGCATGCAGAAGGTCAGAATGCTTTTCTTGTATCTTGTTTTTGCTGAAGAACAGGGAACTGCTTGAAAGAGTCCAGTGCAGAACCACAATGATGAAGAAGGGGGTGGAACATCTTCCTCATGAAGAAAGGCTGAGGGATCTGGGTCTCTTTAGTGTGGAGGAGACTGATCCCCGAGGTCCTTTCCAACCTAAGTGATACTGTGATACTGTGATACTGTGACCTTATTCATGTTTATAAAGATGTGAAGGGCAGTGTCAGGAGGATGGAGCCAGGCTCTGCTCAGTAATGTCTTCCAATAGGACAAGGGGCAAGCTGGAGCATGGAAAGTTCCACCTCAACATAAGGAAAAACTTCTTCACTGTGAGGGTGACAGAGCACTGGAATGGGATATCCAGAGATGTGGAGTCTCCTTCTCTGACGACATTCAAAACCCACCTGGAGGTGTTCCTGTGTGACCTACTTTAGGTGATCCTGCTCTGGCAAGGGGTTGAACTCGATGATCTTTGGAGGTCTCTTCCAACCCCTAACATTCTGTGGAACTTCATGTCTTCACAGATTTGAACTGAGAGGCCTGTGCTCTTGCCAGCTCCCACGCAGAAGCCACATTGGGAAAATGCTATGGCTGGGCTTATGCATCTTGAGTGTACCTGTGCTACCAATGTCACCTGTTCCTCACTCGCAGGTGTTGGCAGCTCAGGAAGAGGCCTCAAGAAGCTAAGTTTATACTTACCAGCATTTATAAAGGTTCTGGAAGCCGGTTCTTCTCTGGAGTAAGTGAGGATAGCAGAATGTGGCATGAGACCTGGGAAATATGATATATACAGAGAGGCAGGAGGGGCACTGTTCCTTTAGGCAGGCTCACAAAGTAACATGAAGATGCAATATTTGGGTGCTTTTTCTTTTGTGGTTGTTGTTTGTTTGTTTTGTTGTCTTTTTGTGCTGAGTAGAGTCCCTAAGAATTGACTATATGTCAAATTAAATACACAGAATAAACACACAGAATTGACCAGGTTGGAAAAGACCTTTGAGATCATCGAGTTCAACCTATCACCCAACACCATCTAATCAACTAAACCATGGCACCAAGTGCCTCATCCACGCTCTTTTTAAACACTTCCAAGGACAGTGACTCTATCACCCCCCTGTGCAGCCCACCCTGATGGCCAATTTCTCTTTCTGTGAAGAATTTCTTCCTACCATCCAGCCTAAACCTCCCCTGGTGCAGCTTGAGACTGTGTCCTCTTGTTCTGATGCTGGTTGCCTGGAAGAAGAGACTAACCACCATCTGGCTACAACCACCCTTCAGGTGGCTGTACATGGCAGTAAAGTCTTCCCTGTGCCTCCTCTTCTCCAGGCTAAACAACGCCAAGACTGCTTTGTTTGTAATTCCGTATGGAACTGTCCATTGTGACTGGCCTGGGTGAGCAAGCAGCTCCTGGAGGATTTAAGCGGAAAAAAGAGGCTGTATCACCTTTGGAAGGCGGGGAAGGCTTCTCGAGGTATGTTCAAGGAAGTTGTTAGATTATGTAGGAATAAAATCAGGGAGGCAAAGGCCCAGTTGGAACTGAAGCTGGCCACCTCTGTCAAAGATAATAAAAAGCAGTTTTACAAATATATTAACAATAAGAAGAAGGGCAGGAAGAACCTGCACTCCCTATTGGACCTGGAGGGGAACACAGTGACTGAAGATGAGGAAAAGGCTGAGGTCCTGAACGCCTTCTTTGCCTCAATTTTTAACAGCAAGGCAGAAGGAGTTCAGGAGGAGTGGCCTCCGGAGCTGGGCGATGGGGTCGGGGAGCAGTGTAATGCCCCGGAAATCCATGAGGAATTAGTTCGGGACCTGCTGAGCTACTTGGACACTCTCAAGTCCATGGGACCGGATGGGATCCATCCTAGGGTGCTGAGAGAGCTGGCCGATGAGCTGGCCAAGCCGCTCTCCATCATTTTCCTCCAGTCCTGGCTCACCGGTGAGGTCCCAGGTGACTGGAAACTGGCCAATGTGGTCCCCATCCACAAGAAGGGTCGGATGGAGGAACCTGGAAACTCCAGGCCAGTCAGCCTGACCTCAGTGCCAGGGAAAGTGATGGAGCAGATCATCCTGGTGGCAATAACTGCGCACCTGAAGGATGGCCAAGGGCTCAGGTCCAGCCAACATGGATTTAGGAAGGGCAGGTCCTGCCTCTCCAACCTGATCTCCTTCTATGATCAGGTGACCCGCCTGGTGGATGTGGGGAGGCCTGTGGATGTGGTCTACGTGGACTTCAGTAAGGCTTTTGACACCGTCCCCCACAGCAAACTGCTGACTAAGCTGTCAGCCCGTGGATTGGACCACTACACTCTGTGCTGGGTTAGGAACTGGCTGGAGGGCCGGGCCCAGAGAGTGGTCGTGAACGGTGCCACATCCAGCTGGCGGCCAGTCACTAGTGGTGTCCCCCAGGGATCAGTGCTGGGCCCCATCCTCTTTAACACCTTCATTGATGATCTGGATGAGGGGGTCGAGACAGTCATCAGCAAGTTTGCAGATGACACCAAGTTAGGAGCAGATGTTAGTCAGTTAGAGGGTAGAAAGGCTCTGCAGAGGGACCTCGGCCGACTGGACAGATGGGCAGAGTCCAGTGGGATGGCATTTAACAAGTCCAAGTGCTGAGTGCTGCACTTTGGCTACGGCAATCCCATGCAGAGCTACAGGCTGGGGTCAGAGTGGCTGGAGAGCTCCCAAACAGAGAGAGACCTGGGGGTGCTGATCGACAGCCGCCTGAATATGAGCTAGCAGTGTGCCCAGGTGGCCAAGAGGGCCAATGGCATCCTAGCCTGCATTAGGAATAGTGTGGCCAGCAGGAGCAGGGAAGTCATTCTGCCCCTGTACTCTGCATTGGTTAGGCCACACCTTGAGTCCTGTGTCCAGTTCTGTGCCCCTCAGTTTAAGAAGGACATTGAGACACTTGAACATGTCCAGAGAAGGGCAACAAGGCTGGGGAGAGGCCTTGAGCACAGCCCTATGAGGAGAGGCTGAGGGAGCTGGGGTTGTTTAGTCTGGAGAAGAGAAGGCTCAGGGAAGACCTCATTGCCCTCTACAACTACCTGAAAGGTGGTTGTAGCTGGGAGGGGGTTGGTCTCTTCTCCCAGGCAACCAGCACCAGAACAAGAGGACACAGTCTCAAGCTGCACCAAGGGAAGTTTAGGCTCAAGGTGAGGAGAAAGTTCTTCACCGAGAGAGTCATTCGTCATTGGAATGTGCTGCCCAGGGAGGTGGTGGAGTCACCATCCCTGGAGGTGTTTGAGAGGAGATTGGATGTGGCACTTGGTGCTATGGTCTAGTCATGAGGTCTGTGGTGACAGGTTGGACTCGATGATCCTCGAGGTCTCTTCCAACCTTAGTTATACTGTGATACTGTGATTATTGCACATCCTTGGAAGAAATACGATACAGAGCATTTTTCCTTTGGTGCTGTTAGTGGGTTTATGTTGTGTACTACTTGTGGTATCCAGCCACCAGAGAAAGGAAGAAGCTATATGAATGTTGCTAGAGCTATTTGAAAATTAATCTCTTACTGTCGAAATGTTGTGATGGAAGCTAATTGCCAGGGTGAAAACTTGCCAGAAATAAAAAGCTGAAAAACGGTAGCATTTTGGATTTCTGTAGCATCACTGACAAGAAAAGCCTTCCAGCCAGGAAACAAATAAATGCAGCACTCCCCCACACCTTTAATTTTTGGCAGCACACCCAAACCTCTTTCCTTTCTCTTTAGAGAATAGTTTTTCGTTCCTGATGTGTTTTAAATTGAAAATTAGTTTATGTTTCCCCCTCCCCAAATTGTCTGTTTTTTTGAAAAGCTATTTCCTGTGGAATGCCATCTCAGCTGAACAGTTTCAACAAGCTCTTGTATCTTCTGAACTCCGGCTTCTTGTGTGTTGTGTTGCTGGCATGCTCCTCTAACAGCCTATAACATATTTAGTATCATCTTCTTCTGTTTTCTTTCCTAAGACATGGACATTGTGCCTTTATACCTTTGTATCTTTGGGTCATATATATATATATATATATTATTTTTTTTTACTTATGCAGCTTAAACAATCCTTAACAAAATGTCATTTTCTATGAAAGCTTACCCTGGGTTTAATGCAATGCAATAAAATTGGTGTGGGTCTCCAGGGAGACCTGATATCAGCCTTCCAGTACCTTCAGGGGGCCTACAGGAAGGATGAAGAGAGACAAAGGCCTGCAGTGACAGGATGAGGGGCAATGGCTTCAAACCAGAGAAGGACAGATTTAGATTGGATATCAGGAACAAGTTCTTCACTATGAGGGTGGTGGAACACTGGAACAGGTTGCTCAGGGAGGTGGTTGGGGACCTCCCCATGAGATATTCAAGGTGAGGCTTGATGAGGCTCTGGGCAACCTGATCTAGTTGGGGGTATCTCTGCTGACTGCAGGGAGGTCAGACTGGATGACCTTTGGAGGTCTGTTCCAGCCTGGACCATTCTATGATTCTATGATTGCTGAGCTAGTTGGCATCTGTTTCAACATGGTGAGCATTTTCATTTTCACTGAAGGTCATTGGTGAAGGTGCTTAATACTTGGCTTCTTGGACCATGATACATATGACTGTGAACATCTGTTTGCATAGCCCTGGTTAAAAAAAATATTAAAAAGCAAAACTCAACCAACCAAACAAAAAATTATTTGATGTAGAAACAGAGGTACCTGAGTGCAAAACCTAATTTACTAGCACAGAGAGGCTAGGGTACAATTTGTCACATTTTCCATTGGGCAAGGTCAGAGAGAAAATGCTACTCCTAAACAGATAGAACCAGGTATGGCTGTGGTAATTATTCAGTATAGGGCTGCTTCAGAATTGCTCTGTCCTCCCTGCATTCTTTCGGGTTGGTAGCATTTGCACTCCCCTGGCCCTGGGACCACGTTTGAATACAAATCTGAAAGAATAATCCTAAAGGTCACAAGGTGTGGGATTCATCTGATCAAATACAGCTGTTTACACTACACACGGGTGGTGTTTACCTACCACCATCAGCTCTCTTTGAAGGCTGATATTAAAAGTAAGCATTCTGTGGTGTGAGTCAAGCAGCTGTGTCATGTGGTCAGAGAAATCTTGTCCTGGAAGGATTGTAGAGAAAGGGCAAGCAGATCAGATGTGCTGCAGCTTTTATCTCAGGCTCCATGAGATAAATCTCAACCACAGGATCTTTGGCTGAATTTTGTGCAGAAGGTAAGATACCTGCTCACTTTGTGCTACAGTTGCACATGTCCCTTCCATGTTTTTATTTTATATGTCTGCATTCTGGAAGTATAAACAATAAGCTGGAGTATTCTGATAAAGGCTTCCATTATTTCCTATATTCTCTTTTAGTGCTCCATTGGGAAAAAACTGAGATTTTTCATCTTCCTCTCCAAAAACTTTGGAAGGTCAGGATTTACAAGGTACCAAATGGGTGCATTTTGAATTTAAAATTCAATGTAGGAAAATTGGAAAATAGGATTTTCCTCAAATGAAAGAGGGAAGAGGAAGAGATACAGAGACATATACCCTGACTCTGAACCAGAACAGCAGAAGAAAAATGAGCTATCAGTAGAATTATATTTTCCTGTCTCTTGTAATCTGTGTTTTCCATTCACACCAATTTGTGAGCAAGCAGACCAGGGCCTATTTTCCATTTGTTGTATGTGAGCAGTTCCCATTGTTGAAAAAGGAAGTTATTTGTGGTTTCAAAGAGGAAAATGTAGAATGTGATCACAATTGTTTCCCTCCTCCCCCCCCCCCCCAATTTTCTCTACTGTGTGTTATTATTTTGTGATGTGCCATCTTTTATTTCTTCTGCAATGTTTCTCATATGCAGAATAAGTCTGCCTTGCAGTAATTTCAACAAGAAAGGAATCACGTACTTCAGTGTTACTACCATTTCAGGGCTCTCTGCAGGCAAACGTTCAGATCTGGATAGTTTTCCCCCTTCGTTTTGGTCTGTTTTACTTTGTTAAATCTATGCTGATGGCTCCCAATGATCTCTGCTCAGCTGCTGAGCTTTGGTACAAACTAGAATCTCACAGCAGTCTTTCTAGCTCATATAATCAATTTTAGGTTCATAGGTTTTTAACACCAAAGAGCTTAGTACATCACCAGGAGATACTATGAAGTATTTCACAGCTTGATGGGGCAAGCTGTCTCAGTCTTGAAAGCCATGAAAGGGAAGAATCACATTTCCTTTTCACACTATCACAGTATTACAGTATCCCTAAGGTTGGAAGAGACCTTGAGGAACATCAAGTCCAACCTGTCACCACAGACCTCATGACTAGACCATGACTCCAAGTGCCACGTCCAATCTCCTCTTGAACACCTGCAGGGACGGTGACTCCACCACCTCCCTGGGCAGCACATTCCAATGACGAATGACTCTCTCGGTGAAGAACTTTCTCCTCACCTCGAGTCTAAACCTCCCCTGGCACAGCTTGAGACTGTGTCCTCTTGTTCTGTTGGTAATTGCCTGGGCAAAGAGACCAACCCCTTCCTGGCTACAACCACCTTTCAGGTAGTTGTAGAGGGCAATGAGGTCACCCCTGAGCCTCCAGGCTAAACAATCCCATCTCCCTCAGCCTCTCCTCATAGGGCTTGTGCTCAAGGCCTCTCCCCAGCCTTGTTGCCCTTCTCTGGACACGTTCAAGTGTCTCAATGTCCTTCTTAAACTGAGGGGCCCAGAACTGGACACAGGACTCAAGGTGCAGCCTAACCAATGCAGAGTACAGGGGCACAATGACTTCCCTGCTCCTGCTGGCCACACTATTCCTAATGCA
The DNA here is from genome assembly GCF_026170545.1 of Melanerpes formicivorus. Classification (NCBI taxonomy): domain Eukaryota; kingdom Metazoa; phylum Chordata; class Aves; order Piciformes; family Picidae; genus Melanerpes; species Melanerpes formicivorus. Next base: position 21,533,014 of record NW_027142363.1, read on the forward strand.
GGCCAGGATGCCATTGGCCCTCTTGGCCACCTGGGCACACTGCTGGCTCATGTTTAGGCAGCTGTCAATCAGGGTAATACTGCTAATGATTCAAATGTTCCTTGGTTATGCACTGAGCAAGCTATTTTTTTCCCCAGACTACCATGCAGATTCAGAAAGATTAAATCTTTGATCTTTATTGATAAGGGGAGTTCTTTTCTTAAATTAATGAGATTGATGGACCTTACTGAATAGCTTGGAGGACTGATTTGTGCCAAGCACTCAGTGCTGTGCAGGAAAGCAGCAAAGAAGCTGATCCATTGCTTCTGCCTTGCCTTGCGTAGTCATAGTGCTGCTCTGGTTGTACACAGCGTGGAGCGCTACTAACAAGTGCAGCTTTAGGTTTGCATGGAAACAATGTGTCTCCAGTCTGAAGAAACCCAGGATGGAATTTGTCTATCTGTGTTTACTTCATCTTCCAGTATGGACGTCATTGATCTTTCCCTCAACTACCTTTGATAGTCATTTGTGAGAAATGCACGCTCTTATGCCTTACTTCTAAAAGCTGCTCTAAAAGAGTTAAAATAAACTAATTTGTCCCAGATATTCCCATTGCAGTTCCAGAGCTAGCCATATTTGCATGTGAAAATAGCTGGTATCAGAGACAAATCTCTTTTTAAAGGACAAACAAAATAATTTGGCATGAAATGATGTCAGAAAGCATTCTTTTTATTTTATTTTGGTTATGTTTGGTTTTGTTTTATTTTCATTTTGTTCTATTTTTATTTTGTTTTGCTGGTAGAAATACGCCTGCGATTCAGAGCTCTGTTGACTGAATCCCTGACTGATTCCTTCTGGAGTATGACTGTGCACTGCAAATAAATCTGCCAACTGAACAGATGACAGGGACCTTTTTATTTTTGTCCTGCATATAAGTGGCTTGCTTCCTAAACATGTATGAGAAAGGGATGAAGTATTTGAGATGCCAGCTCTAAGAATGACTGTCTCTTGTCTTTGGTCAGCTTTCCACTCATTGTTGAATGATAGAGTACACTCGGCCTCTGAGCTGGAACTTAGAATCATACAATCAGTCAGGGTTGGAAGGGACCACAAGGATCACCTAGTTCCAACCCTTCTGCCATGGGCAGGGACACCTCACACTAGATCAGGCTGGGCAGAGCCACATCCAGCCTGCTCTTAAACACCTCCAGGGATGGGGCCTCAACCACCTTCCTGGACAACCCATTCCAGGGCTTCACCACTCTCATGGTGAAGAACTTCTTCCTCACGTCCAGTTTGAATCTCCCCACTTCCAGCTTCATTCCATTCCCCCTAGTCCTATCACTACCTGATATCCTAAGAAGTCCCTTCCCAGCCTTCTTGTAGGCCCCCTTCAGATACTGGAAGGCCACAATAAAGTCTCCTTGGAGCCTTCTTTTCTCCAGACTGAACAGCCCCAACTCTTTCAGTCTGTCCTCATAGGAGAGGTGCTCCAGAACTGGATGTAGTACTCCACGTGGGGTCTCACCAGAGCTGAGTAGAGTGGGAGAATCATCTCCCTTGACCTGCTGGCCACACTTCTCTTGATGCAGCCCAGGATCTGATTGGCTTTCTGGGCTGCAAGTGCACATTGAGAGCTCATGTTGAGCTTCTCCCTTTGCTAAATACAGGCTACTGATAAGCCATTCTGAAATACAGTGGAAAACAGAGATCCTTCATGTTCTTACTTTGCTGAGAGAAAGAAGTTGCTGGTTGTAAGGGTAAGAGCCTGTGCTACCTAAGGACAAGTGATGAGTCAGATTCTGTACTGCTGCTGGGCTATAAGAACTGCTGCTGAACGCCAAGTCTTGCCAACTGTGAAATTCCTATTTCTGCTTGATAATGTTTTGTTTCAAAGCAGGATTCAGAAAAAAGGCAATAACCAATTTTTTAAAGCAAATCAGACTGCTCATCAGAACTTTTTCCTTTGGTCTTCAGCCAACAGGCACATTTTTGGGAAGCTTTACACTTGATACCATCTCAGCTATCACACGATTTTAATTTTCCCCCCCAAATGCATCAGTTACTTTGGTTGAATCGATTAAACTTTGAAGGAATACAGACATTATTTTTTTGTCAAATTGAGATATACTCCTTTAAAAAAACACGCTTGCACTTTGAAGTTTTTCACATGGTGAAAAATAACTTTTATCTCTAACACTTTTAAAAGGGAATTTAGGGTTTGATTATGGTTTTGCACTAGCAGCTTATCTCAATTCTTTATTAATTTGGTAGAGAAAGGAAAAACTTCCCTACCTTAACAATGCCTACCTCTAGAGTAGGTCAAGTTCATAGTAGGTGATGTCTCTGTGCTGAAAGTCCTAGTGATGGGACTAGGGGGAATGGAGCAAAAATAAAAATGGGTAGATTCAGATTGGATGTTAGGAAGAAATTCTTCACCATGAGGGTGGTGAGACACTTGCACAGGTTGCCACCCAGGGAGGTGGTGGAAGCCTCCTCCCTAGAGGTTTTTAAGGCCAGGCTGAATGTGGCTCTGAGCAACCTGATGTAGTGTGAGGTGTCCCTGTCTGTGACAGGGAGGGTGGAACTAGATGATGCTTGAGGTCTCTTCCAACCCTAACAATTCTATTATTCTATGATTCTAATGGTTATTCGTTATGATGGACTTTTTTTCCTTCCTTTAGACCTGTCTAAGATCCTTACTGAGCAAGGCACTTGGGCCTGAGTGTAGCATGTGCTTAAACAAGGATTTTCATACTTGACCACTACTTGGACAACCTATATTTTTTTGTTCCACATTTGAAATTATTATAATTCCTGGTTTCCAAGGATTTGGCACCACATGTGATCACCAGAAAATGTCTATAAAAAGAGAATTCTAGGAAAGTGTCAGGTGCTAGGTAACTGTAGGGATTATGAATAACCAGCTCCCATGAAAACCCAAATAGACTTTCAGTTTACAACTTCCAATTTCCATTTTAGAACTCCTTGTGTTTAAATCTCTGCTATTTAATCACCTGGAAGTGTTGCAAAGTTCTTAATGCTCTGGCAGGGGATTCAGACTGGATGATCTTTCTAGGTCCCTTTCAACCCCTAAGAATCTCAGGTTCTGTGAGTCTGTGAGTCTTACATTCAGCAGAAGGACCTGCAATGTGCATTCATAGATATCATTGCTGTCAATCTTCATTGCAAGCTTAAGTGCTGTGGAATGCAGAGGCAAAACCTGAAAAGTCAGGGGAGAATAACTATAAAAACCAGGTAATAGAGTAAATGATATTTCACCTTTGGCCACCTGTTGCAGTACAGTCAAAGCCAGCAGTCATGACTGAAAGTCATTACTGTTTGACAGCTGCTCCATGTACTTTGTAAAATGAGTGTGTAATTGTTCTCAGCCTTCTTTCTTGTGGACAGGTGTCCATACTATGATTAGCACTAATTGGCAATATTGCTGGCAGTTGCAGAAGGAAAACTAATGAAAGAATGAGTGTGGATAAGGAATGATTTTCTCATCTTCCAAAGCGATACGCTTGTCTGTTCTGGCAACAGGATGCCAGCTCTGTGCCCCTCCAAACACACTGCTTATGAAAAGCTTCTTTTAAGAGGGAGGGACATTGAGTACTTTAAAACTGAATTGAGGCTGACAATGGAAGAAAGGCCTGGTTTAGGAAATCTTAAACCTGCACCTTGTTCAATGTTTGCTTTAAGCTTGGTTAGGAATTAAATTTTGGTTTCAGAATGGGGGCAAATGTGGAAAAACAGCTTTAAAAATGCAGCATCCCAAGGAGAACTGTGGAGTCCCTTTCTGCAAAATAAATCCTAGTTAGGATACAATCTAGTCTGTCTCTTGAATGCTCTCATCAATTTTCATGATATGATCAATTGTCTGTGCATCTCACCATGAAAACCCTTCTCTCTGCTGTCTGGACATGACTTTATCTCTACTTATCTGTTGTAATGACACAAAGCTGATGGTAGGTATAAGATCAGATTTTGCTTCATGTGTGCCAAGTGAACACTCAAACATCTGTAACTTGATTGGGGAAGACCATATGTAGCAGATGCAATAAATTCTCCACCCATTTGAGTCAGGAAACCTCTGATTCTCTCACTATGTGACATAAGAAGTGCATGGGAATGGAATGGGTTGTCCAGGGAGGTGTTTGGGGCACCATCCCTGGAGGTGTTTAAGACCAGGCTGGATGAGGCTCTGGCCAGCCTGATCTAGTGTGGGGTGTCCCTGCCCATGGCAGGGGGGTTGGAACTAGATGATCCTTGTGGTCCCTTCCAACCCTGACTGATACTATGATACTACTATGATTTAATGAATGTGGACGATGTGTGTATGGTCACACCAGTAGGAAAGGGTTGTGGAATTTACACAGAATCATATAATAGAATCATCAAATCATAGAAACAATGAGGTTGGAAAAGACCTCAGAGATCATAAAGTCCAACCTATTACCTAATGCCTAACACCTCATGACTAACTGAACCGTGGCTTCAAGTGCCACATCCAATCCTTTTTTGAACACCTCCAGGGCTGGGGACTCCACCACCTCCCTGGGCAGCACATTCCAATGGCCAATTACTCCTTCTGTGAAGATCTTTCTCCTCACCTCGAGCCTAAACTTCCCCTGGCACAGCTTGAAACTGTGTCCTCTTGTTCTGGTGCTGGTTGCCGGGAGAAGAGACCAACCCCTGCCTGTCTACAACCTCCTTCCAGGTAGTTGTAGAGGTGAGTGACTGAAGGAGAGCTGAGCAGGTGTGGGAGAATATGATATTGTTGTATGACTGTGGAAGATAAAGAGAGGGGGCATGCATTGATTCTTGTATATCATTGCGTTCTCCTCAATGGCTTATCAGCATGGAGCCAGCTGCATCTTGTATAATGGCTGTACTTTCTGTAAGATCAATATAGACCCATCACACAGCTGGCAGTATTGAACACTTTTTCTGTCTCAGCCTACAGCATTCATTCTCTCTTATTGCTTAGCCCACCTTATGTGTTCTGATGACACGGCATGAATAGGTTTCGTTGGGTAATGTTAAATTCCCCTCATCTCCACCCACACAGAAGAGAACAGAAGAACATGACAAGGGGGAACCTGAATAATAACCTTCTCAAACCCCACCCCAGGCTGTCATGGGAGGGTGACCAGCCCCATGGTCTGAGGTTGACATCCATCATGATGACTCAGTGAAAAAGATCTCTGCAGCACCTTTTGGATAGAAGGGATGAGAAACTGATTATGGGAAATCAGGAAAAGTATTTTGGGACTGGACAAGATTTTTATAGAATGTTTCTGTGATTCTGTTCCTGTTCTGGCAGGGGAGTTGGAATAGATGATCTTTCAAGGTCCCTCCCAGGCCCTAACACTCTGTGATTCGGGGAAGAACTAATGGTAGGGAAAGGGATGAATCTAGGTAATTTGGGAAGCAAAAAGCATAGGAAAATAGAGGGATAAAGGGCCAGTTCCATGTGAAAAAAGCCAATAGTGAATTTATAACTATTTTCCTAGGTGAGGGACTCTCTATTCTGCATTTATGTGAGTGTGTAGGTCTGCTTCAGCATCAGCAGTAGGACCACAGGCTATAATTGCAAGGTATGTATCCAGGTATGTATAGACTGAGTGTGTAAGCCCTGCTATAGAGGGGATCCATATCACATACATATGGATATATTTCCCATTAATGGGTCTTCATCCTGACCAGCCAGATGGAGGTGGTTCTCCCCTTCTACTCTGCTCTGGTGAGACCCCACCTGGAGTACTGTGTCCGCTTCTGGAGCCCCTATTACAGGAAGGATTTGGATGTGGTGAAACGTGTCCAGAGAAGGCCCATGACGATCATCAGAGGGCTGGAGCTCCTCTCCTATGGAGACAGACTGAGACAGTTGGGACTATTCAGTCTGGAGAAGAGAAGGCTCCTAGGACACTTTATTGTGGCCTTCCAGTATCTGAAGGAGGCCTACAAGAAAGTTGGGGGGGGGTACTTTTTGGGGAGTCAGGTAATGATAGGACTAGGGGGAATGGAGCAAAACTAGAAGTGAGTAGATTCAGATTGGATGTTAGGAAGAAGTTCTTCCCCATGAGGGTGGTGAGACACTGGCACAGGTTGCCAGGGAGGTGGTGGAAGCCTCATCCCTGGATGTTTTTAAGGCCAAGCTGGATGTGGCTCTGAGCAACCTGCTCTAGTGTGAAGTATCCCTGGACATGGCAGGGGAGTTGGAACTAGATGATGCTTGAGGTCCCATCCAACCCTAACAATTCTATGTTTCTATGATTCTATATTGATGCTGTCTGCATGAGTGCCAAGTATATCTATATTGTTCTCTGTGTCTTATCATATATACATATATATCTTATCATATATACATATATATATATCATATATACATATATGTCTTTCCAGGCCAGTCAATCTCACCTCTGTGCCTGGAAAGATCATGGAGCAGATCCTCCTGGAGTCACTACTTGCTCAAAAGAATAGTGAAGATGTGATTGGGAACAGTCAGCATGGCTTTGCCAAGGGCAAATCCTGCCTAACCAACCTGGTTGCCTTCTATGAGCAGGTGACAAAATTAATAGATGAGGGGTGAGCAACTGATGTCATTTACCTGGACCCGAGCAAAGCCTTCGACACTGTCCCGCACCACATCCTGGTCTCCAAACTGGTGACACATGGGTTTGATGGGTGGACCACTAGATGGATAAGGAACTGGCTTGATGGCCGCACCCAAAGAGTGGCTGTCAATGGCTCCATGTCCCAGTGGAGGCCAGTGACAAGCAGAGTCCCTCAGGGATCAGTCCTGGGACCTGTCTTGTTCAACATCTTTGTGGGTGACATGGACAGTGGCATTAAGTGCACCCTCAGCAAGTTTGCTGATGACACCAAGCTGTGTGGTGCAGCAGACACACTGGAGGGAAGGGAGGCCATCCAGAGGGACCTTGACAGGCTGGAGAGGTGGGCACAAGCCAACCTCATGAAGTTCAATAAGAGCAAGTGCAGGGTCCTGCATCTGGGTCGAGGCAATCCCAGGCACAAATACAGGCTGGGCAGTGACTGGCTGGAAAGCAGCCCTGAGGAGAGAGACTTGGGGGTGCTGGTGGACAAAAAGCTCAACATGAGCTCTCAGTGTGCACTTGCAGCCCGCAAAGCCAATCAGATCCTGGGCTGCATCAGGAGAAGTGTGGCTAGCAGGTCGAGGGAGATGATCCTCCCCCTCTACTCAGCCCTGGTGAGACCCCACCTGGAGTACTGTGTCCAGTTCTGGAGCTCCTATTACAAGAGGGATGTGGAGGTGCTGGAACGTGTCCAGAGAAGGGCCACAAGGATGATCAGAGGGCTGGAGCACCTCTCCTATGAGGGCAGACTGAAGGAGTTGGGGCTGTTCAGTCTGGAGAAGAGAAGGCTCCAAGGTGATCTAATTGTGGCCTTCCAGTATCTGAAGGGGGCCTACAAGAAGGCTGGGGAGGGACTTCTCAGGATCTCAGGTAGTGATAGGACTAGGGGGAATGGAATGAAGCTGGAGGTGGGGAGATTCAGGCTAGATGTGAGGAGGAGGTTCTTCACCATGAGAGAGGTGAAACCCTGGAATGGGTTGTCCAGGGAGGTGGTCGAGGCCCCGTCCCTGGGGGTGTTTAAGAGCAGGCTGGATGAGGCTCTGTCCAGCCTGATCTAGTGTGGGGTGTCCCTGCCCATGGCAGGGGGGTTGGAACTAGATGATCCTTGTGGTCCCTTCCAACCCTGAATGATACTATGATACTATGATACTATGATCTATATACACACACCTTATACATGTGTATGATCTGTATGTGCATGAACCTACTGGGTACACATGGTTGTACTAATTGCTGGTCGGGTGTGGGGACATGGAGCTGCAGCAGCCTTGCCTGTATTGAGCTACTGGGTTTGAAAGTCCTTAACAGGTTTTTCAAAAATATTAGTCTATCTAATCCTCATGAATGCAGAAAGAACCCTGCCATCATCTATATTTGAGTATTCCCAAATTCTGGGAGACTTTGGGTATTTTCCTAACCATGGTCTTCAGTCTTGAGAACGAGGGAAATAGCCCACAGGAGGTAAAGATCCTAAAACAAAAGAAGGAAATAAAATAGGAAACATTACATTTGGCTGGCCTTCCCTGTGGTACAGCTAGTTTTATTTTGATTTTTATTTCCCTTCAATAAGTAAAACAACCACAGAAAAGAAAAATGTAAGATGTACTGATGTTGGCTTTTCTGGGGAATGATTCCCTCATTTCCCTTGCTAAAGCTCCTACAGGTATTATTCTGGTAGTCTAATTGTAGCATTTTGTCATGTTGGCAAATCCTTTTTAATAATTTTTGTTCCCACTAAGCTACAATAAATGCAAGGAAACCTTGGCTCAAGACACTTATTGGCAGCTTCAGAGCTGCTGCTGAATTGGGGTTGCAGCAGTAGTTGCCATTCCAGACAGGATGTCACTTAAGAGAGAGCTGACGTTTTCAGGGCTGCTGACTGCTTGTAAAAGTCTTGGCCAGTCTGAGAGGCCTGGCTCCTAGTCCACTGCCTCATCCTGCTGGTACAGTTCTATTTTCACCCGTTGCAGTTACAGGCAGCAGATGATTTATAGGACTGTAAGAACACAAAAAGAAGTGACATAGGATCATGCATTTTCAGTTTAATTTGTGTGACAGAAAGGAAAGAGTTAAAGTAAATTATTTTCAAACTTGAGGAAGTTAACTTCTGCTTTCATTCGTGGTGTGGTGGGTTGAGATTACCCCCCCCCTACTTTGGAGAGCTACCTCCCAAAATAAAATTGCCAGACCAGATTGGGATGGAAGCAAATGGAGCTGCATTTACAAGCAAACAAAAATCTAGAAATATGACATACAATGAATATGTACAAAATATACAACATTTACAATTTATAAACAACACAAGGACACCCCTGCATGATACCAGGGGGCTACCAACAGCTTACCCCTCTCTGCCCCCTGCCCCTGTACAAGGGGAAAGAGAAAGGCAGAGGGTAGCTTAGCCACAACAAGAACTCAAAGTCAGCAACAGCCACGTAAAAGCCACCAGCTAGTATCAGCTAGAGCGAAGAGCTGAGAAAGAGAGAGAACCATCTATACAACTAACTTTATGTTAGTTATCAGACCAATGGCATTATTTTGACCTTACCATTATTTTCCCTTTACCTCCAATGGTAATTTATTTACATTCTACCACTTTCTACTCAAGATCTGTGGAAAATGTCATAGGCATCAGCCTAGAACTGCCACATGTGGTCATTTGTAATGCCAGCTGTTTTAAGATCAGTGACAATATGCCCATTAGTGAATGTATTCACCTGATGACTATGGCAGTAACAATATTTCAAGGGAAAACAAAAGAAAAAAAAATCTTTGAGTAAATTCCCACAGCATGGTTGTTGCCACTGCTGCTTCTTTGCATACTGTTCTCCATCACAGACGGGTAAAACTTCAGATTGAATCACTGCAGGGTTACACTCCTTTCATCATTTGGCTGGGGTTGGAGTGGCTGGAGAGCAACCAGGCAGAAAGGGACCTTGGGGTACTGGTTGACAGAAGGCTGAATGTGAGCCAGCAGTGTGCCCAGGTGGCCAAGAGGGCCAATGGCATCCTGGCCTGCATCAGGAATAGTGTGGCCAGCAGGAGCAGGGAAGTCATTGTGCCCTGTACTCAGCACTGGTTAGGCCACACCTTGAGTACTGTGTCCAGTTCTGGACTCCTCAATTTAAGAAGGATGTTGAGACTCTTGAACATGTCTTGAGAAGGGCAACAAGGCTGGTGAGAGCATAAGCCCTATGAAAAGAGGCTGAGGGAGCTGGGATTGTTTAGCCTGGAGAAGAGGAGGCTCAGGGGAGACACTATGGCTCTCTACAACTACCTGAAAGGAGGTTGTAGACAGGCAACCAGCAACACAAGAGGACACAGTTTCAAGCTGTGCCAGGGGAAGTTTAGGCTGGAGGTGAGGAGAAAGTTCTTCACAGAAAGAGTAATTGGCCAATGGAATGTGCTGCCCAGGGAGGTGGTGGAGTCACCATCCCTGGAGGTGTTTAAAATAGGATTGAGCATGGCACTTGAAGCCGTGGTCTAGTTGTCAGGAGCTGTTAGGTATTAGGTAATAGGTTGCTCTTGATGATCTCTGAGGTCTTTTCCAACTTGATTGATTCTATGATTTGTAAATGTAAGCTGCGAACGAGATTATGTTTTAGTTAAAAGCCCAGACTGGTTAAAACATCACAAATTAATTTCACATGGAAATACTGGAGAAACTTCGAACCTGCAGGCAAAGCAGTAACCAAAAGGAAAGAAAAATCCTCCCAAATGCTACATATTTTCATATGCAAACCCATGTGGAATTGTAACAACGAGCAAGCTGTGCTGCTAAAGCACCTGTCCTCACATGGTATGACTGGAAGCCAAGATTCCTTCACAGGGGTCTCAGCTGTATGAATGTCTCTTAACTGAACATATTATTATTAGTTTTTTTGCCTTAGATGGTTACAGCTTCTGGTAAGACAGAAGACCTGTGCCAGAATTTGAAGGATAAAACTGAGCCCTTGTGAATAACAACATTGAAAAGGATTTTTTAATAACAAAAATAAAGTTATCCAGCAGAAAGCCTGTATGATGATGTGGTATGAGTGGTTTGATGCATAGGAAAGTTGCATCTCCCTCCCTGGAGATGTTCAAGACCAGGTTGGATGGGGCCTTGAGTAACCTGACATCCCTGCCCATAGTAGGAAGGTTGGTTTAGATGATCTCTAAGGTCTCTTCCAGCCTAAGCTGTTCTATGAAAGTCAGTATAAATTTGAGGAAGAAGTGCATACAGCTCCCCATCACCACCCTGCTCACCCTCAGGCTGGTACTCTATGCACTGGAAGTTGCCCAGATTCCCTCAACTCTGACACTGTTTGACTTCCACTTTTATTTTATTTTATTTTATTTTTTGGTATCCAGCATTGCTGGTATGACACAGAAGTAATACACTTTAAGGTTACATACATTTCAAATCTCACAGTTTCAGGACTCCGTGTTTAAACTCTGTTCAGCTTCATGCATTGATTCCCAGAAGCTTTTGCTTTTGAATAATTCAAGAAAGTCATCTGCCAGTAGGTATATAATTTGGAGAATTGCCTTTGTGCCTTTTAAAATCCTGGAGCATGTGCCAGCAACTAAGTGAAGCTCAATTTTAACAGTTAGGTACTAGAGTTCAGCTTGTACTGAATTGTATTTATATGAATATACTCTACGGGTTTAGACTTCTGCTATCAGTTTTGTACATAGACTCCAATATCACCTTGGAGAACGGTTTCATCTTGTGTTATTGAACCAAGAGTTGATAGGTCTGATAATTTCCATCAGTCTTTTCACTATGTAATGATACTTGAATGCCAGTGATGCATTACTATAAAGCTGTGAGGATTGTCAGTCTAATTTGATGTACTTCCAAGACACTAGAGCTACCTGAGTTCAATCATGGGGTAAAAGAAACTCTAGAAGAGTGATAGAGTGAAAAACTTTCTTGGGGAATCAAGACATCATAAATTGCACAGAGATGAATAATGAACTTTGGACATGGAAAGTAAAAGCATATAAACTATTACTTATAATCTAAGATGCATGAATTAAAACATGTGGCTCATGAGCACATGAGAAGACTAAGCAGGAACCTAATGCATATAAAACTACTTCATGCAAAATACAAGTCTGATGAACTCAAGGCATTCAGCACACTAAGTAGATTCAGATTGGATGTTAGGAAGAAATTCTTCAACATGAGGGTGGTGAGACACTGGAACAGATTGCCCAGGGAGGTGGTAGAATCCCTGCCCCTAGAGGTTTTTAAGGCCAGGCTGGATGTGGCTCTGGGCAATGTGTTCTAGTGTGAGGTGTCCCTGCTCATGGCAGGGGGATTGGAACTTCACGATCCTTGAGGTCCCTTCCAACTCTAACAATTCTATAATTCTATTCTGTGATTCTAACTCCTGAGCAACATTATGTGCATTTAGGTCTTCTTGCTACTCAGGAGTCATAGTGGTGTATTCACTGCAACCTAGGAATCAAACTCTTGTGTTTAGCGCTCCTCAAGAACAGGATATCGAGACCTGCAGAGTCAATATAATGGAATTTTCATGGAATCACATTCATTTGATACAAACTTTGGCTAAGGTTTTTTCATGTATGAAATGGATCCTGGGGTTCATTTAAGAGTAAATGAGATCAGAACTTTTACCCCACCTGACTTTCTCACAGACCCACGCACTTGCTTCTCCCCACATTATGTTTAGTGTAGAAGGGAGGTGGCTACTGGTCCAACAAAGTTGGGCAGAAAGTCATATTGATTTATGTTGGGATGATGCTCACAGTTGCTGGTCTCAAGTGTTCCTGCCAGTCCCTGGGCATCTCCAGCATTCATTTCCCTGCACCTTTCTGATCTCCAGGATCACTCTCCAAGTCTTCCCTCCACTTAGGATCTTCTTCACCTTCTTCCTGGACCTCCTTCTCTCCAAACCCATGTCTACTTTTCATTAACCCTGCCCTTTTTTTGTACCTCTTACCTGCTCTCCCCCTCTCCCTCCCCCCCCAAATTTCCAAGCCCCTGTTTTCCCCCAGTCTTTGTGCAGAAGTTGATGTGCAGAATCACAGTGTGTGAAGATCCTTTTAACTGGTGGACCTGACTTATGCTCCTTTTATTAGTGGGAAGATTTAAGACATGACACTTCTATCTAGTCCAGGTGTTATCAAGGTTTATGACCAGTCCCTGTTGCTTGAAGCAAGCACTTAGCAGGCTTCTGCCTGACAATTTAAAAGTTCATTTTCAGACATTCATCTTCTCCTGCAACACATGCACCCAATCTGCCCCTTGTTGGTATTCATAAATGAAGCTAATTCTTTGCCTATGACACTTTTGCATTTCTGTAGTAGCATTTAGAATGCTTGAGTGCTTGCCAAAGCCAACGAACGATCTTGAATTTTTTAATCAAAAAGCAGATCTGAGATGATCAGAAGAAAACACATGGAGGTATTAACAGTCCACCCCTCTCAATGGCTTAATGATTACATTAATATAGCTTTTTTTTTTTCCCCTTAAAACCCATCATCCTTGGAATGATTGAAGACTAGCTTTAGAAAGCAAAGCCAAGTGGATTTTTGTGAGGGTGAGAATTGTTCAGAGAAGACTCATAAAGAAAAGCTATGGTGGTGGGTTGAAATTCCAGTCCCCCTCTCCCCCCCACCAATTTGGAGAAACTTGGTGTTGGTCTGAGCCAAAATGAGGTTTATTTAACTCTAAAACTCTTGTCTAGCCCAATCATGGCCATTTTACTCAGGTTTTGAACCACTGCCTCTAGGCTAGGAGTGGGACTGTATTTTGTATGCAGTGTGTAGGGATATAGATGATAGCGAACACTTTTGGGCTTTCCTAGGTCAAATCCATTACTGTGTAGTGTACAGGAAGAAGAAGACATCTACTAATCATAATTAAGCCCATCAGAATGTTTTCTAATCAGTAAAGCTTTCTTAAAAAAATGGCTAAATCTGGAAACATTGCTTCACAGACTTTTCCTATAGAGACTTGTACCCGGCAGATGTCAAAGAAAAGGCTTGAGTAGTATGCAGCAGCTCTGCTCTTGTAGTATGCTGTATTAAGTAACTTTCGAGAGCTTCTTTTATTGCTTCTTTAACTTGTGAGAGTATTTAGGGAATCTTTATTAGAAGTAGGTTTCCAGATTTCTCTGCTTTTATCTTGCCACCTACAGCATTCAGAGAAGCCTAACTTGGAAAGGAATTGTTCTTGGCTTTATTCTCTAAGTGATCCAGTCCTAACAATGAGTCCATGACGATCAGTTTAATTTATGTTTTGTCACAAACTGTTACTTACTTGACTTGTCTGTGTAATATGGAGCCTCACTCAAAAGAGCTGTTAGATGTGTTTTCAATTGCTTTGTGTGAGTCATTGTTCTAAAGGGAGCTTTTATTACAGACTGAATACCTGGGATGATAAATTTACATGTATAAGAACAGATACATGCTGTAATATAATTGTATCTGTTTCCTAAGTTTGTGCATATATTCACAGACAAATACACATTTGCATTTTTGTGCATACATATGGCTGGAGCACCTCTCCCATGTATGAGGACAGGCTGAGAGAATTGGGGTTGTTCATTTTGGAGTAGAGAAGGCTCTGAGGAGACCTTATTGTGACCTTTCAGTATCTGAAGGGGGCCTGCAAGAAAGCTGGTGAGGGGACTTTTTAGGGTGTCAGGTAATGATAGGACTGAGGGGAATGGATCCAAGCTAGAGGAGCGGGGATGTGCCGGGTTCTGCACATTGGCCACAACAACCCCATGCAGTGCTACAGGCTGGGGTCAGAGTGGCTGGAGAGCAGCCAGGCAGAGAGGGACCTGGGGGTGCTGGTTGATGGTAGGCTGAACATGAGCCTGCAGTGTGCCCAGGCAGCCAAGAGGGCCAATGGCATCGTGGCCTGCATCAAGAACAGTGTGGCCAGCAGGAGCAGGGAGGTCATTCTGCCCCTGTACACTGCACTGGTTAGGCCGCACCTCGAGTACTGTGTCCAGTTCTGGGCTCCTCAGTTTAGGAAGGATGTTAACTTGCTGGAATGAGTCCAGAGAAGGGCAATAAAGTTGGTGAGGGGTTTGGAACACAAGCCCTATGAGGAGAGGCTGAGGGAGCTGGGGTTGCTCAGCCTGGAGAAGAGGAGACTCAGGGGTGACCTTATCACTCTCTACAACTACCTGAAGGGAGGTTGTAGACAGCGGTCTCTTCTCCCAGGCACCCAGTACCAGAACAAGAGGACACAGTCTCAGGCTGTGCCAGGGGAGGTTCAGGTTGGATGTTAGGAAGAAGTTCTATACAGAAAGAGTGATTGCGCTATGGAATGGGTTGCCCGGGGAGGTGGTGGAGTCGCCGTCATTGAAGGTGTTCAGAAGGAGACTTAATGGGGTGCTTGGTGCCATGGGTTAGCTGTTTGGGTGGGTTGGATTGGTTGATGGGTTGGACACGATGATCTTGAAGGTCTCTTCCAACCTGGTTTGGTTTATTCTAATAAAGGTTTATTCTAATAAAGGATTTAGATTAAACATTAGGAAGAAGTTCTTCACCATGAGGGTGGTGAGACACTGGAACATGTTGCCCAGGGAGGCGATGGAAGCTCCATCCCTGGAATTTTCTAAGGCAAGGCTGGATGTGGCTCTGGACAATGTGATCTAGTGGAGGGTGTCCTTGCCCATGGCAGGGAGGTTGGAACTACATGATCTTTGAGATTCCTTCCAACCTTGACAATTCTTTGAAATTTGTTTATGTATTTACAGGGCCTGAAGGAAACATTGTGATGCTGCCAAGAGGAAGTACATTATCCTTGGTCATGACTATTATTAATTATTTATTCTCCTTTCTGCACATCTCTCTTGCACAGTCACTCTAGGCTCCTTGCCTTTTTCTGTTAAACCAGCAGCTTCAAAAGCAACATGATATGAGAGAGGAAGAGAAAGGCTGATTCTGGACATGCTGAAAAGTAAAAAAAGCCCACCTGAAATGAGAAGCTGAATACCTACCTGCATCAGAGTCTAGGCATCCACAAGTACCTGCTAAGCAGGAAATAACCCAACTATAAAATTGTAGTATAGGCAGAACAGTTTATAAACAGGCGAGACTGAAGCACAGTCATTGGGAAACTCAGGGTGGATCTACATTGAAATCTTCATGCTAGAGTCATAGAACTTAGGAGTTAGGATGGGGGTTGTTTCTTTGACTGTTTGCTTCTGGCAGCTGCTTTATGTTGCTGGGAACAGGCAGGACAAGTTGCTCAAGCACAAGACCTGTGTGTTTCTTACCCCATCTTGCCATCTGCATCAGGGACAGACATATTTGCCCAAGACACCTACCTATTGAAGGCTTTTATGGGGTTCAGTTTATCTGCTCATTTTAGGTTTCTGATTCATGATGAGTGGTGCTCTGGTTGTGCCTTCACTCCACTCCCTGCAGTGAGCACCTTGCTCCTGCAGACATCTGCAGCATGCAGGTTTGCAGTGGATCAAATGTCTGTCAGCTGAGATTTGGGAGTTGGCTGTACTTTACTTTTGCCTTCAGTAAGCATGAGATCGGCTATATTGTCCACAGACCTAGTGAAAGGTTTGAATTAGTGTAATTTACCTTGCATTTGCAGTAGCCTATGCCTGCATGCATGGCTGGTCGCTACTGTTCCACTGAGGCAAGCTGTCATGAGTCTTCCCAGCACTGATGTAGTTATCCTGACAGGAAAAGTGCTTCCATTAGTAATTTTTTTCTGCTACATGAGTCAATATCAGCCTGAGTGGCAAAGTGGTTTGGCTTTTTTTCTTGCTGATATAAGCTAAGTCTCTGCTGGGAGTTGCCCGTGTGATTATGCTTGCGTGCAGGCTCTGATATGGGGCCCATGCATCACTGCAGTGATCTTCTGGGAGCGTCCTGGTGGAGTAAAGTAACATCAGGCGTCTGATGGGTGAGGGTCGAGGGAGAGAGTCCTTCAGAAACTGAATAAAAACATGCATTGCAAACTTACTCCTCTGTGTTAACAAATGTGCCCAGGCAAGGGCAACAAAGCTGGCGAGGGGTCTGGAACACAAGGCCTATGAGGAGAGGCTGAGGGAGCTGGGGCTGTTTAGCCTGGAGAAGAGGAGGCTCAGGGGAGACCTTATTGCCATCTACAACTATCTGAAGGGTGATTGTAGCCTGATGGGGGTTGGTGTCTTCTCCCAGGAAACCTGTGATGGAACAAGAGGACACAGTCTCAAGTTGTGCAGGGGGAAGTTTAGGCTTGATCTTAGAAGGAAGTTTTTCCACAGAAAGAGAGATCGGCCACTGGAAGGGGCTGTCCAGGGAGGAGGTGGGGGTCGATGTCCCTGGAGGTGTTTAAGAGGAGCCTGGATGAGGCGATGTTGAGTCCTCTCCAAAAATCTGTGGTTTCATTTTCAGGTTCATAGTTTTCACCTCCCTTGCTTGGGAAATTGGAACAGCAAAACTGAGCAAGGACAAACTTAATTTTAAAAAGCAAGATGCTTTTCACATTTACTGTCAGTGACAATAGCCAGCTTTTGATGTGCAGTTCTGATAGTGAACCAAAAAAGAAAGTCTGGCAAAGGTCCCCCGTTTGGGAATTTTGAAAGGAATTTGAGGGGATTATTTTGGGTTTTTGGAATTGGCAGCAACAGGCAAGTGGCATTTTACAGTAAGTTAAAATTGAGCTTTGATATCTGAAAATATCTCCTTTGGTATGGAGCTTGTCTTCCTTGATTCTCACATAAGCTGAATATTTATCATAGCTGAGTGATGAATGGTGAGTTTCTGGTGTTTTATATGCAGTGAAATGACAAGGTCAGTTTTAATTAAGCTGAGATCAAGCCCAGTCTATATTGCACACTTCTGATTAGATTACTTCAAATTAACATAAGTTTTTGGAGACTTCACTGAAGTCAGTGGTGTTAAACACCAGCTGTGCTGGCAGATAAGCGTGGGATATAAGAGGGAGATAGAATTCACATTGAAATTAGCACTTGGCACAATATAATTCTCTGATTGCAAACTATGCGAAGTTGCCTGTGCTAATTGGTTGATTTTATTTGAAGCAGATGTTGTTAGCTTTCCCACTAATGATCTGGAGAGAAATTTTTTTTGAAAGACATGCCATGTTAGGTTCTCTGCAGTATAATAAGCTAATTACAACTTTAAGTACTTGCAGTAATTAGCACAATGTGTATAAAGTGGTCCTGATCTTTTCACCCTGCTGCATTATTGTTAGGGCCTCTTAAAAAACAAAAAAGAGAGCTAGCTGGATTTAGCTTCCCTAAACTAGCTTGTTTTCCCAGACTTTTATATTAAGGAGATAATGAACTAGACTTTTATCCTTATTTTTAAGGACATCTAAAAGATTTAAAACTTTTCTCCTTCTACTTTTCTCCCTCTTCTCTAAATGAAATGTGTTTAGCCTTGTTTTTGTCCATGGAGTTAAAGTCTTCCAGGGTCTTAAAAATTTCATTAGTAAACAGTTCTGCAATGGAGTATTTGTTTTCTATTAATTCATTTGATCACTTGCCCACGTTCCCAAGACCCAAGGTATGTCTGACTTAGAGAAAGAAAACAAACAAATCAACCCACCCTGAAAACATCTCTCTCTCTCTAGAGGAATTGTGCTCCTTGTGATTAGTAGTGATGGTGATTAAAAACGGCCAGCAAGTTTGCAAAATTGATACGGGAAGGCCTGTTGAGTGATCCTGCCTGTGGAAAAAAAAGGAAAATCAAATGAGTTCTATGAAAATGGTGAATCAGAGATTATCTTCATCTTTACAGAATCACAGAATTTCAGGGGCTAGAAGGAACCTCAAAAGATCATCTAGTCCAACTCCCCTGCCAGAGCAGGATCACCTAGAGCAGATCACAGAGAAACACATCCAGGTGAGTTTTGAATACCTCCAGAGAAAGAGACTCCACAACCTCTCTGGGCAGCCTGTTCCAGTGCTCTGTCACCCTCACAGTGAAAATTTTTTTCCACATATCTACATGAAACTTCCTATGCCTCAACTTCCATCCATTGCTTCTTGTCCTGTCATCACTGAGCAGAGCCTGGCTCCATCATTTTGGGACTCACTCTTTACGTATTTATAAACATTGATGAGGTCTCCTCTAAGCTAAAGAGCCCTCAGCTCCCTCAGTCTTTCCTCATATGGAAGATGTTTCACCCCCTTAATCATCCTCTTGGCTCTGTGCTGGACTCTTTTGAAACTCTGTGTGATGGTTGCAGATGGTGGGTACAACACAGAAAGGGCTGTTCTGAGAAAACAGTGGAGCAAATACCTTGTTTTACCCAGTGTTGCAGTATTAGGCTGATGCCTAGGAAATTTTTCCACAGATTGAGTAGGAAGTGATAGAATGTAAATGAATTAACATTGGAGGTAAAGGGAAAATATTGATAAGGTCTAAATAATCTCCATTTGGTTTGATAACTAACATAAAGTTAGTTGTTGTATGAACTAACTCTCTTCTCTTTCTCGTTTTTTTGCTCTAGCAGATACTGGCTGGTAGCTTGGACATAGAGCAGGAAGTTTGACTGGGACTCCTGCTGTCCAAAAAGATCTTCTCTGATGAAGTGCATCCAGCCCAAATATTTCTTCTTAAGATCCTTTTTATGGCAAGTCACACCTGTGAGTTATCTTTCCTTCAGGTGCATATCAGAAAACAGGATAGTTTCAACTCATCACATTTTCTCTTCCTTTTCCACACTTTGTGAAGTATACATAAGGAAGAGAAGGGCAACAAGGCTAGGGAAGTCTTGAGCACAAGCCCTGTGCGGAGAGGCTGAGGGAGCTGGGGGAACTGGGGTTGTTTAGCCTGGAGAAGAGGAAGCTCAGGGAAGATCTTATTGCTCTCTACAACTACCTGAAGGCAGGTTGTAGCCAGATGGGGGTTGGTCTCTTCTCCCAGGCAACCAGCACCAGAACAAGAGGACACAGTCTCAAGCTGCACCAGGGGAAGTTTAGGCTGGAGGTGAGGAGAAAGTTCTTCACAGAAAGAGTAATTTGCCATTGGAATGTGCTGCCCAGGGAGGTGATGGAGTCCCCGTAACTGAAGGTATCACAGTATCACAGTATCACTAAGGTTGAAAGAGACCTCAAAGATCATCGAGTTCAACCTGTCACCACAGACCTCATGACTAAGGTGTTCAAAAAGGCTTGGACGTGGCACTTGAAGCCATGGTTTAGTTGTCATGAGGTGTTAAGTATTAGGTAATGGGTTGGACTTGATGATCTCTGAGGTCTTTTCCAGCCTCATTGATTCTATGATTCTAAAGTCTTCATAAAACAAATCTTGGGTTTAGCATGGAGTGATTCACTGGAATATTTCCTCGGTTAGCAAAAGGGACACAAGATTTTAATTATTTATTTGCTTTCACCAAACTTTCTCCTTTTAAATAAGTCTGTAAACATGCATCTTGAGAATGTGGGTAGGAAAAGAAAGTTTGGTTTTTTTTAAATCTTGATAGTGCTGAACTTTAAGGAAATTTTTTTAGTTAGCACTAAAGCATCACTCAAAATAAACCACAATTTGGTTTCTGTAACTCCATAAGACTTTTATTGCCTTGGACAAAATCTTCTAGTTGTGGGTTTAAGCTAAAACAAACATGCCACTTCCCTTCATTGCAAAGAACTGGTGAGTAAAGATTGTTACTTTAATCTCTTGATTCAGTCTCCTGCTGCATTACTTTGGTGGTTTGACTAATTAGTGCTTTAACCTATTATTAATGTTCCTCCATTAACTTCCTGATGCAATTTTATGGACATCTTGATGTCACAGCTGAATTAAAGTCTGTTTAGTTAAAAAATAAAAAGGACAGTAGTGGTTTTAGATGTGGTTATCTATGTGATGAATTTGAATATCTTTATTCGTTATAGTAAAAGTCAGGGAAGTATAAAGAGCTGTAGCTTTTTAATACAACATATTGGGCTTTAATCCTGAGTCAAACAACTGATTTACCCAAAATTTTTGTGGGTTTTATTAAAACAAAAGGAGTCCGTTACATTGTTCTGAGCCCATTACACTATCTGGAGGTCCTAATCCAAAGACTACAGGCAATGCATGTAAAGGCCTCTGTGGTTAAAAGCAGCTTGTCTCTTGTAGCCAAGAAGGCAAATGCCGTTCTGGGGTGGATTAGAAGGGCTATGGTTAGTAGGTCAAGAGAGGTTTTCCTCCCCCTCTGCTTTGCCCTGCTGAGGCTGCATCTCAAATATTGTGTTCAGTTCTGGGCCCCTCAGTTCAAGAAGGACCTCAAGGAACTGCTTGCGAGTAGTCCAGCACAGAGCCACAAAAATAATTAAGGGAGTGGAACATCTTCCTTATGAGGAGAGACTGAGGGAGCTGAGGCTCTTAAGCTTGGAGAAGAGGAGGCTAAGGGGTGAGCTCATTCATGTTTATAAATATGTAAAGGATGAGTGCCAACAGGATGGAGCCAGGCTCTTCTCAGTGATGCCCAATGCCAGGACAAGGGGCAATGGGTGGAAATTGAGGCATAGGCTGTTCCATGGAAACACGAGGAAACATTTTTTTCACTATGAGGGTGACAAAACACCAGAACAGGCTGCCCAGGGGGGTTGTGTAGTCTCCCTCTCTGGAGGTTCAAAACCCACCTGGATGTGTTCCTCCGTGATCTGCTCTAGGTGATTGTGCTCTGGCAGGGGGTTTGGTCTGGATGAACTTTTGATGGCCCCTCCAGCCCCTAACAATCTGTGATTCTGGGTTAGGAGATGGAGATAATGAATATTTCCTCAGAACCATGCCCAGGACTCCACACAAGACTCTTCATTTCATTGTGCTTCAGTGCCTGCTCTTGACCCAAGTAAAATGGGAAGCTTGCCTTATTCATTTCACCTTTTACATGTTTAATTTGTTCATGATACAAATGTGTCAGAGTAGAAACCATTTTTCACCTACATTTACAATCTCTGGTGGTGGTTGGGATCTTGGAGTGCTATGCGGTACAAATCAGTATCAGCAGATGGTCAATGGAAGGGTGACCATGAACCAACAATGTGCTCTTGTGGCCTGTGTGTAATCTGGTATAGGTGATCCTGCTCTGGCAGGGGGGTTGGACTAGATGATCTTTTGAGGTCCCTTCCAGCCCCTAGCATTCTGTGATTCTGTGAAATCATACCAGGTATGATGGAACCAGAATAACTCATAAACTGGAAGACAGAGTGGCCCAAGTGCTTCTGGATCCTTGCAGTGGCCCTGATGGGTCATGCCTGCATCACACCAACTGCAATGCTGAGAAGTGCAAGGTGTGTTGACAGAAATGGTAAGAAATGTCATGATGTGAACAGCCATCACATTTTCGAATTTATTTAGCAGTGTAGCACAGTTTGCAGGGGCTGAACTGTGCAGCTTGCCCAGTGGCAGACATGGCAGCAATGTGTGCCTGGCTGTGCAGCACACATGCAAAGCGTCCCTGTAGACCATTCCCTCCTTGGCTAAAAAGACACTAAGGTCAAGGCACTGTTACCTAGCAACTAATGAGAGCTGATTAATCCATTCGTGGGTGTCACATGCTGCAGTGGTGTATGTGGGCCCGCTTCTCTTATTTGTGTGGTGGCAGGAAAAGCAAGTAACAATTACTGGTGAACGGCATCAGCAATGCTGACAGCGGCATCGTTCGATGGATAGATAATCACAGCCAACGGTGGCTTGCTGTTTTTAATGCTAGCAACTGGATTTTGAATTTCTAAACTGCACTATTGTTTCTTTGCATGCTTTGGTATAGATGGGCTTTAAATGGGAAAGGAATGATGCTGGCAGACTGAGAGCGATTTGGATTTTACAGAAAAGTGAGCTCTTCACTTCCTAGTGGATTCTCTGCATGAGCAGATCACAGAATGTCAGGGGTTGGAAGGGACCCAAAGAGATCATTGAGTCCAACCTCCCTGCCAGAGCAGGACCATACAATCTAACTCAGGTCACAGAGGAACACATCCAGATGGGCCTTGAAAGTCTCCAGAGAAGGAGACTCCACAACCTCTCTGGGCAGACTATTCCATTGCTCTATGACCCTGACAGTGAAGAAGTTCCTCCTCATGTTGAGGTGGAACCTCCTATGCTGTAGTTTATACCCATTACCCCTATCACAGAGTGCAATAGAGAGGAGCCTGTTCCCTCCCTCTTGACACCCATCCCTCAGATATTTATAAACATTTATTAAATCCCCTCTCAGTTTTCTCTTCTCCAGACTAAAAAGCTCCAGGGCTCTCAGTGTCTCCTCATAGGACGCTTGCTCCAGTCCCTTCATTATCCTTGTAGCCCTCCCTTGGACTCTCTGGAGTTGATCCCTGTCCCTCTTGAACTGGGGAGCCCAGAAGTGGATGCAACATTTCAGGCGAGGTCTCACTAGGGCAGAGTAGAGGGGAAGGAGAACCTCCCTTGATTGGCCGGACACACTCCTCTCAATGCCCCCTCCTGCCAGGATCCCATTGGCCTTCTTGGACACAAGGGCACATTGCTATCCCATGCAGAACTTGTCCACCAGGACTCCCAAGTCCTTCTCCACAGGGCTGCTCTCCAGCAGATCACCTCCCAACCTGCACTACTGCAGTTTATTCTTCCTTCCCAGATGAAGGACTCTGCACGTATAGTCTTGTTGAATCTCATTATGTTCCTCTTTGCCCAGCTCTCATTCTGTCCAGGTCTCGCTGAAATCTTCCTCTAGCGGCCAGTTAATGTACCACAATAGCCTGATCAAGGTATAAGAAAATGAAACTTTTCTGAAAGCAAATCTTACAAGTTTTAAGGGCCTCTAAAGAGTTAAATTAAAAAAGAGGGTATTTTATAATGAATCTGCTTGCTGTGTGCAGCACAGGCTCCTCCTCCTCATCCTGTCAATGTCTAATGAACTGTACAGTTCCATATGATGTATTATTGCTGGTGTTCCACCAGGAATGATCAATAATATATACTATATAATTTCTTTTTACTTCCAAATGCACCCAGCAGGGTACAATTGTATTAAATTGATGGAAAAAAGTAGAAATCCTTTCCCTATTTTAGCATAGACAACCTTAGCAGACTTTGTGTTTTACATGCCTAAACTGGAAAGCAAAACCACCTTTCAAGTATATTTTTTTACCTTATATATAGAAGATCTTATGAAAAAAATTAAGAATTTATATGTCAGGAAGATACTTCAGAGTGAGTAGTATTAAAGGAAGAGATAAAACTTTAAAGAATCTATTTCTGCAATTCAGTTTAGACAATAAAAGCAGAAAAACAAACTCCCTGAGGCTCTGAGAAAAGTAACAAGCAGTGAAGTTTGGCTGAGACCCAGCTGCAGTACAATGTTGCCCTGTTTCTCCTGCCCTTCATCTTCCCACTCCCTCAAATGCCTTGTGTGACACCTTCTGTTTTCAGGCATTAATTTTACCTTTCCTGCTGCCTTCCCCCCCCGCCCCGGAACAGGGGATAATGGAATGCAAAATTGTCTCCCCTCAAACAACCAAATTATTTGGGGGGGCAAAAGTGAAGGGAGAGGGCTGGTTCTCTCACTGAAAACTAGACCAATCTGATCTAAAATACATTCTATGCCTCTCTCTATCATGATCATTTACCCTTCTCTGTCTTATTTATTTTAACCACTGAGAAAGTTGTGCTGGAGAATTTTTCTTCTGGTTAGCAATTAAGCACAAAGGGAAATTTGGACTGACTTCCTCACTCATTCTCATACCAGCATTTACACTTTCTCAGCAGACTTTCCTGAGAAGGGCTCACTCTTGGGTGCTGCATTCACACTTCCCAAATAAATGGAGATCAGATATTTGCCCCTTGACCAAGTGTGCTTTGGAACTGGAAGTGTGAGATATATTTTGATCTTCTAAATCTTCAAAGTAGCTGTGGGAAATACCTGATGCTGGCTCAGGAGCATCTGGTACCATCTACTATAAAAGGCAAAGATGCCTTTTTTACAGGTTGTTTAAACCTCCCTGACCTCTTCTCCCAGGAAGCAGCAAGTCACATTCACCTCTCTGTAACTGTCCAGTCATCCCACCACAGACAAGGCAAACATGGCAGGAAGGCCTTTGCTCCCTTTATGAGAAGGAAGAAGTGGACACACTACGGCACACACTGAAGTTAACGTTGAAGGAAGGGTTTAGGTTTTTCTTGCAGAGTATAAAAGAAGAGGAAAGAAGCTGCTGTTTTGTTCCTGATGATTTATATAGGAGGCATTTAGCCGAGAGGCAGCTGTGTATATGCTGTTTAGCACAACTTGCTCTCTCACCTTCCCCAGCAGGAAAATGCCACTATAGGCAACATTAAAAAGGTGTTTGAAAACTCAGCTCTTAGAGAAACCATGACAGGGGAGAGGAAAAGAGAGAGATGTGGTGTGCCTGGACCATCTCATGCAATTTGAATTTTTTTTCCACATGGCTTTTTCCTGCCCTTACATCTCTTTTCCTTTAGTCTGGTCCTCTCTCTCCTACCATGGCCCTCAGAGTTTATCATCTCATCCAACTTGTCCAGCTCCCCCACTGGAGAGGACACTGCTCTCCAGCTTCAGAAGTGGGAGGGAGTGAAGTTGATCCTGTGCTGCGAACATCCAGAAGCTGCTTGAGAAGTCTTTGACTTCTGGCATAGGAAGTTCCATGGAAACAGGAGGGTGACAGAGCACTGGAACAGGCTGCCCAGGGGGGTTGTGGAGTCTCCCTCTCTGGAGATATTCAAAACCTGCCTGGATGTGTTCTTCTGTGATCTGGTGTAGGTGATCCTGCTCTGACAGGGCGGTTGGACTAGATGATCTTTCGAGGTCCCTTCCAGCCCTTAGCATTCTGTGATTCTGTAATTCTAACATGTTTACTAAGTTCTGCGACCACTTTGATCTGAGGGTAACTTAAATGCACCTACAAAGGCAAATTAAAGAAAAATATTTTAAGAATGTATTTTTTCTTTGCTCACAGGAGTTGTAGGACATAGCCTGGCCCTCGATGTATCATTCTGGGAAGAAGTGAATGGGGCAGGGCTTGAGTTGGAGGCAGGTGAATGGGTGCAGGGTGGATGGAGGGAGGAAGAGGATCAGAGGGAGATGTTCTCCCACAGATAACACAAGGAATGAAGTTCTGTTAGCGGCAGAGCTAGAATTTCAGATTTTAATCTTAATTTAAGATGATGACAAATACTGAAGTGTCAGCATGTCAGTCTCAGAGTTTAGAAAAAGCAAAAGAGTCTGTGCTCAAAAGTTTGTGCAGCTCTTACTCACAGAGTGTTGGTGAAATATCCCTTAGGCCTTAGCCAGTACAAGAAACTCTAGAAACTCTATTCAGTACATGTAGCAATTGCATAGGTGGCATGAGGCAGTTTAAAATGGGACTAGAGAAGGATAGCAGTGCCTTAGTTGGCGAACATAGAATTGTAGGATTTTTAGGGTTGGAAGGGGCCTCAAGGATTATCTAGTTCCAACTCTCCTGCCATGGGCAGGGACACCTCACATTACATCAGGTTTCTGAGAGCCACAACATGTGGGACCTGCACCAAGAGCAGGGACAAATTTGTTTTGAATATGTGTCCCTGCACAAGCATTTGCGGTCTGAATCCTGGCCTGTGCCTGCCTGGGGCATGTCAGTTCTTGCCAATGTTTCTTGGTGCTCCAGTCACACATTTAACAGCCTTCTAACTGTTCTTCAGCTTTTTCACTCTTGCTGTCACTGTCTACTAAGAATAATTCCTAAAACAGAGGAGGCACATTTCCTATACAGCACTTTTATGAGTTCAGTAGTGAAGTCTGCCTTTACTCTTCAAATGGTTTAAGTAGGTCCTTAGCCTTACATTGCACAGAGTGCAGAGGAGGTACATTTCCTACACAGCACTTACATGAGTTTAGAAGTAAGTCTGCTTTTACTCTTCACAGAATCACACAGAATCACAGAATCACCAAGGTTGGAAGAGACCTCAAAGGTCATCAAGTCCAACCTGTCACCACAGACCCCATGACTAAACCGTGGCACCAAGTGCCACGTCCAATCCCCTCTTGAACACCTCCAGGGATGGTGACTCCACCACCTCCCTGGGCAGCCCATTCCAATGACTAATGACTCTCTCAGTGAAGAACTTTCTCCTCACCTCGAGCCTAGACTTCCCCTGGTGCAGCTTGAGACTGTGTCCTCTTGTTATGGTGCTGGTTTCCTGGGAGAAGAGACCAACCCCCACCCAGCTACATCCTCCCTTCAGGTAGTTGTAGAGAGCAATACGGTCTCCCCTGAGCATTCTCTTCTCCAGGCTAAGCAACCGCAGCTCCTTCAGCCACTCCTCACAGGGCTTGTTATTCTGGTGTCTCCTCTAACGGGCAGAGGGGAAACAGTTTTTTGCTTGATGGTTCTACTGTACATAGCTGGGTCTGTAAAACAAAAACAAAACCAACTTTGCTTTACTGACAGAGCAGCTCATAGATTTTAAACCATGCTCTGGTTTCATTGAATGCCAACCAATGAATTGAGTCCATCTAAGTTTGACTTCCTTCTCAACTCTCTAATCTGGGTGTTGGGTTTTATTTTGTTTGGTTGTTCTTTTTTGTTTTGTGCACTACTGATTTTTTTAGAGAAGAGACCCCAAATCATTTAAAACCAAACAAATTTTGACACTTTGGTCTTCCTGCCTCGGTATCAGTTAATCACATGTTCATAACTATGCTAACACATGGGTCAGAAAGATGACATTAAAATTTAATGCACGTGGGAAAAAGAAATTACAAAGGTCTGCTGGAGAGGTTTTGCTGTAGTTCTCTTCCCACAGTCTGTCAGGGGATTCATAAACCTCTGACCTCTTTTGTACACAATTACAATGTATCTCCTCTATCTAAAGACAGATAATTAGAAGGTTACAGAGTCCCTTGGCAGGCTGAAGAAAAGGTTACTCTCGTCTTCTCCTAAAGGCTTTAGAGTAATGCTGTGTGTTGGAAAGGTGCACATCCCTTCAAACCAGTGTGAAGGGAGAGGAGGGATGGTATCTCTTGCCATTGCTGCTTAGTTACTAATAAAATGAGGAGGCTGAGGGGAGACCTCATTGCTGTCTACAACTACCTGAAAGGACCTTGTAGAGAGGCTGGTGCTGGTCTCTTCTCACAGGTGATAGAACAAGAGAGAATGGCCTCAAGCTGCGACTAGGTAGGTTTAGACTGGACATTAAGAAATATTTTTTCCCAGCAAGAATGGTCAGGCTGCCCAGGGAGGTGGTTGAGTCACCAACCCTGGATGTGTTTAAAGGTGTTTTTCATGTCATGCTTGAGGGTATTGTTTAGGGGTGAACGTTGTAAAGTAGGGTTATTGGTTGGACTTGGTGATCCTGAAGGTCTTTTCCAACCTGAATGTTTCTGTGATTCTGTGAAATGACAACCATGAGTTTATGTTTTAGCTGGCACTGTCATTCTCCTTGTGCTTGCAGGATGTATGTGAGGGAGTATCTGTGCCTCTGGGTTGTGCTGTGGTGGTGACGTGTGCAGGGTGTATTGATGGCTGCTTACATGGCCTTCAGACTTCCACTGCTGGCCATGTGAAATGGTGAAATGGAGCTGGTCAGGAGAAGTAAATGCTTTCTGCCTCTTAGTCAAGTTATGGGTAAGATCCTGGTGTCTACCTGTTTCAGAGCCCTGGGACTCTTAGAGAAACTACTGTTCGACATCTTCAGCAATGACATTGCTGAGGGGACAGAGTGTCTGCTCAGCAATTTTGCTGATGATGCCAAGCTGGGAGGCTTGGCTGATACATCTGAAAGCTGTGTGGCCATTCAGTGAGACCTGAACAGGCTGAGAGCTGGGCAGAGAGGAACCTAATGAGGTTCAACAAGGATAAGTGCAGAGTCCTGCATCTGGGAAGCTATAACAAACTGCACCAGTACAGGTTAGGAGGTGATCTGCTAGAGAGCAACCCTATGGAGAGGGTCCTGGGAATTCTGGTGGATAACAAGTTATCCATGGGTCAGCAATATGCCCTTGTAACCAGAAAGACCAATAGGATCTTGGGGTGCATTAAGAGGAGTGTGTCCAGCAGATCGAGGGAGGTTATCTTCCCCCTCTACTCTGCCCTAGTGAGGCCATGCTCGGAATATTGCACCCAGTTTTGGGTTCCCCAGCTCCCCAGGGATCTACTTGAGAGAGTCCAAGGGAGGGCTACAGGGATGATGAAGGGACTAGAGCATGTGCCCTATGAGGAGAGGCTGAGAGACCTGGGGCTTTTTAGTCTGGAGAAGAGAAGACTGAGAGGGGATTTAATAAATGTTTATAAATATCTGAGGCTGAGTGTCAAGAGAGAGGGGACAGGCTCTGTTCAGTTGCACTCTGTGATAAGACAAGGAGCACTGGATATAAACTACAGCATAGGAGGTTCCACCAAAATATGAGGAGGAATTTCTTCACTGTAAGGGTCACAGAGCACTGGAACAGGCTGCCCAGAGAGGTTGTGGAGTCTCCTTGTCTGGAGACTTTGAAGGCCCATCTGGATGTGTTCCTGTGCAACCTGTACTGGATTCTATGTTCCTGCTCTGGCCAGGGGGCTGGACTCAGTGATCTTCAGAGGTTCTTTCTAACCCCTAATATCCTGTGATCCTGTGTTTGACAAAATCAACATTTCCAGTGGCCCAGTTAGGACTTGGAGTGACACAAGTTCAGAAAGTTAGAATAATAAATAGATTTAATTTAGTAAAGCAACAGATGCAAGAGATTTGGAATTGCTGGTGATAAATGCACTAACATTAACTAACGGCAAGTGGTCGAGTGCAAATTAATAAATCCTGGGTAACATCCAGCACAGCCAGAGACACAAACCTTTGCAATAGGGTATAAGAGAAATGCAGCAAAAATTCAGCTGCATATTGAAGGCAAAATTCTTACCAAGAATGTGTTCCTCTTGTGGATGGAAGAAAAGTAGCACAACCTATTGACTATCCTAATTTCTGCTAAATCTTCGGTCTTTCCCCTCACAGGGGTGTTCCTCCAATGTTTTTTGCCTACCCTATCGCTAGCTGTCTCAGCCTTCTAGGTGACATTTAGCATGATTTGGGGGGAGAATTAAGTAATACAGTGCTATGTATTTAGCATGTACGCTCTTTGGCTCATTGTCATATTGAGAAATGTCAACTTTAATATAAATTTTGCAGTTAATTAAGCAAAGGTCTTCACTTGGGCACTATAGCCTTCAAAATCTGTTTTGAAGCTGTGTGTTTTTGTTGTGTTAGCCTTGCCTCATTAGTTTTAGCTGAAACAGGGACATCTTATCTTCACAAGACTCCCTTCTTTAGCAGCTTGGCAGATCTTCATTCCCAGAGATAACATAAACATACTTTGGTTGTAAGCATGTCAACCTTTCTATCAACATGCACTAAATTAACTTGTGTTCCAGTCCCATGGTAATCTGGGCAATTATTCTGCACTCCACTAAGACACAGCTCCTTTCCCCTTTAAGATTTGCCTGTCCTCTCAGCTAAGCAGCATGCTGTATGCAGGTTTGTCCAAGGGCATTATTTGGAGCCAATGCTCTGGGATTCCTACCAGCATTTCCCTGGTGGATCCAGCAGTTTCTTCAGGATTTAAGCTACAAGATTTTTAATGAAATGCTTAAGACCTGTTGAGAAGATAATCATCTAAATAGGAACAGTACAGAGCAGTCAAACTGAATGTCTGCCAGACGGCAGAAAAATGAATCAAATCTACCCCTGAGTATTCATCTAGATTGATACTGAGAATTTCCTTTGAGTTGTGTCTGAGAGGTAGACCCAGTCCCTTTGCTCTCAGTATTAAAGCTGAAGCCAGATGATGGTAAGTAATAACCCAGCACAGCCTTGGTCACTTTAAAGGCAGTCAGTCTGGTGTTTTGCTCCTGACCTGACTCTTACCAAAATGATAACAAGTTGCCCAGGGAGGTGATAGAAGCCTCATCCCTGGAGGTTTTTAAGGCCAGGCTGGATGTGGCTCTGAGCAACCTGATGTAGAGTGAGGTGCCCCTGCCCATGGCAGGGGGTTTGGAACTAGGTGATCCTTGAGGTCCCTTCCAACCCTAACAATTCTATAATTCTATAATGCTATAGCTGATGAATCAGATGGTTGTCTTTATCTTCAAGAAACAATCTGTCACAAGATGGCCAGCAGATCAGAGATATCCATGTGCTACTGAATAGGTGGCAAGCACATAGGCACAGCAGTCATGCACTTTTGAACAGGAAAAGAACAGGAAATGATGGATGTAGTAACAGCTACAGATATGCAAACATGTTCACACATTAAATGGTGTTGCAAATTGCAGCAGAAGAAAAGTTAATGTTTAAAGGCCTTTACATTCATCAGCTCATGCACACTCAGTTTCATTTATAACAATGACAGTCCCAGGGTATGATGGATTCCTCATTACAATGCATGATGCTCCAAACCTTTGCTCCCACAGGGACTGTGACCCTCCATCCCAAGCAGGAGGAAAAACCCTTTTTTAAAACTTGTCCTCATACCAATGTTGGTGAGTTCATGGGAATAGTTTAGGTAAGAAAAATCAAGTTTAGGTAAGAAAGATCAAGACCTGATCTGGTGTGAGGTGTCCCTGCCCATGGCAGGGGTGTGGGAACTAGATGTTCCTTGAGGTCCCTTCCAACACTAGCAATTCTATGATTCTATGATCAAGTACAAAGTCAGTAGCTATTATAGCCAGCTCATAGCAAACTAGAATACAACTGACCACCTGTGACAGCCCCATGAGTGCTGGATTTGCTTTTAGACATCACTGACTCTCATTTTCTCCAAGCTTGTTGCAAAACTAGCAGTCTATAGGGTTCAGCCTGTTAGGAAGCCTTGTGTGCTGTGATCCTAGGATCTTGAAACGATGTTTAACACATAGCCACAGAATCACAGAATGTTAGAGGTTGGAAGGGACCTCTAGAGATTGTTGAGTCCAACTCCCTTGCCGAAAGGAGGGTCACCTAGGGTGCTTCTGCATAGGAATGCATCCAGGCAGGTTTTGAAAGTCTCCAGAGAAGGAGACTCCACACCTTCCCTAAGCAGCCTAATGCAATTAACAGACTAATAATTAGATATATACCCAAGGAATACTTGGAAAGAGTTAACAAAATATCTCTCCCTGGAGATTTTCTTGGTACTTTTCCAGTCATGGCCTGTCACCTGTCCTGCTGTTGTAGTGTCTAGGTACTGGTGCTCTGCAGTAAGGGGTATGCCCACTGGATGTCATAATTGCTCCACAGAAGTGCAAACATAGTGTAATTTATCTAGCAGTCAAAATGTTATTTTTCCTGATAGGAAGCAGTTTTAGGGAGTATGTTTGGTGTAGCTATTCTCTCTCTGTTTCAGCATCTCATCTATACACATGCATAAAACCTCAGGTTTTGTTTGTACTGTGCAGTAAGTAAGCCACAGCTAAAACCTTGTGTCTGTTGGGTTACGCCTCGTTGTGTGAAAACAGAACAATGACTTAAAGTTGTTCAAATAATTTAAATAGGTGAAGAGTCTTGTCACTGATTTCAGAAAAAGTTAGTCACCCACATACCTATGAAAATCAGGGTCTTCTTGCCATGATTAATGAGAGTGAGGGAGAATCTGTAATTGCAATCAAATAGACTCAACCACTTAATTCAGTGATTAATGAGATCAACAAATTGTATGTGGGTCATCTCAGCTTTACACTCATGCCCTGCCTGTGAGTTCTTTACAGAGAGAAAGTAAATGAGAAATGAACAAAAATTATATTAAACTATTTCCTCTGCCAATACCTCTTCTCCAACTGTCTGCATCCATAGAGGATAGGAAATATAACTGCAAATGCCTACCTCCTGCAAATGTCAGAAAGGGCTAGCTCTTATTTTAATTTACTGTTTAAATGCATTAAACATAAAAGGAATCTTGTTAAATGTCATAGTCATAATGACAATCCAAATGAAATTAGCTAGAGGAGTCAATTAGATTCAGAGGCCAAGCAGGAAGTACAATGAGTCACCAGGAAAGAAGGGTCCCCCAGACACCACACGGCATAGATTGCAGACTTAAATGTCATGTGGAAGTAAATACAGTGCTAATGTCCTCATATTTAAGGGAAGATTAGTTGCTCAGTCTCCAGAAAACAATTTTTTTCTTTTCTTTTCTTGAAGGGTTAGGCAGACCTGTGGACAAGATACACACAGAAATTGTGAAGCAGTACCAGACTACATCAGCTGTAAGCACACAAAGACTTCGGCTACACATAGAGTAATTTGTAGAAATGAAGCTTACAGCTGTGCAGAAATTATTAATGTTTCCAGCCATGGAATCATAGAATTGTTTAGGTTGGAAAAGATTTTTAAGAACATCAGGTCTAACTGTTAACCTAGTGCTGCCAAGTCCACCGCTATCCTAACTGATACATCTACATCTGTTTTAAGTACCTCCAGGGATGATGACTCCACCACTTCCCTGGGCAGCGTATTTCAGTGCACTACAACTCTTTCTGTGAAGAACTTTTTGTTAATATCTAATCTAAACCTCCCCTGGCATAACTTGAAGTCATTTCTTTTTGTCCTATCACATGATACTAGGGAGAAGAGACCAGCACCCACCTCACTACAACCTCCTTCTGGGGAGCTGTAGAGAGTGAAGTCATCTCCAATAAGTCTTTTAATCTCCAGGCTAAACAACCTTTGTTTCCTCATCTGCTCTTCATAAGACTTGTGCTCTAGATGCTTCACCAGCTTTGCTGTCCCTCTTTAGATATGCTCTAGCACCTTGATATATTTCTTGTAGTGAGGAGACCAAAACTGAGCACAGTATTTGAGATGCAGCCTCACCAGCACTGAGTACAGGGGGATGATCCCTTCCCTAGTATCACAGTATCACAGTATCACAGTATCACTTAGGTTGGAAAGGACCTCGAGGATCATCGAGTCCAACCTATCAACGCAGACCCCATGACTAGACCATGGCACCAAGTGCCATGTCCAATCCCCTCTTGAACGCCTCCAGGGACGGTGACTCCACCACCTCCCTGGGCAACCCGTTCCAATGACGAATGACTCGCTCGGTGAAGAACTTCCTCCTCACCTCGAGTCTGAACCTCCCCTGGCGCAGCTTGAGACCGTGTCCCCTTTTTCTGGTGCTGGTTGCCTGGGAGAAGAGGCCAACCCCCTCCTGGCTACAACCACCTTTCAGGTAGTTGTAGAGGGCAATGAGGTCACCCCTGAGCCTCCTCTTCTCCAGGCTAAACAATCCCAGCTCCCTCAGCCTCTCCTCATAGGGCTTGTGTTCAAGGCCTCTCACCAGCCTTGTTGCCCTTCTCTGGGCACGCTCAAGTGTTTCGATGTCCTTCTTAAACTGCGGGGCCCAGAACTGGACACAGTACTCAAGGTGCGGCCTAACCAGAGCAGAGTACAGGGGCACTATGACCTCCCTGCTCCTGCTGGCCACACTATTCCTAATGCAGGCCAGGATGCTATTGGCCCTCCTGGCCATCTGGGCACACTGCTGGCTCATATTCAGGTGGCTGCCGATCAGCACCCCCAGGTCTCTCTCTGTCTGGGAGCTCTCCAGCCACTCCGACCCCAGCCTGTAGCTCTGCATGGGATTGCCGTGGCCAAAGTGCAGCACTCGGCACTTGGACTTATTGAAAGCCATCCCATTGGACTCTGCCCATCTGTCCAGTCGGTCGAGGTCCCTCTGCAGAGCCTTTCTACCCTCTAACTGACTAACATCTGCTCCTAACTTGGTGTCATCTGCAAACTTGCTGATGACTGACTCTACCCCTTCATCCAGATCATCAACGAATATGTTGAAGAGCACAGGGCCCAGCACTGATCCCTGGGGGACGCCACTGGTGACTGGCCTCCAGCTGGATGTGGCACCGTTCACGACCACTCTCTGGGCCCAGCCCTCCAGCCAGTTCCTAACCCAGCTCAGAGTGTAATGGTCCAATCCACGGGCTGACAGCTTAGTCAGCAGTTTGCTGTGGGGGATGGTGTCAAAGGCCTTGCTGAAGTCTAGGTAGACCACATTCACAGGCCTCCCCACATCCACCAGGCGGGTCACCTGATCATAGAAG
This sequence comes from Melanerpes formicivorus, assembly GCF_026170545.1. NCBI lineage: Eukaryota > Metazoa > Chordata > Aves > Piciformes > Picidae > Melanerpes > Melanerpes formicivorus. Next base: position 21,567,587 of record NW_027142363.1, read on the forward strand.
GAGATCAGGTTGGAGAGACAGGATCTGCCCTTCCTGAATCCATGTTGGCTGGACCTGAGCCCTTGGCCATCCTTCAGGTGCGCAGTTATTGCCGCCAGTAGTCCTGCTGGCCACACTGTTCCTGCTACAGTCCTATTGTTTTCAGTATCAAACTTGTGGCTATTCAGGTGTGACCAGAAGGGAGAAAGGAAGTGAAAAAGAAATACATTTATAAACAAGATGGATTAGTAGTTGTAATTTAATAGGCAATTTTAATCCATTTCCTCTCTGCTTCTTGCTTTACTTTTCCAAGCTGTTGATGAAGGCAGTTCCACGATTCTCCTCTATTTTACATTGGCTGTTCCTGCCAACAGTGCTATCTTCAGTAACAGGACTTACAGACTTCAGCAACTGATATTTCCTTTATCTCATGTAGTGGTATGTCTTGTGATTTTTATTGACTGTCCAGATCTTCATTCTTTGGCCAAGATAATTTTCAAGGTCAGCTCTCCAGTTATCACTCTTCAGTCATATTTACTCAGCAAAGAACAACTTCAGATGACAATTACGTTGATTTAAGCCTTTTCTGTCATTCAGTCACTAATAATTTGCTACTATCTGCAGTAGAAGGAAGTGCAGGGTCCTGCATCTGGGTCAAGGCAATCCCAGGCACAAATACAGGCTGGGCAGTGACTGGCTGGAAAGCAGCCCTGAGGAGAGAGACTTGGGGGTGCTGGTGGACGAGAAGCTCAACATGAGCTCTCAGTGTGCACTTGCAGCCCAGAAAGCCAATCAGATCCTGGGCTGCCTCAGGAGAATTGTGGCCACCTCCCCCTATACTAAGCTCTGGTGAGACCCCACCTGGAGTTCTGCCTCCAGTTCTGGAGCCCCTATTACAAGAGGGATATGGACATGCTGGATCGTGTCCAGAGAAGGGCCATGAGGATGAGCAGAGGGCTGGAGCACCTCTCCTATGAGGACAGACTGAAGGAGTTGGGGCTTTTCAGTCTGGAGAAGAGAAGGCTCCGAGGTGACCTAATTGTGGCCTTCCAGTATCTGAAGGGGGTCTACAGAAAGGCTGGGGAAGGACTTCTCAGGATCTCAGGTAGTGATAGGACTAGGGGGAATGGAATGAAGCTGGAGGTGGGGAGACTCAGGCTGGAGGTGAGGAGGAAGTTCTTCACCATGAGAGTGGTGAAGCCCTGGAATGGGTTGTCCAGGGAGGTGGTTGGGGCGCCTGGGCTCTGCCCAGCCTGATCTAGTGTGGGGTGTCCCTGCCCATGGCAGGGGGGATGGAACTAGATGATCCTTGTGGTCTCTTCCAACCCTGGCTGATACTATGATATTATGAAATCAGAGTAGAGGTACAAGATTAACTTACATCTTGCAGGTAACTTCAGAACTACTTCAAACATGATAGGATACAGTTTAAATGTTGTGTAAATTAAAGCCAGAAAATCCCTTACCATTCTGAAAATACACACCATGCAAAAGTTCTTCCTATCTTGCTGCACCTCACTTCACCACCCCCCTCCCCCCCAGTTACCTTAGAATTCATATTAGGACTTCTTTTGTCTTTTCTATCCAGTCTCAACATGAAAGATTATGAAGGACAAAAGGAGAGTAACAAATTCACTGAGTGAGTGTGACTCTTGATTATTTAAGTTTCTGGTGGATGATTTATCTTTTACGACACAGCTTCTGGGGGCACTTAAAACACCAGCAATGGCTTTGCAGTTTAGCGTTTTACCTATTCTGCCCTTGCCTTGAACATGGCAAATTAGTTTGTTTGTCATGCAGAGCAGGAAAAAGAAACTCAGCTGGGATGGCCCAGGGATCAAGCAAAGACCTGTTCTCCTTCAAGATGTGGCTGATGGTCTCTAGCGTCTGTGCCTCCCCACAGCTCTCATGGATCTGGCCCTTTTGTTTTGGGATGGAGTGGTTGGGAAAGCAGTAGGTGATTTGCACTATACCCTGGTGATGTTTTGCCCTTGTTTTCATTCCCTTATTCCTGTTCCTAACTGTCTTTTTTGCCTTTCCAACTACTGAACATTGAGCTGACATTTCAGGAAATTATCCAGAGTTATTCTGAGACCTCTTTCATGAATCGTTAATGTGGAACCCATCATTGCATATGTATAGTTAGGATTGTTATTTTGCCATGTGCATTACTTTGCATTTATTGACATTGAATCTCTTGTGCCACTTATTACCTCACCACTCAGTATCACGAGAGATTTCTGCAAGTCTTTGAGGTCAGTTTTAGGTTTGATCCTTCTGAATGCTTTTCAACCAGCTGAAAATTTGTCACCTTACTAAAAGAGATTCATGACATTAGTAGGGAAGAAAACATTAATGAAAAGACTCCTACAACTTGTTCATAAATGCATGGTGAACAGAGCTGGCTCTAGCCCTGAAACTTACTCCCTGTGCAATAACTTCCATCCACCCTGAAAACTGACCAGCCACAATATTTGACTGCTCAGATCATACAGTATAAGGAAAAACTTTATCACTATGAGGGTGGCAAAACACTGAAACAGCCTGCCCAGAGAGGTTGTGGAGTCTCCCACTATGGAGACATTCAAAACCCACTTGGGCATGGTCCTGTGTGACCTAATCTAGGTGATCCTGCCCTGGCAGGGGGGTTGGACTGGATGATTTTTTCAGGTCCTTTTCAACCCCTAATGTTCTGTGATTCTGTGATACAGTAACAATTATTAACTAGTAAGCCCCCCCTCCTCTTCTTCCATGAGAGCAGAACATCTTTAGGAGCTTTTAGTGTCCAAAGCTTTTAAAGGCTTTTGAGAAATTCTTGTACATGCTATAATCATGCCACTTTTCTCCACATGCTCACTGATCTCTTAACAGAACATCAACAACTTTTTGAAGCATCTTTTTCCCTTAAAAAGCCATGGTGGGTCTTACTTTTCTCCAATATACCTAGGAGTTATTTATTACAGTGCTACCCCAATTCATTTCACTGTGTCATCCAGGCTTGCTGCACCGTAGCTGTCACTGTCAGTGTATCACTTGGAAGTCATGGTCCCCTTCTCCGCCCTTTGTTTTCCCTCTATAGACACCCATCTAAATCACAGGTTAAAAGCTACCAAACCTCATGGTTTAGCAGTTCTATGCCTCTGCTTCTTCACCCTAGATGAAGATCGTCTGATCCTCTCAATTTCTCAAGATTCTTCCTGTTCATTTATGACACTCTGAGTTGGGATTGTTTCTTGGACTCAGCCCCATGAAGAAGGGCTCTGGGAGTCTGAGAGTCCCATAGCTCCTATAGGGCAGAAACCCATGGGCAAGAGTTAATTTTGCTTTTCTCCTTCAGACTCATCTTCCTCGAGTGCCCCTTTCAGATGGAAGTAGGGCTTTCCAACCTGTCTCATTCTCTGAAATCCTTCCAGATACTGTTTGGGAAATTGAGCATATTTTATTTTCCTAGTTCTTTCCTAGTCTTTTATACCCCTCTGGTAAGTTTGTACAGACTAGTTCTTAAAAATTTAAGCAGTTGTTTATTTTTTTCTCATTTAGGCCATTATTTATTTATTTATTTTTATTCATTCATCCCTTTCTATCACTAATGGAAACATTTACTTCACCATTTAACACTGTTAGCTTTTAGGGTGGTTGGAAGGCAATGTTTTTTTCATGGGCAGTGCATCCTGAGGCTGTAATGGGCAATTTGCAGAGAATTCCATAAATTTGGCCTCCTACTTGCTCTTGTGCCTCTGCCAATCTACTGAACTTCCTCCTGTGTAGCTTTCTTATTCTTCTCTCTTTTAAATAGAATACTCCTAGGAGGCTTCTGTGTTTTGAGTACCTTTTGTGCACCTTACTGTTGCTAACCTAAGGTGGCTGCTTGATACTGACGTCATGAGACAGCTGCTGTACCTTGCTTGGGTTAAAATCTTGACAGGAGAGAGGCTTATCTGACCAGTCAGTTCAAGAAGTAAGGATTAGTGATACTTAAATTGGCTGCAGCATGAATTTGCCTAGATCATAAAGGGTCAGACCAGACTGTACTACTGTTCTCATGGTAGACTGACCCCCGCCAGTGGCCAAATAACCACCCAACATTTATCTTAGTCTCCTGTCCTGTGGGAGGTAGAGAAAACAGAAGGACGGTCAGAAGACTCGTGGATCAAGATAATGTTAGTTTAATCACAGAATCATAGAATCATATAATTGTTAGGGTTGGATCATCTAGTTCCAACCCCCCTGCCATAGGCCAGGAAAAGCAAAGCTAAGCTCATGAGCAAAGCAAAAAGAGGAATTAATTCACTACTTCCCATCAGCAGGCAGATGTTCAGAGACTTCCAGCAAAGCAGGCCCTCAACACGTGCAACGGTTTACTTGGGAAGAAAAATACCCTAATGGCAAATGCCTGCCCTTGCTCCTCCTTTCCTTAAGCTTTTATTGCCAAGAATGATGCCATGTGATATGAAACACCCCTTTGGCCAATTCATGTCAGCTGTCCTGGCTGTTTTCTCTCCCAGCCTCTTATCCACTCCCAGTCTACCCCCTTTGGAGGGGGTAGAGAAGACAGAAAACCATGACACTGTCTGAGCACTGTTGCAGAATAGTCAAAATACTGCTGTGTTGTCAGCACTGTTTAAACACAAATCCAAACCACAACACTGCTGTTTGCTATCAAGAAAGTTAAGTTCATCCCAGCCAGACCTGCTACAATCAAGAGTCAAAAGGAGGACCCTGGAAGCTACCAACTTGTTAGCCACAGCTCTGTGCCTGTCTTAGATGCTATGCTAAGGCACATGGAGGACAGGGAGGTGATTTGAGAATGACAACATGGCTTCCACAAAGGGTAAGCCCTGCCTGACCAACCTAGAGGCCTTCTGTGATGGAGTGACTGTATCAGTGGATATGGAAAGAGCTATGGACATTATCTATCTGGACTTCTCTAAGACCTTTGACATGGTCCCTCACAACATTCTTCTCTCTAAATGGAGATTTGATGAGTGGACTGTTCAGTGGATGAAGAATTGATTGGATGGTCACATTCAGAGGGTAATTGTGCAGGTCCAGATCAATTTGCTGCAAAAGGTAGAAGGTGATACAGTTCCTGTTACTAGAGAAAATAATCTGTTAGAGAAAACTGTTTGGGTATTACTTGTTTGGAATGTGGTGGGTTAAAATTTCCCCCCAATGTTAACTTTGCCTGATCAGCTCAGTTGGAAGCAAATAAAAGCTGTATTTACAAGCAAAACTACAATCTACAATGGAATGCAATGAATATGTACAAAATATACAGGATTTACAATATTTACAGATATTTACAATTAACAAACAACATGAAACCCCCCTGGTCAAGAAGACCAGGGAAACTGTCCCTCTGTCCCCCCACCCCCTGTCCAAAAGGGAGAAAGAAGCAGAGAAAAAGTAGCTGTTAGACTTCACCAAAACAATGCAGCTGAGGTCAAGCAGAAGCAGATTAGTCTCCCTTCAGAGCACGAAGTGAGCAGAGGAGAGATCGGAAGAGAAAAGACTGTTTTGGTACAAGCAGTCTTATAACAGATATCCTCCAATGAAATTGTTTAGAACTGTCTTTGGTTTTCCTTTTCACACCCAACAGTGATTCATTTACATTTTTCTACTTTTCTGCTCGAAATCTGTAACAAAATTTTAAAGGCATAGCCCAAAACAACATCAGTAATGGTCAACAGCTCGATGTCCAGATGGAGAGCAGTGTATACTGGGATCAGTGCTCTTTCATATCTTCACTAATGACATAGCGGGATTGAGTGCACCCTCAGCAAGTTTGCAGATGACACCAAGCTGAGTGGTGTGGCTGACCCACGTGAGGGACAGGATACCATCCATAAAACCTGGACAAATTCAAGAAATGTGCCTGTGTGAACCTCGTGGTGGTTTATAGGGTATATTTCCAGCCAAGTGGTAGTTGTGTCCACCATGGTGAGACATTCACTTGAATGAGAATATATTTATCCAGGCTGTGAGATCCAGCTGCTATCTGGAATCAGCAGACAGCCTTTCAGGTTTAGGAAAACCAGAAGGTAGAGGTCATACCTTTTTTCATAGTTTCATAGTTTCATTCAGGGTTGGAAGGGACCACAAGGATCATCTAGTTCCAACCCCCCTGCCATGGGCAGGGACACCCCACACTAGATCAGGCTGGACAGAGCCTCATCCAGCCTGCTCTTAAACACCCCCAGGGACGGGGCCTCAACCACCTCCCTGGACAACACATTCCAGGGTTTCACCACTCTCATGGTGAAGAACCTCCTCCTCACATCTAGCCTGAATCTCCCCACCTCCAGCTTCATTCCATTCCCCCTAGTCCTATCACTACCTGATATCCTGAGAAGTCCTTCCCCAGCCTTCCTGTAGGCTCCCTTCAGATACTGGAAGGCCAAAAACTTTGCCCTTCACAGTTATAAAAGCACTTCATTTCTTTCACCCACCAAAATGTCTCTCGACTGCTTTATACACAAAAGGCTGGTTATTACATGCTGAGGAATTGCTCTGGCTTTGCAAATAGAAAACTCAGTAATACTTAGCATTGACCCACTAATCTGGACTACCTGATGTGATTGAAGTGTAGGTCCAGTGACGGAAAGGAAGACAAGGTGGGCAAGAAACACAGAATCTAGCACAGGTCACACAGGAATGCATCCAGATGGGTCTTGAAAGTCTCCAGAGGACACTCCACAACCTCTCTGGGGAGCCTGTTCCAATGCTCTGTGACCCTCACAATGAAGAAGTGCCTCCTCATGTTGAGGTGGAACCTCCTGTGCTGTAGTTTACATCCATTGCTCCTTGTCCTATTACAGGGTGCAGCAGAGAAGTCTCTTCCCTCTTCACATGCAGCCCTCAGATATTTATAAACATTTATTAAATCCCCTCTCAGTCTTCTCTTCTGCAGACTAATGTTTGAAGACATTCGCTATTTATATAATTATTGGTAATGGTGAGGGAAAGGGAGTAAAAATATTAAATTTATACATTAAAGGCAAGTCATGGTGCAATCTGACATTCCCTCCCCTAAACTTAAAATGAATTTCTTCCAATCTAAGTGCCCATAGTAATGCAGTTCGGCTATTGATCCAGTAGATCACAGGTTTCATGTGCCAGTATGTGGGCATCTGGGTTAGCTGATATGAAGAGAGGTGGGTGACAAAGAGGCAGTGTCAGAACAGCATTGACAAGCATGGAAGTTTTAGGCTAATGCCTAAGAAAACTTGTACAAATCTTGAGTAAAAAGTGGTAGAAAGTAAATCAATTACCATTGGATGCAAAAGAAAAACAATGACAAGGTCTAAATAATGCTATTGATCTGATAACTAATGTAAAGTTAATTGTATAAACTAACTCTCTTTCATGGTTTCTTTGCTCTAGCAGATACCAGCTGGTTACTTCTGCTGGCTTGCTGACCTTGGCTGTGTTTCTTTGTTGTGGCTAAGTACTGACAAGCTACTCTCTGCTTTTCTCCTCTTTCTTTTTCCTTCGTCTGGGGTGGGGAGAGGTGGAAGCTGTTGGTAATCCTCTGGTTTTGTCCAAGGGGGTTCTCATGATGTTTATAATCATAGAATCATAGAATTGTTAGGATTGGAAGGGATCTCAAGGATCATCTATTTCCAACATCCCTGTCATGGGCAGGGACCCATATATTGTATATATTAATTGCATTTCATATTTCTAGATTGTAGTTTTGCTTATAAATACAGCTTCATTTGCTTCCATCTGAGCTGGTCTGACAGCTTTTTTCTCTCTCTCTCTGTGTGTGTGTGTGTGTGTGTGTGTAATTTCAACCCACCACAGAAGTACAGAAGAGGTTGCTCACCTGTTTGTCTAGGTGGTGTCAGAGGCTTTGCCTGTTAAACTATACAGGAGCAGGCATGGGGTCTGCCTCTGGCAGGCAGTCACGCACAGACTGGTGCACTCTCTGGCTCTGCTTTAGCATCTGAGCTCTCCTTTCCTTGTATGCCTTTCATCAGAAAACAAAAAAAAACCTGCCTGGGGGCTTAAAAGTCTGGTGAGACAGTGGGGTCCAGGTGTTTGAAATCCAGGCACTGCACTATTGAGCTGAACAATGCAATTTTAAAAGCAGGACTCTGGTATGCCTTCTATCCACCAAAAAATAACTTCCTGGCAAATGAGGCTAGAGAACTCTTAGTGCACCTCTTGTAATATGGGAAAGCAAAACACAGAGAGATGCAGATACAGGCATCTTATCCACAACAAATGGGCTGCAGAACAAAATTGCTCATCAGAGTAATCAGCTTTAAAGAGTCATCCTTTTCATGATCTCAATCCTTGCTCACTTACTGCACTTAGGAAATTTTAAAAACACTGGTGTAACAGGTCTATGCCTGTTCTTGTTAATTTTCTTTGAGTACAGCAACAATAACATGTTATTGCTTGCACAATTCCCTGAACAATTGCACTTTCTTTGTCACACTTCCTTGGCAAGTAAAACTGCCTGAGCAATGATTGTTGGGTAAATTGGTATCATTCACGAGCTCATTTTGCACTTTGGAGTGTCAAATGGTGTTTGACTAAGAAAACTTCCCTGTTGCTGTTGTTGGATGTGGGAAGAAGGGAGAAGATAGGTAAATTTTTGTAATAAAAGAGTTAGATGCACTTTTAAATGTCAATTTTATAGATGTTGGTAAAACCTGCAGACACAAATCTGCTTCTGGCTGAGATTTCAGGAGTGTGCAATGACTTCCCACACTGCCTAATGAACAAGCACAAAGGGAATAAAAGGCCCACTGATTTAGATCAGATTTAACAAAACAAACAAAGACATTATTGGTGACAGTGTGGAATTCCAGGGGGAACGTTAGGATGAAAAGGAACAATAGGCAGGAAACAGGATGGGCTTCTCAAACATCTGTTTTGCACAATGTCAGGGATTTAATTTATGGTTGACTCACAGTATCACAATATCACAGTACATTAGAGGTTGGAAGGGACCTCCAGAGATCATCCAGTCCAACCCCCCTGCCAAAGCAGGATCCCTTAGGGTAGTCTGCACAGGAATGCATCCAGGTGGGTTTTGAAAGTCTCCAGAGAAGGAGACTCCACAACCTCCCTGGGCAGCCTTTTCCAGGGGTCTGTCATCTTCACTGTAAAGAAGTTTCTTCTCATGTTGAGGTGAAACCTTCTATGTTTCTTGTCTTATTACTGTGCACCACTAAAAAGTGCTTGGCTCCCTCCACTTGACACCCACCCCTCAGATATTTTTACATGTTGATGAGATTCCCTCTTAGTCTTCTTCAGACTAAACAGCCCCAGGGCTCTCAGTCTGTCTTCATAGTGGAGATGCTGAAGTTCCCTAATCATCCTCTTGGCTCTCTGTTGGAATCTCTCCAGCAGGTCTCTGTCATCTCTGTCTCATCTTACCCTGTGAGGTGGGTTGTCTCTAGAGGTCTGATGTCCTGTTGTCACAGTTGTTGGAACTGCAGGAGAGAATGGCAGGTCCTTTCCTGCTTGCTTGAACTCTCTCTTACTGCAGAATCATTCTCTCCCCATCCTTCTTGTAGCCCCCTTCAGGTACCAGAAGTCTGCTATTATGTCTCCCCAGAGCCTCCTCTTTTCCGGGCTAAACAACCCCAGCTCCCTCAGCCTGTCCTTGTAGCACAGGTGCTCCAATCCTCTGATCATTTTTGTGGCCTTCGTCTGGACCCACTTCACCAGGTCCATGTCCTTCCTATATTGAGGGCTCCAGAGTTGTACACAGTACTCCAGCTGAGGTCTCACCAGAACAAAGTGACAGAATCACCTCTCTGGATCTGGCAACACATCTTTTGATGCAGCCCAGGATGTGATTTGCCTTATGGGCTGCTAGCTCACACTGTCTGCTCATGTCCAGCTTCTCATCCATCATTATGTAACTGGTCCCTTTCCTGACATGGGTTAAATACTTGTTTTAAATGCCAGCTAACACAGCTCAAAACCATGCAACAGAAAAATGCTGATTAGTAAATGTGTGTAGGATAGCATGCCTCAGCTGCATTTCCTTCCTTGTAGCAAAGGGTGGGACTAGTGTGGTGGAGGAAGACAGCAAGATGTACTTATTAGTGATTATTAAAGGGTAGAATTTTAGATCTTACAAGCTGACATGGATGCCTGAAGTCTGCTAATTAAATCATCTGAAGATCTGATCAAAGGCATTTAATGTGGAGGTTTCTTAGTGAGATGCAGATAATTAGATGAAGGCTTCTAATGATTTACTTCTGCAAAGTGTAACTATCACCAGTGTCTAAAATGTGACACTGCCTGCAAATCCTGTGTTCCTTGGTGTAACAGCCTAATGATTAAATACATTAAATACTAAGTGCAGATCAAGCCAGGAACAAGTATTCTACTTCACAGTAAATAGAGACTGTTTGATCTGGAGAACAGTAAAAATGCAGGTGAAGGGGTGCATGTCCTTTCAGAGATGCCCAGTGTTCTTCACTGACTGAAGAGATGCTTCAGTTTGCATGACTAGAGCTAAGTGGGATGACTCCTGCAGCTGGCATGGATTTAGCTGGGACTGAATCAGCACAAATAGCTGTGGCTGCAATCCTGACACTGCCTCCTTTGGCTGTTGCCTTTAATTTACAGAATTTACAGAATTAACCAGGCTGGAAAAGACCTTTGAAATCATCTAGTCCAACCTATCACCCAACACCATCTAATCAAGTAAACCATGGCACTAAGTACCTCATTCAGTCTCTTTTGAAACACTTCCAGTAATGGTGACTCCACCACCTCCCTGGGCAGCCCATTCCAATGGGCAATCTCTCCTTCTGTGAAGAATTTCTTCCTAACACCCAGCCTAAACCTCCCCTGCACAGCTTGAGACTGTGTCCTCTTGTTCTGTCACAGGTTGCCAAATCCTGGGCTTTTCCTCTTTGTTGCTATGCCCTTTCTTGAGCATCAGAGCTAAACCCCCTATTCTAGGTGTCCTCTGGAGAGGAGTGGTCACCTCTGCACATTGCAGACCACTCCTGCAGAGGCAGGGGGCAGCTCTTCCTCCACTAGTGTCCCTTGGGGGTGGGATTGCAGGTTAACTTTGCTTTCCACAGGAGCAGGAGGTCAACCTATCTGTTTGCGTGTCAAGTAAGTACTCTGCCAATTGGGTTGAGAGGTAGGAGCACTCTCTGTGTTAGAGGCTTAGAAGGAACTTGAGGATGTTTTCCAGGTGAGCTGCTGCTGCAGCTGAAATCTGGCAGACTGTCATTCTTGCTTGTGTGCAGACCCAAGCTATGCTGAGATGATTGTTTCTATCAAGGTGTACGTGACAGCCAGCACACCTACTGGCAGAAATCATATATCAAGGGAGTTTCATGGGGTAGGAATTCAAGCATCTGGAGATACTTAAATACAAGCTCATTTAAATGGAAGCTAGCCTGAGGTTCCAGACATAGACATCAGGTAAATCTAACCCCTGTTGACCTGACCGGTTTAAACAATATTTGAACATTTGCAAAACCCTTAATCATTTATTAATTCTGCCTTAATCCTTTCTAAATGGGACTCTAATATGAAGTGTGATTAAGCTTCGTCCATTTTGCTCCAAAGAACAGCTCCATAAAAAAAAAAAAAAAAATCCCATAAATTATCCAAAGCAGCAGCAGTTCTCAGCCTTAATTACAGCACTCATTACACACTTATGCTATCAAATAAGCTCCCCAACTTTATTAAAACTCGGGAATGTTTTTTTTCACACTGTTAATATGCATCCTCAGGGAAGCTTCTGTGAAGAGGTAGCAGGGTCTGAAATGAGCTATGGCTGTTGCTATGCATTAAAAGCTAACTAACTGAACCCTCCCCCTCCCAGTTCAGGCCTTGCTCATCTGCTGTCCTTGTCTTAGAGTACTGAAGTTGATGACCTGGATAAGGGCACAGAGTGCACTGCCGGCAAGTTTGCTGACAACACCAAGCTGACACACCAGAAGGTTGTGCTGCCGTTCAGCAAGACTTGGACAGGCTGGAGAGCTGGGCAGGGAGAAATTTGATGAAGTTCAACAAGGGCAAGTGTAGAGTCTTGCATCTGGAAAGGAACAACTCCATGCACCAGGATAGGTTTAGGAACTGACCTGCTGGATAGCAGTGAAGGTGAAAGAGACTTGGGGGTCCTGGTGGATGGAAGGATGACCATGAGCCAGTAATGTGCTCTTGTGGCCAGGAAGGCCAATGCCATTCTGGGGTGGATTAGAAGGGATGTGACCAGCAGGTCGAGAGAGGTTCTCCTCCCCATCTACTCTGCACTGGTGAGGTCATATATGGAATATTGTGTCCAATTCTGGACCCCTCAGTTCAAGAAAGACAGTGAGATACTTGAAAGAGTCCAGTGTTTATAAATATGTAAAGAATGAGTGCCATGAGGATTGAGCCAGGCTCTTCTCAGTGATGCCTAATGACAGGCCAAGGGGCAATGGGTGGGAGTTGAGGCATTGGAAGTTTCATGTAAAAATGAGAAAAAATTTTTTCACTGTGAGGGTGACAGAGCCCTGGAACAGGTTGCCCAGGGGAGTTGTGGAGTCTCCCTCTCTGGAGATATTCCAAATTCACCTGGATGTGTTCCTGTGTGACCTGCTCTAGGTGATCCTGCTCCTGCAGGAAGGTTGGACTGGATGATCTTTTGAGGTCCCTTCCAGCCCCTGAAATTCTGTGATTCTGTGAAGTGCTTGCTCTGAGAGGCCATCCCACTGCACTTCTCCAAGCTCTGAAGCTACTTTTAGAGACAGTGTCCAACAGATATGCACTATTTTTGTTGGGGTCCAGAAACACAGTGATTCTTTGTCTGTTAGTCTTGGTTTGCTGGATCATCATCACCCCCCATGGATCAGATCCTGGTACTCATGCTTTAGAAGGCTGAAGATGAGGAAGGAGAAAGAAGTAGGAATGCACCACCAAAAAGCTCATCTCACTGGGATTAGTGGATGAATTGTTGTGATGGCTACAGGTCCCCAGTCTGCCACACACGTCCATCATCTGGGTCTGACCTCTGGTCCATGAACAGAAATGTTAAGAATTGGCATAATGTCTTTGTCTAACTGTCTGGATGCAACAAGCACTTTGAAATTGTTGCACTCTTTGTGTTTACCTGCTGGGGGTGGACCCAGGTGCTCAGCACCTCTGTTGTGCCTTCATTGTTTTACTAGGAAGCAAACTTGAGTAAGGCCAGAGTGGGGAAGTGACAGGGGTGGACTAAGGAGGGAGATCTTGAGGAGGGCAGTGGTCCCACAAGGCTGCTATAAATATATGCTTTTATAGGACTGTACAGCTACAGGATAAGTAGGTAGGATACAACTGTAGCTTAAGTGTTCAAAGAAACAAAATCACTTTTGGTGGGCCAAGATGGGAATAAGATGACAGACAGGTCAAAATGGATAGAAAATGAATGAAAGAAATGGAGTAGAACATAAATTCCAGTAGAACAAAAATGCAAAAAACCCAAAATAAATTGGATATTTTAGAAACCAAACAGGGATGGTAGAAGACCTGCTGAAGATCCCAAAGTATCAAAGGGACCAAATAATTTCTATTTTGGGGGTGTGAGGTGTGGTGTCTTAGTAGTTTCAGGTGGGTTAGTAATCGGATCTGGCTAGTTCTACTTCAGCACATCTCTCTCTCAGTTTCTGAAGTGGAATAAACATCCCAGATTATAAATTCCAGTGGAATACTATAGTCTGCATCATTTATCATGGACTCATAGAATCTCCCAGGTTGGAAGGGATCTCTAAAGGTCATCTAGTCCAAACCCCCCTGCAGTGAATCAGGGACATCCTCAACTAGATCAGGTTGTTTCCTCTTGGTTGATATGCTTCAGCAAATGTTTAGATTACTAATTTTTACAGTGCCTCAGGATGTAACAAAGCATTCTACAATGCTGCAAGTGAAAGGAAAAAAAATGATTTTTCTTTTAAACTGTTTCCTTTCTCCTACCCCCTGCCCCCCCCCCGCTTTTTTTTTTTCCTACCAGAACCAAATGCTTTTGCTTCTAGTCAAGCTTATCAGCAGTAGACATTTTCTTCATTAGGAGCTGAGCAGCTTTTTTACTGATTCATAGAATCATAGAATCACAGTATCAGAGTATCGCCAAGGTTGGAAGAGACCTCGAGGATCATTGAGTCCAATCTGTTTGGGTTGGAATTGTTAGGATTGGAAGCATCATCTAGTTCCAACCCCCCTGCCACAGGAAGGGACACCTCACACTAGATAAGGTTGCTGAGCGCCACATCTAGCCTGGCCTTAAAAACCTCCAGGAATGAGGCTTCCACCACCGCCCTGGGCAACCTGTTCCAGTGTCTCATCACCCTCATGGGGAAGAATTTCTTCCTAACATCCAATCTGAATCTACCCATTTCTAGTGTTTTTCCCACTCCCCCTAGTCCTATCACTACCTGACACCCTGAAAGTCCTTCTCCAGCTTTCTTGTAGGCCCCCTTAAGATATTGGAAGGCCACAATAAGGTCTCCTCGGAGCCTTCTCATTTCCAGGCTGAACAGCCCCAACTCTCTGTCTGCCTCCATAGTAGCAGAGCTCCAGCCCTCTTATCATCCTTGTGGCCCTTCTTTGGACACACTCCAGCATGTCCATATCCTTCTTGTAATAGGGACTCCAGTTTAGCCAAGGAAAGAACACAGAACAAAAACCCAGTGACTAATTTATTGCTGCTTTTTACTACTGTGGATTTGTTGATGTTTATGGGCAGAGTGCATAGAATACACACACGTGCCCCACACATGTACAGTTCAGCATGTACTTTAGATTCATGCATGTGTAAATAGCTGCATCAAGAGCAAGGCACACAAGGTTTCTGTTATCCATGAAAATGTAGAATTCATATAATTTGCATTTAATTACCCATGCACTGTATCAGGCATTCATCTGTTTTGGGAGCTCACCTACTTTAACCTTTATTGCTAAAGAGACAGTATGTCATGGAAAAGAGAAAGAACATTTATTTCTTTGCATGTTGGAAAAACCAAGCAAACAAACAAACACTCAAGCAAGCAAAAAATCCCCCAACACCACCCTCCACCACCAAAAAGCCAACAAAAAGCCCCAAAGGAAAAGGTGTCCCCCTTAGGGAATAAATACCCTCAGCAGTTGTAAACCTCTCTGTGGTTGGGAATGGTGATATGTCAAAAGGCTAGAATTTCCTCAATCAACAGCAAAAGAGCAAGCTCTGCATTTGAATGCTCATGCATCTGAGCAAATAGATCACACACGGTTCTCTGGGTAAAAACAAAAGAAGTAATTAATTACAAATTACATGGTGATAGCAATTCACGTTGAGAATTCGGCTGAATTTTCTCGTGGTTTAGTAGCTCTCCATACCACAGTGCCCTCTTCTGAGATACAGGGAAGTCTGAAGAGGATGGGAAGAGACACAAGCTCTCAAAGCTCCTCCAGCTCAACACTTTTCAGTGTTCTTTCTCTTGCTGCATAGGGTGGGCACCCTTGAACCCAAAAATGCAGACACAGAAATTATTTTAAAAGACACCCCTATGGAACCTGTGTTTAGCTTTCCTTGCATTTGTTAGCCTTTTCTATTCTTTATTTCACAGAGACATTTATACTTTGTATTTTTAACTCAGATTGACTTAGCTTCCTGCTCTCTTACTCCTTTACTGCTAGGTTGGCCACCTCTGTTGATATCACAACATCACAGAATGTTAGGGGCTGGAAGGGACCTGAAGAGATCATCCAGTCCAACCCCCCTGCCAGAGCAGGATCACCTATACCAGATCACACAGGAACGCATCCAGGCAGGTATTGAATATCTCCAGAGAGGGAGACTCCACAGACCCCCTGGGCAGCCTGTTCCAGTGTTCTGTCACCTTCACAGTAAAATAATTCTCCCTACTGTTTCCATGGAACTTCCTATGCCTCGACTTCCACCCAGTGCCCCTTGTCCTATCCCAGTTTTGCCCTCACTGGCTTTTCCAGATCTCCAGCTTCATCTCTTCAAGCCTTGTTACACAGTCACTGCTGTCACTTTGCATTCATAAACTGGCTGAGAATTTGCTAATTTTCTAAACTGTGTCATATACTGTCCAACAACATCCACACCTCTGTCATGATCCTGGAAGCAGTAAAATGACTTAGAGAAGACAGATCTACTGGGGAAAAAGTCTGTTAGTGTGCTGAGTGCTGTGTCCTTGCAAACTACAAGCATGGTGTTAATATCAATGCCATCTCTGGGCCCTGCCTGTCTCTGAGAACAAAGGATGTGTAGAATTATAGAATTGTTAGGGTTGGAAGGGACTTCAAGCATCATCTAGTTGCAACGCCCCTGCCATGGGCAGGGACACCTCACACTAGATCAGGTTGCTCAGAGCCACATCCAGCCTGGCCTTAAAAACCTCCAGGGATGAGGCTTCTACCACTTCCCTGGGCAATGTGTTCCAGTGTCTCACTACCCTCCCTCAGGGGGAAGAACTTCTTCCTAACATCCAATCTGAATCTACCCATTTCTAGTGTTTTTCCCACTCCCCCTTAGTCCTGTCACTACATGACACCCTAGAAAGTCCCTCTCCAGCTTTCTTGTAGGCCGCCTTAAGACCCTGGAAGGCCACAATAATGTCTCCTCGGAGCCTTCTCACTTCCAGGCTGAACAACCCCAACTCTCTCAGTCTGTCTTCCTAGCAGAGGGCTCCAGCCCTTTGTTTGTCCTCGAGGTGCTTCTCTGGACACGTTCCAGCATGTCCAGATCCTTCCTGTAATAGAGACTCCAGAACTGGATGCAGTGCTCCAGGTGGGGTCTCACCACAGTGGAGTAGAGGGGGAGAATCACCTCCTTCAACCTGCTGGCTCTCCTTAATGAAGCCCAGGATGTGATTTCCTTTCTGGGCTGCAAGTAGCATCAGTTTGAGGAAATGCTGCTGAGTGTGGGCCAATACACACAGCTGCAGAAACCAGAGCACAGAGACGTGGATGTTGTGCCTTTTACTGCCCACTGAAGTCACCCTTGATCTCATATGAATTTGATGAGTATATGATAGCTTCTTACCCAGCTCTGCCTTGCTCCTCACCTGTTTGCCTTTCTGCATGCATGTGCTCTGCCTGCCTGCTATCCCTCCTGGTTCAATAGCTCAGGTAATTTTTTTACTGGCTCTTTCTCATTCATATCTGCTCAACCTTTCCCTAGCCAAATTCCTGTTCTTGCCCATTGATACTGCTACTAGCCATGCTATGTTTCCCCCCCACCATTCCTCTCTTTACTAACTTCTACCTTAATGTTACTTGCTCCTGGTAAACTGAGTGCCAAACAGAATGTCTGTCCTTTTGTACACTTATCTACTTATGTATTGGTAGGGAGTCCTGGATGCTCCATTTTCCCCATCTGTGTAGGTTCTCCAGCCATTGGCTGGGATAATCAGCTTGAGCTGGGTAGCATTAAAGGCTCCCTATTTAGTGGGGCAGCAACTCTACTCTGTCCTGGTGAGACCTCACCTGGAATACCGCATCCAGTTCTGGGTTCCCCATTCAAGAGGGACAAGGGTCTACTTGAGAGAGTCCAACAGAGAGCTACCAGGATGATTAAGGGATTGGAGCACTGCCTGACGAGGAGAGGCTGAGATCCCTGGGGCTTTTTAGTCGGGAGAAGAGAAGACTGAGAGGCGATTTAATAAATGTTTATAAATATCTGAGGGCTGGGGGTCAAGAGGGAGGGGACAGGCTCTGCTCAGTTGCACCCTGGGATAGGACAAGGGGTAGTGGAGGTAAGCTACAGCACAGGAGGTTCCACCTCAACATGAAGAGGAACCTCCTCACTGTGAGGGTCACAGAGCACTGGAACAGGCTGCCCAGAGAGGTTGTGGAGTCTCCTTGTCTGAAGACTTTCAAGACCCATCTGGATGTGTTCCTGTGTGACCTGTGCTAATGTCAAAGAGATACTGTCCACTGACCATGGTGATCTCATAGAATCTTAGAATTGTTAGGGTTGGAAGGAACCTCGATGATCTTCTAGTTCCACCCTCTCTGCCATGGGCAGGGACACCTCACATTAGATCAGGTTGCCCAGAGCCACATCCAGCCTGGCCTTAAAAACCTCAAGGGGTGAGGCTTCCACCACCTCCCTCATCAGTCAGTTTGCTATGCAGTAATTTCCACGTCCTTGTTCTACTAGTGCCGGTGTTGTTGCAAGATTTAGTCCAGCCTTAACAGTATTTCCTGTTGTTTTCCCACATCTCATGAGTGTATTCCAGCTAGTTTATGAATTTATGTAAATTCTATTGTTTAAAGCAAAAGAAAAAAGAGAAAAATTGTCAAAATACCTTCAGATATCTTCCATTATATTCTTTGTTGCTCTGCTGTGTTTCTGTCTCTCCCTATATTTTATTATTAAGAAGGTCTGCTTTTACTTTTATGATGTGAAGTCTGTCAAAACAATGCATTAAATAATTCTGAATCATTATTATCCAATACTAAATCTGTTGCTTTCTTCTTTTTTTTTCCCCCTCTCTTTCCTCTTTCCCTCAAATGGTCCAGGACTGAAACCTATTGGCTGAATATTTTGCACTCGTGGTTGAAATGTTCTTTTTGTCCTCCTACTCAGAACTCATCAAACCATCGTGTTCGCTGCTCAAAGACTTCGACAAAGGGGCTTGCCTGTGACCCTTCCAGGGGTCTGAATGGCACAGGAATGATCCACACACTGACTGGCTCTTTCAGTTGGTGGTGAGAAAATGGTCTGGAGCAGCATGAGGTATGGGCATCAAGTTTGAGAAGGACAAGAATGATGGAACTATTTTAGAAATCATCCTATCCAAGGCCTCAGTACTCCATAGCTAGCACAAAGAATTTTTTTGGGTAGTTATATGGGATCAGATGTAGCCTGCAGCCTGGAAAAAAAAATATGCAAGGGGTTGCTTTAAGCCTGAGGAGAGCAGCCCTGAGGGCAAAGACTTGGGGGTGCTGGTGGATGAGAAGCTGAACATGAGCAGACAGTGTGAGCTTGCAACCCAGAAGGCAAATCACATCCTGGGCTGCATCGAAAGATGTGTTGCCAGCAGATCCAGAGAGGTGATTCTGACATTTTGCTCTGGTGAGTCCTCACCTGGAGTCAGTACTTCCATGTCTGCTTCCATGTCTGGAGCTCTCAATATAGGGACCTGTTAGAGAGGGTCCAGAGGAGGGATGTGAAAATGATCAGGGGGTTGGAGCACCTCTGCTACAAGGATAGGCTGAGGGTTGTTTGCCTGGAGAAGAGGAGGTTCTGGGGAAACCTAATAGCAGACTTCCAGTACCTGAAGGGGGCTACAAGAAGGATGCAGAGAGACTGTCTGCAAGGGTCTGTGGTGACAGGATGAGAGGCAATGGTTTAAAACTAGAGAAGGGCAGATTTAGACTGGATGTTAGGAACAAGTTATTTCCTATGAGGGTGGTGGAACACCGGAACAGGTTGTCCAGGGAAGTGGTTAAGGCCCCATCCCTGGAGAGATTCAATGTGAGGCTTGACAGGGTTCTGGGCAGCCTGATCTAGTTGAGGACGTCCCTGCTGACTGCAGAGGGGGTTGGACTAGATGATATTTGGAGATCCTTTCCGGTCCAGACCATTCTATAATTCTATGATTCTATAACAATTGCTCTGCAGGCTGTGGGATTAATCTATGTTGATTAGTTCGGGTTGTGTGATCAGTTGGACTTGATGATCTTGGAGGTCTCTTCCAACCTGGTTGATTCTGTGATTCTGTGATTTAGTGGTCTTAACAAGCACAACTGGCCTGGCAGCTGTGGAGAACTGTTGTTGGAAAGCCGTTATTCTTGCCCTTTCCAACCAAGCAAAATCCTATCCTTTTTCAGCAGGAATGTCTGTGGTAGATGAAGCAGCAGCTGTGGGCCAGAAAGTGGATCTTGACCTTTCTGTTAGTGAAAAATGATTTGAATTATGCTTACTTTAAGTTTCTGACAATGAGCTTCAGCCCAGCAAGAACAAAGTGGACCTGATCTAGTGGAAAGTGTCCCTGCCCATGGCAGGGGTGTTGGAACCAAATGATCCTTGAGGTCTCTTCCAGCAATGACAATTCTATTATTCTATGAGTGGTTTTAAGAAGGAAAGCAAAATATAGTAAGTTTATTTAAAATTGAGTACCCCACACATAGTCAAATATCTCTTTGTCTTACAAAACTCAAAAGGATGCTGTGATTAGGTAGGTTGGATTGGTTGATAGGTTGGACGCAATGATCTTGAAAGTCTCTTCCTACCTGGTATATTCTCTATTCTATTCTATTCTATTCTATTCTATTCTATTCTATTCTATTCTATTCTATTCTATCCTCTGACCCTGGTGATCTCATAAAGTCACAGAGTTGATAGAGTTGGAAGGGACCTCAAGGATCATTTAGTTCCAACCCCCCTGCCATGGGCAGGGACCCCTCACACTGAATCAGGTTGACCAGATCTGCAACTCATTGGTGTCCATTTGTCTAGACCCTGCGTACAATGACACATTTCATAGAATCATAGAATCAACGAGGTTGGAAAAGACCTCAGAGATCATCAAGTCCAACCTATTACCTAATACCTAACACCTCATGACTAACTAAACCACGGCTTAAAGTGTCACATAATTTTTTGAACACTTCCAGAGACAGGGACTCCACCACCTCCCTGGGCAGCACATTCCAATGGCCAATTACTCTTTCTGTAAAGAACCTTCTTCTCACTTTGAGCCTAAACTTCCACTGGTGCAGCTTGACACTGCGTCCTCTTGTTCTGTCACTGAAGGTTGGAAAGAAGCAAAGGGAGGTGGTAGAAGCCCCATTCATGGAGGTTTTTAATGCCAGACTGGATGTGGCTCTGGTCAACCTGATTTAGTGTGAGGGGTCCCTGCCCATGGCAGGGGGGTTGGAACTAGATGATGCTTGATGTCCCTTCCAACCCTAATAATTCTATGATTCTAAAAGAAAAAAAGCAGGAGGTAGAGCTGTTGCCAAACATGTGGGGAAACCTCCAACTCTCATGTATAGTTCAGTAGCCTTTTTACCACCTGTGTTTTACTGAAGCTTGAATCATCAAGCTGCCTGAAATGCTTGCCCAGGCTATACTGTTGTCCTGTGTGACCATCAGATGTGTTGGGTGATTGATGACTGTTCAAAGTCTTTCTGTAAACTGGCCTTGTATCCTGGGTACTAGAAGGAATAAGTTTGACAGTTACTGTGATTTTTAGAACAGTATTCCTTGTCAGCAGTCAGACCCCTGCAGATTGCTTTCTGATCCTAGGGAACAGCATGCCAAATATATTGTTTTATGAGCATCCTTCCACCTTCCCAATTCCAGAAGTTTCTGGGGAGTGTGAAGCTCATGATCAGAGCATTAATATAGCCCATAAATTGTGCTGATGGCAGTACAGCACTTGAGCATTCCTGGGGGAGAAGGTTTTACAGCCTTTGCCAAAATCCTTTGCTCTGCATCAGGCATGATACTTGCTGTAATGACCATAGCTTGATTCCAAGTTACAATCTACTGTTAGCTGCCATTCTGTTATCAGGACACATTCACTTTTATTTAATTTATAACAGGGCTCAGAGGCTAACTGTTAGGAGGACAACACGAACCTCAGCAGGTCAGCATTCAACAACTTCTTGTGGATTCTGGGCAAGCCCCTGCAGGCTGCATCTGCAACTCAGGCATGCTGGTCATTAGCCTGCCCTGAGCACTGGTGCAGTCGGTTGAACTTACTCCCCCAAAATAAAATTGCCAGACCAGCTCAGTTGAAAGCAAATTAAGCTATATTTACAAGCAAAACTGCAAACTAGAGATATGAAATGCAATGAATATGTACAAAATAGACAATATTTACATATATTTACAATTTATAAACAGCACAAGAATCCCCCTGGACAAAACCAGTGGGTTACCAACAGCCTCCCTCTCCCTGCTCCCTTCCCCCTCAACCCAAAGAGAGAGAGAGAAGAGCAGATGGTAGTTTGTTAGTACTTAGCCACAACAAAGAAACACAGCCAAGGTTAACAAGCCAGCAGAAGCACCAGTTAGAGTGAAGAAGATAATATAAGAAAAAGTTAGTTTGCACAAGGGCAACAAGACTGGGGAGAGGTCTTGAGCACAAGCCCTGTGAGGAGAGGCTGAGGGAGCTGCAGGTGTTTAACCTGGAGGAGGCTCAGGGGAGACCATATTGCTCTCCACAACTACCTGAAAGGAGGCTGTAGCCAGGTGGGGGTTGGTCTTTTCTCCCAGGCAACCAGCAAGAGAACAAGAGGACACAGTCTCAAGCTGTGCCAGGGGAAGTTTAGGCTCAAAGTGAGGAGAAAGTTCTTCACAGAAAGAGTAATTTTCCATTGGAATGTGCTGCCCAGGGAGGCAGTGGAGTCCCTGTCCCTGGAGGTGTTAAAAAGAGTATTAGATGTGACACTTGAAGCCAAGATTAATTAGCCATGAGGTGTTAGGTGTTAGGTATTAGGTAAAAGGTTGGACTTGATGATCTCTGAGGTCTTTTCCAACCTCGTTGATTCTATGATTCTATGTTAGTTTTCAGACCAATGGGATTATTTAGACCTTATAATTATTTTTCCTTTCACATGCAATGGTAATTTATTTACATTCTACCCCTTTCTTACTCAATCTGAGGAAAATTTTCCTAGGCACAGCCTAAAATTACCACAACTGGTTTCATCCTGCTGCAATTTTTTTTTCTGCCATCTGAATCAAAACTACCCAAGATGAAAGGGTTAAGCTCATTAGTACTCTGTGCCAAAACAACTGTCTTTTATAGTCTTGTCTTTATGAAGCAATCCAAAATCCTCTGAATGTTGAGCAAGAACATGTTGGAAGCAATGCTCCATGTGTGCCTTGCTCTCATTAAGTGTGAGACTCCAGAAAACCTCAGAGAATGAGCTTGAAGGATCATTGAACAGACCTGGTTTATCTGTCCTAATGTAATGTATGCAATCAAAATGTGTGCCTAAGATTTCTCCACCTGACAAAGGAGAGTTAAACACCTGATCATGAGATCTGAAAGAGGCAACCCGCACAACTATTGTTTTCTGTCCTGGTTTTGGACCATGAGCTACTCAAGAAGATGGACAGGGACAACCTATCCATCCCCATGTGACTTTCTATCTTTTTAGAGAGAATCCAATGGAGAGCCATCCAATGGATGATTAGGGGACTTGAGCATCTCCCCTAGGAAGAGAGACCGAGATCCCCGGGGCAATTTACTCTTGAGAAGAGAAGACTGAGAGGGGATGTCATCAATGTGTATAAATATCTGAGGGGTCAGTGTCAAGCAGAGGCGGCCAAGCTCTTTTCATTGGTGCACAACAATAAGACAAGAAACAATGTATTGAAGCTTGAACATAGAAGATTTCACTCAACATGAGGAGAAACTTCTTTATAGTGAGGGTGATGGATCACTGGAACAGGCTGCCCAGAGAGGTTGTGGAGTCTCCTTCTCTGTAGACTTTCATAACCCGCCTGAATGCATTCCTGTGTGGACTAACCTAAGGGATTCTGCTTTGGCAGGGGATTGGACCTGATGATCTCTGGAGGTGCCTTCCAACCTCTAGTGTACTGTGATACTGAGATTTTTTCTTTGTGGTTTTCTTAAAGGTACCTGAGCCTCAAACCCACCACATTATGTTTGACAGGGGCAATGGAAAAAATGTAAAGAAGTCCTATTAGAAGGAGCCATAATCCAGAGCTACTCCATAACTGAGTGTATAAAACTATATTCACTTTGATTTTTCATTTAATTCTTCCAGTGGAAAGAAATTATTTAGATGAGACATAGATGGCTCTTGCTCTGAAGACAAAAGAAATATTCTTATATTTCATAGTTTCCATGTAATGTCTTAAATACAAAGTGGGAAGAACAATAACTTGCTTAGCTCACACTGATAGAATATGATAGATAAAGGATCCTGGGGTGCTCCCAACCCAAAATAATGAGAATTTAGAAAGAAAGTCCCTTAGGCAGAGATGGTAGTATTCATCACACTGGGGGCCCAGTGTGCTGGGTACTGTGCAAAGATGTAGCAAATGACATTTTGTCCCCCAAGTCCCCACTTATTGTCCTCTAGCAGCTCTTAAGTGCAAGTCCAGTAGCCTGTTTGCATACTCTGTGATTGGTATCAATGTTTGCATTAGTATTCAAAAAACAACAAAGGGTGTGTTAAAAATAGCAGAGATGAGAGAAAGAGGGCAATTACTTGGTTGTGTGAATAGGAAGGATAATATTAAGTTACTGTGTAATTAAGGTTAGATCAAGGTGAAATGAAGACAGCAAACAAGGCAAGGAAGGAAAGGTTACTTATTCTGGACCTAAGCCTATCCCTACTGAATTTAATGAGAGGTTTACACTGACCTCTGTGAAAGTGAGGAGGTGTAGACTTCAGGCTAATTTAGAGACATATTCATAAGGCAGTTTAGTGAAACTTGATAATGTGTAATAGAGAAAGAAATGCCAGGCAAATAAATAAATAAATAAATGGGAACTTACTGAACTGAGCTCATCGTGGTTTGATGGGAGCTGCTCCCTCACATCACAACTGTGTGCTTATTATGAGAGGTGAAATGCAGGAGCTTGTTCCATGTTAGATTATTTATTTATGGGCTTTCTTTAGGGCAAATCGTTTCCAAAAGGTCTGAACCTGGATATGTTCTGCTACTGGTCAATCTCAGCCTGCAAGGCTGCTTACCAGCAGGATACCAGTGCTGTTTTCATGCTTGACTGGGAAATATTAGTGGCTTAAATTCCATCTTGTTTGCAGCTATCAGAAAATGCTGCTTTCTTTTACTGAACAGGCATGGAAACTATCGATTTCCCTTCTGTGCTTGCAGGAACATTCGTTGGGGGGCTGTTGGGACTGCCTGAAATAGTTGAAGAAAATCACTTGTGAGACAGAGAAGGAATCTAATTAAATCTTCAGCAAGCAAAAAGACTTAAATTATGAAAGATTGTGGTAAATTACTCAGATAACAAATAGGTGTCTTGGAAATTGAAGTGCAAATTAGGTTATCTAATTTTTCAGTGCAATCCTAAACAATTCTATTAATCTGATTTCTGTCTTGTGATAATATTTCATGGCTCATCAGGAGCTTGCTGAGACATCTTAATGACAGCTGGAAACAATGGTAATATAAAGCTTTTGTTTCCAGGTAAGGTGATGAGGATTTTCCTAAGAAAAGGACCTTAAAAAATGATGATACTTTCATGTGTTGTTATGTTCATAGTAGCAATGAACATAGCTCTCTATATGTGCTGTGGAATAGAGCATCTTATGATAATTTAGACAACCAAGTCTGATCCCTTTCCCTTGTGGTAGTTTTAGGCTGTGGCTAGAAAATTTTCCACAGACCTTGAACAGAAGGTGGTAGAATGTAAATAAATCACCACTGGATGTAAAAAAGGAAAACCATGATAAATTCTAAATAATCCCATTGGAGAGATACTAAGATAAAAGTTAGTTTGGTACATTAACTTTCTCTCTTTTCACTCTCTCTGCTCTGGCTGGTGCTACTGCTGGCTTTGCTAACCTAGGCTGTGTTCTTTGTTGTGGTTAAGGACTAACAGCAACTCTCTGCTCTTGTCCTGTGTACAGGGGGAAACGAGCAGGGAGCAGCTATTAGCAGCTCCCTGGTCTGCCCAGGATGGTTCTTGTGCTGTTTATAATTAGTGTGCATATATATATTATTATTATTTTATATATTTTTCTATATATATAAATTTATATTGATATTTATATACATTATAATATGTAATATACATAATATTATATATTAATATAATATATTTTTATATATATATAATTTTGTACATATTAATTGAATTTAATTTCATATTTAGATTGTAGTTTTGCTTGTAAATAGAGCTTCATTTGCTTTCCAACTGAGCTGGCCTGGCAATTTTTTGTTGGGGGGGAATTTTCAACCCGCCACATCCCTTCATGCATGTTGTCAACATTGCCTCCTCATGCAGGGCTGCACTGAGAAACAGGGGCAGTTACAATGCACAGGAGCAATCACAGAACCACAAAATACATCTGGTTGGAAAAGACATCAAAGATCATTCAGTCCAACCCCTGACCCAGCACTGAAAGGTCAGCACCAAACAGAATACTCAAGATATGGCCTCACCAGTACTGATGATCAGGGGGAGAATCAACTTTTTGCTCCTGCTGGCCATAGTGTTTGTAATCCAAGCCAGGATGCCACCTGAGCACTGCTGACTCAGTTGACTGTCAGCCAATATATCAGGTAGGTTTCTTCTGGAGCAAACAGCAGTGCTTTTGTCTCTAGAGTGGAGCTGTCTGCCATACATGTTATGTTCTAGTACCAGTCTGACTTTCTCACTTTATTCCCCTTCTCCCTGAACATACTCTGAGCATCTCTCTTGAGCTCTTGATGTTATTTTACTACGGTTCAGAACTGCAGATGAGAAAGTCAGTAGGAGGAGGAGAGGAGAGAGCACCTACCTACTGCTCAGAAGCCTTTACTTGCATCTTTTGTAAAGTACTGGGTCAGATTCCCAGTAGTCCTCTTTGTACTCATGAAAGATCACTCCCTTGGAGTGAGTACACATTGCAGTCACCAGTGCTTTGATTTTCTTGTACATACACAGCCTTCACTATCTTTCAACACTAATTCTGCAGTGAGAAAAATGCATATTGCTCACTACAGTCTGTAAGTTATCTCATTCCACCTGACTGCACACTGATATTCTGCAACTTTATTTTACAATATGCAGGATTTCTTGCCTCCCCCTCCATTCATTAAAGCATGATTTTAAATCTAGGAGTAACTGGGAGAGCTGTTGTGAAATTATGAGAGGCTTTTATTTCTATCAATTTCCAGAGCACCTTGCTACAACTCATTTTGTGGTTAGGAGTGTATATAGCAGCAGAGACAAATGAAGAAACAAATGTAGTTCTGATTTAAAACAAATAGTTTTCCAGCAACAGTGCACGTCTGACAGAGGAGGGAGATATTAATTCTTTTGGAGGGTGACTTCAACCTCCAGATTATTTCAGCATGGTTTTGGATCTGATCTCCCTATTTTTCTTGCTTTTCCTCTAATAAAATAATCAATGAAGACAATGAGGTTGTGACCTTTCAAAGCAGACTACTGCATTTTACATGAAGTGGATGAAGTAGGGCCTCCCTGGTAGGTACAGTAAAGTGCAGCAAATCAGATCCCAGTCCTGTCTAGCTATAACAACATTTTGCCAGTTCCAGACAAAAAATTTACATTTCATAGAATCATAGAATTGTTAGGGTTGGAAGGGACCTCAAGGATCATCTAGTTCCAACCCTCCTGCCATGGGCAGGGACACCTTACACTAGATCAGGTTGCTCAAAGTCACATCCAGCCTGGCCTTAAAAACCTCCAGGGATGGGGCTTCTATCACCTCTCTGGGCAACATGTTCCAGTGTCTCACCACTCTCACAGGGAAGAACTTCTTTCTTACATCCAATCTGAATCTACCAATTTCTATTTTTGTTCCATCCCCCCCAAGTCCTATCATTACCTGCACCCTAAAAAATCCCTTGCCAGCTTTCTTGTAGGCCTCCTTATTTGTTTGCTTCCAATAGCTGTTGGCTTGTCATATGGCATTTTTAAGCTCAGAAAAAGCAGACCATCTTAAGAACCTGATGGAAACCAGTTCAGATATATTACAGAAACAGCTCTTCCTTTGCTCTTCCTATCAACCCCTGACTGCTCCCTACCTTACCCTCATTTGAGCTGTACTCTGCAGAGCCTCAGTAGGAGAGCTGGGAAAAAAAGGCCTTCCCTTTAGCATCAAGCTGTGAAAATAGAGCTTTTCCTGTTTTGACCCTAATTCTAACAGACTACATATTGTCCATTAAGGTGACAATGTCTAGTCACAGGAACCAGTCTAGTGGCCCCTGTAATATGTACCTGCACAGTGAAATTGCCCTACAACATCACCAAAATAATGAGTTTTCCTGACCTGCTGTACATTACTAATGAAATAAACTCTCCCTTCACTGGTGACTTAATAGATTTTCTGCTTTGTGTTAGTTGTAATCCTTATTTAACACCAGCAAAGAGAATTCCTTTTGTTCCTAGATCCAAAACATGGACATTGTACTCCTGTGACATTGCCAACATGATAGTTCTCATGTGCTGGAGTGTGTCCAGAGAAGGGCCACGAGGATGATCAGAGGGCTGGAGCACCTCTCCTATGAGGACAGACTGAGAAGTTGGGGCTGTTCAGTCTGGAGAAGAGAAGGCTCTGAGGAGACCTAATTGTGGCCTTCCAGTATCTGAAGGGGGCCTACGAGAAAGCTGGGGAGGGACTTTTTAGGGTGTCAGGGAGTGATAGGACTAGGAAGAATGGAACAAAAATAGAAATGGGTAGATTCAGATTGGATGTTAGGAAGAAATTCTTCCCCCTGAGGGTGGTGAGACACTGGAACAGGTTGCCCAGGGAGGTGGTGGAAGCCTCACCCCTGGAGGTTTTTAAGGCCAGACTGGATGTGTCTCTGAGCAACCTGATCTAGTGTGAGGTGTCCCTGCCAATGGCAGGAGGGTTGGAACTAGATAATCCTTGAAGTCTTTTCCAACCATGACAATTCTATGATTCTATGTTCCTGCATCAGTAGTTTTAAATTAAGACTCTGAATCTTCAAAATGCCATTTTGTAATGTGACAGGGATGATGCCCTTACACATTGGTAGAAATGGTAGCCTACATGCTCTGTGCAAGAAATCCACATTTAAGACACAAAATATGCTCAGGAAGGAAGGAATCATGAAAGACAGCAGTCAGAGACATTAGAAATCTGAAGAGATGAATTCTAGCAGAGCAGTAGGAAGCATATCTGTCAAAGGCAGTTGTTCCCTCAGCATTCTATTACAAGGGAAAATTAAACCCCCTGATTATCTGCATTCAATCTATACCATTAGAATGATGATAAGATTAATGCTCAAAGCTGTGTTTCTGTCTCAGGGGTCCCCTGATAGATGCAGCTGTCTGACATAATCTCCAACTGCCTGAAATATGATTCCCTGGCTGCTTCATGCATGTGCTGCTCCACTTACTGAGTTGTGCATGATGCAGGCATCTGTTCCTTACTTGTTTAAAAACCATGCAGGAATAATTTAATCCCTATTAATGATATCAGCCTATGGTCCCAAAGTGAACACTGAAGCGATAATTCAGTTTCAGGGCTCTGCTGCTCTTTAGAAGCCAAGGGAATGAAAGAAGGCTCATTCAACTGAATCACTATCTCACTCTTTTAAACATTGTGTAATTGATCTGCACTAGACTTTCTGAAATGTTCATTAGTTTTGGTGCTGTTAAAAGCTTTGCCTTGCTTTGTGGTCATTGTTCATTCAGTTATTTAGGATCATTCCTCTCTATTCATTATTGGTGCTGATTAGCAGGGCCTGCTTAGGAAAAGGAAGAGGCTTTCTTCAGCCATTAGTCCTTTCTGTTATCCATTTATTCTGATTGTTTTTTGCTTGTGGTGTGAATTAGGCTTGTTTTCTCCTGTATGTTTTGGTTTTGTTTTTGACTGGGTGGTGTGTTGTTGTTTTTTTTTTGTGTGTGTGTTTTTACTGTTGTGGGGTTTTGTTTGGTTGTTTGTTTTTTTGTTTTCTTTTTGTCTTGTAGGAGGCTATTTGGCTGCACTTTTTCATGCCCGGTGTGGGACACAGATGAGAGCAGAACAAATGCTGTAACATACATGAAAAATTAAGATGGTTGGCAGAAATGTGTATTTGGAGCTACATCAACCCAAGCAGAGTAGGCAATTGCTTAGCCAAGTCCTGAGGCTCAAAAGGATTGGGCAGGAGAGTGCTCACTTAATGAAATAAATATCTCACATTCACTCACTATCTCCATACCTTTGTATTTCATTGCCTGAGTCCCATGGGCATGGGTTACCTGTGCCTGTGCACTTTGTGTAGCACTCCTCTTTTGGAGCACAATGTGCTGGCCAGGTGTGGGTTACTTGGCATTTGGAGCCATGTTAGCACTGGGCATGCATCTGGTGGGAAGCTGGCTCCAGTTTGCTGCTGCATGTTCAGCTCCTGATAGAGAATAAGCAGCAGTCAATTGTAAAGTAATGTTGGAATGGGGAATACAGCACAAAGTTTCCCCTGTATCATTATGGCAATACTTCATTTTGTTTCCTTTTTTAATAATTTTAAACATTTTTTCCCCTTCTGGTTAAAGAAATGTGAAAACTTTGCTTGGTTTGTTTAATTGTACAGACCACCCTTAGAAAAATGAACCCAGCTCACAACTGATTTAGGAGCTTTTCTTTGTTTAAGTTGATAGGATGTAGTGTCAGGGCACCAAGAGGTACTCAAGCTTTGAATCCCAGTGGCTTGGATGGGAGAAGCTTCAGTTAAGCTACTTTAAGGTAGATTTTCAGAAGGCATTTTAGATGGCTAAATTTGCCAATAGTTTCCTGTTGGTTTCTGCAGCAGACACTGTGAAAAAAATCTTCTGCACCACTTAATTCTCATTGATATGTGTATTAAACACTTACTTTCAAAAATCTGCTTTGAAGCCCTTTTGAAGATGTTATCCCAACAGAGTGTGAATGTTACCACCTGTGGGCTGTAGCTTAAGAGTTTTAAATACATGATGGACTTTAGGCTCCTTCTGTGAAGGTGCGGGGTTTGACTGTTGTCACAGATGTGTTGGTGTGGTAGTTTAGAGACTAGGTGCCTTTAAGAAACAGGAAGTACAGACCTCTAGAGGCTAGAGAGGTCCAGGAGGTGGTCTGGAAAAGTGTAATCTTTTGTATTTCATTCCTATAACTCCTGCATCCCTATAAACCCAAGCATTTCTGCTCATTCTCCCTTTTCCCCTCCCTCTCTCCTCTAAGGATGGATGTACAGGCTGCTATCTCCTGTGGGGGAGGCCTGATGTTGGCCTTGGCAATGCTGCCAAGAGGTCTGGAGTGGCCTGGGGTGGCCAAGCTGAATTTTTGCTGTGTCACAATGGTGTGGTATGGAGGGTAGAGAGGACTGGGAAGGGAGGGCATGAAGGCTTGGGATAGTTTGCCTGGTTTTAAGGGAGGTTTATGTGAACCTTTGGCTTAATGAGCTTCTGTGTTAAGCCTAGACTATGGATTTTGTGTATATTCATATACTTTGTACTGTGCTGTGTAGTTATGAATCTAAACTTTTCAATCCCATTCAATTCTTTGTGTGAGCTATTTTCTTCTGCCTGCTTTGGAAGAGGTAAAAGTGCATCTGTCTTGTTCTAAAGCAAAGCAACTGGGGATCTGTTTCAGTCTGTCTGGTTTTGTCTTCCTAAGGTGTATGTGCTGTTAGGGAGGGAAGGGGATAACTGGTTGCACAGGGGAAGTGCATTTGTTCCTATGTGTGAATGATTATTCATAGAATATTTTTGCTTGGTTGGCCAGCTCTGTGAAGTATCCACCCACATGTAATAAGCAGACTTATGAAGTGTCACAAAATTCAGGGCTGGAATACTTAACACACTGAAGGCTTGGTTTGGATTTCCTTTAATAACACAATGCCTTCAAAGTCAACCAGCAAGAACCCCACAGGTTTGGATCTGATGCCAGTGTGGAAGACACAAACTAAAAACCTCTGATGTACTGGGTATGAAAACCACAAGAAATGTGCAAAAGACAATGCACATGAATGATTTAAAAGGTCATTATCTTTGGTTTTGTGTCATTTCTGAAGGCACATGCATTTGGGTAGATTAACATGAGTGAGAGTCTTTCCTTTAGGAGCAAATTTGACCTTATGTTTTCAGCAATTCTGAGGCAAAAACTCCCATTTTCTTCCTATTGCTTTTTGGGGAAAAAGAAAACCTCCCCCTCATCTCCTACTTCAAGATCCTCTTGCTGCTGTGCCTTGTAACTATCAATCTTCATTTGCTTTGCTGTGCAAAAAAAATTAACCTTCCAGGAGGGCACTTTTGAAAAGTGCAGTGTAATTCCTTACTGCCATTGACACTTGTTGAACTGTGGCTGGTTACATGGGGTAGGAAATGCTGATAGTGTCTGCACTTCATCTTCATATCAATGAGAGCCTGATGATCAATTTACTTTCTTGTCAAATACATTCTTTAATGAGCTGCATTTTGTGTGGTTGACTATTCTGTTAAAATCAATTTAATTAACCATCAAGATCTGACAGAACACATTCAGGCAATGTCATTCATTTCAAAAGAATAATAATTTCAATCAAAGACAAGTTGCCAACCATTCTAATGAGGTATCTCAACATTAGCAGGATTTCATGTTAATGATTAAAATGAGGTATTTCAGGGTTTCTAACAAATTATGATTATAAACCAGATATTGCATTAATACCAGGGTACACTGTCACTATTTATTCACTAAGCCATCAGTGTTTAAAACAGATTCTTCCAAGCTCCTGCATGAGTAAGTTGGTGGGGAAAAGAGAGAAACAAATTATCCCCCACTCAGCTTGTCATTCAGGAGATTGTAGCACTCAGTTACTGCACAAAGGCAGGTGACAGCCTTACCGCACATCCCATGCTTTGTGGGGTGCAGGTTCCCTATGGACAAATAACCAGTGGTGTATGCAGCTCACTGGAGTTTATGTTGCTGTACTGTGCTATCTCTCCATATTATTATAGTGGGAAGCTGAATATCAGCAGGATCTATTACAATCCTGGATGACTTAAATACTTCTTGACTTTCCATGGGATTTTAAATTCAGGATGAAGGAGAGGGAGACACAGTGTGTAAGAGAAACACAGAAAGAAAGGGAGAGGATTACACATAAGCAGCCTTCATGACAAAAGAGTAGCAATTAGTTTCAGTGAAATCCCATAATAGTTTTGTGATTCCCTCCCCCCCCACACTTTGCAGGAAGCCAAGTGGCAGACAGATAAACCAAATTGCTTTACTCAGGGCAATTAGCAAGCTCCTACAAGGTACTGCCTGTGTTTCCCCACGACTGCAAAGACCATGCCCTATTTTTACAATAACATTATGTTCCTGAAAACCTCATCCATTTTAAACTTAGCATTGTGTATACATAGAGCCACTACAGCTCTCTGAGCATTGTAGCAGAGGGCCCAAGAGATAATGAGTTCCATGACCGTATTGAGGGGAGAGGGAATTTGGATCCTTGCTCACTCGTCTGAAATAAACCTGCGGTGTTACTCTTGTGTGTAGGACTCTGTTAGATGTAGTACAAGGAAAACATTTGGGGTTTCTTGGCCTGAATTCTTGTGCTGTGCTAGGAGGTTTTAGTGACATTGTGGACTGCAGATTTAAGTGTTCAGACTTCCATGGCTGATTCCTGATATTGACCCCATTAGAAAGGCAAAAAACCCAAAAGATTTCTTGGCAAAAGAATATAAAGTTTATAAACTAATCAGAAATGGCTATGAAAAATCCCTGTGTGTGTATATATATATATATATAATTGGGATTGAAAATGTTTTTTAAGTTTGTGTTTCAAGAAGAATCATAGAATCATAGAATTATAGAATCGTAGAGTCACAGAATCATAGAATCATAGAATGGTCCCAGCCAGAAGGAAACTCCAAAGGTCATCCAGTCCAACCTCCCTGCAGTCATCAGGGACATCCATCCTCAACTAGATCAGGTTGCCCAGGACCTTGTTGAGCCCTACCTTGAATATCCCTAGGGAAGGGGCCTCAACCAGCTCCCTGGACAACCTGTTTCAGTGTTCCACCACCCTCATAGTAAAGAACTTGTTTGTAATATCCAATCTAAATCTGCCTTTATCTAGTTTGAAGCCATTGTCCCTTGTCCTGTCAATTTAGGCCTTTGTAAACAGACACCTGTCCTGAAAAATTAAAGACTGGCTTCATATAAGAGTGATTTGACCACTGCAGTAAACAAATAACTGAACACTGATGGTACAGAAAAATCACTGTTTTGAAATAGCTATATTGAACAGCACCCCTTACTATATGGTCAGCATCATTTTCTGGCTGTGTTTTAATGAAAATTATGCAAAATACAAAGATAATCACATTTGCAAATGGGAAGCTTAATTTATTTTTTATAAGGGAAAGCCCTTCTTTTTTGTTTATTGCATTGAGACCAGGGGAATTATCCTGCTATAACATGAATAGAATAGAATAGGATAGAATGGAATAGAATAGACCAGACCAGGTTGGAAGAGACCTTCAAGATCATTGCATCCAACCTATCATCCAACACCATCTAATAAACTAAACCATGGCACCAAGCACTCCATCAAGTCTCCTTCTAAACACCCCCAATGATGGCGACTCCACCACCTCCCCAAGCAGCTCATTCCAATGGGCAATTACTCTCTCTATGAAGAATTTGTTCCTAACCTCCAGCCTAAACCTCCCCTGGTTTGAAACTAAGACTGTGCTTGAGCTTGAGACTGTGTCCTCTTGTGCCTGGGAGAAGAGACCAGCCCCCACCTGTCTACAACCTCCCTTCAGGTAGTTGTAGACAGCAATAAGGTCTCCCCTGAGTCTCCTCTTCTCCAGGCTGAGCAACCCCAGCTGCCTCAGCCTCTCCTCATAGGGCATGTGTTCCAAAACCCTCACCAACTTTGTTGCTCTTCTCTGGACACATGAAGGAACAGAGTAGGAAGTAGTTCTCTGACAAGAGCTTGCCCAAGAGCACTGTTTCTCCTGACTTACTCTGACTGGCCATGATTTTAGTTCAGAATATGAGTTTCACACCAATTCCTGCACAATTCTGAAATCCAGTCCTATGCTATAGACCACAAAGTATTAACAGTGACAATCACTTTGCATTAGAATTAGGTTTTGTTGGATTTAACATGTCCTGTTACAGAAAATTGATGGTTAAAAGAAGAGCTTATTCTTGGTTACCAGTTTTAAAGGACATCTTAGCCTCCTCCCATCTCTCACTTCTGGACCTTCTAAACCAGCTCTGTAATCTTAGATTGGCCAGCCAGTTATTTTAGACCAGAAATTAGAGCTTGTGCTGCTCAAGTGAAACCTGATGTGTGCATCCCAAAGGAGAAAGTTCACTGGTGAGAAATTGCATATTTTCATAACTTGACATAATTACTTGACATAATTATTTCTAGGTTGTACCACACCTGAATTGTGTATGATAAATAAGATCTGATGCAAAGATGCATTTATGGCGTCAAGTTGCCCCAAGGGATGTTTAGGTCAAACATTAGGGAAAAAAAATTACTAAAAAGGTCATTGGGCACTGGAATGGGCTTCCCAGGGAACTTGTGTAGCTACCATCCCTGGAGGGGTTCCCTGGAGGTGTTTAAAAGAGGGGTGGATGAGGAGATAAGGGACATGATCTAGCGGTTGTGTACAGGGATATGTTAGCTTATGGTTGCACTTTATGATCACAGGATCACAGGATGTTAGGGGTTGGAAGGAACCTCTGAAGATCATCTAGCCCAAACTCCCTGCAAGAGCAGGACTATAGAAGCTATCACAGCTCACACAGGAATGTGTCCAGATGGGTCTTGAAAGTCTCCAGAGAAGGAGACCAAGCAGAGCCTGGCTCTGTCCTCCTGACACTGCCCTTCATCTTAAGGTCTTTTCCAAACAGGCAATTCTGTGATTCTATTCCCTCTGCCAGCCAAAGTGCAGGAGACTTACTGGTCTCCTAAAACAGTAATGCCTTAATGATCCAATAATTGGGTTATTAAATGTTCAGATGTATTAGCAGCAGTCAGAAGAAGAGTTGAATTGCTTTAGTGATGACCTCTTCCCATCACTCACCTTATTTCCTACCAGTGGTTAGTGGTGGTGAGAAAAGAAAATAACATGATAGAGTCCAATGCCATGTCCATAAGCTTGACCAGACAGTAGCAGCACTCAGTCTGTTTGGATAGTGGTGGAAAGCTATGGCTGGGACTGTGATTGCAGGTGATGACTCTGGGGTGTCAGGTAATGATAGGACTAGGGGGAATGGAAAAATGTAGAAATGGGTAGATTCAGATTGGATGTTAGGAAGAAGTTCTGCCCCCTGAGGGTGGTGAGACACTGGAACAGGTTGCCCAGGGAGGTGGTGGAAGCCTCATCCCTGGAGGTTTTGAAGGCCAGGTGGGATGTGACTTTGAGCAACCTGATCTAGTGTGAGGCGTCCCTGCCCATGGCAAGGGAGTTGGAACTAGATGATGCTTGAGGTCCCTTCCAACCCTAACAATTCTATGATTCTATGAAAAAGGGCTTAAAGGAAATGTGGGTGCAACAATTAAGACTCTAATTTTTTAATGTTGTCTTCCAATGAAGCAGAATTTATTACTGATTTTATGGGGAAATTACCATGGTAATGCTACTGTTTCTCATAGAGCTGCTACTTAGTTAACACAATTACCATGGGAAAAATAGGTGTTATTTCACAAGAATTATCACATGGTTTGTTATGCCAAACCTTAACATTAGTGTTGCTTTGTCTTCTATGTTATAGACAAAGCCTGAATTCACTTGTGGCCCTTGAGAGCATTACAGAGAGCAGCTCTGTGGAGAAGGATGTGGGAGACCTGGTGGACAACAAGGTCTCTATGACACAGCAATGTGCCCTTGTGGTCAAGAAGGCTAATGGGATCCTGGGGTGCATTAAGAAGAGTGGGTCCAGCAGATCCAGGGAGCTTCTTCTCTCCCTCTACTCTGCCCTGGTGAGACCTCACCTAGAATATTGCATCCAGGCTCCCCACTTCAAGAGGCACAAGGATCTGCTGGAGAGAGTCCAACGGAGAGCTACTAGGATGACTAAGGATCTGGAGCACTGCCTGATGAGGAGAGGCTGAGGAGCCTGGGATTTCATAGTCTGGAGACCAGAAGACTGAGAGGGGATTTAATAAATATTTATAAATATCTGAGGCTGAGTGTCAAGAGGGAGGGCACAGGCTCTGCTCAGTTGCACCCAATGACAGGACAAGGGACACTGGATATAAGCTACAGCACAGGAGATTCCACCTCAACATGAGGAAGAACTTCTTCCCTGTGAGGGTCACAGAGCACTGGAACAGGGCCCAGAGAGGTTGTGGAGTCTCCTTTGGAGACTTTCAAAGCCCATCTGGATGTGTTCCTGGGCAACCTGTGTTAGATTCTATGCTTCTGCTCTGGCAGGGGGGTTGGACTCGATGATCTTTGGAGGTCTGTTCCAACCCCTAACATCCTGTGAGCCTGTGATGACTCTAACAAAACTCTGAGGCTTGTTAGTTGCTTTTCTCCACAGCATAGTTCTGCCTCGAAACAGCAGAATTTGTTCTCTAAGTCCTGGTGCTAGAGGCTAGGGGAATTTGTAAGGGGAACAGCAGAGATAAGAGCAGCATCAGAATACTCTGTGCCAAACTCCAGGCCTCTGGGATTGAAAGCATCTGTGTTTTCTTTGAGAAATAGGACACTCTCTCCTTGACTTCAGTGCAAAATACAAACAGTGTGAAAAGCACTTTAAAAAGCAAGGATCTTTACATCTTATGCACATCAAAATTGGTTTGTACATGGGAGCTGCTGGAATAGGTATTTCAGTCTAGCAGCCCTTCCATCTATTTTTCTTACAAAGTCAGGAAATCCTCCATGGTCACAGTTAGTGTTTCAAAGTCTTGGTGTTTCCTCACTGAGGACTATGCTGAAGGCTTTGCTTGCTGACACAGACCTCCAGGCTGGGTCTGAACATGGAGATACCATCCCTGGAGATATTAAAAGTGAGGCTTGACAGGGCTCTGGGCAACCTGATCTAGTTGAAGATGCCCCTGATGACTGCAGGGGGAGTTGGACTAGATGGCTTTTGGAGGTCCCTTCCAATCTAGAACATTCTATCATTCTATGATTTTATTATCATCATTAGCAATAGTTCTATCTAAAGCTAAGGGGCTACAATATGGGCTTTAAAAGATCTCTGAATTTATTTTAAGGAAGGAAAGAGAGGGAAAGAAAACAGCTTATTACAGTTTATGTGATTGTTCTACCATGTGACAGTCAAATTTGGATCCTTTTCTATAGCTTTCACCATATCAAATCTTTTATAATTGGAAGGGTGTACCTAGAAAGAAATTGGGCTCCAGGACAGCCCAACTGATTGACAACTTTGTTATCAGAAAGAAAAGAAATGTGAATAGAAACAATTTATATTCAATGTAGGAAAACATTTAAATTTTAGTTGAATAACAGCCAAAAATCCTTTGAACTGAAATGTATTCAAATGACAAGGGAGGCTTGATAGATTCTTGAGGGGTTGGGATATTCTGATCAAAATAATTTCACTGAGATATTTGTAAAGTTGCTGTGATCCAAATCACAGAATGATAGAATGTTAGGTGCTGGAAGGGACCTTGAAAGATAATCCAAACCAGTCCCCATGCCAGGGCGGGAACACCAATACCAGATCATAAAGGAGCTCATAAAGGTGCGTTTTGAATATCTCCAGAGAGGGAGACTCCACAGCCCCCCTGGGCAGCCTGTTCTGGTGTTTTGTCACCCTCATAGTGAAAAAATGTTTCCTCATGTTTCTGTGGAACATCCTATGCCTCGACTTCCACCCACTGCCCCTTGTCCTGTCATTGGGCATCACCAAGCACAGCCTGGCTCCTTCCCCGTGGCACTCACCCTTTACATATTTATAAACATGAATGAAGTCACCTCTCAGTCTCCTCTTCTCCAAGCTAAAGAGCCTCAGCTCCCCCAGTGTCTCCTCATAAGGAAGATATTTCACTGCCTTCATAATTTTTGTGGCTCTGCACTGGACTCTTTCAAGCAGTTCCTTGAGATCCTTCTTGAACTGAGGTGCCCAGAACTGGACACAATATTCCAGATGTGACCTCACCAGGGTAGAGTAGAGGAGGAGAACTTCTAACCACCCTTTCTAAAACACCCCAGAGTATTGTTCCTTCACCCCAGTCTATTATTGTATCATTATTCCTAAATAAATGTCTTTTTAATTCTCATTTCCCCCCCTATTAGCTAGTTTTACACACACAGCTAGAGAAGATGAAAGTCAAGATGCATCTTTTTTTTTTCATACTCACAGGTGACAAATGACAATGCACTCATCTGGGTCTTAGCTATTCTGTTTGCTGCCTGCAAGATGGTTTAAAATCCCTATCACCCTCTTGCAACATAATGGACTCTGCATTGCTAACAAGAAGCAGTAAAGGTAATAAAAGTATATACCAGCCAGTAAAGCAAACACGTGCTACCACTAAATACACACTAGGAGCAGATGGCCGTAATAAGACATATAGTTTGCACAGAGACTTGTACCATAGCCAGCAGGTCGAGGGAGGTGATTCACCCCCTCTACTCCACTGTGGTGAGACCCCACCTGGAGTACTGTGTCCACTTCTGGCACCCCTATTGCAGGAAGGATCTGGACATGCTGGAGCGTGTCCAGAGAAGGGCCACGAGGATGATTAGAGAGCTGGAGCTCCTCTCCTATGAGGACAGCCGGAGGGAGCTAGGGCTGTTCAGTCTGGAGAAGAGAAGGCTCTGAGGAGACCTAATTGTGGCCTTCCAGTATCTGAAGGGGGCCTACAAGAAAGCTGGGGAGGGACTTTTTAGGGTGCCATGTAGTGATAGGACTAGGGGGAGTGGGAAAAACACTAGAAATGGGTAGATTCAGATTGGATGTTAGGAAGAAGTTCTTCCCCATGAGGATGGTGAGACACTGGAACAGGTTGCCCAGGGAGGTGGTAGAAGCCCCATTCCTGAAGGTTTTTAAGGCCAGGCTGGATGTGTCTCTGGGCAACCTGATCTAGTGTGAGGCATCCTTGCCCATGGCAGGGGGATTGGAACTTCACAGCCCTTGAGGTCCCTTCCAAACCTGATAATTCTATGATTCTATAATTCTTTTTTAAAAAATAAAAAAATAAAAAACCCTTTTGGGGATTTCCCCCACTATATCCAAACAGCCTTCAGTCACCCAAGGTAGCTGTGGCTTTCCCAGGGAGGCTCAAGCTAAAGATGCTGGAACATATTCCATTAAAATGCTGCTTTGTAAAGGAAAATAAAATATTACATGAAAGGATAGAAAAGGATCTGCATAGGTCACATTTTCCCCCCCTTGCTTTAAAATAAAAGAGAGTTTCAGAGCTAAAATGTTTTAAATGAAAAGATGAACTGTTTCTGTTGGATGCAGATCTTGTGGGATTTAATTTTGTTTCACCATGTACTCTTTTTCTTTTCCTTCTTTTTTTCCCCCTGTGCATTTACACTCCTATTTAAACTACATCTCCCCTGCAGATCAGGAACTCTCCTGGGGTACACTGTGCATCGCAGAAGAGGCAGTCTGCCTGGAAACCTAAGCCTGTAGGGGAGAATGGAAATTGGAGAAGTTTGAATCAAAGCTGCTGTGAAACATTGCAGCTGAACTTTCAACTTGCATTATCTTAGCTTTGAAGACACTTACTTTTTTTCCCTAGGATGGATAGGCTATACATTCACAGTTTTAGTTTTGTGAGGCAAGAAAGTCTATAGACAGATGATAATGAAAAATCACTTCCTTAATTTTTTTTTATTGGTGGGTGTGGAGAACAAGAAAAGAAAAAAAAAAACTCCTAATCCTCTGGAAAGTTAAGAAGATTGCCAAAATCCTGCCCTGACGCTCACTTGACTTGCCTGTCCTTGTGGGATATCCCTGGCATTCCCCTTTTATCCATTTAGTCTGAGAAACAGCATCAATGTGTGACCATGAGGATCTGGGTTGAAGTAGGAGAAATTATTTTCTTCCCTTGATGTTTGATATTTCTAGTAGTTGACTGAAAACATTCATGTTTTGAAAATTAGGTTTCTTGAGTCCTAGGTTCCCAAGCAGCCATGACAGACCTCTTGTTACAGGTTTAAGGCTAATGCCCTAGTCTCCAAACTGTGGCAGCCAGTCATGAGTGGTGTCCCCCAGTGATCAGTGTTGGGCCCAATCCTATTCAATATCTTTATTAATCTGGGTGAGGGGATTGAGTCCAGCATCAGTAAGTTTGCAGATGACACGAAGCTGGGGGCAGGTGTTGATCTGTTGGAGGGTAGAAGGCCTCTCCAGAGGGACCATGGCAGGCTGGACAGATGGGCAGAGTCCAACAGGATGGCATTTAACAAGTCCAAGTGTAGGGTGCTGCACTTTGGCCACAACAACCCCATGCAGCACTGCAGGCTGGGGTCAGAGTGGCTGGAGAGCAGCCAGGCAGAAAGGGACCTGGGGTTACTGGTTGACAGTAGGCTGAACATGAGCCAGCAATGTTCAGCGGGGTCTGGATCTGTACATGGAGGGAATTGACCTGTTATCTATTTGTATACGTATATATGTATTTGTATATGTTTATTACCTTTTACAGTTACTTTATTTTTGTATTTAATCTACCTTTGTAAATATTCTCTGGAATATTCTTCTCTGGAGACTTTCAAAACCCAGCTGGATGCATTCCTGTGCAGACTACCCTAAGGGATCCTGCTTTGGCAGGGGGCTTGGACACAATGATCTCTTGAGGTCCCTTCCAACCTCTAATGTACTGTGATACTGTGATAT
This sequence comes from Melanerpes formicivorus, assembly GCF_026170545.1. Taxonomy (NCBI): domain Eukaryota; kingdom Metazoa; phylum Chordata; class Aves; order Piciformes; family Picidae; genus Melanerpes; species Melanerpes formicivorus. The sequence goes on from NW_027142363.1 coordinate 21,608,978, forward strand.
TATTTCATTTAATTTCCAAATTCTGCATAAGTGTGGTTATTTATTCAATTCAGAGTAAATCTCCAAACTTTATGTGGTGTAAAATCAATATCCCATCCAAGGTGTTGTTAAGAACCAGGCAAGTTACATATAAGAGAAGTTTCAAAATTTTACATTGGTTTTGTCTGGTTGTAAAGGAGCTCTTACTGTTTATATCTGCTCAATCTTTTTAATTATTCAGTAGTCCTGGGGGCACCTAGAAATTAAAGGATGATTGGGAGAAATAACAACATGATGAGGACATCGGGAATACAGAGTGTTAAACTATCCTTCAGAGTGTCAGTAATTCAAATTGATTAAGGTTCATGACTAGCATTGGGAGACTGTAGAAGAAGGTTGATGCTATAGGGAAATAATATATGAGGTGTTCATGAAGGTTATTTTTGTCCTCACTTGCCATTTGATTGTCACCAGAGAAACTAAAAAGTTTTTGTTGAGTTGTTTTGCTTTTCATAGAATCAACCAGATTGGAAAAGACCTCAGAGATCATCAAATCCATCAATTCCTATTACCAAATACCTAACACCTCATGACAACTAAACCAGGGCTCCAAGTGCCACATCCAATCCTTTTTTGAACACCTTCAGGGACAGTGACTCCTGCACCTCCCTGGGCAGCTCATTCCAGGGGCCAATTACTCTTTCTGTGAAGAACTTTCTCCTCACCTCCATCCTGAACTTCCCCTGTGTCCTCTTGTTCTGGTGCTGGTTGCCTTGGAGAAGAGATCAACCGCCACCTGGCTACAACCTCCCTTCAGGTAGTTGTAGAAAGCAATAAGGTCTCCTCTGAGCCTCCTCTTCTCCAGGCTAAATTGGTATGTTTGCTTTGAGTGGGATTTTTTGTTTTGTATTTTTTTTCAGTTAAAAAAAAAAGCCTCACTAAAGACATGAACAATTTTTAAAAGGGGCAAAGGAATACCTTATATTACTTTCTAATGCTTTTAATACCCAGAAGACTCCTGCCTTGCATGCTTGCCTTGTATGAAAGGAACAACAAATAGTTCTATTTGCAGCATTGGATTTTACAAATAATCCCTGCATGTTATCTGGTCACTTTAGCTGGCACTCAGTGAAAATTGGTACCTCTGACCTTTCCCTCCAATAGCATGCTTATAGAGAAACATCCAGAGTCTTTTCCATGAGGTCAGAATGTATCTTAGTTAAGCGTGCCAGCAGGATTTTATTGTTTTGCTCAAGAAGGCGTGAGTCTTGCATGGTAAATTCTTCTGATACATCCTTTCATCAAAATCTAATGCTGCATTAGTTCATCCTCTAACAATTCATATTTATGGAGGAACTTAATATCCTTTTAGTCTTCTGCACCCTTTGATGCCATCTAAGTAATCACAGGATGAGAAATGTGTTAAAAACTTATTTTTATTGATGTACAAAACCAAAATCATACTTGAAATGGAATTTTTAACAACAGTGCTATTTTGTGAGACACTGGAACAAGTTGCCCAGGGAGGTGATAGAAGCCCCATCCCTGGAGGTTTTTATGGCCGGGATGGATGTGGCTCTGACCAACCTGTTCTAGTGTGAGGTGTCCCTGCCCATGGCAGGGGGGGTTGGAACTAGATGATCCTTGAGGTTCCTTCCAACCCTAACAAATCTATGACTTTTATCCTCTTCTTGACAAGTTACATTCTTTGTGATTTGTAGCTAGACACACAAAGAAATTTATTCTTTGGAGTTTAGCTACCATTTTAATTTTCTGTACCTAGAAATAAGAGCATCAAGGATACTCCATTGATGCTGCATCCTGAAAGCACCTACTTATATTTAGGTTTTCTTGTTCCTGGTTCTGTCCACATGCACTTCTGCTTTCAGCAGCTTTTTCTCTTGTGGAGGACAGAATAGGCATTATTCCACCCACCTTGCCTACTGGCTTAGTGCATTTGCAGCCCATGCCTCATTAGTTACCCGTGAAAAAAGGGGAAGCCATGACTATTTCCAGTTTTGCTCTCCACTCCTGCCTTTCCCAAGGCATTGTGTGGTAGCCAAGATCAGGGAGCAGCCACAGAGAGCATGGATGTCTTCCCCTGTTAGTGCTTACTTTGTCCATCCCTCAGGCACTGATTCTGCAACACTCCCAGGGGTGGAATGGTAGATCAGTCCCCTTGGGAAGATATTACCTTTTTTAATATAGTGTAGTCACTGAGTCAGGCCTTGGGTATGAAAACAAATGTGACTACCCAGAACTGTCATGGGAATTGGGATGGATACCTACTAGCTTCACAGAAAAGTTTGGTGGGAGTGATTTCTGGTGTTAGAAGGATGCAGATCTTCCTCCAAAAGACACAGGATGACAGGATGAGAGGGCAAATCTGCCTCTTTCTTTAGAGGAATCAATATTTCATTGCTACATATAAAAATGGAAGAGATTTTTACAGAGAGGAATAAGAATTCTCCTTCTGGAAATCCTCTCAAGTAGTGGTAAGTATGATACTTTCTAGCATTTGGTGTTTGAATCCACTCAGCTGACAGCATAAGGTGGATTCAGGTTTCCTATGCAGTGCTCTAAACAGTGTCAGCTATCAGATTGGAGGTTTAGTTATTTTTCTCTGACAGTGTCCCGAGACACAAGAACAAACTGTGCTTGCTTTTAAGGAGAACCTTCTTCCCCTCATCCCTGCATCTGTAGGCATCTGGGTCTTGTTTCTCATTTGAGGCCTGGAGTTTTGGCCTAAGTGGGGGAGGTTTTGAAAAGGTGTTTGGCTTAAAGAGGTTGTTGTAAGCCCAGGTCAAAGGACCATGGCACCAAGCACCCCATCCAGTCTCTTCCTAAACGCCTCCAGTAATGGTGACTTCACCACCTCCCTGGGCAGCACATTCCAATGGACAGTCACTCTTGCTATGAAGAACTTCTTCCTAATGTCCAGCCTAAACCTCCCCTGGCGCAGCTTGAGCCTGTGTCCTCTTGTTCTGGTGCTGGTTGCCTGGTCCCCTTTGACCAGGGGGATTCTTGTGCTGTTTGTTAATTGTAAACATCTGTAAATATTTTGTACATATTCATTGCATTCCATTGTAGGTTGTAGTTTTGCCTGCAAATACAGCTGTCATTTGCTTCCACCTGGTTTGGGCTGGCAAAGTTAATGTTGGAGGGCGGGGGGGAGAATTAATTTCAACCCACCACAGTACAAAACACACCTCTGTGGGTAAAATATTATTTCTGTCTGCTCTTGAAACTAAGACAAATTTAAAAAATGGACACATACAATTACTTAAAAATGTGGAAACAGTCCTTGATGACTAAAGCAACGTCATTTTAATACAAGGGCATTTACATGCTCTGCATTGGTAAGATGAAAACAGAATGTGCTGCAAAATCCTCATGGAAGGAGTTATTATTATTAATTAGTGTTATTATTCATTGATATTCATCCTTCAGTACTGATCACACATTCAGAATCTTGAAGTTTTCTGTTAGATGTGAATCCACTAAGCAGCCATCAAAGATCATAATCCTTAATGTTCTGCCTCTGCATCACATTCCCTTCTGGGTGCGGTTTTTTTTTCAGGTTAAAGCATCATGTACCCAAACAGATGATCTGGGCTGCAAGCAACCAGCAGGGAGATCCAGGCTCCTCGGTGCAGCCCCTTCCTCTGCAGCAGAACAACCTTCGTCCCTCCTAGGCGGGAGCCGGGACCAGGGCTGGGACGAGTAATGACGGCAGAAGGGTCCCCGGCGGCCTCTGGAGGGCGATCCTGACCGCAGAAGAGAGATGCATCAGCTTCAGGTCGACTGAATCCCTGCACAAGCGCTTAAGAAAATAGTTTCTTGATTACTTACCTTAAAAAAAATAATTACCCATCGAGGTGGCATTTGGAATGCAGAACCAGAAAACTGGGTAGATAACTGAGTACTCTGTAAATTATTATTCTAGGTAGCACATAGCTGTTGTGAAATTACAGTATCTGTTTATGTAAGAAGCAAGGAATGCATTTATTATTAATGTGATGCCAGAATTCCGTTTACATGATAAATTATAACTAGATGCCATAAAACTGTTTACCATTCTCAGCTCTGTCGATTTGCATTCACACAGCCCAAAAACATTGCAGTTAATTATTTCTTAAATATGTGTATATAAGGCGTTTTGTATTTTTTTGGGGGGGGGCTTTGTTTTCTTTACATTCAGTGTCTGCTGACCCTCTGCTCTGTAAACACTGCTCTTAGAGAGGGAGGCTGGAAGAAGAACCCAGAAGTCCCATGTAGGAATATTACTTAGTTCAGTGGGGATTTGTAAATCATGAAAACATACTTTTATTGCAAGCTATGGCAGGCTCCTGGGTACAAGGACACGGCTTCCTCTGCACAACAAACATAGAGTAAAACTTTGTTTAATGCAATGACTCAATCTATGTAGTGATTAGAACTACGGTCTAGGCTACAGCTGTCCTGTGCAAATCCAGGTTTTCTGATGCAGTTTCTCAAGCTGCCCCTACACATGTGTGTGTAGGCACAACTGTGCTTGGCCTGGCCTCTCAGAGGTGTGATTCACAGAATCACAGCGTTATTGAGGCTGCAAAAGACCTCTGAGATCATCAAGTCCAGCCTATGACCTAACACCACCACATCAGCTAAACCATCCCACCAAGTGCCACATCCAAGCTTTTTGTAAAGACCCCCAGTGATGGCGACTCCACCACCTCCCTGGGCAGTCCATCCCAGTGCCTAATCAGCTTTTCTGTGAGGAAGTGCTAACCCAATCCTCTTCTGGTGCAGCTTCATACCATGCCCTCTTGCCCTGTCACAAGTTGCCTGCGAGAAGAGCCTGACCCCCACCCGACTACAACTTCCTTTTAAGTAGTTGTAGGGAGTGATGAGGTTCCATCTAAGTCTCCTCAGTTTAACCGTTGTCTGCTCCAGGTGAAAAAGGCTTCGCTTATTCCCTTCCAGTTCACGGTGAACACTTGACTTACCTGCAAAGACGGGTGGTCGGGTCCTTCGGCTTTGCGGAAGGCCAGAGGGAAGGCAGGGTGCCGGGTCCCGGCTGCCGGCAGAGCGCCGTTCCCGCTACCGCCGCCGGGTGTCAGCCGCCGCTCGGGAGACTCGCCGGCGGCAGCACCCCCCCGCCACCTCGCCCGGAGCCGGGGAAGGGGGTGGGGAGGTGAGGGAAGGAGAAAAAGAAGGATTAATGCCTTCCGAGCAGCTTCTTTCTCCTGATGCCGCAGAGGCAATGTGTATGTAGAAAGATAAATATTTGTGTTTTGTGGGTCGGCTACGCCAGCGGTGGATAAAGGGCTCAATAAATCCTCTTGTCTGGCCAATAAAGAAAACAGTGTTTCATGCTCGTCTGACATCACAAATATTTGCCAGGTCCACTTGGAGGTCATCAGTATGCATTTGTGCCCTTCGGCCCCTCGCTTGCAGCTAGGATGTAACGAGTGCCTTTGCTCTGCCTTGTCAACGATGATTTTCTATCGCCCTTAATGACAAGTGCTAACCGGCAGCTGGAAACCTACTTCTCCTTCACTTAAACAGCCTCCCTGTCTCCTATATTACACTGCTAATGTGCTATAGAGTTAAAAAATACAAAGACAAAAGAAGGGGTCAAGGTGTTGAAACAGTGACTATCTTGAAAAGGCTGGGATGGATACCTCTTGCAAGAGCCCAGATCTGGGGGAAAAAATTGAGCGGTTTTCTCTGTGCATTAGGTTATGCCAGTGTGCATTTTGTAAATATAGGTCACCCACTGTTGCTTGATACTTACTTGGAAACGTGATGAATCTCCTTATGTATGTGGTAATGATCTTGGTTTTCAGAAGATACTGAGTCTAAAGGGCAAAATGTCTGTAGTAAGTATTTCTTACTCCAGGAATTGTTTATTCCGAGTAACAGGAATACCTCTGAATTACTATCCTGACATGCTGCTCTGTGTCATCTGGTCCTTTTCCCCCTCATCTTCCCCTCCTTATCCCTGTTGAGCTGTCCAAGAATGATATGCCTTGAATAGTAATAAGAAGTATAAATCTTTATTACCAATATACATATATGCCTGTATTCCATAGGAAGGCTCTGTAAATTCTGTCTTCTGTAGAGCATCAACGTGTTACATAAGAAACACTCTACCACTTTCTACTCAATCTGTGGAAAATTTCCTAGGCATCAAACTAAATCTGCCACAGCAATCCAAGTGGGGATGACACCCTTCTGAGGCAGCACTTGGTTATCTAACAGGTGCCGGATCTTCTGGCCCCTGTACAGAGGTGTAGGTATGGCGCTGACAGTCACCTCATTAACTTGGCTACATTTTTGGCATGAATTCAAAGGACACTGAGCTCTAAAACCTTTTAAAAACTAAGCAAATCAGAGTACCAGTGGATCTGTAACTAGACACATATGCAGGCACTTCAGTATGAGCGACCTTGTTTTAAAGCATCTGCAGAGCCTCATGAATTCAGAATCACTAACCTGAAGTTGGGTTACAAATTCTTATGAAACTTCAAACCCCCATTCTTCTAGGCTATAAGACATAGTACAACAAATGCCCTGCAGATTTTACTCAGAGACTGGAAACTTTGGATACAAAACACTGCGGCACAGCAATCTTTATTAGCTATTCACCACTGCTTTAAACTGACTTTTTCCTAAAGCAGATTTGGTTTTCTTTATTCCTCTTATTGCTTTTTTCTTCCTTTATGTTCCTAATTTTTTAAAATCTCCACAGTTTGGTTACAGTTTCATTCATGATTTCTCCATTTACATCCAGTCTTCCTTCCTCTTCCTTCCAGAGTTGAAATCCCCCCATATTGATGGCTATGTTTATGGCATTTACCCATTTCTGTATGTGAGAGATGCTGGAGCATCATTCCTTAAAGTCCTAGGTTGAATTACTGGGAAAGTAGATTTAACATTGCTCATCCAGAAGGACTGGTTAATTCATAGAATCATAGAATGGTCTGGGTTGAAAGGGACCTCCAAAGGCCCTCTAGTCCAACCCCCTTCTGCAGTAAGCAAGGGCATCATCTACTAGACCAGGTTGCCCAGAGTCCTGTGGAGCCTCACTTTGAATATCTCCAGGGGTGGGTCCTCAACCACCTCCATGGGCAAGGTGTTCCAATGTTCCATTACCCTCATTGTAAAGAACACGTTCCTAATTGGTCTGCTTATGTGGCTGCTTTCAACTAGTGCGTTTAATTGACTAGAAATGTGGTTGTCCTGAATCCAAAGGGAGATTCCCTTTCTTTTTCTCTATAAATGCAGTGCTTGCAACAAGAATATGATGAATTTTTAGTGGGATGTGTTGCTGTTGTCATTGTTTAGATAAATAATGCCACACTGGGGCAAAAGAAAGGGCTCAGGGTTTGGCTGCTTTCAAGTATTTTTTGCTTTGCAACTGACAAATACAGCAAAACATTGCATGTTCACAGCATAAGACAAAGAAAAAAATGAATATAATCAGTGCAAATGATTAGTGCTCTTCACGGAGAGGTAACCACGACTTCTCCACAGGACAAGAGCTAGAAACACCTTGTAACAGCTGTAAATGTGCATGGAGTGCATGGGGGTAGTGAATGCACCTAGGGTGTCATATGGCACCGAGATTCAGAGCCCCTTAAGCCAGAGCTGCCAAAATTACAGCACTTGGACTGAGTGCTCTTCAGAGAAACCCGATTCCTGCCAGCATCAGCATTTTCTGCCATCTGAAGGCTGAAAGTTCACAACAAAACTTAGAAAAAAACAAAAAGACTGTTTTGCTCCCAGTCACTTGAGGCTGTCATGCTGCTTAGCTGTGACTGCCCATCAAGACAAAGACTCGAAGTCCTGCACAGCAGAGCAGTGACAAACAGTGCCTGGCTGTATCATTGCAAGCAGTGCTGTGCAGGAATTTCAGCAAGCCACTGGGTTTAAAATGCTGCTGAATGTTATTGTGACTCTCACAAAACAAGTCTGAAATGTACAGTTGATCAAGTAAGGCATTTTAGGAAAAATTAGGTCTTTCAGCCTGGAAGTAAATACTGGAGATGCAATGGCCATGAGTACCATTCTACTGTTTTGGGCCTCAGTGAAAAATTCCACAGAATCACGCAGAATGAAATAATGTTTGGGTTTTGGAAGGGACCTCAAAAGATCATCCAGTCCAACCCCTCTGCCAGAGCAGGAGCACCTAGAGTAGGTCACATAGAAATTCATCCAGGTGGGTTTTGAACATCTCCAGAGAAGGAGACTCCACAACCTCTCTGGGCAGCCTGTTCTAGTGTTTTGTAACCCTTGAGTTAAAAAGATTTTCCCTTATGTTCAGGTAGAACCTCCTCTGCTGCAGCTTGTACCCATTTTCCTATCATTGGACATCACTGAGAAGAGCCTGGCTTTGTCCTCCTGGACACTTGCCCTTCACATATTTATAAACATGAATGAGGTCACCTCTCAGGCTCCTCTTCTCCAAGCTAAAGAATCCCAGCTCCCTCAGCCTTTCCTCACAAGGAAGATGTTCCACTCCTTCAGCACCTTTTTGGCTCTGTGCTGGACTCTTTCAAGCAGTTCCCTAGAGTAGGTCAAGTTCATAGTAGTTGATATGTCTGTGCTGGAAGTCCTAGCAATGGGACTAGGGGGAATGGAACAAAAATAGAAATGGGTAGATTCAGATTGGATGTTAGGAAGAAGTTCTTCACCATGAGGGTGGTGAAACACTTGAACAGGTTACCCAGGGAGGTGGTAGAAGCCTCATCCCTGGAGGTTTTTAAGACCAGGCTGGATGTGGCTCTGAGCAACCTGATCTAGTGTGAGGTGTCCCTGCCATGGCAGGGGGGTTGAAACTTGATGATCTTTGAGGCCCCTTCAACCCTGACGATGATGTGATTCTGAGTGGATTCTGTGTGTGATCTCTTAGGACTCTCAGAGGTTTCAGGGGCTGTTGCAAAAGTAGACCAGGAACTAGCTTCCAAAAAGCTGCTTAACTTTGCATTTTTAAATACATTGCAAAAGGAACAACCTTTGCAATATATTTCACAGTTCCCTTAGTCTGCTGTGTGACCAGAGGGAGTGCAAGGGAGTAGTCTTACACCAGCATGGGCAGCTCCCTCCCAGAGTGCTTACAGGGCTCAACTTTATGATCCATGAAATCCATGAAGCCCCCAGGAACGTCTGTGTCCACAGAGATTTTCATCTGATCTAGAAGCTGTTTATCCACTTTACTCATTCTTTTGGGCTTACATAGGCACAGGAATAAAGAATGGCTCAAATAAGAAGGTCTTCAAAAGAGTTAAAATTTCATTGGGCTGAATTATCCCTAAAATGAATAAATATTTAAATGTGAGCATTCCTCCTTCAGCCACGCACATTAGATGTTTATTGTCCAGGGCTGACCTTGTATTCACACCATTTTTCTTCTTCTATTTTCCTTAGTAAGTTATTTGAGGATGTTATTTTCAGTTGACTTTGTATGGCTCCTTTTCACTGTGTACAAATTGCCAGAGACTAATGGGACAATTCTGTAGTAATTACACTGAAATGAGCACAACAATGCCCTGGTTATGTTTCATATTTCAATACCTGAGAGAACTTCATGCCACTTTTTTTTTCTCCTCCCCTGAATAGCCAACATATTTAACCTTAATAAAGATATTATTCAACATTAGGTGGGACTACTGACACCAATTAATTCCTTTTTATTTTTTTTTTTTTTTCAATGTGTAGCCCAGGTAGAATCATAGAATCAGTAAGGTTGGAAGAGACCTCAAAGATCATCACATCCAGCCTGTCACCACAGACCCCATGACTAAACCATGGCACCAAGTGCCATATCCAATCCCCTCTTGAACACCTCCAGGGACTGGCAACTCCACCTCCTCCCTGGGTAGCACATTCCAATGGTTAACGACTCTCTTAGTGAAGAACTTTCTCCTCACCTCGAGCCTAAACTTCCCCTGGCACAGTTTGAGAAATGTGGCATCAGTGCAACATCCAGACAGAGCAGATAAGACCTAAATCACAAAGAGAGGGGTTGATGCTGGCAACCAGTCTGCTCAAGCCATTCTTCCCTTTTTTTCTAGATCTGTGAATGTCTAGTGATAAAGCTTCTGAGTAGAGGCAAGAACCCATGACTTGCATTATTTGCTGAGTGCCCTGAACTCAATGAATGCAGGTCCCACTGCCATCTTTCTGCAGCTGCAGTGCTGTGCTGCTGCATAGCTCCCATCACCATCTTTCACAGGTGACAGAAGCCACATTCCAGTGGCCAGGTACTCTTTCTGGGAAGAATTTTCTCCTCACCTCCAGCCTAAACTTCCCCTGGCACAGCTTGAGATTATGTCCTCTTGTTCTGGTGCTGGTTGCCTGGGAGGAGAGACCAACCCCCACCTGGCTACAAACACCCTCCAGGTGTTTGTACCTGTATGTGCAGATGCTCATTAGAAGCAAAGCTCAGAAAGCCTAAGAGGCTCCCACATTTAGATGTAGGCTCCTAAATCAAGTAAGTATTTTCACTGCAGAATTTATTTAGTATTCAGGCTAAATCATTGAAAATTTCTTCTAGTCTGCATGATGGTGCTTTGGCATCTTAATCACTGAAATTATTTTAAAAATACTGTTGTTTCTTTCCTTTTTCATCTTTCCTGTGTAACATTTTCCCCCTATCATTAAGCATGTTTTATAAGCTAATTTGAACTTCTCTGTGCTGTGCTGAAGTGTGCAGAAAGTTGTTTAGATATTAAATGGCAAACTTTAGAAGTGTGGATCTTAGAATCATAGAATTAAATCATAGAATTGTTAGGGTTGGAAGGGACCTCAAGGATTATCTAGTTCCAACCCCCCTGCCATGGGCAGGGACACCTCACACTGCATCAGGTTGCTCAGAGCCACATCCAGCCTGGCCTTAAAAACCTCCAGGGATGAAGCTTCTACCACCTTCCTGGGCAACCTGTTCCAGTGTCATCTGAGCTGTCCACTTTGAAAACTCTTGTGATGACCAGTCATCAGAAAGCTTTTAAATGTAAACCTTTTAAATATAAAGCATTTACATGTGAACCAGCATTTTTCCAGCCTGTTATTTATTGTGACATTTAATCACAATGAACAGTGCATATGAGCATGCATTTATCATAATACAAGTGATTAGTCTGCTGCATAGGGCACCAGATGTGGATCAAGAGAATTGGACTCTCTACAGTTCTTTGTGTATCAGCCCTTCAGTATTTGGGCACAATGGCTTGAGGCATGGAATCAAAGCCATAGAATCATAGAATAATTTGGGTTGGAAGGGTCATTTAAGGGTTATTTTGTACAATCACACTGCAATATGCAGGAGCATCTTCATGTAGGGCAGGCTGTTCAGAGACTCATCCAACCTGACCTCAATGTTTCCAGGGATGGGGCTTCTATCACAGGATCATAGGATTTAGGGGTTGGAAGGTGTGGTGGGATGGAAGGATAAGGCTGAGAAGCCTCCTCCCTTCCCCCTTGTAAGGTAAAAGGGAAAAAAAAAAATTGAAGGGAAAGGAAAAAAAAACTCGCAAGCTGAATTAGCAAAGCAGTGGAGCTATATTTACAAAGCGATGTAGGGAATGCAGGGGAATATTTACAAATTTACAATATCTACAATATATACAAAGATATACAACAGAGTAACACAGAAATGAGAGTGCCCCCCCTCGGCAGAGAGGGGTCCCCCACCTCCGCTCTCCCCTCTCTTCCCCCCCCCCCTTTCCCCAGAATGGGATAGAAAGAGAAAGAGAAGAGAGGAAAAAAAAGTTAGAAGCAGTTCGTGTTAATTGGAAGGGAGTTAGTATACAGGCCTGTTATCTGGTTTTCAAGGCCGAGGCCTTGGCAGAAAGCCCAGCACAGAAAGCTGTTGCCTGAAGAAGAGGCGGAAGCAAGACTGACTGAGAAGTGCTGGAAATGTCCAGTATAGTCCCAGCTCAGAAGTGCTTCCTCCCACTCGTCCAATGAAATTAGTTTAGACTATTCCTTCCGTTTACCAACTTCCGTCCACCATATTCCCTTTCTTAAGGGGGCAACGTCAACCGGCCACAGTCCACCCCTTCTAAACAATTTCATTGGCTGTTCATACTGTCCATCTAATCCAAAACGATATTTACAGTTCGTGAGTAAAGTTCATAGTCCATTCCGGCTATGCTCAGATGTAGATGATTCAAAAGTCCAAGAAAATCAGAAAATGAGAAAAATGGAAAATAGTTCATTTCTTCACTGATGAAGCGAAGAAAAGGGAAACAGGGAAATCTCAGGGTCTCTTAGTTGACTCAGGGCTCTCAGGGATCTCAGGGTTCGTGCACCGTAGATTCCTCGTTGATTCTTCCTTTGGACACGATGTAGCTGTACAACAGTTCGAAATTAACCTCTTTCAGCTAAAGTTAAATTTCTTTGTGGAATACACTGAATTTCACCATTCTCTTGCATTACCCAATAAGTGTGACCCGGACCTTCAGCCGAAACCACCCCTCGGACAGGTTTAGCCTCTCCTGAGGGTGAAAATACCCAAACAGTTTTACCTAACAGACTCTTTTCTCTAACAACAGGAACTCTATCACCTTCTACTTTCCGTAGCAAATCTGAATGTGCAGGTCCAGCTCGGTTCACTGAGCCTCTACTATTTACCAGCCAGGTTGCTTGTGCTAAATGTTTTTCCCAGTTTTTCAAAGATCCACCCCCCATGGCTTTGAGAGTGGTCTTCAACAAACCGTTGTAGCGTTCAATCTTCCCTGAAGCTGGTGCATAGTAGGGAATGTGGAATATCCACTCAATACCGTGCTCTTTTGCCCAGCTCTTTACAAGGTTGTTCTTGAAATGAGTTCCGTTGTCTGACTCAATCCTCTCTGGAGTTCCGTGTCTCCACAGGATCTGTCTCTCCAGACCGAGAATGGTGTTGCGTGCAGTTGCATGTGGAACTGGATAAGTTTCCAACCATCCAGTGTTTGCCTCTACCATTGTAAGCACGTATTGCTTACCAGAACGAGAACGTGGTAGAGTGATGTAGTCAATCTGCCAAGCTTCACCATACTTGTACTTGGACCATCTGTCACCATACCACAAGGGCTTAAGTCGTTTTGCCTGCTTAATAGCAGCACAAATGTCACAGTCATGGATGACTTGCGTGATAGCATCCATGGAAATGTCTATGGATCTGTCACGAGCCCATTGGTATGTTGCATCTCTGCCTTGATGTCCTGACGAATCATGAGCCCACCGAGCTAAGAATATCTCACCTCGGTGTTTCCAGTCGAGATCAAGATTAGAGTCCATGTCTACTTGAGAAACTCTTGCAGCTAGATCTGCCTGATGGTTGTGTTGCTGTTCCTCAGTAGCTTTGCTCTTAGGAATGTGAGCATCGATGTGTCTCACTTTCACTGGAATTCTCTCGATTCGATCAGCAATGTCCTGCCATAGGTTGGCTGCCCAAATGGGTTTTCCTTTTCTCTGCCAACCACTCTTCTTCCAGTTCTTTAGCCAACCCCATAGAGCATTGGCTACCATCCATGAGTCGGTGTAGAGATAAAGCTTTGGCCATCTCTCACGTTCAGCCACGTCGAGAGCTAGCTGGACAGCTTTTACCTCTGCGAACTGACTGGATTCTCCTTCTCCATCTTTTGCTTCTGCAACTCGGCGTGTTGGACTCCACACTGCAGACTTCCACCTTCGCTTGTTCCCAACAAGACGACAGGAACCGTCTGTGAACAAAGCGTATTTCTTTTCATCATCAGAAAGGTCATTGTAAGGAGGAGCTTCCTCAGCACGAGTTACTTTCTCCTCTGGAGGTTTAGCACAGTTGATACCTTCAGGCCAACTTGAGATCACCTCCACTAGACCAGGTCTTTCAAGATTTCCCATTCGAGCTCTCTGTGTTATCAGAGCCATCCACTTAGACCATGTTGAGTCTGTGGCATGATGTGGTGTGGATCCTTTGCCTTTGAACATCCAATTTAAAACTGGTAATCTGGGAGCTAGAAGAAGTTGTGATTCAGTTCCAATCACTTCAGAAGATGCTTTTACTCCTTCATAGGCAGCTAAAATTTCTTTCTCTGTTGGAGTATAATTAGCCTCTGAACCTCTGTAACCTCGACTCCAGAAACCAAGAGGTCGTCCACGCGTCTCACCTGGAGCTTTTTGCCACAAGCACCAGGTTGGACCATTGTCACTTGCAGCCGTGTACAAAATGTTCTTAATGTCTGGACCATCTCGGACGGGTCCCAGACCCATTGCTTGAATTACCTCTTGCTTTATCTGGTCAAAGGCTGCTTGTTGTTCAGGTCCCCAGTGGAAATGGTTTCTCTTTCGAGTCACATCATACAGAGGTTTCACAATCTGACTGTATCCAGGAATGTGCAGTCTCCAAAATCCCACTATCCCCAAGAAACGTAGGGTCTCTTGCTTGTTTGTGGGACTTGCCATGGTAGAGACTCTATTTACCACATCCACTGGAATGTGTCAGCGTCCATCTTGCCACTGCACTCCCAGAAACTGAATCTCTGTGGTAGGTCCTTTCACCTTGTCTCGTTTGATGGCAAAACCTGCATCCAGAAGAATGTCAATGATTTTGTTACCTTTCTCAAAGACTTCCTCAGCAGTTTTACCCCAGACGATGATATCATCGATGAACTGGATGTGTTCTGGAGCACCGCCTTTCTCCAGAGCATCGTGGATCACTGCATGACAGATGCTTGAGCTGTGGATCCAGCCCATTGGCAGCCTGTTGAAAGTGTACTGGATTCCTCTCCAGGTGAAAGCAAACTGAGGCCTGCATTCCTCTGCTATGGGAATAGAGAAAAATGCATTAGCAATGTCTATGGTAGCATACCATTTGGCCTCTTTGGATTCCAGCTCATACTGTAGTTCCATCATGTCTGGTACTGCTGCACTCATAGGTGGTGTCACTTCATTTAGGGCTCGGTAGTCTACCGTCAGACGCCAGTCTCCATTCTGCTTCCGCACAGGCCACACTGGACTGTTGAAAGGTGAATGAGTTTTGCTGACGACTTTCTGACTTTCCAACTGACGAATCAGATTCTGAATGGGCAACAAAGAGTCACGGTTGGTTCTGTATTGTCTGTGATGCACAGTCTGAGAAGCAACCGGCAATTTAATGTCCTGTATCTTATGTTGTCCCACAACTGCAGATTCATCAGAAAGTTCAGGTCTGGCAGACAGCTTCAATTTCTGTCCATCAATTTCTATTGAAGCTACTCCAAAAGCCCATTTGTAACCTCTAGGGTCTTTGAAACGCCCTTCTCTCAGAAAATCAATTCCCAAAATACAAGGTGCGTCAGGTCCGGTCACAACTGTATGCTTCCTCCATTGTTTACCAGTTAGACTTATATTAACCTCTACCTTACTTAACTCTTGAGATCCACCAGTGACTCCCAGAATGGTTATAGACTCTGATCCCTGATAATTTGATGGTATTATGGTGCACTGAGCTCCTGTGTCAACCAAGGCCCTGTACTTCCGAAATTGTGAAGTGCCAGGCCACTGGATGTACACATCCCAATAGATTCTATTATCTCTGTTATCCCTCTCCTCCCCCTGGCGGGAGGCAGGGCACCCCTAGTTATGGGGAACATGTGCACATGTGCATTGCACATATTGTGCAGGGTTATAACTTTGCATGTTATAACTGGAGCCACTGTTGGAGCCATAAGAGTCATTCTGGGGAACTGTGGAAGTAACAGCTACCCTTCTGGTATTGCTACCTCGGGTTCTGCCACTTTGCAATTCCCTCAGTCTCCTGAAAAGATTAGAAGTTGGTTGGCCATCCCAGCGGTTCATGTTCTCACCAAACTGATCACGCAGAGTTATCCAAATAGTTCTACGTGATTGCCTTGGTGGTCTGTTTTGGAATGACCTGTTTTGGAATGTCCTGTTTTGGAATGACCTCCTTGGAGGACGTGTATTCCTCACAGATGAAACTTGTACCCACCTGGAGGAAGAATTGAAATTATCCCTTTGTGCCAATTGGGATATGGAATTTCTAAATTCATCTTTTAACTGTCTCATGCAATTCTCAATTTTTCCAGATAGAGTTTCAATGGCTGAAACCAAAGAACCACGTGTCATGCTATCCTCCAATTGTCTCATTTGATCACTGAATTGGCCAACCGTGGGAGAAGCTCCACCATAACTTCTTGACACAATTCTGCTTGCCAGAATGTTTGCATAATTAGAAGGAGCAAGTTTGATGATCTTTTTAGCTAGACCAATACCCACAGGAATATCATCAGGATTCAGAGTTTCATGTTCACCATAGAGTAGCTCTCTAACAGCAAATTCTCTCAAGCGCTTAATTCCCTCATCTATGGTAGTCCAGGGTTTAGGATTCCAGGGAAGATCATCTCGGGAAGGGTATCTCAGGGCAACCGCTATTAAGAGGCGTATCCACAGATTAACCTTACCGAGAGCTTCGCCTAGATGTCTATCTATTCCATTGTCCCTTGAGAGAGTTCCTAACTGAGCTGCTGACTTGTCTCCAACTGTTAGAGCTGAAGCACCTGTATCATAACACCTACTAAGCCAAGCTAGAACTGGCTCCTTATCTGCCCTGGTGAAATCTTTACGGACATTTCTCAATTCCTCCCGTGGTGACGAACAGTCCGTAATATCATCTTCATCTTCATCTCCCTGAATTCTTTGCCCATAAAATCCTGCTGTCATTCTCCTAAGGATCTCTTTAAGCTGAGAACCACCTTTGCCAGCTGCTTTCCTAGCTTCATCTCTATCCTGCTTTGATCTCACTAGGTTAGCTAGATCTTTAAAACAAACCTTCTCTTCCTCCTGAGCAGGATCTTTTAGAGCAGAGGGCCCCTCACCAGGATCAGTGTCCTCCTCTTCTTCTCCATCCTTGGCCTTTCCAGCTCTAGTCTTTAAAGGAGCCACCTTAACTGGAGCTGTGTTTGCATTTACAGCCACCTTAATGGAAGCTGACAGGTCCTGAGATAAATCAGCTGCTGGGGCAGTGACTTCCGGTCCCACCGAGAGAGTGGACGGAAGTGACGTTGCTCCATTAATGGCCGACGGAGAAGAAGAAGAAGGAGAAGGAGTAGGAGAAGGAGTAGGTGCCATGTTGATACCAGCCGATGCCCTTGGCTGCTTGCTAGAATCAGCAAAGTCATTTAGAGCTGCTTTACCAATTAACTTTTTAGCCTTCTTTTTGACTGACACGGGTTCTCCACAGTCCTCGTCACTAGATGACTCTGGGACTGATCGAGAGCCACGGCGTTTTCTTTTTGATCTAGTTTTAATAACAAAACAAGCTCTGGACACCTTTCTCTCTCGCCGTAAAGAAATCAGGAGATACACGATAATTATCACCAGCAGCAGAATTATAGACATGAGATAAATCACCTTTGGATCCCAGGCATCACCTAAAGTTACTGTCTCCTCAGGCGGAATCTTAAAACCCTTTATCTCAATTGGGAGAGTGGTGGAGGTAACATTCCTGTATCTCACTGGCCATAATAAATTAATACATTTTCCATACCATAATTTAACTCTATACATAACCCACATATAAATTGTCCGCACCAAATATTTACCCAGGTAATCCAAAATCAAACCCAAACAATACCTGTAAATCAGAGCCCCAAAAATTGAAAAGAATAATCGCTCCACAAACCACAATACCTTCATGTTTGCTAATTCAGCTAGAAAAACACTAAATCAATCAAATAATAAATTAAACTAATTATCTGCCGCACGTTGGGTACGCCAATAAAAAAAATGTGGTGGGATGGAAGGATAAGGCTGAGAAGCCTCCTCCCTTCCCCCTTGTAAGGTAAAAGGGAAAAAAAAAAATTGAAGGGAAAGGAAAAAAAAACTCGCAAGCTGAATTAGCAAAGCAGTGGAGCTATATTTACAAAGCGATGTAGGGAATGCAGGGGAATATTTACAAATTTACAATATCTACAATATATACAAAGATATACAACAGAGTAACACAGAAATGAGAGTGCCCCCCCTCGGCAGAGAGGGGTCCCCCACCTCTGCTCTCCCCTCTCTTCCCCCCCCCCTTTCCCCAGAATGGGATAGAAAGAGAAAGAGAAGAGAGGAAAAAAAAGTTAGAAGCAGTTCGTGTTAATTGGAAGGGAGTTAGTATACAGGCCTGTTATCTGGTTTTCAAGGCCGAGGCCTTGGCAGAAAGCCCAGCACAGAAAGCTGTTGCCTGAAGAAGAGGCGGAAGCAAGACTGACTGAGAAGTGCTGGAAATGTCCAGTATAGTCCCAGCTCAGAAGTGCTTCCTCCCACTCGTCCAATGAAATTAGTTTAGACTATTCCTTCCGTTTACCAACTTCCGTCCACCATATTCCCTTTCTTAAGGGGGCAACGTCAACCGGCCACAGAAGGGACCTCTGAACATCATCAAGTGCAATCCCCCTGCCAGAGCAGGACTATGGAATCTAGCACAGGTCATAGAGGAACACATCCAGACAGGGCTGGAAAGTCTCCAGAGAAGGAGTCTCCACAGTCTCTCTGGGAAGCCTGTTCCAGGGCTCTGTGACCTTCACAGTGAAGAAGTTCCTTCTCATGTTGAGGTGGAACCTTCTGTGCTGTAGTCTCTATCCATTGCCCCTTGTCTGATCACAGGGTGCATCTGAACAGAGCCTGTGCCCTCCCTCTTGACACCCAGCCCTCAAATATTTATAAATATTTATTAAATCCCCTCTCAGTCTCCTCCAGACTAAACAGCCCCAGGTCTCTCAGCCTCCCCTCACAGGGTAGGTGCTCCAGTCCCTTAATCATTCTGGTAGCACCTTTGTGGGCAACCTGTTCCAGTGCTTCACCAATTTCAATGTAAAGCAAACAAACAAAATATTATTTTTTTTGGTATCTAGTCTGAATCTATCATCTTTTAGTTTAAAACTCTTGCCTTTTTCCTCAGTCTGAATGAGACTTTTGGACCTTAAATTGCTAGCTAGGTAGATTTTAATTTATCATACATGGTAGCAAATGCAGTGAGGCACTCAGCTCAGAGGGGTCATTTAAATTTGGTATAAATAGGTGAAAAAAGTACAACACTAAAATACTTCTATGAAATGTGAGCTGCCACTGTAGACAGAAATAAATCCATAAGGTTTTCTCCCTCCTTCTTTTTCTTTTATGCTAGGATTTTCCCCACCCTATTGGGGATTACTGTTAAAAAAATCAGATTCCAATGTGCAAAGTATCTATGTTCTCTAGTGAGTTGTAAATGTTTCTTCCTGTCATTATCCACAGCTGCTCTCTTACAGCCAGTTCAATTCTCCTGCACTTCCACTGATTCATATTAAATTCAGACAAACTACTCATATAACAATAAGGTCTTCCTGTTAGAAGAATATCTCTGCTAAGTAACAGTTTTATGGGTTACTGATTTTTTTTCCCCAAAGAAACAGAGTCATAGATTGGATATATTTTGCAGGGCAAACTTTTAAACTTTCTCAATACAGTTGGACCTGCTGAAGGAGAAAACATCTCTTCAGCTGGGACAGATTGGCACTGATTAGGTTTGTCATGTTATTTGCAGTTCAAGTTGGAGTAGGAGTTACATAAAAACCAGGGGGAAAAAAAAATCTCAGATGTGCATTCATAAACTATTCCTCTGAATGCAGCTGTTAAAAAAATCCCTGTGGATATTGTTAGCCTTGCTGCTAGCACAGTGGTCACATTGCCATTCTCCATGTGTGCTCAGTGAGAGTGAGTCAAACCATGTAATAGCTGCAAAGAAGCCTGAGATTTAAAAGGTCCCTGGGTTATTTCATGCTATGAAGGATTCTTTTTTTTTTTTTTTTTTAAATCAAATTGTCAGTTCCAGTGGTACAGATGATCAGCATATACCTCAGCATCGCTACAGAGCCATATTTCCTTTACACCACAGTGTTTTTGTGAGAGCTCCATCCCTGATGGATAGATTGAGCAGGATCAAACCCTTCTCTTTGGTGACTGTTTTTTCCTTTTTGTTTGCACAAGCTCAGCTGTAAAGCAATGTCCTTGAGTTGGCACAAGTGAGGTGTAAGCACCCAAGTGGTGCCAGAACTTCAGTGTTCTATTCGTCATGGATACTTGAGTATAAAGAATGGGGAGAAGAGAGGCAGTCTGACATGAACTTCTGTGATAGCAGAGAAACAGTCTGTGCAGAATGGGTTTCTGTGGGGGCATAGCTCCCACCCCTTACCTGGATAAAGAAGATGTATTATAAGTGAAATATTTGCTCCAGGGTGAATGACTTCAGACACTCTAAGCAGTTTCAGCTAAGCTCTGAGCAGTGACCTTGACAGAAGGCACTTGTGAAAACATGATGTCAGGGTCTCTGCTTTTGCTATTCTCCATCATTAAACATAACAGAGCGTGGGAAGCAAATATACATTTTGCAGAACAAAAAGTATACAGTCTGGCCTTACATGGATGTTAGTGTATCTCCCACTCTGTAGACATTAAATGCAGTTAGGACTGCAAAGAATGAGCAACCAAAAGCGTGTAAAATAGCTTCATGTCCATATTATACAACTAGAAAGGGCAAGCACATGCAAAGGGTAGATGATGGAGGATGCCCAGAGGGCTGGAGCGCCTCTTCTATGGAGACAGAGTGAGAGAGTTTGGGCTATTCAGTCTGGAGAGGAGAAGGCTCTGAGGACACCTAATTGTGGCCTTCTAGTATCTGAAGGGGGCCTACAAAAAAACTGGGGAGGGACTTTTTAGGATATCAGGTAGTGATAGGACTAGGGAAAATGGAAGAAAAATAGAAATGGGTAGATTCAGATTGGATGTTAAGAAGGAGTTCTTCACCATGAGGGTGGTGAGACACTGGAACAGGTTGCCCAGGGAGGTGGTGGAAGCCTCATCCCTGGAGGTTTTTAAGGCCAGGCTGGATGTGGCTCTGAGCAAGCTGAGCTAGTGTGAGGTGTCCCCACCCATAGCAAGGGGTTGGAAGTACACGATCCTTGAGGTCCCTTTCAACTTGAACAATTCTATGATTCTATGAAGCAGGTGAAGTTGAGAAATTCCTGTAACTTGAAACTAACTTTATGTATGTGAACTTTTGAAATCTGGCCTATCTTAAGATTTTAGACACATAATTGAGCATGTGAGGAGTATTTTCATTTCTGCAAAGAGATTGACAAATCCCTTCTGTTCAGTGGAAAAGTTCCCTGGTGTTAACAGCCCTATGTTTTCCACTTAAATTGAGAATTTAAGTGTGTAGTGGATTCATATGCTGGCTCCTGTCAAACACTTCATTCTCTTTGTAATCCACAGAAGAATTCAGAGCCATGGCTTTGAGTCATAATAACAACTTCAAAAATTATTTTGTTGCTTTTGCTTACTGCTTTTGTTAGAGAAAGTTACTAAAGTGTCCAGTTTCTAATATGTCTTGACCTGTAGGTGCCAGATAATCAGCAATGACTGTCACAGGAGAAGGACAAAGAGAGGTGGAGAGAACTGCTTCCTTCCACTGCTGAACAAGGAATATTTCCACAAGTCAGTGGAAGTAATTAAAAAATCATGGAATCATAGAATCATAGAATGGTCTGGGTTGGAAGGGACCTTCAAAGGTCAGCTAGTCCAGCCCCCTCTGCAGTCAGCAGGGACATCCCCAACTAGATCAGGTTGCCCAGGGCCTCATTGAGCCTCACCATGAATATCTCCAGGGAAGGGGCCCCAACCACCTCCCTGGGCAACCTGTTCCAGTGTTCTATCAACTTTAAGGTAAAGAACTTGTTCCTAACATCCAGTGTAAATCTGCCCTTCTCTAGTTTGAAGCCACTGTCTGCCCCTTGTCTTATCACTCCAGGCCTTTGTAAACAGTCCCTCTCCATCTTTCCTGTACTGGCAAATTGCTATTAGGTCTCCCTGAAGCCTTCCTTTCTCCAAGCTGAACAATCCCAGCTCCCTCAGCCTGTCCCCATACCAGAAGTGTTCCAACTCCCTGATCACTTTCCTGGCCCTTTTTTGGCCCTGCTCCATCAGAATGTAATGGAGCTGTGAAGTTAGCTTCACAGCCAGTCAGAAAATCCATGTGTTAAGGTTGTCTGTGGGCTTTAAAAAACGTGGAAATAGCTGATAAATAGCAGTGGTTTTACTTACTCTGCCAACCACTTTTTCTGAGCTTTATGGTACCAACACTGATGACAGACTGCAAGGATTGTTTCTGCATGTTGTTCTCATAGAAGGGTTTTTTGGGTAATGATAGCTGGGACTCTTTAGAGAAGAGGAGAGGTGACCTCATCAATGTTTATAAATATGTAAAGGGTGAGTCCCAAGAGGATGGAGCCAGGCTCTGCTTGGTGATGCCCAATGACTGCACAAGGGGCAATGGGTGGAAGCTGAGACACAGGAATTTTAATGCAAATATGAGGAAAAATTTTTTCCCAGTGAGGGTGACAGAGCACTGGCACAGGGCTGCCCAGGGGGATTGTGGAGCCTCTCCCTCTGGAGATATTCAAACTCACCTGAATGCATTCCTGTGTAATGTGGTGTAGGTGATCCTGCTCTGGCAGGGAAGTTGGATTGGATGAGCTTGTGAGATCCCTTCCAGCCCCTGAAATTCTGTGATTCTGTGAACACATGGACAAGATGTTCAGACAACCTTTGTTACTTTGTGAGGCTTCTGTCATCATAAAATGAGAAATGTGCAACATTTCTGTTACCTGAATGACTTAGCAGCAGTGGGGAAAAAAAGATGTTTTGGTTTCATTGCAAGCTATGTCTGGCCCTGAAAACTGAAGCTCCCTTCCAAGGTTGTTTTTAGAGTGGCATTGTTGAATGCTGTCTTGCTGTGAAGTGTAGTAAATCTGTCAGACTACAGCTATGAGATACATTGGTTGGTAGACTTTCTGTTATTTTAGAAATGCAAAATGCTCCAATCCTATTTGGAACATCATAACTTAAGCACTATTCCAGAAATGCTAGTGACATTTTGTGGTGGCATATTAAGGCATGGACCCCTGTGGTGTCCATGAAGGAGAAACTTGACACCGTAGACAGCTCAGAGAAAGGGGCAGGATCCCCTTTATTGTGAGAATACACAACTTGTATATCCTCTTTATCACAGGCTCACAGGCTCACAGAATGTCAGGGGTTGGAAGGACCCAAAGACATCATCTAATCCAATCCCCTGCCAGAGCAGGACCATACAATCTAGCTCAGGTCACACAGGAATGCATCCAGACGGGCCTTGAGAGTCTCCAGAGAAGGAGACTCCACAACCTCTCTGGGGAGCCCATTCCAGTGCTCTGTGACCCTTACAGTAAAGAAGTTCTCCCTTGTGTTGAGGTGGAACCTCCTGTTCTGTAGTTTCCATCCATTGCTCCTTGTCCTGTCACAGGGCACAAGTGAGCAGAGGCTGTCCCTTCCTTCATGACACTCAGCCCTCAGTTATTTATAGACATTTAACAGATCCCCTCTCAGACTTCTCTCCAGACTAACCAGCCCCAGGTCTCTCAGCCTTTCCTTATCAGGCAGTTCTCCAGTCCCTTAATCATCCTGGTAGATCTCCATTGGACTATCTCCAGTAGATCCCTGTCCCTCTTGAACTAGGGAGCTCAGAACCGGATGCAATATTCCAGGTGGGGCCTCATTAGAGCAGAGTACAGGGGGAGGAGAACCTCCCTGGATCTGCTGGACACACTCTTCTTAACGCACCCCAGGATCCCATTGGCCTTCTTAAACACAAGGGCACATTGCTGTCCCATGGATAACTTGTTGTCCACATAAGAAGAGAGGATGCAGAGCAATATAGGTCATGCTGATTCTCTGATGCACTGTTTGTATTTAATATTAATTGTATTAATAAATGTCAGATATGCATTCTTTTAAGAAAACTACAGGGAAAATGCTATTTTTCCACTTCAGCAGGGGAAATACTTTGCATCTTCTAGGAGTGCAATTCTTTGGGTTTTCAAAAATTAAAAGCTTGACCTTTAACGACGACATCTTTTATTTAAGTGAATCTGTTGTGCTCAGTCTAGTAATAGGGCACTCATCACTGAGGTATCTTGTGTTAAATGAATATGGCAACCTCTCACTTAAGCATAAATATTGTAAAGCAAACATCATTATGGACCATTGGCTAGGGAAAAATGCTTCTCATGCTGAAACCTGTAAAATTGTTTGTCCTTATTGAAAACTGAGCTCACATGAGAATTAAGTTATACAGTATGTCTGCTTAAATTTCTTACAGCCCCTGACTGTTCTCTTGTCTTTGTATTTAGTTACCTCAGAATGTGTTCAGCAACAAATTCCTGCATGGAATTTGGTCATTATATTAGTGTCAGCTTTGCCTTCATGGAACTTCTAGTTCAGTGTTTTTAAAAGGGAGGAAGTAAGCCAGATAATGCCTGGATGTCTTTCTTTGCCATTCATAGGCAGCCTTTTTTTGTTCATTTCCATTTAAATTTCAAGTTCTCCAGTGAGACGAAGTGTAGTTGTATACTATATATGTTTATTCATTAATACATGGTGTAGTAGTATTAATTATGGAAAGAGATTTCGATTTTGACCAATAGGCTGAAAATCCATTTTCCTATATAGAATAGAATAGAATAGAATAGAATAGAATAGAATAGAATAAACCAAGTTGGAAGAGACCTTCAAGATCATCACGTCCAACCTATCATCCAACACCACCCAACCAACTAAACCATGCAACCAAGCACCCTGTCAAGTCTCCTCCTGAACACCTCCAGCGATGGCGACTCCACCACCTCCCTGGGCAGCCCATTCCAATGGGCAATCACTCTCTCTGTGTAAAACTTCCTCCTGACCTCCAGCCTGAACCTCCCCTGGCACAGCCTGAGACTGTGTCCTCTTGTTCTGGTGCTGGCTGCCTGGGAGAAGAGACCAACCTCTGCCTGTCTACAACCCCCCTTCAGGCAGTTGTAGAGAGCAATAAGGTCACCCCTGAGTCTCCTCTTCTCCAGGCTAAGCAGCCCCAGCTCCCTCAGCCTCTCCTCATAGGGCTTGTGTTCCAAGCCCCTCAGCAACTTTGTTGCCCTTCTCTGGACACGCTCCAGCAAGTCAACATCCTTCCTAAACTGAGGGGCCCAGAACTGGACACAGTACTCAAGGTGTGGCCTAACCAGTGCTGAGTACAGGGGGAGAATCACCTCCCTGCTCCTGCTGGCCACACTGTTCCTGATACAGGCCAGGATGCCACTGGCCCTCCTGGCTGCCTTGGCACACTGCAGGCTCATGTTCAGCCTACCATCAACCAGCACCCCCAGGTCCCTCTCTGCCTGGCCACTCTCCAGCCACTCTGACCCCAGCCTGTAGCTCTGCATGGGGTTGTTGTGGCCAATGTGCAGAACCTGGCACTTGAATGTGTTAAATCTCATGGATTCTGCCCTTGTGTCCAGCCTGTCGAGGTCTCTCTGCAGAGCCTCTCTACCCTCCCACAGATCAACTCCTGCCCCCAGCTTGGTGTTGTCCGCAGATTTACTGATGATGGACTCAATGCCCTCATCTAGATCATCAATAAAGATGTTAAAGAGCACAGGGCCCAGTACTGATCCCTGGGGGACTCCACTACTGACTGGCCGCCAGCTGGATGTGGCACCATTCACCACCACTCTCTGGGTTCGGCCCTCCATACCCTTATAGTGGGAATTACATCTTTGTCTTTCATCTAGAATACAGAATACAGAATTAACCAGGTTGGAAAAGGCCTTTGAGATCATCAAGTCCAACCTATCATCCAACGCCATGTAATCAACTAAACGATGGCACTGAGTGACTCATCCAGTCTCTTTTGAAACACTTTCAGTAATGTTTCCATGGAACTTCCTATGCTTAAGCTATGTAATAAGCTTAAAATTTACCAAGCCATGGTGAATGACTTTTATTTCAGTTTAATTGGTGTGATTTATTTACATTCACTGCCTTGATAAATCTTCTGAACCACTAGTTGCTTCCTTCATGACACTCCTAGTCAAGTAGTCTTGTCCTGCAGAACATCTACTGAGCTCAGTACAGCCAGATGCAATCCTGCAGCAGAAAATTACCCTGGATATGTGTCCTGGTTTAGGGCTGGACAGATCCTCTATTGCCCCTGGAATAGGCAAAAGAATGACACTCACACAAATGGATTGGGAAGTGATGGAAAGTTTAAATGGAAAAGCAATTAGTGTTTTACAGAAATTGCAAGGCATAGTGGCAAGATATCCCAAAGTGTGCAGAGTCCCTTACAGCACACCCAAAGGACCCAAACACTTCCCTTCTCTCCACCTGAGGGTATACCCAAAACCCTCAGGGCTCTTTCTTCCCCCCACTGCTAGGCTGGTCTCAGGCTGACCAGGTCTGACTGCCCTCCTCCCCCCCACCTCCTGGCATTAGGCCTAGCCAGGCCTAAGAGGCCTTGGGATAACCCCCCCACTGTTACCCGATAGGCAGCATCTCCCATGGGAGCAGAGAGGGAAGAAAAAGGAAGAGAAAGACTTTGCAGATGGATTTATAGGGCAGGATTTATGGGTATGAAATATGCTGTTTTCTGTGTCCACCTACTGGGTTGAACACTCAGGACACCTGAGGTATACCTTATGTGGCAGTAACAGGAGGCACCCAGCCTAAATTGTCACAGTAGGTGTAAAGGATGTTGCTCTGTTTGCAAAGTGACACCTATATCCATTCCTTTCCTCATGGTGCTGAGGAAACAACAGCCCTCCAGCACTAGCAGTCTGTTAAACAGCCTAAATGTGTAGCAACATTTTGAGCCTGGAAGAGTGTGAAAGGCCTTAGGTCTAATCCTCCTTTTACCATCTGTAACAGAACTGTCAACAATCATGGGACCAGGAACTACCTAGCAGCTTTTGATCCATCGGAGAATCTTAAAAGTGCTTAGGGGAGAAAATCACTCATAAACCAGAGAGTAGATCATTTGCCTTGCTGGAAAATAGTTTGGAAAGGTCATATAAAAACTACAATATTCCCTCTCCTCCCCTTCATTTTAAATAGATTTGATTCTGTGCATGAGGCATCTGTAAGAGTGGTGAGACACTGGAACAGGTTGCCAAGGGAAGTGGTGTAAGTCCCATCCTTGGATGTTTTTAAGGCCAGGATGGATGTGGCTCTGAGCAACCCAATCTAGTGTGAGGTGTCCCTGCCCATGGCAGGGGGGATGGAACTAGATGATCCTTGGGGTCCCTTCCAACCCTGACAATTCTGTGATTCTCATAAACAAGAATGCTCTTACACTCTTGGTTTTCCTAACAGTAACTTTTGGGACTTAGGTATATTGAACTAACAGAGAGTTTTAATTCAGACTAGCTCAGTATGAGATACAGTTCTCAAAACAGTGGTTTGATTTAACTGAGGGGCATGGAAAATCTTTTAACACGTGTTTCAGGCCCACAGGCAGCAGTAGGTTAAAGTATACTCAGGGTAGTTTCTAAACTGTGACTGTTTGAGGCTGTCCCCTTAAGAAAAGGAATATTGTAGTCGGATGTTTGTAAATGAAAGACGGATCTAAACTAATTTCATTGGTAGATTGGGGGGAAGCACCTTTTGAACTGGGAGTGCAGCAGAATATCCTGGTCATTCCTGCACTTTTCTGGTCAGTCTGTCTTCCCCCTCCTTCGGTGGCATGCAGCTCACTGTTTCTGGGCTTTTGGCCAGACTCGGCCTTGGGAAGAGATAAGAACTTTCTAACATGTAACTACCTGACTGCTTCTAATTAATCACTGCTCTTTTTTTCTCTTTTCTCTCTTTCTAACCCTCTCTGGGGAAAGGGGGAGAGAGGGGGGAGCAGAGGTGGGGAACCCCCTCAGCAGAGGGGGGAACTCTCTTATTTCCGTGCTACTTTGTTGTGTATTTCTGTATATATTGTAAATACTGTAAATTCTGTATATTCCCCTGCATATCCTATATTGCTTTGTAAATATACAGCACCCACTGCTTTGCTAATTCAGCTGTGAGTTTTTTTTTCCTTTCACTTTTCTGGGGGGAGGAGGCCTTTCCCTTCCAACCCTTGACATAAACTAACACTACATGGTATAAGTGAAGGCATTATGTGGTAGCTTTAGGCTATGCCTTTAAATTTTTTCACAGCTCTTGAACAGAAAAGTAGTAAAATGTAAATAAATCACTATGGTGTGTAAAAAGGAAAACAAAGATAATTCTAAACAATTACATTGGAGAGGTATCTACCGTAAGACTGGCTCTTCTTGCTTCTTTGCTCTGGAGAGATACTCGCTTGCTTCTGCTTGATCTTGGCTCCATTGTCTTGGTTAAGTCTAACAACAACTTTTTCTGCTCCTTTCTCTGCTCCTTTCTCCCTTCTTTTGTACAGGGGATGGGGGGGGGTGGGGGGTGAGGGAGGGGGCAGAAAAGGAGAAGCTGGTGGCTTCCCCTGGTCTTTGACCGGGAGTTCTTGTGCTGTTTATTAATTGTAAATATTGTAAATCCTGTATATTTTGTACATATTCATTGCATTCCAGTGTAGATTGTAGTTTTGCCTGTAAATACAGCTTTCATTTGCTTCCAACTGAGCTGGTCTGGCAAAGTTAATGTCAGGGGGTGGGGAGGGAACTTTATCTCACCACAGAATTGGAGGTACTACTGCAATCCCTCTTCTTCTGTTAAGCAGCCTTCAGACCTGCTCCCTAGTGAGAAAATTAACTTCAGAAAAAAACCTGAGAATCCTGAAAGGATCTGAGAGTGGGAGCACTGAGTGGAGGCAGTGTCAAAGAGAAACAAAAGTCGGAACAAGCATGGTACTTTGATTAAACTTTCATCCTCCTGCAGTGTGGAGGGCATTTCGTCAAAAGAACATCTCTGCAGGCGGGAGGATTTTTTTAAGCCCCCCAACCCCACTCAGTCTGTGTTTAAAAATATCAGCTTTTTCTTCAGGCAAAAGGAGAAGCATTTGTGTTATTAAAGAAGATGAGTAAAGACTGTTGCTAGCAGAACAGATTTAAGCAGCATCTGGGTTAAGTATAATAGTCAATCTGCTGGCTGTGCTGGTGGAGTGTTTTCTGTAGTGAAATGCTTCAGCACTTGCTTTAAATCTCAGCGATCCCAGGGTGGTTTGAGCAGCAGTATCTTCCATAATTAATTGAATGTGTAATGCAGTCCATTTGGGAGGTCTGTGATTACTTGCCTGTATGTTACCCAAAGACATTACAATATCAATAGCACTACTAATTTTAATTAAAACTTTGAAATGTCTGCCTGTTGAAATATTCATTATTATCACTTGATTATGTTGTTTTGTAATCTTCTGCACTCTCTCTTCATTACTGATTACCAAGACTATGCAAAAGGATGACACTTCAAAGCACATACATCCTTTATAAGGGCAACAATCTGCAGAGATGTGTTTTAATTTTGTTTTTGTTAAGGGACAAAATAATCTTCCCCTCCTCAAAGTCTCTGTAATACATGAAACAAGCCCACTGCCTGTCATGACTTCAGACCTGGAGTGCCACTGAGCCCCAAAATGCTGGCTGAAACTGAAGGTTCATGCAGTGGTTTGTTCATTTATCTTTTATCTCTAGATTTTTTCATGCAGATCCACTTGACAGATATGAGATTGATATTCTCATATATTCCAAGCTGACTCAGTCCATGTCACAGTCTTCAGTCATAGTCCAAGAAAGATGTGGAAGTGTTAGAGCAAGGGAATTACACCTTAGGAAACAGTGAATGTGTGAGTGTTCACCTGCACCATTTCTAAGAGTTCCATAAAATCACAGAATCACAGAATTAGAGAATGTTAAGAGCTGGAAAGGACCTTGAAAGATCATCTAGTCTGACTCTCTGCCAGAGCAGGAGGACCTATACCAGATCACACAGGGACACATCCAGATAGGTTTTGAATATCTCCAGAAAGCGAGACTCCAACCCCCCCACGGGCAGCCTGTTCCAGTGTTCTATCACCCTCACGTGGAAAAAATGTTTTCTCATGTTTCCATGGAGCTCCCTATGCCTCAGCTCCCACCCATTGCCCCTTGTCCTGTCATTGGGCACCCTTGAGAAGAGCCTGGCTCCATCCTCAGGGACCTGCCAAAATTGTGTGCAACCTGCCTGAGAGGAACTACAGCCTCAGCCATCCTGTTACTAATTACTTCATAAAGCCTTTCCTTGAGCACTGAGGCAAGTCAGAAAAGTTCCTGGCTTTCTGGAATACTCCATACATCTTACAGCCCATTCCCAAATTTCCCACAAAAAAAGGGCAACGATCTGGGGATATCCCATCCACATTAGATGCAAGGGAGAGTCCTCCATTCAGACAAGTCCTAGGGCAGCATAATGTGATGCAGATGACCACAGATCATCTCTTAAGGCCTTATAGTCACTGCTGAGTCTGTGAATATTATATATCACAGCTATTCCAGTGGACAATTCTTTTTAAATTATCTCTTCAATAGTCTGCAAAACCACCTTCCTAATATTTTGTTGCATAGGTCACTGAGGAAATCAAGCTGATTACAATTAAAGCAATAAAATTACTGATGAGACAAAGAAACAGGGGTAGTTATTTTTAAACAGTATGTAAAAATATCAGCTGCTACACAATTTGTTGCAGTGTTGGCAAACTGATTCTTACTTTCCGTGGTCTGGGAACATCAGCATGTTTTATTTCTGTTCTTAAGGTTACTCTGCCTTCCAAAGGAACTGTTTGTTGGTAATAGTTATTCACAACCTTTTTCTCACTCCATTATTGCTGAAGTTCCACTTTTTTGTGACTTTCTAGATGCCCAGGATCTCTTCTACGATGTCCATGGAGTGTTATGTTTTTGCTAGTCTTTGGCCACAGGCTTTAAATATTTCTTGTAATTCTAGTTCAATGAGTGTTTAATTTCCTAAAATCATTGCTGAGGAAACAGATTGAAGACCTTCTGGAATATGAGGCCACTGATAAAAATACATTTGATGCATTTAGAATCATAAGGAATAGTATCATAGAATCATTTACATTAGGGGTTGGATGGGACCTCTAGAGATCATCTAGTCCAACTCCCTGCCAAACCTAGATCACTTAGGGCAGGCCACACTAAAACACATGCAGGCAAGTTTTGAAAGTCTCCAGAGAAGGAGACTCTACAACTTCTCTGGGCAGCCTATTCCAGGATTCTGTCACCCTTACAGGAAAGAAGTTTCTCCTCATGTAGCAAAATAAGACAGAGCGAAGTGAGCTGTGACCTCACCTAATCACTTTCCCTCTGCCCATTGTCTCTGTATCTGAGTAGCCATCAGAAACTTGGCCTTATACTTTGCACGTCAAATGCAAATCACCTTGGCAAGGATATTAAAAGAAGAAAAACAAGTCAAATATTATAGAGAATACAGAATTAACCAGGTTGGAAAAGACCTTCAAGATCATTGAGTCCAACCTATCACCCAACACCATCTAATCAACTAAACCATGACACTAAATACTTCATCCAGTCTCTTATTAAACACTTCCAGGGTTGGTGACCGCCTCCCTCGACCTGATGGCTATGCTTCTCATGATGCAGCCCAGGATGTGATTGGCTTTCTGGGCTGCAAGTGCACACTGTTGGCTCATGTTGAGCTTCTCATCCACCAGGTTCATACCTGCCATCTCCTTCCAGGTGTCTTGTTTTGTCACCTAGCCAGTTTAAAGCAGGTGTAACTGTATGGATGGGATACTCCCCTCCATCCCCTCTAGGAAGGTCAGGACTCTTCCAGATTCAGCATGTCAAAATACGGTACTCACAGTAATTTCTCAGTTTTGAGCACCAGCTGTGAGGACTGAGAATTATATTTTAAATAATAATTGTTGCTGAAAATGCAGGAAGCCTATTAAAAGGAGATTAAAAGCTACAGGCAAAAGAGTAAAATAATTGCAGTTGGTATGGTAACTGCTAAAAGGGAGGCAGAGGTATCAAGTCTATTCTGTCTGTCAAGAAGTCTTTGCAAAGGCCAGACAAAATCAAGTGTTGGTGCCTAGGGAAGAGCAGGAATTAGGACAAATTAAAAGCACAACTGGAATAAGGAATAAGATTTAGAATAAGCTGCCAAGGGTAAAATCAAACAGATAAACCATTTAATGTTGGGTTTTTTGCTAGGTTGATCAAAATGAAAAAGTTTACCAGAGAGCTTGCAGGATAGAGATTCCCAGAGTGTGAAGGAAATTCTCAGAGACAGTCTATGGCAAAGCCAAAAATCATTTATTTGCCTTGATATTCTCTTGAAGAGGACATGTGGAAGTCATTACAAAGAAATAGCATGAGAAATCATTTCCAAATGAAGTGTCAAGCTAAATATATAAAACTAAAAAGGTTGTAGACAAACAGATGAATAACAATAAATGAAAGAACCATCTGGGATATTCTTTCAAGTATTTCAACATAACTTTAAAATGAAATTGTGAATCAATCACAGTAGTAGACAAAATAGTGAAGGTGCCTAAATAATTTCTAATATTAGAAGACTATGAAGTAGCAGGCAATAAAGGAGATCATAGAATCAATCAGGTTGGAAAAGACCTCAGAGATCATCAAGTCCAACCTGTTACCTAATACCTAACACCTCCTGACAAATAAACCATGACTTCAAGTGCCACATCCAATCCTTTTTTGAACGCCTCCACCACCTCCCTGGGCAGCACATTCCAGTGGCCAATTACTCATTCTGTGAAGAACTTTCTCCTCACCTCCAGCCTAAAACTCCCCTGGTGCAGCTTGAGACTGTGTCCTCTTGTTCTCTTGCTGGTTGCCTGGGAGAAGAGACCAACCCCCACCTGTCTACAACCTCCTTTCAGGTAGTTGTAGAGAGCAATAAGGTCTCCCCTGAGCCTCCTTTTCTCCAGGCTAAACACCTCCAGCTCCCTCAGCCTCTCCTCTTAGGGCTTGTGCTTGAGACCTCTCATCAGCCTTGTTGTCCTTCTCTGGACACGTTCAACTGTCTCAAAGTCCTTCTTAAACTGAGGAACAGATGTAGATGTAAAGGAGTACCACAGAATCACAGAATGTTAGAGGCTGGCAGAGATGTTCAAAGGCCATTGAGTCCAACCCACCTGCCACAAGCAGGATCACCCAGGGTAGACCACATAGGACTGCACCCAGGTGGGTATTGAAAGTCTCCAGAGAAGGAGACTCCACAACTAGCCTGGGCATCCTGTTTCAGTGCTCTGTCACCCTCACTGTAAAGAAGTTTCTGCTCATGTAGAGGAGAATTTCAAGCTTGAGTCCATTGCTCCTTGTCTCACACCACTAAAAAGAGATTGGCCCCCTCCACTTGGCACCCACCCCTTTTACAGGCATTGATCAGATCCCTTTTCAGTCTTCTCAAGTCTAAACAGCCCCAGGTCTCTCAGTCTCTTTTCATAGGGGAGACTAGGTTTTGTTTTCCCTCCTATTTTTCTATGTTTATAAAAACATAATAAACAACAGACTTAAGTGAACAGAATTCATGAATGCAATCTTTCTTGTGTAGATACAGGGATATGACACATGGCAAAGAACTCACAGGGTTTTCATACAGGGAAGTCACACCTCACAAATAACACACAGATCTTTGAAGGAGCCAGTAAAATAGGAATATCATTACCAAGTTGGTCTACTTGGATTTCCAAACAGCTTTTGACATGATGCCTCATCAAAAAGGTTTAAGTAGACTAAACTGTCTTGAGATCATAGAATCACAGAATTGTTAGGGTTGGAAGGGACCTCAAGGATCATCTAGTTCCAACCCCCCTGCTGTGGGCAGGGACATCTCACACTAGATCCGGTTGCTCAGAGCCACATCCAGCCTGGCCTCAAAAACCTCCAGGGATGAGGCTTCTCCCACCTCCCTGGGCAACCTGTTCTAGTGTCTCACCACCCTCATGGTGAAGAACTTCTTCCTAACATCCAATCTGAATCTACCCATTTCTATTTTTTTTTTTCCATTCCCTGTATTCCTATCATTACCTGACACCCTAAAGACTCCCTCAGGAGATAAATGTCTTTTGTGGCTTAATGAAAGCAAATATGATGGGAAATGCAAAGATGGGAAAAATGTGATTATGTGAAAGGAAGCAAAATGCAGATACAAAGAGGCATTACATAGGAAGTTGCTGTTCAGAATGTAGATTCAATATAGATTCATAAATGACCTAGGGGCAAAAAAAAAGGTAGATACAGGGTGACAAAATTTGCTGTTGCAGTGATATTATTCAAGGTAGTCAGCTCTCAAATTGACTGCAAAGCACTGCTGGAGGATTTTATATAATACTGAATGACTGGACAGTAAAAAGGAATTCAAGGTCAATATATGCAAAGGGATGCACATGGAGAAACACATCCCTAAATGTACATACAGAATGATGGGTCCTAAATTAGGTACTGCCTCTCAGGAGAGGGACCTTGACATTATTGTAGTTGGTGCTATTAAAACATCAGTTAAATGTGCAACAGTGGTCAGAAGAGCAAAAAAAGTGTGACGAAAAAATGGTTAGGTAATGAGACAAAATATAAAATATCATTAATACCACTTTATAAATGTCTGGTGTGCCACATCTTGAACACTGTAAAAAGTTCTAAAAGTTTATATTGAAAAAGGGAAAGTGATTAAATAAAAAGAAAAAATGAAAGATCCAGGGACAGTAATCACAGAAGTGGAATGGCTTTTTCCCAGGAAAAACTTAAAACAAGGTGGAGAAGAGATGACTCAAGATGCTAATATATATATAAATAATTCATCTATGTATGTGTCTATCTTTCTCTCTCTCTCTGTATATATAAAATATGTATGCATGTATAATATACATAAAATACATAAGTATATTACTTTAAATAAAAATATACATATTTGTTTCTATATATTTATATCTAGAAATAACAATATTATATATATATATATATATATATATATATATTATATATTAAAAAAGTTAATTAGTGATAGAACAAGAGGAAATGGCCTTAAGCTATGACTGGGATGGTTTATACTGGATATTAGGGAAAAAAATTCACAGCAAGAGTGATCAGCCATTGGAATGTGCTGCCCAGGGAGGTGGTTGAATCACCAACCCTGGAAGTGTTTGAAGGTTGTTTGGCTGTGGTGCTTGGGGATGTGGTTTATGGGTGAACTTTGTAGAGTACAGTTAATGGTTGGATTTGGCGATCCTGAGGGTCTTTTCCAACCTGAATATTTCTGTGATATACAAATATTATATATATGTATTTATATAAAGTAGTAAATGTCATGGAAAAAATGCATGGAGAACATTTATTCCGCTGTTTTCATGGCACAGTATACAAAAAGGGCAGGAGGTAAAAGTAGCAGGTAGAGGCAGAAAATAAACAAAACAAAGTACATTTTACACCATGTGTAAGCAAATTACAGAACTTCCTTTATAGGGGGAAGCTGTGGTCAGATGTAGAGATGAATTCAAAACCTGCTGAGAGTGTGAGCTGTGAAATACATCTCATGAATTCCATCAGTTGCATGTAGCTAGGGTGAGACACTGGCAGGGATACCACACAGTCCTTGTCTGGCTATTTTATATCATAGAGTGGTCCAGGCTGGAAGGTTCCTCCAAAGAGCATCAAGTCTGACCTCCCTGGAGTCATCAAGGACATCCATAACTAGATCAGGCTGCCCAGGGCCTCATCAAACCTCTCCTTGAATATCTCCAGGGATGGGGCCTCAACCACTTCCCTGGGCAACTTGTTCCAGTGTTCTACTACCTTCATAGTAAAGAACTTGTTTTTAACATCCAGTCTAAATTTGCTCTTCTCCAGCTTAAAGTCATTGCCCCTCATCCTGTCACTGCAGGCATTTGTCTCTCCATATCCTTCTTGTAGACCCCCTTCCGGTACTGGAAGGCTGCTATTAGGTCTCCCCAGAGCCTCCTCTTCTTCTAGGATGAACACCCCCAACTCCCTCAGCCTGTCCTCATAGCAGATGTCCTTAACCATCTTGTTAGTTGCAGCTGTCCTTGATGGATGACATAGTTTTAGTTTTAGAGTGGACAGAAAAAAATTTTACCCTTCCCCAAAGGAGTGGGAAAAAAAAAAAATCTCCTCAGATCACAGGACGTCAGGGGTTGGAAGAAAACCAAAGAAATCATCAAGTTCAACCCTCCTGCCAGAGCAGGACCATACAATCTAGCTCAGGTTGCACAGGAATGAATCCAGATGGGCCTTGAGAGTCTCCAGAGAAGGAGACTCCACAACCTTTCTGGGGAGCCTGTTCCAGTGCTCTGTGACCCTTACAGTAAAGAAGTTCCCCCTTGTGTTGAGGTAGAACCTCCTGTGCTGCAGCTTACATCCATTGCTCCTTGTCCTATCATGCTAGGAAGGAAGAGAGAGAGGCAGAAAAGGGATGCATTGTTTCTGCAACCCACTTATAATGGGATAAAATAAGAAAGGAGTACAATTTTCTGTGCCTATCTAGCCCCTTGGAGGACTTTTCCACTCTAGGGTTAAGGCATCCAGGCTTAAACCCACAACAAGGGGATACTGAGGAAGGAGTACCTTCCCCCACAACAAGGGGATACTGAGGAAGGTGTACCTTCCCCCACAACAAGGGGATGTTGAGGATGGTATACCTTCCTTCTTAACTGCTATAGCTATGTTTTGTTTCCTAATTAATTCTTACTATTTATCTTCTGATAACACCAAGAAAATCTTTCCTTACTAGACACTATGCATGCAGAGAGAGTGCCTGTCCTTGCCATGAAGTGCTTACTTGAAGACCTTGTTAAAACAAAGGTTTTAAGAGATTTCTGTTTTAACAGAGATCTGTTTTACGGATAAGGTAGTTTGACTCAGCAAGATTATATGCGTTGTTCAAAGTCACACAGAAAGCCTCTTTCAGTGTGTGCTTGGTAAGATCACCCTTGCACTCTAAATGTGGTTAGGAAATATGTCACAGATTTTAGTCATGAGCACTTTTAATTATCTGGGCCTTGCTTGGGTTCATTATTCTAAGTAATTTATGACCATGGTCTTTTTAATTATACAGCAACTTTCTGTATCCAGTGATGTAATTATGGGATATTACCTCATTAAAGACAACAAAACTGATAAAAATAAATGATTATCTAAGTGGCATAATTGAATTCTCAAGTTTTTAGCCAAATTAAACATTGGTTATTAATTAAGTGAAATGGAAAGCACTATCACCTTAAGAGAGGAGAAATCTGACAGGACTAAATTGGGGCTTTTCAGAGGCTATCTGAAGATGGACATACTGGAAAACTCCCCACTAGTGGGAATAATCACAGAATCATAGAATTGTTAGGGTTGGAGAGGACCTCAAGGATCATGTAGTCCCAATCCCCCTGCCATGAGCAGGGACACCTCACACTAGATGAGGTTGCCCAGAGTTCTGTCCAGCCTGGTTTTAAAAACCTCCAGGAATGGGGCTCCTATCGCCTCCCTGGGCAACCTGTTCCAGTGTCTCACCACCCTCATGGTGAAGAACTTCTACCTAACATCCAGTCTCAATCTACATACTTCTAGCTTTGCTCAATTCCCCCTAGTCCTATCAGTACCCAACACCTTATTTCATGAGTATCAGTGTTTTAAATCATAGAGGAGACAGATCATGCTGCTAAAAATGTTTCCTCCTGCAGTTTCCTAAATAAACAAGCAAACTGTTTGAATGATCACCTTTTATTTTCTACAATTACTAATAATTTTCTGGGATAGTATTATATTCTTGACACTTCCTGAAGATGTTTCATTTAACAGGAGCAACATAAAATTTTTTCTTTCCTTTTCCTTCTTTCTACCCCCTTTCATTGAATATGCCATTTTTACAACCAGTCTAACTTAGATTCCTCCCCCTCCACCTTCCTTTACTGTCTTTTCCCTTTTTCTGTAGCAGATCCATTGTGAGCTTCTTTCTGATCCCAGCAGTATCCTATCATTTTTGCCTTTGTCCTGGTGCTCTTGGAGCAGAGTATTCAGGCCCTCCATGATTCCAGTGTGTCTTTTTTTCCTGCTCTCTTGTCTTCTGTCTTTACTGCCTTTGAGCATCAGAGGTATCACTACACAATACCTTTATCCCAAGAACCTCAGAGACCTAAAACAGGTCAGAAGAACTTGACTGAAAGGAGCAGAATGCAATGCACACTATTTCATTAAGTAATCACTGTCTATGATATGACTGCACACAAAGTTCCAGCGCAATTAATGCTGCAGATTAACAGTGGTGGTGAAAAACTCTTGAGGCAGGTTCCCTTTCCCCAAAATCTATGAGGGAAGAGCTGTGTGGTCAATGAAATTAGTCATTCCATATCCAAATCATATTTTCCCTGCTTTGGCTACTGAATTATCTCTCAGCAGTAAAAATACAGAATATATGTTATGAAATTGCCCTACTTTTAAAGTAAACACATGAAGTTCTTCATGGTTGTGTGCTGGAGCGTGTCCAGAGAAGGGCCATGAGGATGATCAGAGGGCTGGAACACCTCTCCTATGAGGACAAACTGAGGGAGCTGGGGCTGTTATTCTGGAGAAGAGGCTCTGAGGAGGCTTTATTGTGGCCTTCCAGTATCTTAAGGGGGCCTACAAGAAAGCCAGGGAGGGACTTCTTAAGGTATCAGGGAGTGATAGGACTAGGGGGAATGGAAAAAACAACCTAGACATAGGTAGATTGAGATTGAATGTTAGGAAGAAGTTCTTCACCATGAAGGTGGTGAGGCACTTGAACAGGTTGCCCAGGGAGGTGGTGGAAGCCTCATCCTTGGAGGTTTTAAGGCCAGGCTGGATGTGTCTCTGAGCAACCTGATGTAGTGTGAGGGGTCCCTGCCCATGGCAGGGGTGTTGGAACTAGGTGATCCTTGAAGTCCTTTCCAGTCCTAACAATTCTATGATGCTATGTTTCTATACTCCCTTGGTGAAGTTATGGAGCAACGCATAAAGGTTCAATGTCTTTAGAAAGCTCTTTGAGGGTGTAATGATATAATACTTTGTGTGAAGCTATCCAGATGCAGGATCATTCTGGTCTCATTGAGAAAAAACTTCATGGCTGTGGGCTGCACAGGGACAGTACCATCCTGGGCTGGCCACTGTCCCTCCAAAGGGAGCAGGGGGCCCAGCATGAAGTGCTATGAGAACAAGAGAAGGCAGGAGGAGAGATATTGGGCTGAAACTGAGCACAGGGAAGGGTGATAAAGGTGTTTCTCTGAGTGTCGGTTTAATTGTTTGTCTTCCTGTTTTTCTTAGTACTTGAATGAGCAATTAAAAATTGATGTTAATTGGCAATAAATTACATTAAGTGCAATTCCCCAAGTTGGAAGTGTTTTGCCCATGGCAAGTCATTATCTTGAAACATTTATTTCTGTTGGTTTTACTGAGGAGGATTTTCAGTGATGTAGGAAGCAGGGTTAGTAGAAACCATGGAATGATGGAGACTTCTCAGATGACAATCTTACTAAACCCAGGATATGGATGGCTCTGTACCTCCTTCTCCTTCTCATTCCCCAATCAGTGATTCTCTTTCCTTTCTAGTTAGGGAGGGCAGAAATTCCTCCACAAAGAAATTGACTGGTGTCAGGGCACAGAGAAAACTTCAGATATGATATGGTGGAAATTCTCAAGGCAATGAAGGAGCATGTCCTTGAAGCTATTATGGTATATATATAGGGCAAGCTTTGAGAGTGATTACACATGGCCAGTGTTGTAAAAAGATCACAGCATCACAGGATGCTTGGGGTTGGAAGGGACCTCTGGAAATCAAGTCCAACCTCCCTGCCAGAGCAGGACCATAGAATGTAGTGCAGGTCACGCAGAAATGTATCCAGACAGGGCTTGAAAGCCTCCATAGAAGGAGACTCCACAACCTCTCTGGGTAACCTGTTCCAGTGCTCTGTGACCCTTACAGTAAAGAAATTCTTCCTCATGGTGAGCTGGAACTTTCTGTACTGTAGTTTATATCCATTGCCCCTTGTCCTATCCCAGGGCACAAGTGAATGGAGGCTGTCCCTTCCTTCCTGACACCCAGCCCTCACATATTTATAGGCATTTATTAGATCCCCTCTCAGTCTTCTCCAAATGAGCTGGCCCAGCACCCTGTCAAGCTGAGTCTTAGAACTGTCCAGTGCAGGGGAATCCCTTGGGAGATGATTCCAGTGTCTGACTGTTGGAGAAACATTTTCATCTGGAGTGCAACAGGAATCTCCCCAGCAGTCACTTGTACCCATTATCCCTTGTCTTTTCCATGGGATCCCTTGTGAAAAGGGAGTCTCCATCCTCCTGGTAGCCACCCTTTATGTCCTGGTCCATGGTAATAAGCTCTCTCCTAAGCCTTCTCTTCTCAAGTCTGAACAAACCTATCTCTCTCAGCCTTTCTTCACATGGCAGGGTTTCCAGTGCTCTGATCATTCTTATGGCCAAAAAGTAAGTTGGCTTACTTGTTTCTCCCTGCCATGCCCAGGCCCGAGTATCACTAGGCCAGAAGCTGGCAAGCTGCATCTTTAAACTGTGTTATTAAAACAAATGTGAAAAAAATCAACTATGATGCCTTGTCCTTTTCTGCACTGAGCATACCTGACAGGAGAAAGAACAAATGTGCTTAGTATTGTTCTGATGAATAAATGCAAAAATAAATCCTTATTATGAAGCTTGCTTCTATAGGCCTTTTCCAGATATTAAACCATTGTATCTTCCCTCTAAACTACATTATTCCCCAATGCAAACAGAAATTTTCACAAGGTGGCATTTCATACTGCACATTTGAATTTATATGAGGTAAGGCATGCAGTGTTTCTTCAACATCTATCAGTAAAATCCTTTGATTTATATTGCCTGTAACTAGGTCAAACAAAACATTCATTTTAGGATGAGGATATATATGTGCCTGTTTATACTGGCATCTTTGGCTCTGAATGAGAATATATGGTTGTGCTAAAAAGAGATTTGTCAAGCAAAATTATAACATATTGGTTATTTCTGAGTTAAAGGTGATAATTATTTGTGGTTTATATGAAGCCATCAGTAATACACAGCTCCTCTGATACTGTCATTCACCCTGTAGGCACCCCTGTAAATTTACTCTTAATGCCTGTTATTATCTTGGTGGTGGTTGACAATCCTGAGGGAAAGAGAGTTATGGTGGGAAATGGCCTCCTGTCTCTCAGAGTTCAGGACTCTGCTACTGCAGTTAACCACACTAGGTAACATCTGTTTGTTCACCTCATCATTCCCTATGTTAAAACTCTTTAGTTTTGCGGGAAGCCATTACTTTTCAAGAAAGCATACCACACTTACTTTGGTGAAGAATAGAGCCTTCTTCTCTTCATAGAGCTGCTGGATGAATGTTAACAGTCCATTTATACCCGTTAATTCATGCACCTACAGACCTTTAAATGAAAGAGCTCCAGTTCTTCCTGGAGTTTATTACAAATCATGTTGTATTTACAAAGCATGAATGAAACTACAGAATCACAGAATCGATCAGGTTGAAAGAGACCTCAGAGATCATCGAGTCCAACCGATCACCTAACCCTATCCAATCAACTAGACCATGGCACTAAGTGCCTCATCCAGTCTCTTCTTAAACACCTCCAGGGACACCGACCCCACCACCTCCCTGGGCAGTCCATTCCATTGGCCAATCTCTCTGTGAAGAGCTTCTTTCTAAGATCAAGCCTAAACCACCCCTTGCACAGCTTGAGACTGTGTTTTTTTGTTCTGTTACAGGTTGTCTGGAAGAAGAGACCAACTCCCACCTGGCTGCAATCTCCCTTCAGGTAATTGTAGACCCTGATAAGGTCTCCCCCGAGCCTCCTCTTCTTCAGGCTAAACAACCCCAGCTCCCTCAGCATCTCCTCATAGGGCTTGTGCTCCAGACCCTGCACTAGCTTCGTTGCCCTTCTCTGGACACTTCCAGCATCTCAACACGATTCTTAAACTGAGGGGCCCAGAACTGAGCACAGTGCTCCAGGTGTGGCCTAACCAGTGCTGATACAGGGGCAGAATGACTTCCCTGCTCCTGCTGGCCACACTCTTCCTGAGGCAGGCCAGGGTGCCATTGACCTTCTTGGCCACCTGTCCACACTGGTGGCTCATGTTCAGCCTACTATCAACCAGTACCCCCAGGTCCCTTTCTGTCTGGCTGCCCTCCAGCCACTCTGTTCCCAGCCTGTAGTGTTGCATGGGGTTGTTGTGGCCAATGTGTAGAGCCTAGCACTTAGACGTGTCAAATATACTCCTGAAGTTAATAAATTCACATAAACCCACTTTTATTCTTTTTATTTTATTTTGATATTCTGAGGGAATGCTCTCTTGAACATGTAAATCACCTGGTGATCGTGATGATTACATTAAGAACTGAGAAGTGTCTCAACAAAGGTAAGATCACCCTGAAGGAGTGACCTGGTGTGTCATCTCTTCCCACTGAGACAGCAACTGCCCAGGGGTGTGGTGGACAGTGGATGGCAAAGAGGGAAGGAGGCTGCTTGGTGCTGACCCCTGAAGACACACAGGAAGACCCCCTGGAAGTCCATGTATCCATTGTTACTGTGAGCCAGGTGGAGCTATGATGAGTGATCCAGGAACAGAATAAAAAGCTCTGAGCTATTCCAGGCTGGAGGCCCAGGAGTGTCTCTCCCCCTACTTGCCCCCCACAGAAGGACCATGGGGTGGTAATTACCTCTCCTGCTCTCTTTCTCCATTCTCTCTCTCTCTCCCTTTTCTCATTCTCTCTCTCTCTCCCTTTTCTTTCTTTCTCTGTTTTGTTTGGTCCATTCTCTCTTTAATAGTATCATCTTGATACATGACCTCATTTGTGTCTTAATTTCACTCATGGAAACATTCAAAAGAACTGCATCTCCTTCCCAACTTCTGGATGAAGACAAATTGTCATCTAATAAAATAGGCTTTTCCTTCACCTAAATTACTTTGTAGCCCATGTTTATCTCCTTTGAACACTGATATTCAAAGCATTGCAATGAAGCCAAGGCAGTGCTTTGAACAGAGCCTTAATGACTCCCCGCTACTGAGATATTTTGCCTAAATCTCATCAGACAATTAGAGTTTTTTTTTTTTTTCCCCCTTGCTTTATGACATTAAATTAGCAAAAGCAAATACTAGTAAAATAGCAATGCAGCAGAAGTTATTGATTTGTAAGTGGACAGATTTAATAGAGTTAAATTGGCCATTCCGGTATTTTTTTTTTCTTTTTGGTGTTAGGTACAGATGTTAGACACAGATGCTAGGTGTGAAACTTACCCTGATTATAACTGGCTGGCTGATCTTTGTGAGGAATTCCAAAATCTGGAACTTTGCTCTTTGAGCTGTCTGAATACTGCCTTGCTTTGAGGCACAGAGGAAATAATGAGTGGAAGGTAGACGGCAGAGGTGAGAGAGGGAATTCATGAAGACACTTCCCCTGAGAAATGCAAATTCAACCACTTTCCTTCACTGACCCTTTACACTGGAAATCATTTATTTCCACTTTGCTACTAGTTGTGTTCTGCCTTCCATGCTTGCGCAGAGGGGTGGAACTGGGTCTGCTCCTGAGGTCTGCTAGCTTTTGCCGAATCAGCTGTTTTTAGGCTCTGTGTGTGGGAATGTGGCAATGAGATACGGTACGTATGAGCAGATAATGCAGGCAGGCAGACAGGACTTCCTTTAAATTTGGACTGAAGTGAATAAATTAGAGGGAATGCAGTTAAAACTGTGTCTTGTGACCTATTTTTCACATTTCACCAAGCCCAGGTATAGTCTAGGAGTTTTCTTCGAACTTTAATGAGCTCCTAGCTTCTCCTATTTAAACTCCAAGAGGACGGAAGCATCCCAATGCACAAATACCATCAGCTAGGATTAACTATGTGAAGGATAAATTATTTTTTCTTCTAGCAGGATTCATTTTGAAACTCTGTTTGGCTGAAAGTTTATTCACCCTGGCCCAGAGAATGCTGCCATACCTTACAGGCAGGGACAGTCTAAGAGTTTTCTTCAAGCTTTAATGGAGTCCTAGCTTCTCCTAGTTAAACTCCATGATGAAGGAAGAATCCCAATGCACAAATACCATCAGCTAAGATTAACTATGTGAATGATAAATTATTTTTTCTTCTAGCAGGATTGTTTTTGAAAATCTGTTTGGCTGAAAGTTTATTCACACTGACCCAAAGAGTGCTGCAGGCATTAGCCTTACAGGAATGGGTTTGGGGTCTGCCCTGTAGGTAGGATTTGGTATCTGTAGATACAGGTAGACTGGTAAATATCTGTAAAGGAGAGGTAGAGCATTGATGTCCCTTTGGCAGGGGCAGCTAAAGCAAAACTCTCACATTTGAAGACACTCAGGATGGACTTCTTGCTATCAAATGTTACATAGCACAGAAAGAACAAGCAATGAACACAACAAACAGTAGTTTTTAAAACACATTTGCAACCATGTAGGGATGTGATTGCTGGGAGGGAATTGTGAGATACAGCAATTTGGAGATATTCTGGAACTCATGCACAATGAGTCCCTTGTAGATCACATATCACAGCCTATGGCAGAGACTCCAGAACAAAAAACATTCCTTGTGTTCACAAAACGTCTGACCTTTACAGATTTCTTATTCTCTTTAGGGAAGGGCAAAGGTGAGACTGAACACCTACCAAATGGCAGCAACAGAATCCAGAAGGAACTGACCTCGTTTTCAGTGCTCAGC
Organism: Melanerpes formicivorus; assembly: GCF_026170545.1. Lineage (NCBI taxonomy): Eukaryota > Metazoa > Chordata > Aves > Piciformes > Picidae > Melanerpes > Melanerpes formicivorus. The sequence goes on from NW_027142363.1 coordinate 21,653,499, forward strand.
AGTTCACATTCATTGCTTGGCCTCAGTCACAGAGGAATAGAGAGGGGATGAGACTTTCCAGCACCTGTCTGAAAGCAGCCTTTCCTAGTCTTTCAAAGGTTATATTTTTGCCTGCTCATTTTTTTTGTGGGGTGAGCTGCTGCTGACATCACAGCTGTGTAAATACTCTCCTCTTGGTAGGTATGCACTTTCCTTTTGCCTTGCAGCAGTGGAGACTGTGGTAGAGTATGAGCTGGGAAAAGAACATCACAGGATCACAGGACCTTAGGGATTGGAAGGGACCTCCAAAGATCATTGAGTCCAACCCCCTTGCGAGGGCAGGACCATGGAATCTAGTGCAGGTCACACAGGAACACATCCAGGTGGGTCTTGAAAGTCCCCAGAGAAGAAGACTCCACAACCTCTCTAGGCAGCCTGTTCCAGTGCTCTGTGACCCTCATAGTGAAGAAGTTCCTTTTCATGTTGAGGCAGAACCTCCTGTGCTGTAGTTTACATCCACTACCCCTTGTCCTATCCCAGGGTGCAACTGAGCAGAGCCTGTCCCCTCCCTCTTGAACCCCAGCCCTCAGATATTTATAGACATTTATTAAATCCCCTCTCAGTCTTCTCCAGACTAAAAAGTCCCAGGTCCTTCTAGATTGAGATCCATCTAGATCAAGGGGAACTAAGCAGACAGTTTGCTGACCTGCTCTGTGTATATCTTGGCTACAACAAAGAACTTTTCCATTACGAATGGGCATGACATTTTGTCAGGGAAGGTGTGATCATGGTTTGTGAGGATGGATGTGATCAAGGTTATATATTCAGCTTAGGGAGAGAACTGCAAGCTATAAAGATAAGGTGAGGTGCGTACTTACAGACAGATTGGTACTAGCTATATATTTTGACAGTGGAAATGCACATTTTGCTTGGCTCAGGTAAGAAATAGTGACCTTTTTTTTAAAATGTTGCTCTTTTTACTTCTTATTTATGTCTTCATTATCCCTCTTGTCAGAAATGAGATATGCAAACTCACAACAGAAAATGTTGAGATATCTTTTCTGAAGTCGTAGAACGATTTGGGTGTAGCCCTGGTGAGACCCCACCTGGAGTACTGTGTCCAGTTCTGGAGCCCCTATTACAAGAGGGATGTGGAGGTGCTGGAACGTGTCCAGAGAAGGGCCACAAGGATGATCAGAGGGCTGGAGCACCTCTCCTATGAGGACAGACTGAAGGAGTTGGGGCTGTTCAGTCTGCAGAAGAGAAGGCTCCGAGGTGACCTAATTGTCGCCTTCCAGTATCTGAAAGGGGCCTACAGGAAGGCTGGGGAAGGACTTCTCAGGATATCAGGTAGTGATAGGACTAGGGGGAATGGAATGAAGCTGGAGGTGGGGAGATTCAGGCTAGATGTGAGGAGGAGGTTCTTCACCATGAGAGTGGTGAAACCCTGGAATGCGTTGTCCAGGGAGGTGGTCGAGGCCCCGTCCCTGGGGGTGTTTTAAGAGCAGGCTGGATGAGGCTCTGTCCAGCCTGATCTAGTGTGGGGTGTCCCTGCCCATGGCAGGGGGGTTGGAACTAGATGATCCTTGTGGTCCCTTCCAACCCTGAATGAAACTATGAAACTATGAAAAATGGTGATTCTTCTGATAAAATGGTGCTGTCCTGGACCAGGATATTCAGAGATCCATAGAACACCAGGTTGGAAGGGACTTCAAGGATCATCTAGTCCAACCTTTCGGGGTAAGAATATAGTTTAAATGAGCTGGCCCAGCACCCTGTCACGCTGGGCCTTGAAACTAGCTTAGGGGAAATCCACCACCTCCCTTGAGAGCTTATTCTGGTACCTATGAGGTACAATCATCCCTGTGACAGCATTGTTAACTTAACTTCATATTTTTTCTAGGTTACAATAAATGACTTAATCAAACTCTTGATGCCCATGAGAAGGATGCTTGTTATTAAACTCCACTAATTAAATGCATCCTTTTAAAAGGTCCTTAATTTTGGAGCTTTTTCTGCAATCACTCAAGGCATCAATGGCACTATGCAAATGATTGCTTCTGTGTCTCTTCCTGTGATGCCCACACCTTTGCCTTCACGATTGAAATGAGGATGTTTCTTTCTTCCTTCCTTTTGAAAAGGCAATTTCTTTGCCAAAGAAAGTGTTGTCTCAGCTGTGGACAAATGTAAATCTGAACTCGCCCTCTGAATACATTTAAAAGTCACACATGACGAAACCCAAAGCCAACACACTGTGGAAGGACATTTGATATCATGAAAATACAAATCACAAATTTTTGAGACGTGGAGTAGGTCAGAGCAATTACTGATGGAATTCAAAACATTGCAGAGGACTTCTGAAAGAGGTCAAGAGCTGCAACACAGAAACAATCAGAAACAATCTTCCACCTCTTCCTTTTCTGTCACACAGGTTGTGCTCCTTGAATCACAGGCCCAGCACTATATATCCTCACAGTGTTGTTACCTCATTACTGTCTGCAAAACCTGAAAGGATGTTCTGGAGAGGCTGGTGCTGATCTCTTCTCACAGGTAATTAGTGATAGAACAAGAGGGAATGGCCTCAAGTTACAACTGGATAGGTTTAGACTGGACATTAGGAAGAATTTTTTCACAGCAAGAGTGGTCAGCCATTGGAATGTGCTGCCCAGGGATGTGGTTGAGTCACCAAGCCTGAATGTGTTTAAAGGTGGTTTGGATGTCGTGCTTGGGAGTATGGTTTAGGGGTGAACCTTGTAGAGCAGGCTAAATGGTTGGACTTGGTGATCCAGAGAGTCATTGAATGCTGAATGTTTCTGTGATCTTCACTGGAATGTCAAAGCTTACATTTCTCTCTCCACCTAGAACCCATCCTCTCTCTGCTATTTTTACTGTAATTGGTGTAGTGTCACATGTGATTCAGAGGGCTGAAGTCTTAAAAGTGTTGGTACACACATTCAATATTTATACAGCTTTTTAAAGGGTTATTTGCTTTTGTTTTCCTCATTCACTTTCTGTATCTGTCTAGAAATGGAAGGGACATTGCTACAACAGCCTTGGCTTTCCTCTTGTGTTGAGATTTTTCAAATGGCAGATGGAATTGCCCTTTAAAACACACCCATGATGAGCAATGAACTCTGTGTCACTTGAATTATTTAGTCTGATACTTAACAAATAAGAGCTGCTAAAGTTCTCCATGGAAGCAGTTTAGTTAAGAAAGAGGATGCAAATCAGATCAGCTGCAGCGTGACTGCACCAGCATGGGAACCCTGCCACATTATCATGTCAACTTTTGATAGCCATTAAAGGAAGATGATGTATTTTCTTTGAGCTTTGGTCATTTAGGTGTACAGAAGATTTCTATCCCACTGCAAGTCCACATTATGCAGTCTTGGTTTTTTATTTATTTAAAATCCAATCTGTCTGTGTCAGAAGCTCAGCAGTAAGTCTGCTTCTCTGTATGAGGGAAATTGTTTTCTACTAACTGATGACCTCAGCATAGCAGTTTCTTTTCCAGCATATCAAAGCTCACAGTCAGACTTGCTGCAGCAAGTGCACTTTTGAGTGGCTTTATGACATATAAAGACCCTCTTTGGCATTCATACTGTGCTTCTCTATTGTTTACAAGCTAGCAGTGAATTATTTATGGAAGTTGCTGGAGATATGACTTTCTCTTTTGCCCAAAAGCTGTATTTTATATTGTAGTGAAATTTTATGTGAAAGCTATTTGGGGGGTTTATGTCCTTTTTATATTTGTTTGACAGGTTTTATGGCTCCTCTCCCTTGTTTCCAATTTTATTACCATTAAACCCTGTCTCTGAAAATTATTATTGAATGCAGTGTGGCTTTACCTTGGTTGATGAATTTTCTATTTACAATACTGTTTTTGAGTGATTTCAGGTGAGATTGTAGTGAACAAAGTAACATGAATATTCTTAGTAAAGGAGCAGACATCTTGTTTTCAGCCTGGAAGAGGCTCCAGGGAGACCTAATAAAGACCTTCTAGTACCTGAAGGGGGCCTACAATAAGGATGAAGAGAGACTGTTTACAAAGGCCTGGAGTGACAGGATGAGGGGCAATGGCTTCAAACTAGAGAAGGGCAGATTTAGATTGGATATCAGGAAGAAGTTCTTTACCATGAGGGTAGTGGAACACTGAAACAGGTTGCCCAGGGAGATATCTGAGACCCCATCCCTGGAGGTATTGAAGGTGAGGCTTGACAGGGCTCTGGGCAGCCTGATCTAGTTGAGGATGTCCCTGCTTACTGCAGAGGGGGTTGGACTAGATGATCTTTGGGGGCCCCTTCCAACCCAGACCATTCTACGATTCTTCAACTAGAGCGTAAGCTCACTGGGTCCTATGCAAAGCACATACCTTAAACTAGGGCCCTACTATGCTTCACTATACAAATATTCATAAGTTATGCTATCATTGAATAGTTGCATTGGCATAAAGCCAAACTGTTGGTAGTGACCAATGTTAAAACTCACTGACCTTTTGCTCTGTTTTGTAGATACTGAAAAATCAAAGGCATTCTGTGTTATTACACTTTGACCAAACTGGCTTAAAATGGCACACAGTTTCAGAACTGTAGAACTCAAGTGCAGTCTGATATTTTATTTTTTTTCCAACTTAACAAGAAGAGGACAACTGCATTCATTGTCACATTTCTCTTAAGAAGTTATTTGGACTTCTATCCATAAATGCCAGACTCAGAAGCAGTTCAGTTCAGAAACTGGGATGATTCCATTTGCCTGTAGTTAGAATTATCTGAGAAAGACCTTTCTTCCCTAGGTTTTTCAGCTTAAGTGCATTTATTCTTTGGATGATAGTAATGCCTAAATGTTGCAATTAAGTCCTCTGCCAAAGGCAGATTTAGGAATCATAGAATCATAGAATTGTTAGGGTGGGAAGGGACCTCAAGGATCATCTAGTTCCAAACCCCTTGCCATGCACAGGGACATCTCACACTAGATCAGGTTGCTCCGAGTCACATCCAGACTGGCCTTAAAAACCTCCAGGGATGAGGCTTCTCCCACCTCCCTGGGCAACCTGTTCCAGTGTCTCACCAGTCTCATGGGGAAGAACTTCTTCCTAACATCCAATCTGAATCTACCCATTTCTATTTTTTTTCCATTCCCCCTAGTCCTATAATTTCCTAACACTCTAAAAACTCCCTTGCCAGCATTCCCGTAGGCCCCCTTCAGATACTGGAAGGCCACAACAACACAACACAGAACCTCATGGTTGGCTTGGTGGTCGTGTAACTTGCACATCAAATATTGCCTTCATTTCATCTAGCTTCACTTGCCTATGGCAAAGATGTGTAGGATGAAGATAATCATCTTAATCACAGAATCACAGAATCAATCAGGTTGAAAGAGACCTCCAAGATGTTTGAGTCTGATCACCTAACCCTAACTAATCAACTAGACCATGGCACTAAGTGCCTCATCCAGTCTCTTCTTAAACACCTCCAGGGATGTTGATCCTACCACCACCCTGGGCAGCCCATTCCAATGGCCAATCTCTCTTTCTGTGATGAACTTCTTTCTAAGATCAAGCCTAAACTTCCCCCTGTATGGCTTGAGACTGTGTCCTCTTGTCCTGTCAGTGGTTGCCTGGCAGAAGAGATCATCCCCCACCTGGCTACAACCACCCTCCAGGTATTTGTAGAGAGCATTAAGGTCTCCCCTGAGCCTCCTCTTCTCCAGCCTAAACAAACCCAACTCCCTTAGCCACCCCTCATCTTAGATACCTTTGTAGTCTGTGGTGAAAAATAGGCAATACTGGACAGTGAAATTAATCCGAATGAAGGTATCTGCTGCTCTGAGCAGCACTGAAGCCTTCATATTGAAAAAGAGCCATGGTCAGATGATTCTGCTCTGATTTGATCGCAGCAAATTTATTTGGGGTTGGTGTGGATTTTCATCTTAGGGATGCAAAATGTCTCACAGGAGGTGTTTTAAATGTATAACATGGAACTTGAAGAAGTGAGTAGGACCCTTAAATATCTGTTTTGTTTCATTATAAGAGAGCTGGGTTAACACTGAAGGCTTCAGGATACACTATTTTTAGTGCCAGCTTTCCTTTTGGGGGTTAAGTATTTATGTTGGTTGCTTCTTGTTTCTCTTCTCTGGGGAAATATGTGATCTTATGAAACACATCATGACTGCCAAATTTAAATCTGAAGGGCTCAGCTGAGTTGACTAAACACTGGCATTTAGTTTCATTTGAGATGCCACAGGGCATCCCTGACATCTGAATGAGGATGACAGATATTACACTAGAAAGAAAGGAGGCAGATGTGCTGCTGGTGCAGCAGCTAAAATACAGCGAGGATACTCTAGAACATTGCAAATCGTATTTTGAGTCTATGCTTAGGATGTGAATCCTGCCCTAATTTCCTTCTGTGGTTTCCTCTGACTGTCCAGGTATATGGTACTGGGGCAAAAGAAACTGGAGTCAGCTTCTCTGATTACTCTTGCTGTAAGAGAATCTTAGTGGAGACAGGACACTTTTCATTTATTGTCACAATAGTTGCAACTTCCTTTTTTGACTTACCAATGTCTTGTATTTACATGTAGCTTTAAACATCTCTATATACAGGGACCTGCTTTTATAGATAGACTGTGGGCATAGATCTTGGCAACAGTACAGATATTCCCAGGCCAGACCAAGCTCAGCTGCACAGGACTGTAAGTGTATTTGTCTCGAGAAGTGGAGACCTCCCTCCTGTTTGTTCATTCCCTTTCTACTCACACAGCACAGGAATGAGAACTTGGTCTTGATCTCAGTAGCTGAAGCATGGCATTTCATACAAATCCAGTGCATATTTGACTGACATTTAAAAATTTGCTTCTAAATCAAGTCTTCCCCACTCAGTCAACCACCCACAGAATGACATTTCAGAAATAAAAGCATAGCATCTCTGCAGATCTGTCTCTCATTACTGAAGCATGTCTCTGTCTCCAAGATAATTAAAACCTTAACTGTGAGCTATGGTCCTAGAGGACAAGAAAGACCTTATCCTGCAAAATCTGAAAGACTTTGGAACCTACAAAAAGCAGATAAAACTCAGTCAGTGACTTCAAGACCTATTTTCTGCCTGAGTTAGGAGACAATGTAAAGACATGATGGAGCAAGGAGTGAGGCTTACTGGCCCTCAAGGGAAGCTTTCATGCTTGATATATCAATGTTCTACATACAGAGCTTCTGTCAAATTCAGCTTGTATTCAGAGCTGTATGTAAAAGGCAGGTATTGAGCAGGGATTGACCCAGCCAAATACCACAACCAAAATGACCAGTCAGTGAAAAAAACAAAGTGAAGAGAAAAATGTCAGGTAACTAAGAGTTTCAAAGCTATTTATGCATTCCCTAATGGGCCAAATTATTCTTTAATTTGTCATATCACTACTGTTACTACTGTCACTACCACTACTACCACCACCCAAATAACTATATAACTAATTAGGTATTTTCCTGGTTTAACTCACTTGCTTTTGAATATCTGTATTTTTTGCTTCTCAAAGAAAGAAGCAACAGGGCTGCAGTCTGTTGTCTTAGAATCTCCCTAATGACTAGCAGTAAAAAGTAGCCCTGTGTCTTTAATTGGAAATCTGAGGTTTCCCTTCAAACTATCATCTATTGCTTTCCTCTTCCAGACATCCACTGAAGAGCAGTGATGGCTTATGCTTAGTTCTTTAAATTCAGCAGGCAAGCTTCTCACATCTGGTCAATTACCTGTGTCCTACTTGCCCTTTCTGTCTAATCCCTCTCTTATATAGAAGTCCTTTGTGATGTGACAGTTGAACATTAAAAACAATGAGAGGCTAGAGCAGAGGCACTCTGCGAGTAACCCCTGTCTGAATGACAGATGCCTGTGTTGTACTTCTATTTTGCTTCTCCAGCACAAATGCCTGTGAAAGTAATCTTTCATATGTGACCTTACAGAAATGTAGCTTAGACCAAGATTTGTTAGGAGACCTTTCTTTTTGCAATTAAACCCCAGGATTTGCCTAAAAAGGTCTATTTGTTTGCAATGTTTGTTTAAAGGTCCTGTAGAATTCCTGTTAGGAAAAGACTGGACAAATCCTGAATTTGATGCTTGGGCAGTGGAGTAAAAATAAAGCACCTTAAGTGCCTCGTGCTGATGGATGACTCCTCCATGTTGTTTGTGAGTGACTTCAGTGCAGTAATTTGTGGATCTTTCAACACGTAATTTAATCCCACCTGGAGTCAAGGAGTTAATTTTTTCTTTTTACATTAGATGTTGCTTTTCTTTTATATCTCAGCCTTTAAAACTCATATTAAAAGTAATGCAGATTTTACTATAACATTTAAATTACATTCAGTGTGTGCTTGCACTGTGCATAACAGAAGAGACTAAGTAAAGGTAGCCATGGAAAAAAGTATTTCTGATTCGTTATCAGTTCTTCTGGGGGCTTTGGGGCAGTCTAAGACCTCTGTCTTTTGCCCTTAAATTTGTCAAAGAGGAAACTTTTTAGAGAAAGTTTTGTCCTGTATTTTACCCCATATTTGTATGCATTTAAATTGAAACTCAACAGCTGTACTGTTGTGCCTAACTCCCAAAGATCCAAAGATTGATCTTACTCTTCCCTTTGCTATTTATTTAATCATCCCTGGTTTAAATAAGATTTTTCCAGAGTGTGGTCAAAGCATGACTAGTGAAATGAGAAACTGTGGAAATTGTTTCCTGGGGTTATTAAACTGTGTTTTCAATAACATTCAGAATTTGAAGCATAAAGAGTGCATGACTGTCTACACTTTGAAGCATAAAGGATGTATAAGGAATTTGAAGCATAAGGAGTGCACGACTGTCTACAAAATATGAAGAGGGCAAACAGTGTCCCACTCCTCATTCCCAGCTTGCAGTGATGCAGTCAGTCATTAGTGCTGACAGCATCAATGATGACTGCAGGAAATGATTCCACGTCCCAACTAATTTTCATTCTGGACATTATGGTTTGCTTGGCTTAATCCTCATCCTTTTTTTTTTCAGACATACTGCACAATAGTCAAGACTAATCTGGCATAGCATTAACTGAAAATGTTAAAGAGGTATTTTAATACTTTTTTAAACAAACCTAAGTTTAAAACCTATGACAGGCTTTTTGTCACCATCCCTGGAGGTATTTAAGGAAAGATTGGATTCGGCACTTAGTCACATGACTTGGTCCATATATTGCTATTAGGTCATAGGCTGGACTTGATCATCTCAGAGGTCTATTCCAGCCTCAATAATTCTGTGATTCTGTGATGGATCTGTCTATTCAGATATTTTGGAGAACACAGGAAATCCATACGTTCACTCTATGGCCCCTAACACATTGCCACTTTCCATCCCCTTAACATGATATTTATTCATTGCCAATTAAAGCATTGTCATTTCTGCATTCAATCCCTCTATAAGAATGGAAGCAGTAATCTAAACAGGCTGCTAAATTCCAATGACATATTCATTAGGACTGAGTTCAGTACATCTTGGAAATAGAGGCCACATCCAATCTTTTCTTAAAGACCTCCAGGGATGGACAGTCCTTTCCAGTGACTAATCACCCTGTCTGTGAGGAAGTGCTTCCTAATATCTAACCCAAACCTCCCCTGGCACAACTTCATACCATGCCCTCTTGTCCTGTCACAAGTTGCCCGGGGGAAGAGCCTGACCCCCACACATCTGCAACTTCCTTTTAGGTAGTTGTAGAGAGTGATGAGGTCCCCTCTAAGTCTCTTCTTCTCCAGGCTAAGCACCCCCAGCTCCCTCAGCTGCTCCTCATTGGACTTTCCCTCCACGTCCCTCACCACTGTGGTCACCCTCCTCTGGACCTGCTCCAGCACCTCAATATCCTTCCTGAAGTGAGAGGCCCAGGACTGCTCACAGTACTTGAGGTGAGGCCTCAACAGTGCTGAGTACAGGGCAGAATTCCATCCCTAGTCCTGCTGGCCACACTATTCCTGATACAGGCCAAGATGTCATTGGCCTTCCATGCCACCTGGGCACTCTGCTGGCTCATGCTCAGATACTGTCAGCCAGGCTGCTCTCCAGACACTCATGCTCCAGTCTGTAGTGCTGCATGAGGTTATTGCAGGACCAAGTGCAGGGCCCTGCACTTGGCCTTGTTGAATCTCATACCACTGGCCTCAGCCCACTGACCCAGACTGTCCAGGTCCCTCTGCAGCATCCTCCTACCTTCCATTAACTCTATATTTATTTGGTGTGTTTCAGAGGGGACAAGGGTAGAGGTGCCTTTGAATGTGTGCCTCCAGTATCACAGGTGAAACAAAGGATTCAACTGGAAGTGTCCTGTCTCACAGTGCCTATAGATATATATGTCAATATGTATCTAAACATTCTATACATATCAGCTATTTTCTTAACCATATCCTGCCTTCCTCCTCCAAATAGGGTCCCTCTGGCAGGATTTGCCTGACAGAGCAAAGGACTAAGTTGGTATTTGGAGATAAATGTAAGAGAAAGAAGTAAGTTTTAAAGTGTTGGGTGAAACACGCTTTGAAACTTCTGCACACCAGAGAATAAGCTCCACACTATAATTTCTGGTTTAAAACAGAAAAAAAACCCAGCACCTAAATTCACATTGGACCATATGGTGTTGAGTTAAATATGCTTCCTAGTTTTGAGTCAAGAACATATGCACCCAGTGAAGTGGCAGTTGTTATGGAAAATACAACTGTTTTGTTAGTAAATAACATTAGAAAACTACAAACATCCCCTCAAGTGATTTTTTTTCCCTCCTGTAGGCTAGTATGCAGAACAGCCATCATTGTGAATAAGCTTTTAAGGCCAACTGACTTCTAATCACTAGAGGAGCTGGCTAGGTGTGCATGGAAGTTTGCACAAGCCTGCTTGCCTTAGAAGAGATCACATAAATACATTTGTTATACTGCAGGTGGCATTTTAATGTTTAAATTCCACTTTTTTTTGAGAGAGAAATGCTCCTGCATTCTAGCAGAGAGGAGCAAGAGAAACAGCTCCTTTTTGCCAGATGCATTTGCTCATTTGATCCAGTTTTTCTTGTATGTTTATAATCATGATAAGCATCCTGCCAGGAGAAAGCTAAGTCAGCTGTTTGCCTTCACTTATTGTACTCAAGTGCTAGTGCTCTGTGCTAGGCACTGGTGAATGAGTGTTCTCTAGCCTCCTTGCAAACTGGTGACAGTGTAAAATCTGTTAATACTAGGTGACAGCTCTATGAGGGGTGGGGGGATGGACATAGAGCTCCTGGTGTAAGAAATCAGGCAAGAAGGGAAGAGACCAGCATGGCTGAATCGAGACCTGCTGGTCAAGCAAAAAGGCAAGAAGGAACTGCACAGGCCTCTGGGTTGGAACAATCCTCATTCTCAATATGGGCTGGGGGAGGATATGATAGAGAGCAGCCCTGCCAAAAAGGTCTTGGGGGCACTGGTGGACAAAAAGCTGGATGTGAGCCAACAATGTGTATATATATCACCAGAGAGGTGATTCTACCACTTTACTCTGCTCTGGTGAGACCTCAGCTGGAGTACTGTGTGCAGATCTGGAGCCCTCAATGTAGGAAGGACATGGACCTGATGGAAAAGGTTCAGAGGAGGGCCATGAAAATGATCAGGAGGTTGGAGCACCTCTGCTATGAGGACAGGCTGAGGGAGCTGGGGTTGTTCAGCCTGGAGAAGAGGAGGCTCTGGGGAGGCCTGATAGCAGCCTGCTAGTACCCGAAAGGGCCTCAGTACTAATCACACCATGGGACATGGAGTGGCAGCAGCCTCATCTATGTTAGGGTGCTGAATCCAGCATGTTGTATTATCCTTTGACATATTCAACCTTCTGTTTTTTTTTTTTTTTTTTCTCACCCACCATTCATGTTAGAAGCCCAATGCCAAGACAGGCTTTCACGTGCAGCAAACATTTGATGACTGCACGTTTTGGTCGTGCCAGACTCTATTTCAGGTACATATACCCCTTTCTGAATCCATGCCATTACAAGCAACTATTTAAAAGCCCATCCTGCTGTGTGCTGAAGGGGTCTGCTGCAGCATATGGATGCTGGACAGACTTATGTAGGTACCAAGAAAATTAAACTTTTTCTTATCTCACAAGCCACTGACCAGGAACAGAGAGCACAGAAATGGGCTTGAGACAGCTGTGAGTCTCCACAGCCCATGCTCAACTCTCCATGGGGTGGAATGACTGCCTTCTCTCCATTAACCTTGACAGCAGAGAGATTGGACATGTGGCAGCTGCCTTGACAAATATCTTGATCACGGTGCTTAATCTTTCTTTGGCGGTCTTTGCAAGCAATGAAATACGACTCCTATCTTCAAGATTGACAAGATCTTGGAAAACTCAAACTAATTGGTAACACCCAAGTCTGAAACCTCTGGAAAAGTGTTTTTATGGCAGAATATCATATATGTAAGTAAAAAATTCCTCGTCACTGGTAGGACACTCTAAGTGCTACTCTAATCTCTGCTGAGGGCAGTTGTTTCAGTGATGCCTTTATTGACCTTCCTTTCATTTTTGCAAACCTTACTCAGGTCTTTGGTTTTATAATTCCCCCTCTGTACTGTAATATGGCTGCATTTGAATCTATGAGATGATATTTGGTGAATGGCTGATCTCTAGCTAACTGGAGTGTTCTAGTCAGCATTTTAGCTTTTGTATGAATAAAGCATGAATCTGCCTTCAAGGTTCTGTGAAATTGTGACCATAATATTTACAAAACATCTCTGGCTTCTTTCACATCTTTGCTATCTTTTGCCCAAAAGAGGGCAGTCTATACCTGACTTTCTTCCAATTATTTTTTAATCTTTCCCCCCCTTCTTTCTTTCAATCATTAATTACACAAATAGTGGAGCCATCTTTTTTTTTTTTTTTTCTTTTTACAGTTCAAAACGTGCAAAGCTCCTTGTTCTCTAATAAGAATCATTCACAAAGCAGGGAAAAAAAAACAAAAGCATTTGCTGCAATTCAGTAAACACTGAAATACTTTTCCTTTGTAATTTTCCCCTGCAAATAAAAGACAGGAGAATGCTCATGGCTTGACCTGTATTGCTAACATGCAAACAGTTTCATTGATGAAATAGCGTTTGTCCTTTTCATTAGTGGAAGGATAAAATCATCCATTGGCACCATTGTGGTAGTTTTAGCCTTGAATTTTTTTCACAGATCTTGAGCAGAGAAGTAGTAAAATCTAAATAAATCACTATTGGGTGTAAAAAGGAAAATAAAGATAATTCTAAACAATTCCTTTGGAGAAATATCTACCATAAGATTAGTTGTACCAAATCAATTCCTCTCCTCCCCTCTCCTCAAGATTCTGGAAGGCCACAATAAGGTCTCCTTGGAGCCTTCTCTTCTGCACACTGAACAGTCCCAACTCTCTCAGTCTGTCCTCATAGGAGAGGTTCTCCACCCTCTGATCATTTTCGTGGCCCTTCTCTCGACATGTTCCAGCACCTCTAGATCCTTCTTGTAATAGAGGCTCCAGAACTGGATGCAGTACTTCAGGTAGGGTCTCACTAGAGCAGAGTCGAGGGGGACAATCACCTCCCTTGACCTGCTGGCTATGCTTCTCCTGATGCAGTGCAGGATAGGATTTTCATTCAGGGCTGCATCTGTAGTCATAGCTATATATTTTTTATTTGATTCAGTTTGAATATTTGCAGATCCAACTCCTAGGAAGGCAACTAAAGGAAAACAAGGAGGACAGTTATTTTTATGCAAAGGAGCAAGTTCTTAGCTCTTAATACTTCAAAAAACGTCAAACCAAAAATTCAATTCCTTGTATTATATCTGCTGACTTTACATATTTTGAACACTAATGCTGCCTTATTATCTGCTTTTTCTCATTTCCTAGGGTCAGGTTCTACACACCACTGCAACTATTTGAGCCTACTCAGTTTCCATTTAATTGTATATATTTTAAATCAGCTCTGGATGGGTCTCTGCTTGCTTTTCCATTTGACAGTCCGGTAGTCAAACCTCTCCTGTGACGAATGTAGGTGAAGAAATGCCATGTATTCAAAAGGTGGGTTTTTATTCTTAATGAAAAAGCCTTTTGACATCAGAGATGGTATTTGTCACCAAGAAACTCACATATGTTTATGTATAAAGGTATACATGCTTTAAAAAGAGCATTCAGGAGCTGCAAAAAGATTTTCAGAACTGCAGACATATCTCTGGCTGCTCAGCTACCTTTGAAATTTGACTCCAGGATACTCCAGTTCAAGCATCTTTACATGGATCTCAGTTGAAGCACCTGAGGCTTTGTGATCTCTTCAGAGATGCTGTGCCTGTGTCAAAAGGATATTAGATCCTGAGCCCAACATGACTGCAGCTAAATGAGATAATTTGCAAATTAATCACACAGCATTACCGCTCACCATATGTGCAGAGAGTCTCACTTTCTCTATGGTCATAGACTTCTCTACGTTCCCTCATGGAGTGTCAACACTGTAGACAGTTTAATTTTTAAGTCTAGAATTTCTATCCCAAACATACATATTGTCATTTATCTGAATAGTCCTGGAACAAAGTACCTTACACTAGGAAAAACTTAGAAAGTAGTTGAATGGTTGTAACTTATGTGCATATATACATACACACATAGACATAAATATATATAGAATCATAGAATCACAGAAATATGCAAGTTGGAAAAGACCTTGAGGATCACCAAGTACAACTATTAATCCTACTATGCAAGGTTCACCCTTTAACCATATCCCCAAGCACCACATCCAAACCACCTTTAAACACATCCAGTATTGGTGACTCCACCACCTCCCTGGGCAGCACATTCCAATGCCTGACCACTCTTGCTGAGAAAAAATGTTTCCTAATGTCCAGTCTAAACCTATCCAGTTGCAGCTTGAAGCCATTCACTCTTGTTCTATCACTAATTATATGTGAGAAGAGACCAACACCAGCCTCTCCAGAACATCCTTTCAGGTAACTGGAGAGAGCAGTGAGGTCTCCCATCAGCCTCCTCTTTTTCAATCAAACCATCCCCAGATCCTTTAGTTGCTCTTCATAAGATTTATTCTCCAGGCCCTTCCCCAGCTTCATTGTCCTCCTCTGCACTGGCTACAGCACCTCCACATCTCTCCTGTATTGAGGTGCCCAAACTGAACACAATACTCAAGGTGTGGCCTCACCAGAACTGAGTACAAGGGGACAGTCACTTCCCTACTCCTGCTGGCCACAGCATTTATAAAACATATACATATACACACACACATATATACACATACATACATACATATACACACACACCTCTCCCTAAACCCAAAACGAATTCCAGAAACTGTGCAAATTTTGTCAATAGATTTTTTTTTTCCACCCGGTAAGGCTATTTTCTGTGAGAAATAAAAGTTGTTTATGTAATAAAGCAAACATTTGGAATGGAAAACAAGAAACATACACAATCACTTTTATTGTCTATCTTCTGTAGCACAGGCCTTTGAAATTCCTAGCAATGAATAAAGCCTGTATGAAGCATGGAGAAAATGAGTCAGTGATCAAACAAGATGGTTTTCTCTATTTAAAAAGTTTTGTGAAAGGCTGAATTTGTTATGTGCATGCTTAAGATACTTAAAGCTTGCACCTAGATATTTTCTTAATATTATCAAGTGAGGATAAGGAAAGATGTGTCAGTGAAAGTGAAATCAACTCAGGTAAACACTGTCATTTATTTTAAAGGGACACTGGTTTATATTCATTTGTAAATACAGAATCATAGAATTGTCAGGGTTGGGAGGAACCTCAAGGATCATCTAGTTCCATCCCTCCTGCCATGGGCAGGGACACCTCACACTAGATCAGGTTGCTCACAGCCACATCCAACCTGGCCTTAAAAACTTCCACCACCTCCCTGGGCAACCTGTTCCAGTGTCTCACCACCCTCATGGTGAAGAAAGCGTTCCTAATGTCTAATCTAAATCTACCCCCTCTAGCTTGGATCCACTCCCCCCAGTCCTATCACTACCCAACACCCTAAAAAGTCCCTCCCCAGCTTTCTTGTAGCTCCCTTCAGATACTGGAAGGCCACAATAAAGTCTCCTCAGATCCTTCTCTTCTCCAAACTGAACAATCCCAACTCCCTCAGCCTGTCTTTACAGGAGAGGTGCTCCAGACCTCTGGTCATCCTCATGGCCCTTCTCTGGACACATTCCATCACATCCATATCTTTCTTGTAATGCATGGTCCATCAAGCTGATGCAGAAAAAGAGACAATAAGTTAAATGAAACAACCCAAGGTAGCTGTATCTAACATTCAAGAAGCTGGAGTTACAGTATTTTGAAAACCAAAAAACAAAAAAAAGAATCAGTTCAAACATACTGTAGAAAAGATTTCAGATGTTACAAAAGGAATTGCATCAGGCCTTTTGTGATAAAGAATATTGCACCTGTTCATCTGGAAAAGTGATTCAAACCTGAGGAATGAGGCCTCAGTAGGGCACATTTTGCTTAAAATTAGTCACATGCAGGAATGGTTTTCTGCAATGGAACTGTGTAGGAAACTTAGCTTGAATTACCCTCTGTTAGCAGTATTAACCCTGTGGGATACATTACTGGGCAAAGTGGTTTTAATAAACCATGTGGTTTTAATAAATAATGTGAAGATAAGGATTCTAAAGGAGAGTATTGAGCAAGCAAAAATCTTGGAAATTGGCATAAAAAATAATGACTTTTTCTTTTTTTTTTCAAGAACATTTGATTCAGCTGTAAAGAAAGCTCTGAGCACTGCTGACAGTTCAATACCATCTTAGTACCACTGTCATTAGAACAAATTACCTTGCTGTAGATATGCCATTGCATGCAGTGTTCAAACATAGTCCTCCCAGAAGTTTTCACTTAAAATATAATAAACAAAAATGGATGTGACTCTATTTTGTTCAAGCTGATTGTATGCCACGACTCAGTGTGTAAGAAACAAGAAATCAGGAATACTGGATATTACTTTCACTGTGGGTGATCAAAATACTATTTAGTCCTTTTGTAATTATGATATATTAGGGAAATTCAGGTTCAGACTCTGCAACACCCAGCTGAATGGTTAGACTAGTTACAGTACACTGAGCTATAGAAGAAATCATAAAAGGGAACAGTTTAAAACATGCTAGCAAGAGTTTTCATTGGTAATGTATTCAACCAAATTTGCTGTTAAATAGCCACAGGTGTGAAGGACATTAAAATGTAATTAGGGTGACAGCTCAATGCAATTGTTACACATTACACCTTAGGGCTATTCTTACTATTTACTTTAGAGATATTTATGCACCTGAGCCCCCACTTCTAAAAGAGAGGAGGTTAAAGCAGGAGCCACCAAGCCAAACAGCGAAGAGAAGATGAGTTCTAAACACAATTGGTGAGAATTGTATTGAGTGTAGACATTGGTTCCTTCATGTTCTCACACATACATTTTCCACTATAGGAAGAAATCAAAATGCAGTTCCCCACAGACTGGTGAACACAGCTGGGCTTTGACTAGTCTCCTGGGATGTTAATCACTTGCAAATTCTCAGCTGTTAATGTGAATAGAAAGTAAATAAACAAATCTTTTCCTCAGAACTCAGTTTCTTTACTTTTCTCAGAAATTATTCTGCAGAATGCAATTGTCTCATTGTCAAATGCCGCAAGCAGTGTGTAATGTTGCTCCTCCAGGTGTGTATGTTTGTGGGAACACCTCCACCAGCTCTGGCCTGTCTGTTACCCTGCCTAGAGATGGTGCTCCTGGAGATTTTGCCTTGGAAGCTGGTGCCCTGGTGCTTGGAGATCAAGATAACAGATGGAATGTCACAGGTTTGGTGTGACTGCCTGTGGGAGAGGGGCCAGTGTGCTTCTGTGTCTGAGGTTAATTTCAGTGCTTGCAGAACAGTGGTCTGAAAATGTCAGTCCAAAGTAAGAGGTTGGTTTTCCATGCCTTGGGAAGTTCTGAGCTTCTCCAGGGACTTCTCTGGACATGGTTCCTGCTTTCCTAGGGCTTAGGACGTGTCTAAAGCTGGGGTTCTGCACTTCACATGCTGGCCTTACTTCACGTGTCAGAGAAGCAGAATTTCCTGTCCCTGCCCGTGGCAGGGGGGTTGGAACTGGATGATCCTTGAGGTCCCTTCCCACACTCACAATTCTATGATTTTATGATTCTTAGGAAACCTTAATGTTGTGGGTTAGATTTGCCCTGCCCCCCAACAAATCAGAGATTTACCCCGGAATAAATTTGTCACACTAGCTCAGAATTTTGAAAGCAAAATTAAGTTATATTTACAAAAAGGGAACTAAATAGAAAAGTGTAAAAGGCAATAAACATATACAGGGTGTATTTACATATATTCACAATTCAACAACCTCAGAAACACTCTCTTCTACAAACTCAGCTCCCCCACCCCCAAAGGAGGTTGCATGGAGCTACCCTGCTTCTCCCTGACCCCCCTTCTCTCTTGTACCTCAGACACAGAGTCAAAACAAAGATTATTCCAGCTAGATCAAGGTCAGAGAGAGAAGCAAGTTGTAAGCAGAGAGAAGTGACTGGGTGAAAATAGAACTATCTGTGGTACAGAATATAAGATGATGAGATGATATAAACTTATCTTGCATTATCCTGTGTCCAGTCCCTAAAATTGTTTATTCTTTAGACTCCAAGTCTCTGGAAAAATCTTATTATTCTTATTCTTATTCTTATTCTTATTCTTATTCTTATTCTTATTCTTATTCTTATTCTTATTCTTACTCTTATTCTTACTCTTATTCTTATTTTCTTTTCTTATTCATTTCTTCTTATTCTTATTCTTATTCTTATTCTTATTCTTATTCTTATTCTTATTCTTATTCTTATTCTTATTCTTATTCTTATTCTTATTCTTACTCTTATTCTTATTTTCTTTTCTTATTCATTTCTTCTTCTTCTTATTCTTATTCTTATTCATTTACAGTTCATGTTTAAGTTAGGCACAGCTCTAAACTCCAGCCCCTTCTCCAACATGTGCCACAGTGAATCAGAAACTGCAAAAAGTAGTGGGATTATAAAGATAACAAGCTAATAAAGTACAGGTACAAAGGAAAAAAAAAAACAATAAAATTCTTGTACCCTCAAAAATTGGAGAAATAGAGACTACAGAAAGCCTGTTAGTGACTAGACTGTGGTTATTGATTTTACATGGAGGGCAATCAAATTCAGTGCTAAATCCATTTCAGAGACAATTCTGTTTGAAGAGCAGACAAGTGTAACAACACACTCCTCCTGTCTCCCCTTGGCATGTAGTACAACTACATCAGCTCTTAACGGACAAAGGCTGGCCTGGAGCTAAGGACAAGGAATTCAAAGACTTTAGCTTGATCTGAGTCACAAACTGCGCACTTAGGTTCAGAGAAAAAAACCCTATAAACTCTAATACGATCACTTGCACACTCACTGAAAGATATCAGGCTCTTAGACTGGGACACACAGAAATTCCTAGAGAAATCTGGTCCTGATGTATACACATATCTTGCAACTGAAGTTCAGCAGGTGGAGGTGGCTTAAGTCTACCTTACTGCCTTGTGTGGAAAAGTAATGTTGGGTATAATGCTGTCAAAATACATGCAAGTACCACAAAGAGCCAGCTGAAGAGCAGTCAGAGAAAAAGCCACCTCTCCATGTAGCAGCTGGAAATGGACTTTCTTTGTGTGGCAGTTTTAGTTTGATGCCTAGGAAATTTTCCACAGATTGAGCACAAAGTGATAGAATGTAAATAAATTACCATTGGATGTAAAGGGAAATTAATAATAAGGTCTAAATAATGACATTGCTCTGACAACTAATATAATGTTAATTATGTAAATTTTTTCTCAGCTCTTTGCTCTAGCAGATACCAGCTGATTACCTCTGCTGGCTTGCTGACCTCGGCTGTGTTCCTTTGTTGTGGCTAAGTACTAACAAGCTACTCTCTGCTTCTGGCCTGGACCATTCTATGATTCTGCGTTGCAGCTGTAATGTAAGTGCTAACTTTGGAAGTGCCACAACAAAAGCATGCACTGTATCAAGGAAGCTTTCCTTTGCCTTGAAAAATACCATCTTGATTTTACGCTGGTGTTTATAGTGAATCAGAATCACGCTGATCTGCTCGTGACTTTGTCAGTTTACTCACTGGTTCATTAGACAACTTGTTTTGGAGGTGCAATTTCCTCTTTCTCAGAGGAAAATGGGCCTTGTCTGAAGCAATCCAAATGGTCATAAAAAGCCAGCCAGGAAAAGAAGAGTTCTTTTTGTTTGAAAATAAAAGTGTAATGTCCCCTTGCCAATAATAAAATTTAATGAAAAGTAATTAGTAGAAGAAATAATTTTCAATAAAGGCAGCAATATTCTATTAAGTCATAGCTGATAGCTCAACAGAACTGTGTTTTATATTCAATATTCAGGTCCATGACAAAGAAATGACACAGTTTCTGTCAGACATTGTATGATTTATTTGCCATGAACACTCAGCAGTGGCTGGTGGTATCTTTTCTGTGACAGGATGAAAATTAAACTCTAGGCTTTCTGTGGATACAATTGCCAAAGCACTATCAACCATGAAGATGTCTGTTGGATCTTAACTCTGATGGTGATTAACATCCTGTGACAGAACATAGTCATCCTTTATTTCATGGTTTCATTTGGAAGTGCTGTACAAATGAATAATAAATAGACCTTTCAATTAGTGGCTTATCAGTTGCTAGTGCCTACTGGGTTGATAGACTAGCCATAATCATGGTTTATGTGCATCTACTGATGTGAAGTAGCTATCCATGAAATATCACATTCCTGTCTGAAATAAGGAAATATAAAGACATTAGGGGTGATTAGATAGGTCATGCTGCATGAGGCTCTTCTTGCCAAAGCTGGCAGCACTGTTGCCCTACATCTTCTGTTGCAGGCACAGAATCATAGACTTGTTAGGGTTGGAAGGGACCTCAAGGATCATCTAGTTGCAACCTCCTTGCCATGGCCAGGGACACCTCACACTAGATCAGGTTGCTCAGAGCCACATCCAGCCTGGCCTTAAAAACCTCCAGGGGTGGGGCTTCCACCACCTCCCTGGGCAATGTGTTCCAGTGTCTCAACACTCTCATGGTGAAGAACTTCTTCCTAACATCCAGTCTGAATCTTACCATTTCTAATTTTTTTTTCTATTTCCCCTAGTCCTATCATTAGCTGACACCTGATCATGGTGCTTAAGAGCATTTTACAGGCCTCAGGTGACTCATCCTCAGTTTGACTTAAGCTGATCAGCCTTTCCTGCCACTTTTTTTTTTTTTCCTATTTCCCTTTGTGCTAGTTCCGTCTTTAAATGTTCAAAGAACATGGCCCATTACACTTGATTACTATGAACCTCTTGCAAGTCTTCTTTCAGTAGAAAGCAATGAAAATATTACCTTATGGTGCTAGAATAGAAAATTAAATATTGTTAAAAAAACAGAGAAAGAAAAGAGACAGGAAAAACAAACTCACTAAGGTAAGTACTGTAAAAAAGAAAAGAAGAAAAAAAAGACAAGAAGACTGCAAATCTTTTGAAGTTGAGCTTTAGACAAGTATGAATCATTTGCATTTTTAGCCTCAAACATGTCATTTCTCACAGTTTTTACATCTGATTACAGCTGCAAAAACCTTACAGGCTCAGTTTAAAAAATCTGTTCTAACATTTAATTTTATTTTACTTATTTTTGGTTTATCTATTTTATTTATTATTTTATTTTATTATTTCATTTTAATTTAATTTTATTTTAAAATAATTTTATTATTTTATTACTAATTCCTTTAAAGTTTATTATTTTATATTATTTTATTTTAGGTTTAAAATTTATTTTATCCTATTATTGTATTGTAATTTTATTATATTATTTTATTTTCCTTTATTTTATTTTTCTTTATTTTATTTTTTTCTTAGCTAACTACAGATAGATATGGGGGGAATTTTAAAGGTGGGAATTAGTATTTGGCTTTGATCCCTAAATTTTTATTCTGCTGCTTTTCAGGAGTTTGTTAGATATAAATGCTAACTGCTCAAATGCATTTTCAGCTAGACTTATTTTACTTGGTGAAATGAATCCTAAGTTTTAAGTCAGTTTTATCAATAGGAGAGAGGTTCACTATTTCCCTTTCAGCAAGGGAATCTGGCTATATAAATGTTATACATTTTAATTTTCTTTTTATGTTCCTGACTTTGTGCTTTCAGTGGTGCTAGTTTCTATGCCTCACATTGCTCCTGATAAAGGACTAGGTTGACACTAATATGCTTTTTGTCCCTGAGCTGAACGATGAAGTCCTTCTATGTGCTCAGTGGAGGGCAGATAAGTGGAGCACCCCTGGACTACATATGACTGGCTGCTGACTAGAAACCAAGGAAAGCAGCACCTAAATTCTGCCTACCTCACAAGCCCCACCACCTGTTGATTGCAAAGACTGAATCTACATTACTATTTTGATTTAGATCTGGATTGTCCTTTTGAAACAAATCTGATCAAGTCCATATAATCAGAGTATCACAGTACATTAGAAGTAGGAAAGGACCTCCAGAGATCATCAGATCCAATGCCTCTGCCAAAGCACAGTCATCCAGGGTAGTCCACACAGGAATACATCCATCTGGGTTTTGAAAGTCTCCAGAGGAGACTCCAGAACCATTCTGAGCGGCATGTGCCAGTGCTCTGTCACCCTCACTATAAAGAAGATTCTCCTCATGCTGAGGTGAAATCTTCTATGTTCAGGCATGTACCTGTTGTTTCTTGTCTTGTTATTGTGCACTGCCAAAGAGAGCTTGGCCCCCTTCACTTGACACCAGCCCCTCAGATATTTATAGACATTGATCCGATCCCCTCTCAGTCTGCTCAAGTCTAAACAGCTCCAGATTTCTCAATCTCTCTTCATAGGAGAGTTGCTCGAGTCCCCTGATCATCCTTGTGGCTCTCCGTTGGACTCTTTCCAGCAGGTTCCTGTCTCTCCTGAACTGGGGAGCCCAAAATGGGACACAGTATTCCAGGTGTGGTCTCATCAGGGCAGAGAAGAGGGGGGAGAAGAATCTCCCTAGACTTGCTAGACACTTTTCTTGATGCACCCCAGGATACCACTGGCTTTCTTGGCTGCAAGAGTACGTTGTTGTCCCATGGAGAATTTTCTGTCCACTAGGACTCAAGGTCTTTCTCCGTGGAACTGCTTACAAACAGGGCAGCCCCTAAGTGGTACTGGTGCCTGCAGTTATTCCTCCCCAAATGCAGGACCCAGATGCAGATGATTTTTTTTTCCACACATTTAAGAGCAGGTTTGGAGAAATGGGCTCCTTTAAGATAGAATAGACCAGATGATGCATTACAGGATTGCACCTCATGCATTTCTGTCACTAATGTACATTCAGCCTGTGGGAACTGGTTACAGCTAGAGTGATGCAGAAATCCCAAGATAATTATAATGTGGATATTGAGTCCCCAGCATTGTGTCTCCCACTCTTTTTGTTTCTTGTGTCTTACTACTGCAGACAGACAAACTTGGTACTCAGTTCTTTGTCAGCAACTTGGTTAGTACAGATAAGAGAGAAATCGTCAATTACATACATATATATGTATATTTATGATGAAAGTAGACTTGTATTTTAAACCTGTATTATGGCTAATGGACATGATTTTGCCACAGGAGTGAAGACAGGTGAGTGAGAGGTAGTCAAAGAAATTGTGTCTGCAAAGCTGGTGGCAAAGAAATTGAGGATTATTATAGTGAATAATTTGCTTTCTTTCTAGATTAATTCATGGTCTGTGATTTATAGTCATTTATAGGCTGGCCAAAGTTTGTACAGTCAACACATTGTACAAGTGCAGCCTTGCTTCTCTGGGGACATTTTATTCTGTAGGATATTGTTGGGAGCTGGGGCTGTTCAGTCTGGAGAAGAGTAAGCTGAGGGGAGACCTCATCATTCTCTACAGCTACCTGAAGGGAGGTTGGAGTAAGGAGGGGGCAGACTCTTCTCCTTGGCGACAAGTGACAGGACTAGGGGAAATGGTTTCAAGCTGTGCTGGAGGAGATACAGGATGGATGCTGGGAAATACTTCTTCAGAGAGGGTTATCAAACATTGGAAAGGTCTGCCCAGGGCAGTGATGGAGTGACCATCCCTGGAGGTGTTTAAGCAGCATGTGGACATGGTTTAGTGTTGACCCTTCAGTGTTGGGTCTAAGGTCAGACTGGATGATCTTTGAGATCTCTTCCAAACAGATATTTCCTGTGATGCTATGTTTTCCAGCCTTCTACAAATGAAGTTCTAGCAGTAAGACCTCTATTACTACACTGGCAGAAACCTTGTTACCAAAGTTAATTCTAGCTCCATAACAGTTTCCAGCTTTACTTCCCACATTCACAATGAATTATGATTCAGTTCCCATTTAACCGATCTAGGTTCCTATGTAATCCTTTCAGCAGTTCTTCATCTTCTGAAATGGATTATTCTGACTGTAAGAGAGCATACATAGCATTACCATACATTCCCAGGACAGTGCTGGGAGGCTTGTACCCAGAGTAAGGTTTACACAGCTTCCCATGGCTTATGCATGAAAAGATCCCAGATATTTTCTGGGCCATGTATGCCACAACAACAGAAAGAAAGCTTCTCTCCTGTTGGGTTGAACTGTTAAAAAAGATAGGAAGGTGTACTCTTAACATAGCAGCATCATGTTAAGTTGAAGCAAGGATGAAGCAAAAGTACTAAAAACATGCACTAGCAATCAGGAAGCATATGTTAGGCATAGAGCAAACACATTTTATTTATTTTATTTTATTATTTTTATTTTATTTTATTTTATTTTATTTTATTTTATTTTATTTTATTTTATTTCATTTTATTTTACTTCATGAGTGTGTGCAAAGAGTCTCTGAGATCTTTCAGTAGTTTTTAATATGTGCTGAAGCAGCTAGGTGATAAAGACTGAAACACTGAGAAGAGGAAATGTGAAGAGATTCCATAATCTTTAGAACTATTACTTGTCAAGAGTCCTTAAAAGAGAAGAGATGGGAATTGGCTATAACTTGTGTTAGCATAGGTGCAATTGAAAGCAATATTATTAGCATACAAATTGATACTGTCCAAATGCATTCATTTTGGTTGGAGATAATGGCCAGGACTCTTTGCAAAGGAAGAAAAACTGATGTCCTAGCATAGCAGCGGAAGCAAATAAGTAATTTATGCCACAAAAGACAATGTTGCAGAAATTTGACTGGCAAAATGATGGATTTATAAGTAATCTTGATGCTGATTTGAGAAGTTTCGAAGTACAATTTCTTTGTTCATCTGTCCTAATACAAAAGTACTTTCTGTTCAGGCACTTGTTTCTCTCAAAGGTTAGATTTGGACACACTGTCAGAAAAGAGAACATCGGAGAGGTGGATCAGGATCATTAAGAATTTTTTTGGAGGGGTTAACTTTAAGCTCTATATTCATGGCATGAGGACACCTGCAGGTTTTAATTTTGCCCTTGCACAGTGTGGTGGGTTGAAATTTACACCCCAACTAACTTGGAGAAAATACCCCCAAAATAAAATTTGCCAGACCAGCTCATGAAGCTATATTTACAAGCACACTACAATCTAGAAATATGAAATGCAATGGATATGTACAAAATATACAATATTTACATATATCTACAGCTTACAAACACGGCCCTCCAGTGGCTCCCCCCAGACCCCAGAGAAAACCAGGGGGCTACCAATAGCTTTCTCCTCCCTGTTCCCCTCCCCGACCCCCCAGCAGGGAGTAGCTTGTCAGTACTTAGCCACAAGAAGAATGCAGCCAAAGTCAGCAATAGCCAAGCAAAAGATATCAGCTGGTACCTGCTAGAGTGAAGAAACCAAAAACAGAGTTAGTTTATACAACTAATTTTATCATAGAATCATAGAATCAACAAGGTTGGAAAATACCTCAGAGATCATCAAGTCCGACCTATTACCTAACACCTCATGACAACTAAACCATGGCTTCAAGTGCCACATCCAATCCTTTTTTGAACACCTCCAGGGATAGTGACTCCACCACCATTCTGGGCAGCACATTCCAATGGCAAATTACTCTTTCTGTGAAGAACTTTCTCCTCACCAGAAACCTAAACTTCCCCTCGCACAGCTTCAGACTGTGTCCTCTTGTTCTGGTGCTGGTTGCCTGGGAGAAGAGACCAACCCTCACCTGTCTACAACCTCCCTTCAGGCAGTTGTGGAGAGCAATAAGGTCTCCCCTGAGCCTCCTCTTCTCCAAAATAAACATCCCCAGCTCCCTCAGCCTCTCCTCACAATGCTTATGTTATTTATCAGACCAAAGGGATTATTTAGACCTTATCATTATTTTACCTTTTACATCCAAAGATAATTTATTGGCATTCTACCACTTTCTACTCAATGTGTGGAAAATGTTCCTAGGCATCAGCCTAAAACTGCCACACACAGCCAGAGCAGTACCCCTGCCCAGCAACAACGTGTACTAATACTTATCCAAAAGGAAGAATCTCAATGTGAACCAACTAACTGAGCCATCAAGAGCTCTGAGTGCCTCTTTGAAACGCTGAATTAACCCTCATTAACCAGTTAGGGGAGCCTCTGTGGGACTGTTCAAAAGCTTAAACACTGGGCACAAGTCTAAGTATCTTGCTGAACACAGCCTAAATGAGTAGCTAGACAGTGCTTCTTGATCAGAGCCATGGTGGTGTGAGATAGATGTTTCCACAGTTAAGCAAATTCCACACAGTATGGCGCTGTGGGAACTTTGCAGTGTGAAGAGAGTATTGCTTCTGGGTGTTTACAATAAACAGTAATGTGAGCTCTATTAGGCATCCAGGTAGAGGGAAAAAAATAAACTCTGTGTGAAGATTATCTGGATAATTAAATTATTAAGTAAGCATTATGCAAGGCAGGGAGAGGGGGTTGTTATTAATGCTAATATAAAATTTTGACTGCAGCAAGTGCCAGGTGCCTTTATTCCCCTCCAGCAGATGATTATCTCTTGATAAATCAAATTCCCTTTGGTGGCCTTATTGCAATGTCAGAACAGGCATATTATTAACAACACTGTGTAGATCTATATTGGAAAAGACAGAGCTCAGCAGCTGAATAGAACCTGCTGCTGAGCTGCATAAATCTCATGGATCAGTGTTACCACTCAGAGTATTAGCCAGGACTCTCCTGTGGCCTATTCACCTTTGGAACATGAATTTCCAAGGTTTACTTTCAGGGCATATTCTGGTGGGTAAATCTTCCTGAAACTTCACTTAAGGCTAGAAAATTCGACTGTCTGAGAAGCTAACAATAGCCACCTTCTTCTCATCCTCAGACACACCTTTTGGCCCACACTGGGCTCTGTTCAAATGTACTGATAAATTTGGCTCCTCAGGACAGACAGGAGCTCCATAAAGCAAAGCCTGCAGTTGTGCAAGGTGTACATTTCAGTGGAAAGAGGCTGCCTACTAAGCCTACATTTGAGGAGGCAGCATCAGGCTTTTCTAGCCTGACAAGCATCACACCACCAGAGCCCTCTGTTCTAGCTAGATGTCTGACCTTGTCTTCCATCCTTGTAGCTGTGGGGACTCTGGTGAATGGAGAAGTATTGTAGGGAGAAGAGATGGGAGAAAGTTTCTTGCAGTATAGAGGAGGGTTTAAAGAGAAGTGCCTGATTCCCCTAGAATCATCATATAGCTGGATAGAGGCAGCATTTCCTCTATGGCACAGCCACTGCTCAGTCCCCACCTTGGCTTCAGGGAGCTGTGCTGGGAATCTCCCTTTCTGCCTAGGCACCAGGGCTATCTAGTTATGTCAGGTACAGATGCCAGCAGGTTCATCTCTCAATTCTGGGCAAAACTCAGGGCATTTCACTGGGTCTTTAATACTGATTAAAAAGGCACACAGTTTGATTGTGTTTGGAAGAATATTGCTGGCATCACTGTTTCTCTCTTCTCACCAGAGAAAACTAAACCTTAAACTAATTTCATCATAGATTAATCTGCTCTAGTGTACTGGCGTGATGTGTTTATATAGTGATATGGAATACTTCTTCCATGTTTAGTGAGTATAGGCATGCAGCTTTGTACATATAAAAATACTACAGAAATAAGTGTGAAAACCAAAAAGGGTCTTATTTTAGTTTTAATTTATACTCAATGTCAGGAGGTATGGTTTCCCAGGAACAGTTATGTTTCAGCTATTTGAAGCCATCTGAGAGCCAGCTGTGTGCCCACAGTCTCTCAAGGGTGTGATTATTTAATGATAAAACTCATTTTCTGCAGTGGCTGCTGATTACTATTGCAAAAAAAAATATTGTAACATAAACTGAAGTGGTGAATTTTTCAGCTGAAAGAAGACAGGGTTTGCTATTCAGAATATTGAGCAGCCTTTTCAGTAGAACTGTGCTAAGTCCCATGAAACAACATCACCTGTCAAAATGCTTGGCTGAAGTACAGAATCCAATTTATCTCATAATGGTAAATTCTCTGCCTGAAACTATTCACAGAAATCGCACAATTAACCAGGTTGGAAAAGACCTTCAGGATCATCAAGTCCAACCTATCATCCAACACCATCTAATCAACTAAACCATGGCACTAAGTGCCTCATAGGTTGGACTTGGTGATCTCAAACCAATCTGAATAATTCTGTATTCTGCATTTCACCTTAACATGAACAGAAACTTCTTTACAGTGAGGAGCACTGGGACAGGTTGCCCAAAGAGACTTTCCAAACCCACCTAGATGCATTCCTGTACAGACTACCCTAAGTGATCCTGCTTTGGCAGGGGGGTTGGACTTGATGATCTCTTGAGGTCCCTTCCAACCTCTAACATTCTGTGATACTGTGATCCAGTCTTTTTAAAAACACTTCCAGGGATGGTGACTCCACCACCTCTGCATGGCATCCCATTCCAATGACCAATCACTCTTTCTGTGAAGAACTTCTTCCTAACATCCAGTCTAAACTCCCCCTCTTATGCAGAGCAACTGAAGGAGCTAAAACTGTCACATGCGGCTGTTTAGTCTGAAAAAGAGGATTCTGAGGGGAGACGTCATTGCTCTCTACAACTACCTGAAAGGATATCATGGAGAGGCTGGTGCTGGTCTCTTCTCACAGGTAACTAGTGATAGAACAAGAGGGAATGGCCTCAAGCTGTGACTGGGTAGACTGGACATTAGGAAGAATTTTTTTCACAGCAAGAGTGGTCAGGCATTGGAATGTGCTGCCCAGGGAGGTGGTTGAGTCACCAACCCTGGATGTGTTTAAAGGTCATTTGGATGTGGTGTTTGGGGATATGGTTTAGGGGTGAACCTTGTAGAGCAGGGTTATTGGTTGGACTTGGTGATCCTGAGGGCCTTTTCCAACCTGAATGTTTCTGTGATTCTGTGAACTGCAGCCCTCAAAAAATTTCAACCAAAAGATAGAGCACAGAGGATAAAGACTTTATCTGGGGGTTATTATTACCATCAGTTTTTATGTAAATGATTCCCCTTGCTCACAAACATGCACACACATGCACACTTTTTCATCCCAATTTAAAACATAATTGCAGCCTTTGACAGATTGCCTTTTTTATTTTTTGCTTGGAATGAATTAAAATATTTAAAGTAGGAAAAGATAGAAAAGAACATTATGTCCCATTAAACTAATCAAGTGTACTAAAACTAACCCCTCCACCCCAAAACCACCTCCCACTGCCATCCACTGCATCAAGATGGCTTATGAATGAACCAACCCACTTGGCACTTTACAAAATGAGGTCATGATAAGTGCATGAAAAGAAATGAAATCAAAGCCCTTTGTAGCTGGCAGGATCCTGGTTTGGTAGCAATGAGTTTAAATCAGGGCAACAAGATCACAAAAGTGCTTCCAAATCCTTACAAGAACAAATTATAGTTTTCTGTTTTCTGTTTCCTGGCTGTCTTTCATAGCTCTAGTGCAAGATGGTTAAAAATACTTCAGTGTTTTCCAGAGGATGCTACAGAGACTGACAGTGTGAGCTGATCCCCAAAACAGATGTGACTTTTGACAGGAGGGTATGTCTAAGGGAAGGTATGGAAGAGAATGCACTGTACGTTCCTTTATAGAATCATAAGAATCATAGAATGGTCCAGGCTGGAAGGGATCTCCAAAGGTCATCCAGTCTGACCTCCCCACATTCAGCAGAGACATCCCCAATGAGATCAGTTTGCCTTGAATATCTCCAGGGATAAGATCCCAACCACTTCCCTGGGCAACCTGTTCCAGTGCTCATAGTAAAGAACTTCTTCCTGATATCCAATCTAAATCTGCCCTTCTCTAGTTGAAAGCCATTGCCCCTTGTCCTGTCATTGCAGGCCTTTGTAAACAGCCTCTCTCCATCCTTCCCGTAGGCCCCCTTCAGGTACTGGAAGGTTGCTCTTAGGTCTCCCCAGAGCCTCCTCTTCTCCAGGCTGAACAGCCCTGGCTCCCTCAACCTGTCCTTGTAGCAGAGGTGCTCTAACCGCCTGATCATTTTCATGGCCCTCCTCTGGACCCTCTCCATCAGGTACATGTCCTTCTTCTACTGAGGTCTCACCAGAGCACAGTAAGGTCTTACCAGATCACCACCTCTTTGGATCTGCTGGCAACACAGCTTTAGAGGCAGAAAATCTTTGATCAATGGTCAAAATCTGTGGCAGCTGAACAGTTCCTTGTTCCTCTTCCCCCGTCCTTTAGAGAGAGGGCAGAAGCTGGACTCAAAATGCAGAAGTCCATCCCTTCTTCAGGACGCTCATATTTAGTACCTTTGAAAGAGTTTCTTCTTCCCCCTCACTTATCTTACCAGATCAATTCTGCAGTTACATATAACTCATTCTGGGACGGCAGGATGCTAGCAAGATCCTTACTCCTGAGAAAAATCCAGGGAGCAGCAATATAACTCACTGTCTTCAGGAAGGCCACTTTAATGTACTATGGCAATTTAATTACTGTGACAGTTAGTCAATATGATAGAGCTCTTTACAGGTGATAACTGTGTAAATTCAGAGTAGCACTTTTTCCTATATAAATCAACATTACAATTATTTCCCTTCAGTTAGAGATGGATGACCTTGATCAACTTCTTGCTCTCCATGCACAGAGTTTTTTGGAGAGATGAGCTCCAACACAAGTCTGAGCTCTGTCTCTGTCTAATGGACATACTAAAGCAACAAGTTTAAACAAATTACTAATTGACTTGTTTGTTTGTAGTGATTGGGAAAGATTACACACATCTAGGCATGACTCACATTTATATTTTTCACATTATACACTATATAATTTAATCACATGGACTCTGGCATCTTGTTTATTAGTATATTTTGTAGGCAGTTACTTCCTGTAGTAATTCCCTTCTGAGCTCTGCTGTTTAATGCTTTAAACAGCTCCCAGGTTTCTGAAAGTTCTCCCCCAAGAAACTATCTCTTTCCTTTTGCTTTCCACCACACACCTACTACATCTGGACAAGCTGGAGAAGTGTGCCCAGGTGAACCTCATGAAGTTCAACAAGGGCAAGTACTGGCACAATCCTCACTATCAATATAGACTGGGGGATGAGGTGATAGGAAGCAGCACTGTGGGAAAGAACTTGGGGGCGCTGATGGATGAGAAGCTGGACATGAGCAGGCAGTGTGCGCTTGCAGCCCAGAAGGCAAATCACATCCTGGGCTTCATCAAAAGCTGCATTGCCAGCAGATCCAGAGAGGTGATTCTGCCACTTGACTCTGCTCTGGTGAGACCTCACCTGGAGTACTGTGTGCAGGTCTGGAGCCCTCAATGTAGGAAGGACATGGACCTGATGGAGCTGGTCCAGAGGAACCTCTTGAAAACTATCAGGGTGTTAGAGCACCTCTGCTATGAAGACAGGCTGAGGGAGCTGGGGTTGTTCAGCCTGGAGAGGAGGAGGCTATTGGGAGACCTAAGAGCAGCCTTCCAGTACCTGAAGGAAGGATGGGGAGAGACTGTTTGCAGCAACAGGATGAGGGGCAATGGCTTCAAACTACAAAAGAGCAGATTTACATTGGATATCAGGAAGAAGTTCTTCACTGTGAGGGTGGTGGAGCACTGGAACAGGTTGCCCAGGGAGGTGGTTGAGGCCCCTTCCCTGGAGATATTCAAGATGAGTCTTGATGAGTCCCTGGGCAGCTTGATCTAGTTGGTGATGTCTGTGCTGACTGTGGGGAGGTTGGACTGGATGACATTTGGAGGTGCCTTCCAGCCTGGACCATTCTATGAGTCTATGATCTTTGTATTGTACAGTGTATTGTTTAGGTCAGCAGTTTCTTAAGGTTTTACACATCCTGTATCAGTCCTTTGTACTCAACACAGTATAACCTTCCATCAGATTCCTAACTGTTGGAAAATGCACTTCAGATGTGGTGATTAATTTTGCATAAAGAAAAGACATGATCTAATGTAACAAGCTGAAAGGATCTTGTGAAGAATAATTTCAGATGTCTGCATACATTGAGGCATTCAGAAAAAATGTACTTTAGTCAACTAATGTGCATGTAAATTTTCAAGACTGGCTTCTAAAAATGTGACTCCTCAATACATTATATTCTCTCAACTCAATTCAGGTGCAGTTCTATTTCAGGTAGCAATAAAAGGAAGGTGAACTGTTAATAGGGGTAAAGAGAACAGAGGAAAGAGTGTCCTCACAGTGGTGCAGTTTTGACCACAGCAAGAGAAGAAGAATTGGCCTACTTCTTACTGTACTAAAATCTGATGTTGTATTGAGAATTTCACATGGGTTGAATTGTATCTGCTGCTGATACTCAATACCATGCTGCCCTCATGCCAGCTTCAAAATGAAAGTGCTGGCTGGAGTAAAGTGTCGTGGGGCTTGTGATTCAGATTGTTAACATGAGAGGCTTCCTGTTCTGCTTGCAGCTTCTGGTTTCCAGTTTTGGGATGTTGGTCTTTTTCCTCTGTGCTGGCTGCTGCGTGCTTGGATGGGGGGAACTGTTTTATTGCTGGCTTCTGCTGCTGCTTGTGCTTTTGCTAAGGTAATTGTATAGCACATAATCTCATTAAAATCCTTATCTCAGCCCAGAGTTTTTTTTTGGTTTTTTTTTTTTTTTTGGTGGTGGTAGTTCCACAGAATCACACAGAATCAATAAGATTGGAAAATACCTCAGAGATTGTCAAGTCCAAACTATTACCTAGCACCTCATGACTAAGTAAACCACAGCCTCAAGTGCCACGTCCAAACCTTTTTCCCTCCTGTCTGTTTGGTGTGAAGGGGTTGCTTGTTACATCAGTCTGTGTTAACCCAGGACCGACAGATGGATTCTTCAGCAGTTTGAGCAACTCTCATGTAAGATGGTAGGACTGGGATTCAGTTGCATTAACACAGACATCTGTTGCTAGTTGAGATCTCCAAGGGGTGCTCCTGCTTGCCTCCTTCTACCAGAAGGATGCAAGTTCCCTCTGGGTCTTGAGTTATACCTGCCAACAGCTATGGCTGTCTCAGATACCTGGGGGCATCCAGAATAGCACTGAGTTTGTGTGCTCACTCAGCTGAAACCCATCTATAGCGCTTTCAGTATTCTAATCTGACATTATTTTTACACATTTACAAAGCTATTGATTTTCCCTGGGTTGTTCAATATAGGCATTTAGTCTATTGCTTCATATCTGGAAACTGTTACTTGTGCCTTGTAACTGATCTCTTAAGTCATATTATTTATTTTTTTCCCCCTACTGCTTAATAATTTGAAATTAAACATTATTAAATTTACTGTAAACCAGAAGTGGCATGCAATTTTGAGGTGTGTTTGGTATGGCAATAATTAATCATTCAGGACTCAAAAACTGCGATTACACAGAATTGCCAGGGTTGGAAAAGACCCCAAGGATCATCTAGTTCCAACCCCCCTGCCATGGGCAGGGACACTCTCCACTAGATCAGGTTATGGTAATAACTATCCATTCAGGACTCCAAAACTACACAAAGTGTCATTGGTGGTTTGTTGTATGATTCCTGGTTTGTCAGCTATCTTCCTAATAGATTTTTTTAAAGAGCATAAAAAATAAATAGACTAATATTCAGGTTCCACTGTGTTTGCTGTTTGGGAAACATGAGTCACAGAATCACAGAATGTTAGGGGTTGGAAGGGACTTCAAAAGGTCATCCAGTCTAACATCCCTGCCAGGGCAGGAGCACCTTGAGTAGGTCACACAGGAACACATCCTGGTGGGTTTTGAATAGCTCCAGAGAGGGAGACTCCACAACCCCCCTGGGTAGCCTGTTCCAGTTTTCCATCACCTTCACAGTGAAAATTTTTTCCTCACGTTTCCATGGAACTTCCTATGCCTCAACTTCCACCCATTTCCCTTGTCATCGGGCATCGCTTAGAAGAGCTTGACTCCATCCTCTTGGCACTCATCTTTTGCATATTTATAAACATGAATGAGGTCACCCCTCAGCCTCCTCTTCTCCAAGCTACAGAGCCCTCAGCTCCCTCATGCTTTCCTCATAAGGAAGATGTTCCACTCCCCTAATAATTTTTGTGGCTCTGTGCTGGACTCTCTCAAGCAGTTCCCTGAAGTCTTTCTCAAACTGAGGGGCCCAGAACTGAACACACTATTCCAGATGAGGCCTCACCAGGACAGAGTAGAGGGGGAAGAGAACCTTTTTTGACCTACTAACCACAGCCCTTTCAATCCACCCCAGGATGCCACTGACCTTGGCCACAAGATCACATTGCTGGCTCATGGTCAACCTTCCATCCACTAGGATCCCCAGGTCCTTTTCTCCTTCGCTGCTCTTCACTAGGTCAGTCCCCAGCCTATACTGTTCCATGGGGTTGTTCTTTCCCACGTGCAAGACTCTACACTTGCCCTTGTTGAATTTCATTCAGTTTCTCCCTGCCCAACTATCCAGCCTAAGTCTTGCTGAATGGCATCACAGGACAAATCATACAAATATCCAGTACTGTGCTGAGAGCAAAAATTCATAACCAATATAAAATCAAAGGAACCAATACAAAATTAAAAGAACCAATATAAAATTAAAGGAAGAGATAAAAACCCTTGAGTACTGTGTCCAGTTCTGGGCCCCTCAGTTTAGGAAGGATGTTGACTTGCTGGAACGAGTCCAGAGAAGGGCAACAAAGTTGGTGAGAGGTTTGGAACACAAGCCCTATGAGGAGAGGCTGAGGGAGCTGGGATTGTTTACCCTGGAGAAGAGGAGACTCAGGGGTGACCTTATTGCTGTCTACAACTAGCTGAAGGGTGCTTGTAGCCAGGAGGGGTTTGGTCTCTTCTCCCAGACAACCAGCACCAGAACAAGAGGACACAGT
This sequence comes from Melanerpes formicivorus, assembly GCF_026170545.1. Classification (NCBI taxonomy): domain Eukaryota; kingdom Metazoa; phylum Chordata; class Aves; order Piciformes; family Picidae; genus Melanerpes; species Melanerpes formicivorus. Next base: position 21,688,779 of record NW_027142363.1, read on the forward strand.
CTCAAGCTACACCAGGGGAAGTTTAGGCTCGAGGTGAGGAGAAAGTTCTTCACAGAAAGAGTAATTGGCCACTGGAATGTGCTGCCAGGGGAGGCGGTGAAGTTGCTGTCCCTGGAGGTGTTCAAGAGGGGATTGGACGTGGCATTTGGTGCCATGGTTTAGTCATGAGGTCTGTGGTGACAGCTTGGACTTGATGATCTTTGAGGTCTCTTCCAACCTTGGTGATTCTGTGATTCTGTGAAAACTAAAAGAACCAATATAAAATTAAAAGAACCAACACAAAATTAAAAGAACCAATATAAAATTAAAAGAAGCAATACAAATTTAAAAGAACCAATGTAAAATAGACAGAACCAACACCAAATTAAAAGAAGCAATATAAAATAAAAAGAACCAACACAAAATTAAAAGAAGCAATACAAAATTAAAAGAACTAACACAAAATTAAAAGAACTAATACAAAATTAAAAGAACCAATACAAAGTTAAAAGAACCAACAAAAAATTAAAAGAACCAATACAAAATTAAAAGAACCAATACAAAATTAAAAGAACCAATGCAAAATTAAAAGAGCTAATACAAAATTAAAAGAACCAATGTAAAATTAAAAGAACCAATACAAAATTAAAAGAAGCAACACAAAGTTAGAAGTGAGCATTTGACACCACTTTTCAGCTGGCTTAAGCTAAATCCTGCCTTTTTGCACATTTGTTTTTCATTAATGAAATTAGAGCACCTTATCTTTTGTGGGAAATGAACTTGGGGAAGAATTGCTAACACAGTAAAATTAAAATTCCCTTTTGAGGACTTTGAGCTCAGACAGTATGGAGATGGGCAGCAGCATAAAAAAATCTTAAGAGAAAGTTGAACAAATGTTCAAATATTCCCCTAGCACACATTTACAATATTTGCAACCAGTCATCCGTTCCCTACCAAATGCTGTGCTTTGGAAACCAAGCAACAAAGGCTATGGTAGAGAGGCTAATTAATCATACATGAGTCTTGTACTAGAGAATTTTTTATTAGCCCTCTGAGACCACAGTAACAGCTCCACCCTATGTACATAATGAGAATGTGAAATATCTACTGATTTGGTTTTTAACTGATTGTGGTTTTTATTTGTCCTGCATTCAGCTAATTTAGGGTTAAGCTTTCAGTTTGGGTTCTGTCTATTGTGTTTTTTGCCTTTTTTTTTTTCCCCTTCAAAAGAAGCTGGGAGGGTAAGAGCCAGAGCTGCCAGCTGAAACAGACATTGCGGTATTCAATACCATGCTGATGCTGCGCCCACTATAAGGGAAGGGTTGGTGTAAGAGACTAAATCTTGTCTCTCTTGATGTGAATCCACAAAGATAATACCACCTTTGCCCCTTGCCCAGACAATAGCTGCCTGTAATGGGTTGGGGCAAACCCCCTCCCCACCACAGGCAGAAACAACGACTCAGACAAACGGATTGCAAAAGTGATGGAAAGTTTAAATAGATAAACAATAAAAAACAACCATGAAAGTTTTACAGAGAACCACAAGCACCGTGACAAAGAGAGAAATCCCAGAACATACCCAAGAACATCCCATCCCCACCTGGGGGGGTACACCCAACCCCCCAGGGCTCTTTCTCCGCCCCCCCCACCCCAGCCTTGGGCCTGGGCAGGCCCAAGGGAGGTGGCTCACGCCATTTTACCTAGGCAGCAGCAGGGGACAAAAGAGGAAGTGAAGACCCTGCATGGACATTTTATAGGGGAGCAGGGCATTATGGGAATGAAATACCTGGTTTCCTGTGACCACCCCGTGTGCTGGGGCCACCCCTTGGGACCTCCCAGGTGTGATCTGTGCAGTGGCATCCGGGCCAGCACCCAGCCTAAACCACCACACTGCCAAAGGAGGGAATGGTGAGCAGAGGCCACTGGATAAGGACACTCTGGAATGTGCATAGCCAAGATCGTCGCTACGCATCAGCTACCCTGGAAAAGAGGATGGTGAAAAGCACAATGGATTCACCACCTGGACATATACCTAAAAAAAACCCCTGTGACTAAAAAACTGTATATAAGACCTGAGCAATGCCTGCTGAGGAGAAGAAAAATAGAGAAGAAAATACAAGGACAGAAAAGGACAGACACAGGAGAAAAGACATTGCCATGTAGCCTGAAAGCAGCAGACCAGGAGGAACCCTCTCTCTGTGTCCTAAATTCCACCTGCTGCAACTCAGGGAGCTGAAGAGGCTGCTCAGAGAAGGACTTGGACTTGGACTTTGGGATCTCTCTCTCCTCCAGTGGAGAACAGCACAGCCAATAAGCATGACATCTCCTCCCTGCCAAAGCGGCAGCAGCCTTCCTCCACAGACCAAAACCATCTTGGGGGGTGGGGTGATATGGTAATATAATTCCTTTCCTCTTCTCTCTCCCTCTTCTCCCTTTTTCTCTCTCTCTTTTCTCCCTCCCTCTCTCTCTCCCTTCTGTTCCATCCATTTTATTCTCCTAATAAATAATCTTGAGGGCTGTTGATATTTTGGTGTCATTTGTGCCTCTAATTTCATAACACAGGAATGTTGAAAAGAACTGAGGCTCTTTCCCTCTCCAGACAGAGACAGTTGGCCAGGGCAACCATGGGTGCTTTGAGTATGTGGCTGTGATGTGGAGGTGATGGGGCAGGATCAGGTGGCCTGGCTAGGCCATCATGGTCAGTGCTGTCTCTCTCTCTGTATATACTGTTTCATCAATATTTTTCTCCCTGATTGTTCTTAGTTCTTTGTGCACTGCTCTATTAAATTCTCCTTATCTCAACTCACAGCTTTTGCTTTTTTCTCCCCTTTCTCCATATCCCAGAGGGGAGCAGTGGTGGCGGGACAGTTGTATGAGTGGCTGTCTGGGGATCAGCTGCCAGCTGGGCTTGAACCACTATAGTAATTTTTGGCACCCATTGAGTGGCCTGAGGTGTTGAGATAATGAGAAATCCAACCAAAACCTGTTAAAATAACTTTGCCATATGCTTATTCTTCATTAGCTAAACACTGCATATTCACAGTGTTGGTCCATTTGCTCACATGGCTGTGTTATGTAAATCCTTATGTGTTCTCTTTGCTCCCTGTCGTGATGTTTATCACCATGGGGAAAACAGATCAGAACTATCATTTTGCTGTATTGGGTGTGCTTATACCACTAGGGCTCTAGGTTCAGCTGGTATTTGCTTGTGGTGGTGGTATTTGTCAGTAATTTAACCCTGTCTCACCCAGTCTCACCTTGTCTTTTGAGGATTTTGGATGTTCTCAGGATGTCCAAGCCAGCACACTCTTATTGCTTTGCCTCCCGAATGTGTCCCAGGTCTTGCCTAGATTTACACAAAGTTATTATAAAAGTATCACCCAGAGCTCTCTCTTGAAGCTGGATAGTTATGAGTGCCAAGGTATATGAGAAAGTATGGGCAAGTGTCAAGGATAGTGGTCACTTCCAATGTTTTGGAATTTAACTCCAAAACCAATGCAAAATCCTGAAAAACTAGTCATGTATTTGGAAAAGAAAAATGTTGTCAGCCTGGCAATTCCTGAGAGACACAAGTTACTCATGAAGTTCAACAAGATCAAATGCAAGGTTCTGCACCTAGGCCAGAACAAACCTCACAGATGGGGAATGAGGTGATAGGAAGCGGCCCTGTGGGGTTGGGGACTTGGGAGTGATGATGGATGAGAAGCTGGACCTGAGCAGGCAGTGTGAGCTTGCAGCCCAGAAGGCCAATGGCATCCTGGGCTGCATCAAAAGAAGTGTTGCCAGCAGGTCCAGAGAGGTGATTATGCCACTTTACTCTACTCTGGTGAGACCTCATTTGGAGGGTTGTGTACAGGTCTGGAGCCCTCAATATAGGAAGGACATGTACCGACAGGCACTGCAGCTACTCAATCCCCAACAGCAGGTCCTGCAGCTGCACCAGAGAACCAACATGTACCCATATCAGTGTCTGTACACAGAGGAAAAAAACAACCAACCAAAAAACAACCAACCAACCAAAAAACTTAACAACCCTAACACAATCAAACCCAGGGAAATACTATAGGAAAGACACAGTCTGACTGTCTCAGAGGCTGTTTCCAGATGCAGTGACTAAAACTAAAAACGCTCTCAACAGCTGTAATTTTGTTAGACAATATAGTTTTAACTTCTTTCTTGTAAACTATGTACCATGCACATACTCCATATTTTATTAATTAATTACAGAAACATAAAAATAGCTATTGATAGGTGTAAGGGAGTAATTCTGATATTTCCCCTTAATGGCCTTGGACAGCAGTTTGTTAGGCTGTGTTCCTAACATCTGTTTTATGAAATGATTATTTTTCAGAAGAGGTTATACATGCACTTGTCTAGACCTACTAAGAATCCTGTACTGTCTGGCACAGGTTTTGTGTCCTTGAGGAGCTGAGGTATTTGAGTATCTGAAGCATATGAGCATTTGAAATCTGTGTTTAGATGATTTTGGTATAAGAGGAGAGCAAAATACACAGATCCTGCTGCAAGAGGAATTTATATGACAGTGAACAGGCTACAGAAGGAAATCAGCTTTGAATCTCTGCTCTGTTGAGGAGATTTCAGTTGCTTCAAGAAATAAGTCATTTCAGGTACACTTAGTGAGTAAATGTTTCACCATCTGAACCAGTATAGCTTAATGCTAGTCCATATTCTAATTGTTAGGAAGGAACAGTTTACACAGTGCTAGGTGGTGCTGTGTCCTTTCCAAAGCACATCTGCTACTATTTCTTCTCTTTTGGGAGTGAAAGCAAGACCTTAACAATTAGGCTAGAGGAGCAAGTCTACAAATGATGAAAAAACCAGGGAATGAGTCAGGAAAATGTGAGCAAGAAAGGTGATTGGGAAGTTACTTCCGCATTTTAGCTGCCCTTTGCTTGCTTACTTTGTTGATTTGTTCTATACCTGTTAAAGCATTTTTTATTTTAATTTTTTTTCCAAGTGTAATTTGAGCTGGAAAGTCTACAGCACAGTGTCAATGGGAGGGTATTTCTGGGAAGGTTAAGTTAATTTACATGGAAAAATGCTTCCCCTCATAATGCAAATCAGAGAGAACACAGCAGAAAAAAATTGCTCCTGTTATATACTAATTATAAATGAGCTTTAGTGGAAAATTTATATACTCATTTGAAAATGATCTCTGGTGGTTTTTTTTGTGTGTTTTTTTTTTTTTTTTTTTTTTTCTTGGAGTGATGAATGGTAATTAGAATAAAAGGTGTTCCTGCAGTGGGGCCAAATGCACTACCAAGGCTGTACTGCACAAGCCCCACGGTTTCGGTATTGTGTATAACCACTAAGCATCAACTCGTATTTTCCAGTTAGGGGTGACTAATGTTCTTTCATCTGTGGCAAAAATATAATCAGTCATTTAACCTTGTTGGAAGGGTAGGGACAGAAGCTACCACTGGAGTTATAATTGTTTTATTGTGCTTTTCTTTTTTTAAACATGTGTCCTAGTTTAGAGTGGGACAGATTGCTCTATTACTCCAGAAGGGGCAAAAAGACAATGCTCACACAAACGGATTAGATAGTTATGGAAAGTTTAACTGAAAAAGCAATTCCAAATACAGAATACAGAATTAACCAGGTTGGAAAAGATCTTCGAGATCATCAAGTCCAACCTATCACCCAACACCATCTAACCAACTCAACCATGGCACCAAGTGCCTCATCCAGTCTCTTTTTAAACACCTCCAGTGATGGTGACTCCACCACCAACTTGGCCATCACATTCCAATGGCCAATCACTCTTTCTATGAAGAATTTCTTCCTAACATCCAGCCTAAACTTCCCCTGGCACAGCTTGAGACTGTGTCCTCTTGTTCTGGCGCTGGTTGTCTGGGAGAAGAGACCAATGCCCTCCTGGCTGCAAGCACCCTTCAGGTAGTTGTAGATGGCAATAAGGTCTCCCCTGAGCCTCCCCTTCTCCAGGATAAATAACCCCAGCTCCCTCAGCCTCTCCTCACAGGGTTGTGCTCCAGAGCCCTCAACAGCTTTGTCGCTCTTCTCTGGACACGTTCCAGCATCTTAACATCTTTCCTAAACTGAGGGGCCCAGAACTGGACACAGTACTCAAGGTGTGGCCTAAGCAGTGCTGAGTCCAGAGGCAGAAAGACTTCCCTGCTCCTGCTGGCCACACTATTCCTGATCCAGACCTGGATACCATTGGCTTTCTTGGCCACCTGTGCACACTGCTGGCTCACATTCAACCTACTATCAACCAGTACCCCCAGGTCCCTTTCTGCCTGATCATTCTCCAGGCACTCTGACCCCAGCCTGTAGTGTTGCGTGGGTTTGTTGTGGCCAATGTGTAGAACCTGGCACTTAGATGTGTTAAAACTCATGCCATTAGACTCTGCCCTTCTGTCCAGCCTGTCAAGGTTCCTCTGCAGAGCCCTCCTACATTCTAACAGATGGACACCTGATCCCAACTTGGTGTCATCTGCAAATTTACTGATGATATACTAATATACTGATATAACTTCATATACTAAAAAAACTACAAATTATAGTGGTGAGCATAGCAAAGCATATAAAGTTCAGAGAAATTCCCAGTCTAAACCAACACACAGGTTCCTTTACACCAGGTCAAAACCCCAACACTCCCCTTTCCCCCACCTGGGGTTTGCCAAAAACCACAGGGCTCTTTTCTTCCCCCTGTTGCTGGGCTGGTTTCAGGCTGGCCAGGGCTGAACTGTGCCTCCCTGCTTTTTACTGGGGCGTGAGACCTAAATAGGCCAAGATTGCCCAGGGAAAAAAAAAAGTAATGTGTGTATATATATATGTTTGAAGTTCATAGCTACATCCACCACAGGAATATGGTGCTCGGTAACCCCCCTTATACATGGAATTTTTCCCATGCTTAGATCTGTAGCCAGGTGGGGTTTGGTCTTTTCTCTCAGGCAACCAGCACCAGAACAAGAGGACACAGTCTCAAGCTGTGCCAGCGGAAGTTTAGGCTCAAGGTGAGGAGAAAGTTCTTCACAGAAACTGTTGCTGGCCATTGGAATGTGCTGCCCAGGGAGGTGGTGGAGTCACCATCCCTGGAGGTGTTTAAAAAAGGTTTGGATGTGGCACTTGAAGCCATGGTTTAGTTGTCATGAGGTGTTAGGTAGTAAGTAATAGGTCGGACTTGATGATCTCTGAGGTCTTTTCCAACCTGGTTGATTATATGATTCTATTAAATGATTCTATGGTATTATTTGTGACCTTCTATCTCACCTCCTTTCTAGTTCCTGCGTGAACATGACTCTTTATGGACTGAGCTTCTGCAATTTCCCCATGAAAATCTCTATCTGTATTAACCTTAACATATACTTAGGTACATCAAAACCCTTCCTTCTTTACCCCTAGCATTGCCAGTATTTCTTGAATTAGAATCCTCAGCAGACATAATTATGCAGCCTATAATAATTTATTTATATCTTTGGAAGCCCTATCCCTGGATGTTTTTATGGCCAGGCTAGAGGTGGCTCTGGGCAACCTGATCTAGTGGAAGGTGTCCCTTCCCATGGCAGGGGATTGGAACTAAATGATCTTTGGCATCCCTTCCAACCCTAAGAATTCTGTGATTCTGTGTAAGTGAACAGAAAAATATTAAATAAATGCTTAATATCATGTGTGACCGAGGCCACTGATTTATACTAAGACATATTCATTTAGGAGGCATCAAAACTCTTGTGAGATGGATATTGCACTGCTCCTGTTCCCCTCTTCTCCCCTCTTCTCTTCTCTTCTCTTCTCTTCTCTTCTCTTCTCTCTTCTCTTCTCTTCTCTTCTCTTCTCTTCTCTTCTCTTCTCTTCTCTTCTCTTCTCTTCTCTTCTCTTCTCTTCTCTTCTCTTCTCTTCTCTTCTCTTCTCTTCTCTTCTCTTCTCTTCTCTTCTCTTCTCTTCTCTTCTCTTCTCTTCTCTTCTCTTCTCTTCTCTTCTCTTCTCTTCTCTTCTCTTCTCTTCTCTTCTCTTTTCTCTTCTCTTCTCTTCTCTTCTCTTCTCTTCTCTTCTCTCCCTTCCTTCCTTTCTTTTCCTTCCTTTCTTTTTCTTCCTTCTTTCCTTCCTTTCCCTTCCTTCCTTCTCCCTCTCCCATCCTTCCTTCTCCCCTTCCCTTCTCTTCCCCCTTCCCTTCTCTTCCCCCTTCCCCTCCCTTCCCTGCTCGCCCTTTTTATTCTTTTTATTCCTTTTTTTTTTTTTGTTTTCCTTTGCTATTCGTATGATGGTTCTTGACCATCTGAAGATTAAAGGCTGGAGCTTCTTCAAGTGAGTAGCAGGTTCCTTCTCACCTTACTTTCACGTGAAGAATACTGTTTGTAAACAAGACAAGATTGATAACTTAGGCATTAGTATTGGTAATAAAAGATCTAAGGAATAACTAGAGTGAAGAAAAGCAGTAGCTTCATTTGTGGTTTATAAATGAACCCTCCAAAGTCTGATGTTTGGAAATCCAGTTGAAAATTAATATTTCATCCAAAAACCTACAGCAGATGGTACTTGGCCAGTACTGCTTTTTGGAGCATTTTAGTGTGCCAGTAGCTGGCAGTGTTTCTTGCCGAGTGTCCTCTTCTGATTCAATAAGCTGTAATCCTCTTTTTAATGTTTGGACAAATCATTTACCAAAGTTATGCAGGAGGCTGTGATTAAATGTGCAGTTCTACACTGCTCCAAGAATCCCTAAAATACCTGGCTGAAGCTAGGCTGTGATACACAGCAGAAGCTGCAGGGAACAGAAATGTATTTCCCAGTCTTTGTGACATGAACTAAATTAGCACTCTGAAGCCGAACACCTTTGCTGGCTGTAGTCTGATACCCGCTGATGCCAGGAGTTGCAATTACTCTGCTAAAATAAGCAAAAATGATCATTGTCACTGACAATCTGCTCTGAGACGACAGCTTTTGCTAAAAAAAGGCTTGATACCATGGTAGCATGTGCTAATGTCACAAGATGATATGCACAATTTCTCTGGAGGCTTCAAGCAGATAGCAGACACCTGGAATGTCTTTCCTGTGGCACATCTGAAGGAAGCCACTTCCTTGCTTTCCTTTTATATAGGACTACTTCTTCTTGGTGGCTTTGTGTCATACTTTACATGACTTGGCTCTGTGGCAGCTTGGATACACAGCTGTTTGCCAAGCCTTTCACTTTAATTGTGCACAATTTGTTTTAGTCCAGAAAACCAGAAGGTTCAGCTCTTTTGAACTGGTGGTGTTGATAAAACACTGGAAGAGTGTTTTACCTCACTGAAAAGATCCTCAGAAACATGCTGTTCTTATATTCAGTTAAACAGTTCAGGTTTTGGATGGTATGTGCACTTAAAAATAAATATAATTGGAATATCAGGGAAACTGGTGAGATTTTTTGGAGACCATGAATGCATTCTAGCTCTGTCATAATAATTGCAGTTTTCTCAGGGAACAGCCTAACAGCAGATCCAGAGAGGTGATTCTGCCACTTTGCTCTGATGAGACCTCACCAGGAGTACTGTGTACAGGCCTGGAGCCCTCAATATAGGAAGGACATGGACCTGATGGAGAGGGTCCAGAGGAGAGCTGTGAAAATGATCAGGGTTGGAGCACCTCTGCTACAAGGACAGGTTGACGGAGCTGGGATTGTTCAGCTTGGAGAAGAGGAGGCTCTGGGGAGGCCTGATAGCAGCCTTCCAGTACCTGAAGGGGACCTATGGGAAGGATGGAGAGAGACTGTTCACAAAGGCCTGGAGTGACAGGACAAGGGGCAATGGCTTCAAACTAGAGAAGGGCAGATTTAGATTGGATGTTAGGAGCAAGTTCTTTACTATGAGGGTGGTGGAACACTGGAACAAGTTTCCCAGGGATGTGGTTGAGGACCCTTCCCTGGAGATATTCAAGGTGAGTCTTGATGAGCCCCTGGGCAGCCTGCTGTAGTTGGAGATGTCCCTGCTGATGGTGGGGAGGTCAGACTAAATGACCTTTGGAGGTCCCTTCCAGCCTGGACCATTCTATGATTCTATGAAAAAAGTGGTACTTAATGTTTATCTAGCAGCGTGCCTCCTACTGCGCATGCCAGGAAGAAAAGCCCATGTACACTGCACCAGGTGTAGTGTGTACAGAGCTGTGAATAACTGCTCAAGACAGGCTGCAGCACTGTATTTTTCTTCATCCCTTACAACATGCTTGAGCAGCTTGCCTTCAAGGCACTGTGTGCAGCACAACTTGAAGACAGATGAATTTATGTTGCCCTCAGCCTGATATGCCTGTGTGGCTCTGTTTATGTTTCCTTGAGTTCCTCGGCTTTCCCCATGGTTGGATGCTGCTGCCTTACCTGCAGGGTCCTCTGCTGGCTGCTTCCTCATGATGACATCCCTTTCTCATGCTGTTCATGGGGTTTCTAAACAATGCAAATATTGACTGTCAGCCAGTCAGAAATCTGGGGAGACCTGAGAGCAGCCTTCAGGAAAAGTTTGTAGACAGGGCTGGAGGCAGGTTTGGGAGCAGGGGCTGTACATGTACAGGTTTAAGCTAGTCCGCCTTAGTGCTCTTATGCCACTATACTATGAAGGTAGTGGAACACTGGAGCGGGTTGCCCAGGGAGGTGGTTGAGGAGGTGGAGATATTCAAGGTGAGGCTCCACGAGGTCCTAGGCAGCCTGATCTAGTTGATGATGTCCCTGGTGACTGCAGGGAGGTCAGACAGATGACCTTTGGAGGTCCCTTCCAGCCTGGACAATTCTATGATTCTGATTCTTGCTTGCCCCTGGTAAAAGCCTGCACCTTTTGGATAACAGCTTTATCTCAGTGTCTGGGCAGAGGGGTGGATATGCTTTGTGTGGTAGCTTGTTTGTAATCTTCTTCCACTCATACTGTTGTATAACCACATTAAGCCATGCTGACATCAAACACTTTCGATGCAATGTAATTTGAAGAGATGGCAGACATAATTCTGGACATAAAAATGAGATTTTTATGCATGGAATGCATATGGAATGCATAAAAATGCATTTCTATCACCATCTGAGAACGTGGTTTAGGAAACTACTGTGTCACGGCCACAGAAGATGTGTGTTTGCAGTGAATTTTGTATTAATTTTCATAGGAAACATGATGAGATGGAAATGAAAGCTAGAGTTGCCAGCCAGTTTCCAGAGGCATTGCATTTTGTTGCCCTTCAGGAAACATGTGGGAGGGAAGCATTTTCAAGGAGCTTACAGTATATCACTTCCCACTCATTTTAATGATGAAGTGGTTTAAAGCATGCAAGCATTTAACTGGGTGATTGTTTCAACACTTTTCAACAATTTCTGCTTCTGTATTGGAAGAATTCAGTGGAATCAGGGACATACTGGCTGCCTCGAGCCTAGTGAATCTATTTCCTTCTTGCTCTGTGCTAGGAGGCTTAAACTAGCAGAAAGTGATAGTGCTCTGCCCTCCTGAGCTCCTTAAGGTTTCACGGTTGTAAAGGCAAAGTGCCTTACAGCTCCTCTGCAGCCTTTATGCATATAAAATTTGAAATGCTCAAGTGCTAAACTGGCTGATGTCTAGGGCAGTTCTTCTGTACAAGCAGTTTAAGCAGTTGAACACAGTCAGATGTTCCTGCTGAGGACAAAGTGCTTGCAAAGCTTTTGTGACTGGCAAATTTCCTACACTTCGGTCTAGCTTTGGCTGGTGACATCCTGTAGCCTGACATAGCAGCAAAGACACTGTGGCTTCACCAAAAGAGGAAAAAGCTACTAGTTTTAAGGCTATTCTTTTATTTTCATTTAGAGTTCACATCTGTAGATATCAACTATCTAGATATGAATAAGTTTATCAAAATAGTTTTCCTCTGTGAGCAGGGGTCAGGGCTAAAAGCCCCAGTTTGCTTGTGAAACATATGGTAATATTGAACTTCTTGTGACTTGAAAAATATGTTTTAAACAGCTGGAGCTGTAAAATAAATTCTTCTTCTCAGTCACCTCAATATATATTCACTCAGGAATTTACCTGTGGCAGCTCAGTTGCCAGTGGCGCAGAAGGAGGAAGATGGACTTTCTGAGTAGCAGAATAAATATTGAGCCAGAGATCTGAAAGTCAGTGATATTATTTCTAAGCTGAGTTGCCGTCAACTTCATCATTGAGAGGGGAAAAATGTTGTGCAGAGACAGCCTAGATAACAACTTTTTTCTTCCCTGTTCATGGAAGAGAGGAGAATCCAGGTCACTCTTTGTGATGATAGTGGCAATGCAGCATCAAGAGAAGGCCAAGTTTGGGCTTTTCTTGAATTTTCTTGAATTTTCTTTGTGTGTGTGGTTTTTGCCTGTTTGTTTGTGGTGGTTTTTTTTTTTTTTTTGGTTTTTTTTGTCACTTTTTATTCAGATTGGATATTAAGAAGAAGTGCTTCACCATGAGGGTGGTGAGACACTGGAACAGGTTGCCAAGGGAGATGGTAGAAGCCTCATCCCTGGAGTTTTGTAAGGCCAGGCTGGATGTGGCTCTGAGCAACCTACTCTAGTGTGAGGTGTCTCTGCACCTGGCAGGGGATTTGGAACTAGATGATCCTTGAGGTCCCTTTTTTTAATTAGGTAATAAGTACAAGATTCTCAGTGCACATGGGTTAAAGATCTGTTGAATAATGAAATGTTAGATTTGTGTAGGTAGTTCTCTAACAATGCTCATAAACCTGCCCAAATTTCTCCATATGAAAAGCTAACATGAGATTCAGGAAGAAATACCCAGAAACACCCAGAAACAGCAACAAATATTTGTTTCCAAGCAAGCAGTGGTGCAGTGGAAGTAAGAGCTGCCTCTTACAGTGTTGTTTGCTGAGTTATCAAACAAGATGAACCTTTTACAACTTTCAGACATAAAATGGTGCATTATATGTTTCACTTTATTCTTTATTGTTATTCTCTCATTTTTCCTGTTCAGAATCAACTATGAACTAATTTTGAGGTCTGAGTATATACCATGAAGTTCCCTTTAGCCTTGCAGATGTATGACTCTGGATAGCCGGAACACTCAGAAGATGGTTACTGAATCTCTTGTATTCTTCTCCACTATCGGTGGCATTTGCATGACATCTGTGTGCCATCTAAAACTGAGATATCTCAGCAGCACTGGAGTACATATCTGCTAGCACTTGATGCAGTGAGTTCATACCATTTAAAGTCACTGCTCCTGTGCATTTAGATGTAAAGGTTTATATGTGCTGATCCTCCTTCCACAAACTGCAGACAGTGGACTCATAGGTTGGACTTGCTGATCTCTGAGGTCTTTTCCAACCTGGTTGATTCTATGATTCTATGACTTGAACTTGGGACTAGTCCGTCTTTTGATGCGAGTGAGGGCTTTCCCCTCTGTAATAGACTGTTTGGAATGTGGTGATTTTTGCTGCCTTCTCTCCTGATGGGTTGTTAGTATAGAAGAAATCAGTTTCATAGGCAGCATTCAACAGATGCTTCTTTATGAGCTCTGTTTGCCAGATAAAGCTGGAATTGCAGTGAGTATAACCATGAGATGTGTTCCCTACCTTCTTGATCCCTGCCCCTCAAAAGACCCCATAAGTAATTTTACACAGTTCCAGGTACCCCATGAGTTTCTTTTCAGGGTAATCTTGCTATAAATCCTTCCTTTTCAGCTACAAATTTGTGCTTGCCCTTGGTGATACCTTCCAGGGTCATCAGGTAGTGGTTTGATGCAGTCCTTGAGACTTTCTCTACTGTCTGTTGACCATTGCAGATTGCATGGGTGTTTAATTTTGCCATTTTCTGTCTTTGCCTCTCATATTGAGTGGCGGTTCACCTGATAGATATCTTTACAAACCACACAGCCTTATATTCTGCATCTCCTTGCATAAAAATGCCAATAGAGATAAAAAAAATGAAGCAAGCACCCAACCTCTGTTACTTCTATAACATGACAGGCTAAGCCAGGACTTCAACATCACTGATGATGTGGAGTTTTGAAATGTGCTGCCAAAGTTATCTTCCACTCTGCCCCTTAATGCATTTAATAAGGTACTGAAATTCTGCTGTAATCCAAGCAACTAACAGATCATCCCTTTCTATGCCAATTTTTTTTTTTTTTTGAGGATGAACTCTTAGAAAGGAGATAAAAATCTAACCTTCACCAGCAGAAAGAAACCTAATGTGAATTAAAATTTGCTAATATCTCTGTGACAGCTCTGGGATTGCTCTCTGGATGATTTATCTTTAAACAAATTCTAAAGCTGTCTTCATTTAGATAAAGCTTAGTTATGATCATTTCTACTTGCCTGATGGGAGTCCCCAATATCTTTTGTCCTTGTTAGTAATATATAAGGGAGTGGAGCAGGACTTGCCACTGTCTTGATGGGATGAACATTATTTTCTTAGTTTGTTTATACTACAGTCTCAAACACAGGAGGTCACCCTCAGAATCATGGTCCCTGTGAGAAAATCTCTGTAGAGATTTTTTTCTATTCCACTAAACCCTGCCTCATTAAGAACAGTTGTTACTATACATGCTCTTAATTAACAACATTTTCCAAGGTCTCCTACCTTGTCAAAGTGGCACTGAAAGGATTAAGTTTCGTTTATCAACAAATTAAATAACCCCAACACTTTTACTTACTAGGGTGATAAAGCTTTGTTATCAGGGTATTTTCCAGGCAATCCCATTTTCCATCCTCATTTAGTGAGGGTAAAAAGTGTTATGACCTTAAAAGTAATTTCAATAAGAAAAAGCAGCTGAGATTTCAGTGAAATTGGTCCTAGTAAAGACAACAATGAGGTATTGTGTTTTGCCAAGTTTCCAAACCACTTACATGGTGTGCAAGGAAGAAATGAAAATGGGTTGAAGTGAGAAAAATGTAGAATGAAAATTAATTATGTGGACTTTGGGCCAGAGGGCTTGAAATAAAAGCTGGAGAGAGATTCCACACATTTGGAAGTAGCAGTTAATGCATAGAGTCAAAGTGCTCAAATGATGAGTTGAGGTTAGCAGAATGCAGACAAAACAGAGCTTCTGTAAATCATCCTGTTGTGAAAAAACACAGCTCTAGTGGATGTATGTCCTTTATCCTCTCTTTACATGCTGTCATCCTCTTGTCCCTGCTCCCCTACCCTGCTGCTGAGCATGCAGCTTTTATTGCCCATCATCCAGTGGGCTCTCCCACCCTGGAAAGAAAGCATAATGGTCTTGAATAAAGGGATAAAAAATTGTTGGATGACAG
Source organism: Melanerpes formicivorus (assembly GCF_026170545.1). Lineage (NCBI taxonomy): Eukaryota > Metazoa > Chordata > Aves > Piciformes > Picidae > Melanerpes > Melanerpes formicivorus. The sequence continues at coordinate 21,703,950 of NW_027142363.1, forward strand.
CTAGCAATTTCTGTAGCATCAATGTGTATTAATATCTGAGAGGTGGGTGTCAAGTGAAGGGGGCCAAGCATTTTTTGGTGATGCACAGTAAAAAGACAAGAAACAGTGAGTTCAAGCTTGAACATAAAAGATTTCACCTCAACATGAGGAAAAACTTCTTTACAGTGAGGGTGATGGAGCCCTGGAACAGGCTGCCCAGAGTGGTTATGGAGTCTCCTGTGGAGATTTTCCAAACCCGCCTGGGTGCATTCCTGTGTGGACTACCCTGGGTGATCCTGCTTTGGCAGGGAAGTTGGACTTGATGATCTCTTGAGGTCCCTTCCAACCTCTAATATACTGTGGTACTACTTGGTAGGTCTGTGCAGCAGAGTGAGAGTCTTTATGGCAGCTTTGTTTTGCAGTAAGCAATACTGCAGAGCAGTGGAAATGGGAGTGAACTCAGATAGACGCTATCACTCATATATTGTGTTGCAGTGCTGTGTTAAAGATGCCCAAGCTGGCTTTGAGAAACTGGTAGGTGCACTTAGCACAGCGCAGAGATGCTGCCTTGGGTCTCATCATCTGCATTACCAGATCAGTGAAGCCTTCCAGCTTGCTGAGAGGAAGAGGCTTTACCTCCCCACAGAGACACCAATACAGATCTGGTTTGAGAGCATATGTAGATATTTCTGAGGAAAACCTGTGTTTATCTGGCAGCAAGCTTGAGGTCAGCTCGATTGCTTGGGAATCTGGCTCTCAGATAGGACTTCTCATCTTGCTCAAGTCTCATTAGGGGACACAGAGTATTCTAAGTGATGAGAATGGGAGGGTGGTGAGACCACCCAACAGGAGCTCAGATAGGGGCAGTCTGGTGTGATGTTTTGGCTCTGAAACCAAGCTGAGGTTGAGATGGGGTAGAGATTTCCTAGATCCAAAAATGTCTCCCTGGGAGGGAAACCTGTGACATAGCTAATATATAAAAGGTAGATTTGCAGAAGGAATGTGTCTCTGGATCAAAGTGGGATACTGGACAAATGAAGCTCTCTATGAATTGGAGCTACAGCAGCTTCTTCTATCCCTGCAACAAGAAGTTGCAGAGAGGAAGCAGCCTAAGGTTTCTGATTTCTAACTATGTTCCCACAAAAGACGGAATGTGTGTCCAGCAGAAGTGGATGAAAATTTGCTTGCTCTACTAAAGGCCTCAAAGAGAGTACTTTATCCAGGTGAAGCTGCAAACCACATTGTGAAGCCAAGAAGAAATAAATTTCAAGTGAAGTTCTGCCTCTATAAAAGAAGCGCCAAAGTCTTGCTGGACTTTGCTCTTACTGCCATATGAAAAGAACTCATACCTGTAGGATGAAAAAAGGGGATAAAACTTATAAGAGAGAGGGAAAAAGAATAATAAATCAATAATGTGAAACCAGAAACTACCGCAATGGTGTTTTCTTCAGTGTTAGTATTTCTCTGGTAGGAGCTGAAAGTTCAGGCTATGGACAGCAGCATAAGATTTGTTATCTTATTTTTGAATGGTAGAACATTATCTTGACTCTACACTGAGATGTCTTTGCCTTTAGCTTAATAAAAAAAGGCACAAGTTTCCTGCTTCTTTCAAAATCCAGAGTTCTTCCAATTACAATTATCCCTCAGTTTGTGGTTCGGATGTGCCTCTGAGTGGAGTTACTGAACCACAAACAGTCCTCAAAGAAAAGTTTAAAGAAGTGTCGACATCAACCAAAAAATGAACTGCAAAAATACTTCACAGAAAAAAAAAAATCTCTCTTCATCTATAGAATTGTCAGGGTTGGAAGGGACCTCAAGTATCATCTAGTTCCAACCCCCTCGCTGTGGGCAGGGACACCTCACATCAGATCAGGTTGCTCAGAGCCACATCCAACCTGGCCTTGAAAACCTCCATCCCTCATGATACTTTCATATTAAAGTATACTTCCTTGCATTTTGGTATATTCTGCCTACTGCAGAAATAATTGTGCTGTACAAACCATGAACATCTCCTTGGTGAAGGTTTTACTGCATCTCTTATTAATGCAAGTTTGTCTATTTGATACATACATGAATTACCTTGTCATTTTTTCCCCTCAGTAATTTTTGAAATAACTTGTTCAGATTCCATATTTATAGCTATTGTGTACACCCCTAATGGCACAGAGATATAGCCTGGGTGGAAAAAGCAGGATTTTGACTGCTTATTTTGATTTTTCTGATGTGCTCTGATTAGTCTGTAGGCATACAGTGTGAATCTGACTGTGGAGAGCCTAATCAATCAGATGCATACATGCGGTGCACAGGACCTGCATCGTGCAGGAAAGGGCTGCTTGGTGGTTGTGGTGCATTGAAATTACCCCCGAATGTAAAATAGCCAGACCAGCTCAGTTGGAAAGCAAATGAAGCTATATTTACAAGCAGACTGAAATCTAGAAATACAGAATGCAATGAAAATACACAATATTTATATATGTTTACAATTTATAAACAAAAAACTCCCCCAGACAAACCCAGGGAGGTTACCAACAGCTTGCCCCTCCCTGCTCCCTTCCCCCAACCTAGAAAAGGTAAAAAAGAGAGAGCGAAGAGCAGAGAGGTAGGCTGTTAGTACTTAGCCACAACAAAGAGATGCAGCCAAGGTCAGCAAAGCCAGCAGAAGCACCAGCTAGTATCTGCTATAGTGAGGAAATCAAAAAGAGAGAGGTCGTTTATCGCACTTTGTTAGTAATTCAGACCAATGGGATTATTTAGACTTTATGACGATTTCCCCTTTTACATCCAATGCTAATTTATTTACATTCTATCACTTTTCTACTCAAGATCCATGAAAAAGTTTCCTAGACACAGCCTGGAGAAGAGGAGGCTCAAGGGAGACCTTATTGCTCTCTAGAACTACATGAGGGGAGGTTGTAGCCAGGTGGGGATACCAGGCAACAAGCAACAGAACAAGAAGACACAGTCTCAAGCTGTGCCAGGGGAGGTTTAGGCTGGATGTTAGGAAGAAATTCTTCACAGAAAGAGAGATTGACCATTGGAATGAGCTGCCCAGGGAGGTGTTGGAGTCACCATCCCTGGAATTGTTTAAGAAGAGACTGGATGAGGCACTTAGTGCCGTGGTTTAGTTGATAAGATGGTGTTGGGTGATAGGTTGGACTTGATGATCTCAAAGATCTTTTCCAACCTGGTTTATTCTGTATTCTGTAAAACTACCACATTGGTCTAGAGAATATTTGCACAGCAAAAGCATAAGGGTGATAAATGACAAATACACTGGATTTTCTGCATGTTTTCTGCACAGATATTCTCTGTGTATGTGTGCAGAACAGGTCAGGTTTACTTTGTTCACTGAGATGAACTGTGCAAATCCCAGCTGTAATTTATAGTTTACAGTTGGGTGCTCCTGCAGGAATATGATTCTTCCATTTATTCTCTGTGTGTATTTTGACATGTATTTATTGCAGCTGTCTAATGAAGTGCAAAACTCTTTGCGTTGCTGTCATAGAATCATCTGGGCTGGAAGGGACCTCCAAATGTCATCCAGTCTAACCTCCCCACTGTCAGCAGGGACATTGCCAACTAGATCAGGCTGCTCAGGGTCTCATCAAGCCTTAACTTGAAGCCTCAACCACCTCCCTGGGAAACCTGTTCCAGTGTTCCACCACCCTCATAGTGAAGAACTTCTTCCTGATATCCAATCTAAATCTGCCCTTCTCTAGTTTGAAGCCATTGTCGCTTGTCCTGTAGGACCCTTTCAGGGTTTCAGATAATGAGTATTTTAAATAAGAGTTTCATAGTTGGTTTTTTTATCTCAGTGTCGTAATAGTGTCTTTATAGTCTTTTAAAGATCTTGACAAGCTAGAATCAAGGTTTTGTTCCTGTAGTGACTTCTCTGCTGATAGAGAGATTAAATTACTGGTAAAGGGGCTCTGTATATAAGAAGTAGCTTAAAGACACAGTTTGCATTTACAATAGAAATGTTTCTGCCATTATCAATTATAATGGCCAGAGACTGGGATTTCTTAAGTAACTGAGTCTAGCTCTCCTCTCTTTCCTTAAGACAAACAATGAGTAATTTTCAATTGCTCCTAAGTTCATAAACTGTTAAGCTGAAAAATAAAGGCAGCTATGAAGAATCAGTTTTGGCATTAGGAAAACCTAGCAAAAATGAAAGACTTCATAAAAAAGTAAAGGAAAGTAGAAAATAAACTTGTTAAAATCATTTACGATTCAGTGGGACCAGGCACTTCTGAAATCTGATAATAACCATTTTCTTAATAGCCTTCTAGGTTTTTCACTTCACATATTTTGAAGTCCTCCCCTGACCACCCCAGCCACCAGTGCCCCAAGTATGAAGTGTTTAGGCTTGTGAAGAAGCTTTACATTCTCCAAGTAGTCATTGTAGTTTGCCATTCATTTGCCAATAATTGCTTATCTTTCTATCCTGCTCAAGGAAGCATCTGAGGACACCAGCTGGCTGAATATTATTCTCCCTCCATCGTCTCCTCAATTTCAGAAGGACATTGAGACACTTGAATGTGTCCAGAGAAGGACAATAAGGCTGGGGAGAGGTCTTGAGCACAAGCCCTAAGAGGAGAGACTAAGGGAACTGGGGGTGTTCAGCCTGGAGAAGAGGAGGTTCAGGAGAGACCTTATTGCTCTCTACAGCTTCCTGAAAGGAGGCTGCAGACAGGGGAGGGTTGGTCTCTTCTCTCAGGCAACCAGTGGCAGAACAAGAAAGCACAGTCTCAAGCTGCACCAGTGGAAGTTTAAGCTCGAGGTGTAGAGAAAGTTCTTCACAGAAAGAGTAATTTGCCATTGGAATGTGCCGCCCAAGGAGGTGGTGGAGTCACCATCCCTGGAGGTATTCAAAAAAGGATTGGTCACAGCACTTGAAGCCATGGTTTAGTTGTCATGAGGTGTAAGGTAGTAAGTAATAGGTTGGACTTGATGATCTCTGAGGTCTTTTCCAACCTGGTTGATTCTATGATCTTTATTTATAGACAAATAAAAGAAGCCTATAGGAAGAACCAATGGCTTCTTTTAACCTTAAAAAGTGCCCCTTGGACTAGCATGACCCTTCTGTTTTCAGTTACATGCTTCCTGCTACGAAATTTTCATTACTTCATTATAGTTCCTTCTTCAGTAGTATGTTTCCCAAATATTTTCACTGTTCAGACTGAAGAACAGGCATTTCCTTCCACCCCAAATTCTCCTTGCTCTTTTGATAATAAGCTGGAAATTCGATAGCACTATTTCACTTTTAATTTCAGTGAAGTGCCTCCATTGCATAAAGACAATAAACCATTGTGCTGGTAGTTTGAGTAGTCATTTATCATCCATGGAGCAATTAAGCAGAGAAAAAGTTGTCAGAATGGACCACTTTTAGCTAATAGTGCCAAGACTCTGCTTTGAAGCAGACAAAAGCAGGCACTATCCACAGATAAGCCCAGCTAATGGGTATGTGTCAAAAATGACGTTTCTGAAGCAAAATCTCAGGTACTTAAGATGTTCCTATTTCCTCCCTCAGACATCTGCTTAAGGTGATGAATGAGAAACTGCTCCTCTTCTATATAATTATTGTCTGAAACAATATTTGCTGATAGCTGACTATCCTTAATATTGATTACTTGGAAAGGTCGGAATGACTCCTTGGTATTTTATTAGCTTTATAAATAGAAATCGTAAAGGCGAAGCCTGAAAGGCAGCAGTGAGGAGGCACCATACAATTAAAAGGGAGAAAATAGGAAAGGTAGTGAAGGCACTTCAAGATGAAGCATCTGTACAGAATAACAAGAAAAGTTTCTAGGTGAATGTGTACACATAAATAAAAGAAGTGTTATGAGGAGTGAGACAGAAAGACAAGAGAAATCAAAACATGTCACCAGGATTAACCAAGAAAAGGTCACATTTCACTTAGATTTAGAAAGTAAATATCTTAGATAGTGACATGCATAAGGAAGAGGCAAAATGTGCATCAGTTGGCACATGAAGTATAATCATGCAGAAATTCTGAGCTATCTGAAGTGCCATAGCTATGAAAATTAAAAGGAGAGGATTTCAGTCAGCACTAGCATTTTATAAGCAGCATTCAAAGCATGAGAGAATACTTCTGAAATGGCTTAAGCCGTGAATGGCATAAGCCAAATCATCTTGGTTCATGTTTTGTTCTATTCTGATATAGAATCATAGAATTTTTAGGGTTGGAAGGGACCTCGAGGATCATCTAGTTCCAATTCTAGTTCCTCCTCTGGACCTACTCCATCAGGTCCATGTCCTTCCTAATATTGAGGGTTCCAGACCTTGATGCAAGGACCTGGTCCTAGTAATAAGCTAGGATATAAGCTGAATATTCAGCAGTGAGGTGAAGGAAAGAGATTAAGGTTCTTGAAGGATTTTTTTTTTCCTCTGGTCAACATCAGGACATTCTTCCATTTTTCACTCTAAAGCCCTGCAGTTTGGATTGCTCTTGGACCTTTAGATGAATTGAGACTCTCACAGATGGCATGGTCATCAAGGAAAGGCATCTTCTAGCATCAGGCTAGGTACTTATCAATGACCCTCTCAAAAAATTATTTTACCATTGCTATTATCTAAGCCTCCTTATCAGATCAGAGTAAAGCCATCTGCTCTAATGGCTAACCCTGAAGGCCAAGAAGATGCTACAAGTCATAGAAATTGCAGCTGCCTCTTCACTTAATTGTATTAGCTATAAAATACTATCTCAGTGCTTTCCCAGTGGATTGAGCTTCTTATTGTTTTCTGGAAAAATTTCAAGACAGTCATTTCAGCCCATGAAAAGCTGGATTGGTGTTCAATAGCTGAAAGACTGTCACTGATGAAATTATAATGAAAATAATGCTCCCAATTTCAGCACCAGGTGGTTGCAGCAGATTCTTATAATTGAAAAGCCCATGACTGTGCTGGATTCAACCTTTCTATAAACATTTGGCAGAAATCGGAATGTATTAGAGGGTATAATGAAAGGTTTCACTTTTTCAAATGTTTGTGTTGTAGAGCAACTTACTTAAATCATAGAATGGTCTGGGCCAGAAGGGATCTCCAAAGGTCATCTAGACTGGTCTCCCTGCAGTCAGCCAGAACATCCTCAACTACATCAGGTTGCCCACAGCCCTGTGGGGCTTCACCTTGAATATCTACAGGGAACAGGCCCAAGTAAATTGAAGAATCTCTATGAATCTCAAGTCAGGATATTTTCTTAATATATTTTGTTCAGTCTGTTTTGTTCAATTTTGTTATATATTTATGAATGTCTGAGGGCTGGGTGTCAGGCAGCCTCTGCTCACTTGTGCCTGATGATAGGACAAAGAGCAATGGACATGAACTACAGCCCAGGAAGATCCATCTCAATGTGAGGAGAAACTTCTTTAGTGTAAGGGGCACAGAGCGGAACAGGCTCCCCAGAGAAGTTGTAGAGTCTCCTTCTCAGGAGACTTTCAAGCACTGTCTGGATGTGTTCCTGTGTGACCTGTTCTAGAGTCTATGGTCCTGCTCTAGCAGAAGGGTTGGACTGGAAGATCTCCAGAGGTCCCTTCCAATCCTGGACATGCTGTGATTTTCTATTTGTCCTCATGTCAGATGCTTTGTCAAAGCACAGATAGATGTGATCTACTGCATTTCCCTTCTCTAGAAAAATCAGTTATCCTACCATTGAAACTGTAAAGTTAGTCTGGCAAAACATGACACCCTGAATTCTATCTCTTTTATGATTTATCTCCATGTCTGTAATTTATTATCATATCACTTGTCACCTCCTACTTCCCTAGCTTTTACTGTCTCTTACTTTTGCAGTTTATAAAGCAGTTTGCTCATTTTCTTTGTCTCTTTCCCACCCTCCACCCCCCTCCCTTTTTTTTTTTTTCTGCACCTATTTCTGAAGTGCTAAGGTGATGGTCAGAGTTTAAGTCTAACTTTGAACTTTTCACATTAGACTGTAAAAGTGAGTGTCATCACTAAGTAAGGAAAGGAAAAGATGAGCTCTGCAAGTGTCACAGTATGAGCTGAAGCACCAGTTCATAACGGTGTTATTCAGTGCTGAACTGCAAATGTCATATTCTCAACACTCGCTACTTGCTCTTGCTGGGTGTGTCCATATTTAAGTGGTGCTGAAAGATCTGATCTACTGCCCAAGGTGTCTCAGTCCAGAGACACAGTTTTTTTAAATATTCCCGTATTGTGAAATTAGAGGCACAAACGAGGCCAAAATATCAACAGCTAGACTATTTATTGCATAAATAAAGTGGACATAAGAAGGGGAGAGGGAGAAAATAGAGAGGGGGAGAGAGAAGAGGAAAGGAATTATGTTACCACACCCTTCATCCCCCCCAAGACAGTTTGAGTCTGTGGAGGAAAGGTGCTGCAGGAGATGTTGGGTCTGTAGAGAAACGGTGCTGAGGCTTTTGCTGGAGAAGAGCTGTGGTCCTCTGGGCAGCCTCTTTTCTCCATGAGTTGCAGCAGGCAGAACTTTTCCTCCTCAGTGGCATGGTCCTTCTCCTGTGTTTTCCTTCATCTCCGTTTTTCTTCTGAGTTTTCCTTCCTTTAATCACCCAGTCCAGGAGACACAGTCCCCCACATTTTCCTTCTGCGTTTTTCTTCTAAGGTAGCCAGTAGTGGCTCCAGTCTTTTATACAGTTTTTAGTCCTTAGGTATGTATCCAAGTATTGTCCCTCAGGAATTCCAGGGCCAGGAAAACATCCTTAGGTAAATGTCCAGGTATCGTTCCCCTAGAAATCTTTCTGTGCATTTCTGTGTGTTTGGGCAAGAGGTCTAGATGGGGGCCAGAGGGGGGGTCCTCCGCCTCCTCGTTCTCCATCCAGACAAGCCCCCACACTCATTACACATCAGGAAACAGGTGGTGAACCCATTGTCTACCCTTTCCAGGGTACTTGATGGGTGGAGACTATCTTGCCCTAAAGGCATGACAGCTGGGTCCTTGGGTCCATTGTTGTAGTCCAGTGTTATCATGATGCAATCGAAAGGTGATTTGCATCCAGGATTGGTCTTTGCACCTTCCTTCCAGTGGCTCTGCCCAACACATGCCAGCTGGGCAAGCTGCAAGTGATTTTATCTTTGTGGAGTCACACCAAGAGAGACAAACTTTTAGTCTCTCATACAAGGCAAGCTTCATGCCTTGCAATTCTGGATGAGAAGTGTAGGGGGGTCTTTAGGGCCTGATGGGGACCCAAATTGCATGTGTAGCTTTTTGCACAGATAGTTACACTGATGGTGTGCTGTGGGCTCCTGGGATTTAGATTATTTTAAAAATGCCACTTCATTCTGATTTTGAAAAGTGTAGGTCTGAAAAATCTCCAGTAAGGCATATCCAGCTGTGTCACTCTAGGAATGCATGTTGCTTGTTGAGTTTGACTTAATTCCAAGGTCTGGTTATGCTTCTTTTGAAGTCCATGAGAGCTCCCCCCTTCATACTGCAGTGGAAGAAGGATTTGAGCTGTAAATATGTGGCATGAGATTAGAGGCAAAACTTGAGTCCTTGGGCACCTGGAGAGATCAAATGCAGCCATATGAAACAGTGCTGGCTTCTGAGTATGATAGGCTGTTTCATTCTTGCTTTGCACTTCTTAACAGTCACCAGGAGAAAAGAAACTAACTGCAAAATGCTACACAATACAAGCCTACTCTCTAGAATATAAATCTACTTAGAGCAGTGGAGCTGCTCTTGATTTACACTTGTGTGAAGGAAAGTTACATCAATCTTGAAAATCATTCAGCTGAGAAAATAATTATGGGCTTCCTTCCCCCACCACCAGCCTCCATCTTCCCAAAGCAGCTCCTGCTACTTCTACACCATCCTCCACCCTGCCTAAACAGCTCCTGCTCTCACACCATTTTTGCACTCATCCCAGAGCCTAGGGCAAGACCCTGAACCAGCCAAGATACCACACAAAGGAACTCAGCCCCAGGCAACACCTGTGGATGATATTGGAGTGACAATCAATCGTCTCCCTAACAACCGGGGGGCCACCAGGCCCCCCGGCCTTTGTTGTCACCACCACCATCACCCAGTGTGCACCGTGAGGACTCACCAGTGATGAGAGGAGGATCCCTCAGCCCAGATGGGCTCAGCTTAGGGCTTCTGCCTTTCCTGGGGAGGATTAAAAAGGGGAGTGGGTAGGAAGGGCAAAGTGGCCACACCTGGGGTGGGAGGAGACTCCAACAGAATTTCAACCCCCCCCTGCCACAGGCACAGACATTTTTGACCAGCCCAGGATGCTCAAGGACTCATGCAACCTGTCCTTGAACACCTCCAGGGAGAGGACATCATGACCTCCCTGGGCAGCCTGTCCTGGCATCTCAACCATCCTTGATGTGGGGAATTTCTCCTTAGTGTCTAGTCTGAATCTTCTCTCCCCAGGCATCATTCAATTTCCTCTCATCCTATCACTACAGACAGAACAATAGGGAATGGCCTCAAGCTGCAACTGGGTAGGTTTGGACTGGACTTTGGGAGGGGATTTTTCACTGTGGGAGTGGTCAGGCATTAGAATGTGCTGCCCAGGGAGATGGTTGAGTCACCAACCCTGGATGTGTTTAAAGGTTATTTGGCTGTGGTTCTTGCGAATATGGTTTAGGGGTGAACTTTGTAGAGTAGGATTGTCTGTTTGACTTAGTGATCCTGAGAGTCTTTTCCAACCTGAATGTTTCTGTGATTGATTCTCACTGCTTTTTAAGTTCCATTCTGGGTAACTGCATTGTAGAAATGAGGTCCAAATGATTTCCAGCAAGGGAGTGTTAACTAAGAAATACAGGAATCCAATCCATGTAGTGAAAAATAAAGCAAATTAATGAAAAGCAACACACAAAAATATTGATTAAAAGGTGTCATTAGTGTCCAGGCTTTCAGTCAAAAGAAGTAATTAAAAGAAATTGTGTAACTAACAAGAAACACAGAGTCTTTAACATTTGCTCTTGCTGAGAGGGGAGAACAAAATAATCTCCACTGAGATTTTCAGGCAGCATTATTCTTAGTAGTAAAAACCTGCTTCATGGAGCAGCAAGAGCTGTAAACAGTATTTGTCTTTTAAAGCTGCATATTAAATGTAGACATAAACATCTGTAAACAAGACATCCTCGTAGAGCATAAATACTGTGGTTCCCTATACAGAGTCTCACTAATCAGAAATGTGCCATCTGACTGAAGACTCTGGTATTTCTGTCTTGTAATTTATTTACATCCCAAATCCCTCACATTTCTAGGACTCACATAAACTTAACTGGTTTTATTGCCTTCATCAAGCAGTGGTAGTGAGACAGAAAACAGGCAGTTTCTGGAAAATAACTGTGTCTGGAGTGACTGGATAATCCCTGTTGATTTCTTAGACCAGATACAGTAGATCTGCTGCCAGCAGTATCATGAGATAGAAAAAATAAACAGCATTAGAAGATGGATGAAATGAGGAAACTTTACAATGTTCTGTTACACTAGTATCATAGAAACACAGAATGTTAGGGGCTGGAAGGGACCTCAAAAGATCATCCAGTCCAACCCCCCTGCCAGAGCAGGAGCACCTGTATCAGATCACACAGGAATGCATCCAGGCAGATTTTGAATATCTCCAGAGAAGGAGATTCCACAATCCCCCTGGGCAGCCTGTTCCACTGTTCTGTCACCCTCACAGTGAAAAAAAAAATTTCCTCAGGTTTCCATGGAACTTCCTATGCCTCAAGTTCCACCCAGTGCCCCTTGTTCTGGCATTGGGCATCATCAAGCAGAGCCTGGCTGGAGATGTTCCACTCCCTTAACAATTTTTGTGACTCCATTATGCTTATATAGGAAATAAAATGGCCATTCATTTATTTCCCTTTTAAAGATCTTATCATGTTGTCTTAAGTTTCACAAGGAAAAGGTTTCCAGTTGCCTGCTCTGAAGAAAATATGATATTCTTGGTTTGATATAAAATGTATGCCTATTTTATTTTCCGCATATGAGAATTAACTGATGTGGGCATTGTAATACTGAGTTAGACATGAATTAAATACGTGAAAGATATTTAAAATTCTGATTCTGAAATCTTGATTCCAGTGCTCTTTTGGCAAGACTTGCAGTTATCTGGGAGCTTCTGGGGAATTGTGTTTGTTTTGTCTCTTTTGAATATTACCTTGTAAGTTTATTTTGCTTGAAAACTGTCTCCTGTTCAGTGTTTGGACAACATCAGTCTGAGTTGCCTTTTGGTTATAATGGAAAACAGAACACAGAATTAACCAGATTGGAAAAGACCTTTGAGATCATTGAGTCCAACCTATCACCCAACACCATCTAATCAACTAAACCATGGCATTAAGTGCCTCATCCAGCCTCTTTTTAAACACCCTTCAGGTAGTTGTAGATGGCAATAAGGTCTCCCCTGAGCCTCCTCTTCTCCAGGCTGAACAACCCCAGCTCCCTCAGCTGCTCCTCATAGGGCTTGTGCTCCAGACCTCTCACCAGCTTTGTTGCCCTTCTGTGGACACATTGTAGCATCTCAACATCTTCCTTGAACTGAGGGGCCCAGAACTGGACACAGTCCTCAAGGTGTGGCCTAACCAGTGCTGAGTCCAGAGGCAGAATGACTTCCCTGCTCCTGCTGGCCACACCGATGCAGGCCAGGATGCCATTTGCCTTCCTGGCCACCTGTGCACACTGCTCGCTCCTGTTCAGCCTACTGTCAACCAGTACCCCCAGTACAAAGACTATGACATCAGAACTCAACTTTTGAAACTCAATTCTTGAAAGAAAATTTTAATTAGACATCCTGTTGTAGAGATGAGAAATGGATGACATTTGTGGACATGGGAATCAAAAAGAGGGATATAAATAATTTAATAAATGGAAAAGAATTATTAGAAAATGATGCTATTCTTCCTTCTCTTCCCTAAAACCTGAATCTAAACTTCCCCCAAACCTAATCTAATTTCTCCAAGTCTCAACCCAAATATATTTATTCTTCTACAAAGGACAATCTAAATTCTGATTTTTCTTCTTCTCATTCTTTTTCCTGGAGAAATATTTGGTTGGGGTTAAAGATATCCTACTCTGTCTTGGATGCTGCCTTTGGAAACCTATTTGAAGCAGAAGGCACAGGCAGCAATTCCAGCAGCCAGAAGTCTCTCAGCACTGGAGGCCACTGTTTTGTTGCTGCTGCTGTTTTTACTTTACATTATAAAGACTCAAGGCATCAAAGCCCTAAGGAAAGGTACATGTGCTTTGTTAAAGATGATAGCTGATACTACGATCTGACAGCAGAGTTGCTTTTTTTTGTCCCCAAAATACAGCAATGTGATGCCTCTTTAAAAATCTTATTTTCCACACTTACTATCCCTCTGATTTGATTGAACTGTAATCCCTACAGCACATATCAATCAGAGAGAAATGATCAGATTTAGAATAAAGTAAGAACATCTAAAATTCTTACTCAGGAGTGTGTCTTTCCTTTCACTCTGGGTGACTCCTTTACAATGTTCATATACTTAAGGGCATGGCTCTCTTACATCTGTAGATTAAAAGAAAAGTTGGAAAAGCAAAAGGGAAAAATATTGAATATATCAACTCAGAATCATTAGGCCTGGACAATACAGCTGCACTGGCTAGTTCAGAGATCTGAGCTTGACAATCCATAGATGCTCTGAGGGATATCTGTGCTTAGATCCTTTGAAGAAAGGGAGAGTTTCTGGCAGTTTTGCTGGTACTGGCTGGTTTCTGGAGGCAGCAAAATGCTCGTTTTGCCCTTTCTGCTTTGCCTGCTGGCTTTCCTCAGCACAGCTACTTCTTCCGTTACAGGAAATTGACAAGCCTTGGAAGTTAACTGTTTCCGTTTTGATCCCCTAATTCTGCCCGCTTTCCATCTTTTGCTTTCCTTCTTTCTACCTACCACTTGCATTTTCTCTAAAATATTTTTACTGTGAGCTACAAAGATGATAATATTTAGCTGTGGTCAGGTATAGTTAATGACAGGTATTTGCTGATTCCCAGAGCAAGAGATACAGGAAAGCAGTCTCTCAGATTGTTCTTTCTTGGAGAGTTCTTTTGGAGTCAAGGCTATGACACCCTTGTATAGTTGATTTTATTTTGCTGTCAGTCTTATTTACTCTCCTGACTAATTTGTATTCAGAGACAGAACCACTGAGACAACCTGATGTTATTTGTGTAGATCTATGCCTAAATAAATTTCAAATATACACATAGAATATAATGTCATAAGTATATTGAGTGCCTTGAAATGAAAATAAAATACACCACCAAGACTTTAATAAGGAATGGTGATTCAAAGAGAAGGGAAATGTGGGTTCAGGCAAGAGAGTGGCTTATGAAAGAGGGAATTCTGAGGTAGATTCTTTTGATAGACTGCCCAACACTGAAAGGATGAAATAACAGGGAAGGACTTAAAAGGGACCTTGACAGAGATGTCATGAAGTTCCAAGGAGGGTAACACCACGGTTTTCCCCTGAGGAGGAATAACCCCAAGCACCTGTACAGCCTGGGTGCTACCTAGCTGGAAAGTAGATTTGGGGTAAAAATACTTGGAGATATTGATGGATACCAGGTTGAATAGAAGCCACCAGTGTGGCCTTGAGGCGAAGACAGCCAACAGCTCCTTGAAGTGCATTAGGCAGAGAGGTGCCCATAAGTTGAAGGAGGTGCACCTTTCCTTTTTGCTCACTCCTGGTGAGACATAGAGTGCTGGGTCCAGATCTGGACTCCCAAGTATAAGTGAGTCTAGTGAAGCATCATGAGGGTGATAAAAGGACTCTCCATCCTGGGAGATTTTTAAGGACATGCTGGATGTGGCTCTGAGCAACCTGATCTAGTGCAAGGGGTTGGAACTAGATGATCCTTGAGGTCCCTTCCAACCCTAACAATTCTATGATTCTATGACTGGACCATTTATCTGACATATGAGGAGACACTGAGAGAGCTGGGACTGTTCTTCCTCTGGACAGAAAGCTTGTTAGTCTGTGTCTACTGTAGCAAGGAGTTGCTGCAGGAAAAGTAGGTCAGAAGATACAAATAATGGTTACTAAGTTCCCTGTGTTTCCAACATTTAGGGTTCTGGTGTTCTGCTTCAAACTAGATTTAATATACTTTGAACATGAGATTGATTCCTTCATCCAAATTTCTCTACCATGCATACACATAAACCTGTTGAGAAAATCAGTTATTGGATAAACTGCTTTTGTGCCCTTTCAGGGTTTTGATTAGACCTTGGCCCCGAAACAGATCACCCTGTTTAATTGCTTCCAAAAAGGGAAGACTTTTACATGCACTAGAACTGTTCCCTCAACCAAATCACTGCTCAGTTGTCGAGGGTTGGAAGGGTAAGGCCAAAAAACCTCTTCCCTCCCCCCTGTAAAGTAAAGGGAAGGAAAATTGAAGGGAAAGGGAAAAAAAAAACTCACAGCTGAATTAGCAAAGCAGTGGAGCTGTATATTTACAAAGCAATGTAGGATATGCAGGGGAATATATACAAATTTACAATATTTACAATATATACAAATATATACAATAAAGTAGCACAGAAATGAGAGTTCCCCCTCCCTCGCTGAGGGGGTTCCCCACCTCCGCTCTCCCCCTCTCTCCCCCTATTCCCCAGAGCAGGTTAGAAAAGAGAGAGAAAGAGGAAAAAAAAAATTAGAAGCAGTTTGTGTTAATTGGAAAGGAGTTAATACAGGCCTTATCAGGTTTGTCAGTTTGAAGGCCGAAGCCTTGGCAGAAAGCCCAGCACAGAGAGAGCTGCTGCACTGTGGAGGAGCAGAAGCAAGACTAAAGTGCCGGAGTGCCCAGGATACTCCTCCTGCACTCCCAGTTCAGAAGGTGCTTCCTCCCACTTCACCAATGAAATTAGTTTAGATTATTCTTTCTGTTTACCAACTTCCGTCCACCATATTCCCTTTCTTAAGGGGACAGGCTCAACCGGCCACATCAGTAAGTGGTGATAAATTAGGGAGATCCTTTGCCATGGGAGCTGCCCAGGTGCATTGTGGAATCTCCTTCTTGGAGATATTCAAAACCCACCTGGATGCATTCCTATGTGATCTACTCTATGTGCTCCTGCTCTGGCAGGGAGGTTGGACTGGATGATCTTTCAAAGTCTCTTCCAACCCCTAACATTTTGTGATTCTGTGATTTTTTATGATGGTGTTACTGCTCAGGATCCACAAATGATACAGAGTCACAGCTTCTCAATCTCAAAGGGGAGCAAGTAAGAAATGGTATTACGAATGCAACTCACTTTACCTTCTATGAGGAGAAAAGAGAGGTTGATTTCTAATCCCATTATGACACTGGGGTGTATATAATCTGAGTAAGGACACAGGATTGTGTTAGGATTTAGCCTCTTCCTGGTAGTATTGTGGACTTACGCAGACACTATATGGCTTCCTTGCCTCTTTGCAATTATGTGCTAAAAAACAGTAGTTAAAAAACCCCACCAAACCACTAAGTAAAAATATCATCCAGCTGCTCAGGAGATAACACTAAACTCATTGTTGGTAATGGATCCCAGCAGCTGCAGCGTCCTAAGCAGTACTGAATGTCACTGCCACTCTCCAGCTGTGAATTCTCTCTTTTTCCTGAGGTAGAATGAAAGCATTGCAATAATCTCAGAGGCATTGGAAGCTGCCTGTGTTTCTATTTGGTGGAAAATGTATCCCAATTTGGAAATAAATGTGGTAGAAACCTCTCAGATATTTCCAGAGAAAAAAGATGAAATAAACAGAGTTATGAGAATTAGAGAAATGTTGTGAAGCATCAGCATAGAACAGGCTGCCCAGGGGTGTTGTGGAGTTTCCTTCTCTGGAGATATTGAAAAACCTCCTGGATGTGTTCCTGTGTGACATACTCTAGGTGCTCCTGCTCTGACAGGGGGATTGGACTGAATGATCACAGGATCACAGAATGTCAGGGGTTGGAAGGCACCCAAAGAGATCATCGAGTCCAACCCCCCTGCCACAGCAGGACCCCACTATCTAGGTCAGGTTACACAGGAATGCATCCAGAGGGGCTTGAAAGTCTCCAGAGAAGGAGACTCCGCAACCTCTCTGGGGAGCCTGTTCCAGTGGTCCATGACCCTTACAGTTAAGAAGTTCCCCCCTGTGCTGAGGTGGAACCTCCTGTGCTGCAACTTACATCCATTGCTCCTTGTCCTATCACAGGGAGCAAGTGAGCAGAGCCTGTCCCCTCCCTCCTGACACCCAGCCCTCAGATATTTATAAATATTTGTTAAATCCACTGTTAGCCTTCTCTTTTCCAGACTAAAAAGCCCCAAGTCCCTCAGCCTCTTCTCATCAGGCAGTGCTCCAGTCCCCTAATCATCCTCGTAGTCCTCCACTGGACCCTCTCCAGCAGATCCTTGTCCCTCTTAAACTGGGGAGCCCAGAACTGAGCACAGTACTGACGATGAGGTTTCACCAGGGCAGAGTAGAGGGGGAGGAGAGCCTCCCTGGATCTGCTGGATGTGCTTTTCTTAATACACCCCAGGATCCCATTGGCCTTCTTGGCCCCCAGGGCACATTGCTGTCCCATGGAAAACTTGCTATCCACCAGGACTCCCAGGTCCCTCTCCACCAGGCTGCTCTACAGCACATCGCCTTCGAGGTCCCTTCCAACCCCTAACATTCTGTGATTCTGTGACTAATAATTACCAAGACTAATATTTATGAAGAGGAGAACTATGATAAATGTCAACACAAACTTATAGCCTGCAGAACTTTTTCCACAATGCTGTGAACACCTGGCAATGAATCATGTTAACAAATACCCCCAAAAGGCATTGAAATGCAGGTAGATAGAAATAAACTACCACTACCGCTGAATATATCCTTTTAAAATCGCAGAATCACCAAGGTTGGAAGAGACCTCAAAGATCATCAAGTCCAACCTGTCACCACAGATCCCATGACTAAACCATGGCACCAAGTGCTACTGACCACTTGCATTTTATGTCATTTCTGTCTATACATCCTGATGAAGATTAAAGAATTAGTGGTAGCATCACTTAGCAAATGAGAATAAGGCAGGCAAATCCACTGGTATCCATTTGAACAGGCCAAACATTTAATTAAGTCTTTCCAGAAGCCTGAGCAGACTCTAACCAGAATCTTCATAAGATATTTGATAAAAAGTATCATTGTATTTTCTCAGCTGTTAAACCTGACCCCAGGTTACTCAGTAAATGTTAAACAGAACTTTTATAAGCTGCCTGTTGGACTTTTACAGTGATCCCTAAGATCCATTAGCCTCCACACAGAGAGAACCAGTAAAAAATGATATAATCTCAGCCTTTAAAGTGGCATGAAATACAATTATCTAGCAACAGAGGGATGCTTTGTGGCACTAACTACTGATACTTTCATACAGTTCTTCACAGACTTTGCCAGATTTTGTGAAAAGCGTCACTTTGGGGGATTTTCTGCGGTTACTTCAGCATATTAAAATTCAAATTTGAAAATGACTAGCATTCAAGGATATTTGAGGGGCAGCAAAAGAAGAGAGAGAGACAGAAAAGCCTATAAAAATGAAACAAAACAAGAAACCCTAGGAGAACAGATATATTTGGTTTATAGAGCTAACTGGCCCCAGTACAGCTGTCCTTATGTTCTCATAAAAACACAGCAGGATGGAGAACAGTAGGTGTAATAACATCACTTGTTTATCTCCACAAGCAAAATACATCCACAACTGCAGGACTCATTGACTCTATCCATAGTTCCTGTTGTGGCTGTTTTTAAAGACACCCTCAAGACCAAGCTTAGCTCTGCTATGGCTGTGGGTCAAGGTGCAGGATGAAATGTACCCCAGGGAGCATTTTGCTGCAATTGCCTGGTAGGTTATCAAACTGCCACAGACAGATGCACAAGGCTTCCCACCAGCTACCCCAGGTGCTGAAGCCCTTGTGTGGATAGAGGCAGATGGAAGAGAGAGTGAGTAGCCCCACTAGCTGCTTCCGGGACTGCCTTTATCAGGGGGGAAAGGTTCACAATTATGGCAGCTATTTGATTCTAATAGCAGTCTCCTGAGCTGGAGTGGAGAGTGGGATACACATAGCTGCATACAACTAGAAAATGTACATGGCTCATCCAGCAATAATCTCTTGCCTTGGCACTTCCACAAAAGAAGAAAATTTTCTAATAGTGGTTGGAGAAAAAGTGAGGAGATTTTGTGTTCTTACTCTGGATCTGTGTCCTAAAATGCTGCTGCCCTACAATGGATTGTTTCCTCCCCAAGGTGGCCATGACACATGGCTCTAACCAGCCCTCACCCAACATGCACAGGACTCCTCTTTTCTTACACTCCAGCAGCGTGGGAGGGAGAGGACATTGTCCTTCAGCTGGCTCACACCACAGCTGTAATTCAAGTGCCTGATCACTGAGCTGGTCTTTAAACCACTGTGGCAGGGAGGTATTTGTCCTGTTTTTCTCCAGCTCATATCAGGAACCACTACTGGCTCCCAAATGAAGAGAGGATGGCCTGCAGCAGAGTCCCTGCCCTTTTGAATCAGTATTACATGCTCCAAAGCTCAAACATAGAAAATGCTCTTAAAAAAATATTATGCTCAACAAGTTCTTGTAGCTTTTAGTAGCAAAACCTTGTATATGTGAAATCCCTGGCAGAGGCACTAAAATCACAGATGGGGGAAACCTGAGAAATGAAAAGTAGAAACAAGTGAATACTTGACTGCATATGTTGACTACCTAGACAAGATTACACAGTAAAAGATGGGCTCTTGGATCACAGAATCACAGTTGCTCCCATTGATTGCATTGTTTCCTCCCTCCCTCCTTTCCTCCCTCTCTCCCTTCCTTCCTTCCTCCCTCCCTCCCTTCCTTTTTCTTATAAATTGGAGTAGTTAAAATATGTATTCATCTAATGTCTCCTATTTTGTCAAAATTCCTCCAAGGATCTCTTTCTCCTTGTGACAAAAGACATTTTGTTAGCTTGGAATGCCACAAGGCTGTGCTGGCATCTCTTTACCTCCTGTCTCCTTCCTCTCCAATCCTGGTAGTAGTAAACTTCCCTTATTTTCTCTCACAACCACTGGCAATATTGTGCACATTTCAGCTGTGAAGTCTAAAGTTCATTCTTGCCAGAGTACATCCAAGGCACTCTTCAATCTGTGTAGACACTAGCAGACTCTGCTTTCATTGCTGTTGTGGCTTCAGGGGCACAGATGAACCTGTTAGTTAGCTGTGAACTTTGCTATGTGCTGAAGGAGTCAGGTAGATGGGAAAAGGCATTGTTGGTAGGCAATTAATGTGGTCTGGACTCAGTCTCCTTAGGCTCCCCACATGAAAAGAAAAATTTTACATCACAATGCGATTCAGAGAAATGTGCTCTTGTGGCCAAGAAGGCCAATGCCATTCTGGGGTAGATTAGAAAGGGTGTGATCAGTAGGTCAAGAGAGAGTTCTCCTCCCCCTCTACTCTGCACTGGTGAGGCTGCATCTGGAATGTTGTGCTCAATTCTGGGCCACTCAGTTCAGGAAAGACAGTGAGCTACTTGAAAGAGTGCAGCGCAGAGCCACCAGGATGATTAAGGGAGTGGAACATCTTCTATACGAGAAGAGACTGAGGAAGCTGAGGGGGTGACCTCATCAATGTTAATAAATATGTAAAGTGTGAGTCCCAAGAGGATGGAGCCAGGCTCTTATTGGTGGTGCCCAATGAAAGCACAAGGAGCAATGGTGGAAGTTGAGGCATAAGAAGTTTCACATAAATATGAAGAAAAATTTTTTCACTGCGAGGGTGACAGAGCACTGGCACAGGCTGCCCAGGGGGGTTATGGAGTCTCCCTCTCTGGAGATATTCAAAACTCACCTGGATGTGATCTGTTGTAGGTGATCCTGCTCTGGCAGGGGGGTTGGACTGGAAGATCTTTCAAGGTCCCTTCCAGTCCCTGAAATTCTGTGATTCTGTGATTATCTTCTTCTAAGCCTTGCAATTGCTTCTGCTTCTCCATTGACAGTAATTATCACTAACTGAAGCCCCATTCTAACTTAACCATTGCTCTCTTAGGGAGTAGGAAGGCTGGTGATACAGTAGAACTGGAAAGCAGAGTAAGGGGGAGAAAAGAAGAGTTGTTGATAACATACCAATATTATTATGGAGGTGTGCATTAGCTACCACAAGTTACTAATAGCACAAAGCAGTAACAGCAAAAAAATCTTGTAGATGGATTTTAATACATTTTTTTCTTCATACACCTTTGTAAGCTACTCATTTCCTGATCAGTAGAAAAGAGTAGCACTGGAAAAGCTGCAGAAAAGCAAAATATCCTTTTGTTAGCTGGATTGTGTTTTTCCCTGAAGCTTTCTGTATTCTTTTAGTGTCACTGAGCAATGGCTGCTGAACTGTCAGTGAAAAGTACTTATTGCTATCTTGTATATGTCACTGTCCTGCTGCCAGTGGCATGTATGCTCATCGGTCAAACAGAACTACCCACCACATTTGATTTACTGTCACTGAATCAAATCTATTTGTGGGTTTCCATAACATAAAACATTTGGCTAGAGATTAATTCCCTGATTTGCATCTCGCTCCTCAGTGCTATATCATTATTTTCCTTGATGGATTCATTTTGAAGTCGTGGAAGATGCAACTCGATTTTCACTCTGCATTCAAGGTGGGGGCTCACTCTTTGCTACCTGACCTTTATATTAACTCTTCCTCTTGTCAGTCTCAGAAGCATTACTCATATTTGTGTCTGCTAGTGGAAGATTAAATGATTTTAGCTCAGTGGGGACAGTATGAATAAACTTTCAGAACACCTGAAGAATGTATCAGCAAACACCATGCTTCTGGTGTTGGCATTGCTGTCTTTTCTCAAGCTTGTGGCTGGGAAGCTGCTAGAAAATAAAACTCTGCTTGTTCACTGATACATGTTTCAATTTATATTCTAGGATGAATATCCACTTGGATAAATGCTTACAAAATAGGTCACTTGCAAGATGTGTTAAATCTCATGTCACTGGACTGTGCCCATTTGTCCAGGCTGTCAAGGTCCCTCTGCAGATCTCTCCTATCCTCTAACAGATCAACTGCTGCCCCCAGCTTGGTGTCACCTACAAATTTACTGATGATGGACTCAATCCTCTTGTCCAGATCATCAATAAAGATATTGAACTGGATCCCTGTCCCTCTTGAATCTTGTTAAATTAAAAGTATTTTGGACTGTGCTTACTGGAATTTTCCAGACGTAAGGAAAATATCTATTTTTTAAAACGAGTTTATAATCTAATCCTATTTTAACACTCATAACCTATTGCTGTCTGGGATGATTGCCAAAGCAATGATTCACAACTTTTCAATACACTCAGGTTAATGCTGGGTTAAATTCCATTTGGTCAAACCAGAATTCTTGCACAAGCTACCAAAATAATTTAACTGGGTTTCTTTCACTAAAGATCTTACAAGGGCTGCTGATTTTTCTCTGTTTCACAATACCATGAGCTGGTTATTCTGCATATTTTGCACTAGTATCAGTTTTATCACAGATAAATCAGTATCAGTACTGGGACCAGTCTTGTTTAACATCTTTGTCGGTGACATGGACAGTGACATTAAGTGCACCCTCAGCAGGTTTGCTGACAACACCAAGCTGTGTGGTGCAGCAGACATGCTGGAGGGAAGGGATCCATCCAGAGGGACCTGGACAGGCTGGAGCGGTGGGCCCGTGACAACCTCATGAGGTTCAACAAGGTCAAATGCAAGGTCCTGCATCTGGGTTGGGTCAATCTTAAGCACTAATATAGGCTGGACAGGGACTGGCTTGAGAGCAGCCCTGAAGAAAAGGACCTGGGGATGCTGGTGGATGTGAAGCTCAACATGAGCAACCAGTGTGCACTCACAGAGTGTCTGGAGAACTATACGGCTAATAGTCACATCTAGTAAACTGGAAAGCTTTTCCAAGCCCTTTGTCTGTGCTAACCAGGCATTTAATTGTCCACATTTGAGTAATTAGTGTAATCAAGCGTAACAAAGACAACCTAATGAACCTGCACATATGACACAGGACCTCCTGGGGATCCCTCCTCTTCTGGTGGGCATGCTGGGGAGGCAGGATGGCTCAGTGGCACCAGGTGCTTCCCTGCAGCAATTGACTCCAGTCCCACATCTCTGCTGGCCTTTAAGGCAGCTAATTTATTAATGTAAAATATATGCATAGATTTAGACACCTAAAATGTATGTGTCCAGTTTAGAGGGTAGGAGAGCTCTGCAGAGGAACCTGGACAGGCTGGACAGATGGGCAGAGCCCAGGGGCATGAGATTTAACACATCTATGAGCTGGGTTCTACACACTGGCCACAACAACCCCACACAGGGCTACAGGCTAGGGTTGGAGTGGCTGGAGAGAAGCCAGGCAGAAAGGGACCTGGGAGTACTAGCTGATAGTAGGCTGAACATGAGCCAGCAGTGTGCCCAAGTGGCCAAGAAGGGCAATGGCATCCAGGTCTGGATCAGAAATAGTGTGGCCAGCAGGAGCAGGGAAGTCATTCTGCCTCTGGACTCAGCACTGGTTAGGCCACACCTTGAGTACTGTGTCCAGTTCTGGGCCCCTCAGTTCAAGAAGGATGTTGAGATTCTGGAACATGTCCAGAGAAGGGCAACAAGACTGGGGAGGGATTTGGGGCACAAGCCTTGTGAGGAGCAGCTGAGAGAGCTGGAGTTGCTTAGCCTGGAGAAGAGGAGGCTCAGGGGTGACCTTATTGCTGTTTATGACTACCTGAAGGGAGGTTGTAGCCAGCTGGGGGTTGTTCTGTTCTCCCCGACAACCAGCACCAGAATAAGAGGACACAGTCTCAAGCTGTGCCAGGGGAGGTTTAGGCTGGATGTTAGAAAGAAATTCTTCACAGAAAGAGAGATTGGCCATTGGAATGTGCTGCCCAGGGAGGTGGTGGAGTCACCATTACTGGAAGTGTTAAAAAAGAGACTGGATGAGGCACTTGGTGCCATGGTTGAGTTGGTTAGATGGTGTTGGGTGATAGGTTGGACTTGATGATCTCAAAGATCTTTTCCAACCTGCTTAATTCTGTATTCTGTATTCTGAAGTGCAATCCAGGCATTAGTAAGAAAGCTAAAGTTTGGTCTCAAGAAATTCTGTGCACCTATGCCTAGGAATGAGGGATATATTTGAAAGACAGAGCATCCTAACTCTCTTTTGAGACAGCACTGTCTGCTGGTGTCTGTTGCCAAGATTATTGAGATATTATGCTGTGTGAGGAAAATAGAATTCTTCTCACAATAGTAAAGAGTAATTCTTTAGTCGAAAGAGATGAAGCCCAAGCCTACATCTTTTGGGGTTTTTTCACATACACTTTTTCCCCCCTCACAGCAGTGCATTTTTCGACAGTAGTAAAATGAGTTCTATAGCCACAAGTGCCCTATCCAGCTACTGCCTGCTGTAGTAGCTCACTCCAGATTAATATAGTGCAGCTAGATTCCATGCTGGTTGGTACACAGATGTTGTCACTGAAAAGCAGGTATTGGACAATGTGATTAATGAAGGCACAGTCCCTTTATCGAGGCAGACTGCCTCATTTGCTCTGAGTTCAAAGCAGGTGAAAGCTCTTCTATGACTGTGTTTAGTGGTGTGTTTTGAACACAATGTTGTTAATCACTTTCATGTTTTCATCTGCAAGGTTAATTAAACACCTTGTGAAATAAGATGAAAGCTTGTAGCCCATCTTTCTTTCAAATGAGAAGAGGCATGGTTGGAGTTTATCTCCAGCTGAGGACAGTTTAACTCAAAATTCTGTTCACTTACCATGCTTCAATAAATGTCTCCCCCAGAATTCTATTATCATTAAGTCATTAATGTTGTGTTGGTTTTTTTTTTTTCCCCCAGAGTTATAGCCACAGGGGTTTTTTATTTTTGAGATGTACATTGGAAGATGCTTGGGGTTGGACTGGATGATCTTTCAAGGTCCCTTCCAGCCCCTGAAATTTTGTGATTCTGTGATTCTTTTGGTAATCTTTGAACAATGCATAATGATAAATAGAATTTTCCTTGTCTTCTTCTGCTATGAGGATTGGCTGAGGGAGCTGAGATTGTTCAGCCTGGAGAAGAGAAGATTCTGGAGGGACCTTAGATCTGCCTCCCAATACCTGAAGTGATCCTACAGAAAGGCTTGAGAGGTACTTTTTATAAGCATGTCTAGAGACAGGACAAGGGGGAATGGTTTGAAGCTGAGGGAGCATAGGTTTAGACTGGATCTTAGGAAGAAATTCTTCACTACACGGGTGGCAAGACTCTGGAATGGATTGTCCAGGGAGGTTGTGGATGCCCCCTCCCTGGAGATGTTCAAGGCCAGGTTGGATGGGGCCTGGAATAACCTGGTCTGGTTGAGAGGTGTCCCTGCTCATGGCAGAGAGCTGGATTAGATGATCTCTAAGGTCTCTTCCAGCCTAAGCCATTCTATGATTCCTGCTGTCCTTACTTACTCTCTTTGAAATTGTAAAGGGTTTCCTTTTTATGAACTTGTCTGCTGATGAAATTAGTTAGGATGCTAACTGAGGCAAATTCAGAAGCTGACAGGAATAGCCATAATCTGTAATAGCTTAAACCAAGATTGAGACAGCCCCATAAATGCTGGATTTTCAGAGGCAATGCACCACATTGGTGCATATGGAGAGAGGAAGGAAAGAAAGGTAACGTTGTGGAAAGATCTGAAAAAAACCCCAAACATGAACATATCAATGAAACGTAAAGATTTCAGAGAAATCACTAATTAAAAATAGTAACAATTACACACCAAACCCCTATTTATTTAAATCAGATGCTCTCCTACAAAAACTATATTTAGGGCTGTCCATTTTTTTCTTTTGTGGCCAATTTTTGTCAGGGCTTCTGAGGCAGCTTGGTGACAGAATACACTTTTCAATGCGGTGTGTCACTGTGGCTGGAGAGGAATTGTGTCTCTCATGACAGAACAGTGCACATAATCCCTTTTGACCTCCCTCCCACCTAACTGAAATGCAATGTAAAACAACCTTGTGTGAGCTTGTGCTGCTGTGCCAATCACATGCCTGAGATGAGCAGGGATGTGCTGGACAGTTTCATGGCAGAAGAAAAACTGCTGGTGAAATTCAATTAACTTAGTAGAGTACAAAGGAAAACCCAACCTGGAGTACTATGTCCAGTTCTGGAACCCCTATTACAGGAAGGATCTGGAGGTGCTGGAAAGTGTCCAGAGAAGGCTGGAGCTCCTCTCCTATGAGGACAGGCTGAGGGAGTTGGGGCTGTTCAATCTGGAGAGGAGAAGGCTCCAAGGAGACCTAATTGTAGCCTTCCAGTATCTGAAGGGAGCCTACAAGAAAGCTGAGGAGGGACTTTTTAGGGTGTCATGGAGTGATAAGACTTGGGGGAATGGAACAAAACTAGAAATGGGTAGATTCAGATTGGATGTTAGGAAGAAGTTCTTCACCATGAGTGTGATGAGACACTGGAACAGGTTGCCCAGGGAGGTGGTAGAAGCCTCATCCCTGGAGGCTTTTAAGGCCAGGCTGGATGTGGCTCTGTGCAACCTGATGTAATGTGAGGTGTCTCTGCCCATGTGGTTTGTCAGGCAGGATTTGCCCTTAGTGAAGCTGTGCTAATTGTACCAAATCACCTCTTTGTTATTCTTCTGCCTCAACAGTGCCTCCAGGAGGATCTGCTCCATGATCTTACCGGACATAGAAGAGAGACTGGCTGGCCTATGGTTCCACATTTTCATCTCAGTTGGAGTCATCAAGCTGTCTGCCTACACAATGGAAGCAGATAGATATATGCCATAGAGAACTGACCTCCTCCAAAATGACAGTGTGTCTGTGATCTCCTGTTATAGTCCCAGGTGTCAACACAGTGTAAAGATATTCTGAAGAAGAAAAAGGAATTTGTGAGTCTTCCTTTTTATAGGAGTCTCACAAAAGCGTGTCAGTGGAAGCCAAGAAACAGAGGCTTCATTGGCAGGCTGCCATGTTGACAAGCTGTCACTGAGTCTTCCTAGAAGGCAATCCTCTGTGGTGTGCATTGTCCTCTGCATCTGTGCTTGCAAGGAAAAGCAATTTACAGCTATGTGAATCTTCTGCACTTAGAATTACAAAGCTTTTTTAATGTCATAGCTTTTAAGTGTTTCTGAAGTAGTCCTTGATGTGCTGTGTTGTAGGTTAAAGAACTGTCCTAACACAGAGATAACTCCTCCAGAGTACCAGAGAGTACAAGGGGCTGAACAGTCAGTCCTAGTTGTCTCCTCCCAGGCAACCAGCATCAGAACAAGAGGACACAGTCTCAAGCTGCACCAGGGGAAGTTTAAGTTCGAGGTGAGGAGAAAGCTCTTCCCAGAAAGAGTAATTGGCCATTGGAATGTGCTGCCCAGAATGGTGGTGGAGTCACCATCCCTGGAGTTGTTCAAAAAAGGATTGGATGTGACACTTGAAGCCATGGCTTAGTTGTCATGAGGTGTTAGGTAATAGGTTGGACTTGATGATCTCTGAGGTGTTTTCCAACCTGGTTGATTCTATGACTCCATGATTGCATGATTCTATGAGGAGCAGGACACTGTAAAGTATTAGTCCATCCCATATCCTGCATCTCCCTATATAAGCAGAAGGCCAATGGCATCCTGGGCTTCATCAAAAGTATGGCCAGCAGGTCCAGAGAGGTGATTCTGCCATTCTACTCTGCTCTGTGGAGTGCTCACATGGAGTACAGTGACCAGCTATGGGACCCCCAACACAAGAGGGATGTAAACCTGTGGGAGCAGTTCCAGAGGAGGACCACAAAGATGATTAGCAGGTTGGATCACCTCTTCTCTGAAGACAAGCTGAAAGAATTTGGGCTGGTGTTGTGAAGGCAAAACCTATGAATTTATTACCAATGCAATAAAATTACAAATTGGAACATCAGTTGGTAGAATTGGTGAAAACAATGTAAACTGTTATGTCATTGAGTGATGTGATTCTGTCTCTGCAGCTATATCACCCCTGAATTCCCCTGTGATTGTCAGATTCAGAGAAATGAGTACTTTGGAGAACCTGGAACACAGCTATAAATCCTTATGATTTCATGTCACATGTGCTGCTTTTTAAAGTGTTGTGATATTGTTTATACAGTTACATGAGAAAATATCCACAAGAATGGACAGTGTACTTGTCTGGGAGCATGTAGTTTCATTTCATGTAATACCATTTGGTGGCTTTCACAGAAAAATCACAGAAAATCATCCAGTCCAACCTTTAGCCCAGCACTGAAGGGTCAACACTAAACCATGTTCCCGAGCACCAGGTCCACATCTTGCTTAAACACCTCCAGAGATGGTGATTCCTCCACTGCCCTGGGCAGACCATTCCAATGTTTGAGAACCCTCTCTGTGGAGAAGTATTTCCTAGCCTGAACCTGCCCTGGAAGTCACTGGAACCTGCTTTCTGAGAAAGTCCCATCTTGGAACCACTCAAAATCTACTGATTTGCAAGAGATGAAAAGTCTTTGGAATAGATAAATAAGCTCTCAACTCTGGGATTTGAGGAAAGTATACTAGGATTCGTACTTTCATTAGGAGTCTGTGTCTGGGGTAGCAACTTAAGCTTTGGAACAGTCAGTTACAACCTATATAGGGAGGTTGGACCTGATGATCTCTTGAGGTCCCTTCAAACCTCTAATATACTGTGATACAATATCCTGAAGATCTTCCTGCAGCTGCAAAAAGGAGATTTCCCCCCACCCCCATGTAAAATATTGTGGCTGTAAATGTCGTCAAGAGCATTCTCTGTTTGCAGGCAAAACACATTCTGAGGGATTGATAGCACAAGCCATCTACTCAAAGTGCTTGTATTTGCCTGCCATTCCTTTAGTGCTGACATAATAGAAGATAACTGAGTTCAGCACAATTTGGAGAGCAATGAACTGGCAGAAAGGCATCTTGCCTGATGAAGCCCAAGCTACTACGTGCATTTCAACCAAATGCTTTCCATTCCACATGCAAAAGCATCTGACAAGCAGGTCTGCTTCACCTTCAGTTTTCTCTCGCGTATTTGTTGGTGCTTGTCAGCAGAAAGAGTTGAAGATCTTTTTAATCCTGTAGACATTAATCTGATTTCTTCTGATTGCATCAAATTATCAAAGCAAAGCAAGTTGTGTCTGCCAGGATGTGATAGGAGTGATGGATTTTTTATGCAGTCATAGAATCATAGAATTGTCAGGGTTGGAAGGGACCTCAAGGATCATCCAGTTCCAGCCCCCCTGCAATGGGCAGGGACACCTCATACTAGATGAAGCTGCTCAGAGCCACATCCAGCCTGGCCTCAAAAACCTCCAGGGATGGGGCTTCTGCCCCAACCCAGATGCAGGACCTTCTATTTGGTCTTATTGAACCTCATGGTTGTCATGGGCCCACCTCACCAGCCTGTCCAGGTCCCTCTGGATGACATTCCTTCCCTTCAGCATGTCTGCTGCACCACACAGCTTGGTGTCAGCAGCAAACCTGCTGAGAGTGCACTCTATCCCTGTCCATGTCACCAACAAAGGTGTTAAACAAGACTGGTCCCAGTACTGATCCCTGAGGGACTCCACTTGTCACTGGCCTCCACTTGGACATGGACCTATTGACAGCCACACTTTGGGTGCACCCATCAAGCCAGTTTTTTATCCACTGAATGGTCCATCCATCAAATCCATACTGCACCAGCTTGGAGACCAGGATGTTGTGTGGGACAATGTCACAGTCCTGAACGTACTCAAGGTCCTGCTCCACTGAACAAAGCAGAAAGCAAACACCAAGCAGTGATATGTTTTCTCAGTGAAATTCCAAGCATTGTGCAAGACAACTATTCCTATTTATTTCTTTTTCACGGAGCACTCCTTGTTCCCTGGACAACACTGCTGACTTGCTGTGCTGCCCGTGGCTGCTTTCCATGCACGCTGCAGTACTTAAGCAGAGCTTAGTAATTTGTTTCTTATCCCTTTCCTGATACAGCTTTTCTGCATACCACTTTCAAGGTTGCACCCCATTTTGCATGTGTCAGAATTCCTGGGTGATGTTTTCCATTATTTCACAGAATCACAGAATGGTTTGGGTTGGAAAGGACCTCCAAAGGTCATCTAGTCCAACCCCCTCTGCTGTAAGTAGGGGCAGCCTCTACTAGATCAGACTGTCCAGAGCTCAGTGAAGCCTCATCTTGAATATCTCCAGGGATGGGGCCCCAGCAACCTGTTCCAGTGTTCTACCACCGTCATAGTAACAAACCTGTTCCTAACATTCAATCTAAATCTGCCCTTCTCTAGTTTGAAGTAATTTCCCTTCATTCACCTTAGGATGTCAGATAATGATAGGACTAGGGGGAATGGAAAAAATTAGAAATGGGTATATTCATATTGGATGTTAGGAAGAAGTTCTTCATCATGAGGGTGGTGAGACACTGGAACAGGCTGCCAAGGGAGGTAGTAGGAGCCTCATCCCTGGAGGCCTTTGTAAATAGTCCCTCTCCATTTCATCTCTCTTTTTCCATGGAGAGACTGGATGGTTTCTCACAACATTTGTGAATGAAAGAGAACAATTAGATCTGCTGTCTTCAGTAGGGCTCTGCATTTGGAGAGGGACCTGGGGGTGCTGATCGACAGCTGCCTAAACATGAGCCAGCAGTGTGCCCAGGTGGCCAAGAGGGCCAATGGCATCCTGGCCTGCATTAGGAATAGTGTGGCCAGCAGGAGGTCATTGTGCCCCTGTACTCTGCATTGGTTAGGCTGCACCTTGAGTACTGTGTCCAGTTCTGGGCCCCTCAGTTTAGGAAGATGTTGAGATGCTGGAACGTGTCCAGAGAAGGGCAACAAGGCTGGGGAGAGGCCTTGAGCACAAGCCCTATGAGGAGAGGCTGAGGGAGTTTAGCCTGGAGAAGAGGAGGCTCAGGGGTGACCTCATTGCCCTCTACAACTACCTGAAAGATGGTTGTAGCCAGGAAGGGGTTGGCCTCTTCTCCCAGGCAACCAGCACCAGAACAAGTGAACACAGTCTCAAGCTGCGCCAGGGGAAGTTTAGACTCGAGGTGAGGAGAAAGTTCTTCACTGAGAGAGTCATTCGTCATTGGAATGTGCTGCCCGGGGAGGTGGTGGAGTCACCATCCCTTGAGGTGTTCAAGAAGAGATTGGATGTGGCACTTGATGCCATGGTCTAGTCATGAGGTCTGTGGTGACAGGTTGGACTTGATGACCTTTGAGGTCTCTTCCAACCTTGGCGATACTGTGATACTGTGATACAGGAGGGGAAGAAGAATGGAAAATGTTGGATGAGATTCAGATAATTGTCCAAATAATATCATGTTAGGTTGTATTTAAAAAGAGCAGTTATTGGGACTATTTGCCCTTGTAAATACTCTGTATTAGTCAGCAGATGGCATTAATTGTACATTAAGTATTCCACCAATACTACCACAAGTACTTTAACATAGAAAGCATATGGTTTCCTCAAAGAGACACATTATTTCCTCATTTGCAGTTGAGTGTTAATTGTGAACTATTTAGTGATAACTGGAAAAGGTAATTTTTCATCCCCATTTA
Organism: Melanerpes formicivorus; assembly: GCF_026170545.1. NCBI lineage: Eukaryota > Metazoa > Chordata > Aves > Piciformes > Picidae > Melanerpes > Melanerpes formicivorus. The sequence continues at coordinate 21,735,466 of NW_027142363.1, forward strand.
CTTTCAGCAACAACTTTACCAGAGTCTACTGTTGTGCAACATGTAAATAAGACCCACGGTAGCAAAAGAGATTTCAGGGTGTACAAGCTAATAGGAGGTCTGGCACTGGGTTTTGGCAGGAAACTTGACAGGACTTCTGAAACATTTTGGATAAGACTAATTGAGAGGTTCCAGCAAAGTGTCAAAAGGGGAAAATACCTCTTTCCTCCCCTCACCACGATTTTAAAAAGCTCACTTAAAATGTATTTGAAGTATATTTTTACATTTTCATTGTTAAACACAGGGCCAAACTGAAATGTTGGTGGCATGCCCCAACCTCATAGAAGTGCTGATGATCTGCACAGACTGCCTTTTCAGTATCTCTGGGGAGGAGCCTGGCCCTTTCACACCACCCTGGTGCATGCACTGTTCTCTGGCATGCTTTGCACCTATCCTCATACCCATCTGTCTAGATGGCAGAATGCCTGCTCATGAGGTGCTGGAGCATGTTCAGCAGGGCATAAGTGCCCATTAAAGATGGCTTTGCAGCTAGAAGTGGAGAGTGTTGAAATTTTCTTTTACAAGGGACATGTCCTAGTGGAAAACAAAGATAAAAGGTGTCAGTTCTTGTGATCAGAGTTACTAGTATTATTTGGAGACACAAATGGAAGAATTTGCAATGCTGGAAATTTTCAAAAGCCTCAACTATTTCCACTGATTTAATGAATGAATTCATGATACTCTATAGTTTCACTTTTAAAATAGGTCTATGAGCACAGGAATAATTTTGTAGGCCATCACAGAATCACAGAAACATTCAGGTTGAAAAGACTCTCAGGATCACCAAGTCCAACCAATAAGCCCAGTCTGCAAAGTTCACGCCTAAAGTATATCCCTAAGCACCACATCCAAACCACCTTTAAACACATCCAGGGTTGGTGACTCCACCAGCTCCTTGGGCAGCACATTCCAATACCTGATCACTCTTGCAGGGAAATTTTTTTCCCTAATGTCCAGTCTAAACTTACCCAGTCATAGCTTGAAGACGTTGTTCTATCAATAATTACCTGTGAGAAGAGACCTGCACCAACCTCTCCACAGTGTCCTCTCAGGTAGTTGTAAAGAGCAGTGAGGTCTCCCCTCAGCTTCCTCTTTTCCAAACTAACCATCCCCAGCTCCTTCAGTTGCGCTTCATGAAATTTATTCTCCAGGCCCTTGCCAGCTTCCCTGCCCTCTTCTGTACTGGCTCCAGCACCTCCACATCTCTCCTGTATTGAGGTACCCAAAACTGGACACCATACTCAAGGTGTGGCCTCCCCAGAGCTGAATACAAGGGGACAATCCCTTCCCTACTCCTGCTGGACACTATTTCTGACACAAGCCAGGATGCCATTGGCTTTCTTGGCCACCTGGGCACAGTGATGGCTCATATTCAGTTGCCTGTCAATTAGAACCCCTAGGTGCTAGTTTAATACATCAACACAAACCATTAAGCACACACACAGAAGTATATCTCTATAGATTTATATACACACTTGATTTATTGCCCCTTTTCTCATCCACTTCTATTTCCATTATACAAAAATCAAATTTTAAATAGTCATAAGCAAGTTGAAGTTGTTCTGCAAAGCCTGCAGACTGTGCTTTCAACCCATTCATGAAATTCTGCCATTGTGGAAATGGTTAACTTCTAACAAGTACTAGGAGAAATGCACTCATATAAAGTATGAGAACATATATGCCAACAGCTTTCCCTTATCCTCCTTTTTCTTTTTCTTAGTGCCATTTGTGAGCTACCTTAGACAGAATTATATGTACACCTGCTTAACAGAGGATAAACTCAGCTGCTTTTTCATATAATAGATGCCACATGGAAGTCTTAAGTACAATAGGATTTAGTTATCACATACTGTAATCCACTATTAGGCAGCTCAGTACAACAATAAGGAGATAAAGAAGTGTCCTAACAGCAGAATGCTATTAAACATGCCAGTAACCTGTATCCACCGAGATGTCATTACAACATCTAGATGCCAAATACCCTGGGTTGTGCAAGTGTAGGTTCTGGCGGTACAGATTGGGGACAGACCAGTTAGAGAGTAGTGAAGGAGAAAAGCACCTGGGGGTCCTAGTGGGTGAAATACTGACTGTGAGCCAGCAATGTGCTCTTGTGGCCAAGGCGGCCAATGCCATTCTGGGATGTACAAGAAGGGTCGTGGTTAGTAGTAGGTCGAGAGAGGTTCTCCTCACTCTCTACTCTGCCCTGGTGAGGCCACACCTGGAATATTGTGTCCAGTCCTGGGCCCCTCAGTTCAAGAAGGACCTCAGGGAACTGCTTGAAAGACTCCAGAGCAGAGACACAAAGGTGATTAGGGGATGGAATGTCTCCCTTATGAAGAGAGACTGAGGGAGCTGAGGGCTCTTTAGCTTGGAGAAGAGGAGCCTGAATCACCTCATTCATGTTTATAAATATGTAAAGAGTGAGTGCCAAGAGGATGGAGACAGGCTCTGCTTGGTGATGCCCAGTGACAGGACAAGGGGCAATGGTGGAAGATGAGGCATAGGAATTTCCATGGAAACATGAGGAAACATATTTTCTCTGTGAGGGTGACAGAACACTGGTACAGGCTGCCCAGGGGGGTTGTGGAGTCTCCTTCTCTGGAGATCTCTGTGTGGTCTAGTATAGGTGATCCAGGTGATCCTGCTCTGGCAGGGAGGTTGAACTAGATGATCTTCTGAGGTCCCTTCCCATGCTTAACATTCTGTGATTCTGTGAAGATGTTTTTAGCTGGCTGTGTATTTGGGAATCAAGCTTGACAAGTTTGTATGGCACACATGTGGATACTTTTGTAACCTCTTTTCCTCAGTGCAACAAGACCATGGTATTGCAGAGGGAAGCTTCTTCTTGCCCACCTTTCTCCACCCTGGTAATGGAGGAAAGAGGTGAAAGGAGCTTACATGGGCATGGAGGAGCACACATGAGAATTGCCATATTAATGATTTCTTCACTGGGAAAGCATTTTCTTTGAATGTTGGGCATTTGGGCAAGAGAGCCATCAAGCCACTTCCTGCTATTTTTCAGAGTGTCACTTCTTCAAGAGATAGCTCAGTTAATGGCTCTATGCTTGTCCTATATTTCCCAGACATTTTTCCCAGTATCCACAATAAGCTTTTAATTTATAACAACAGAAAATAATTCCTGCATCAAGGGAAATATAGACAAATTCCAACAGACATACATCTAAAAAGGGACTTTTTTAACCTGGAATAAGGAAGCTCAGGGCTTTTACCATGATCTGGGCTATTTTTCTGACAAAAATGGGGGAATTTTTAGCTGTGTGTACATGATATCTAGGAGATCATATCCTGGGCTGCATCAAGAGAAGCATAGCCAGCAGGTTGAGGGAGGTGATTCTCCCCCTCTACTCCACTCTGGTGAGACCCCACCTGGAGTACTGTGTCAGGTTCAGGAACCCGTATTACAGGAAGGATGTGGAGGTGCTGAAACGTGTCCAGAGAAGGGCCATGAGGATGATCAGAGGGCTGGAGCTCCTCTCCTATGAGGACAGACTGAGAGATTTTGGGCTGTTCAGTCTGATGAGGAGAATTCTCTGAGGAGACCTTAGAACAGCCTTCCAGTACCTTAAGGGAGCCTACATGGAAGCTGGGGAGGGACTTCTTAGGATGTCAGGTAGTGATGGGACTAGGGGGAATGTATCCAAGATAGAGGAGGGGAGATTTAGATTAGATGTTAGGAAGACATTCTTCACCATGAGGGTGGTGAGACACCGGAACAGGTTGCCCAGGAAGGTGGTAGAAGCCTCATCCCTGAAGTTTTTTAAGGCCAGGCTGAATGTGGCTCTGAGCAACCTGATCTGGTGTGAGGAGTCCCTTCTTGTGGTGGGGGATTGGAACTGGATGATCCTTGATGTCCCTTCTAACCCTAACAATTATATGTTTCTATATACTCCCCATGATATTGACATATCTGCAGCTTTCCTCCAGGTGAGGAGATACAGAATATCTCAGGTCACTGACTAGAATGCATTTTAGAACTGTGTTGTGAACCATGAAAATTCAGTCAGTGTGATCACTGGTTGTTGATGCCCCCTGTCATATACGATAATTATGATGGTGGTTACTACAACCAGCTGGAAAATGCCATCCAAGTTAGGGGGAAGCATTTTGTCCAGGGCTAATGCCACTGTGAGTTTATTTATACAAGGCTCCAGCCTGAGCCAGGCTAGCTTCTTCTTTATTGTCATTTTACATTTCAAATTATTATCTCTGGAGGTTGATTCCTCCCACACAGGGCATAAGGTGAGATGTATCTTTATGGTCTGTAATTACTGGGGATAGGAAATGGAGCAAATAAAGCCAGAAGCATAAACGACTGTCAGTTGAGACAGGGGAAAATGCTGTCTCTCAAATCAGTTTTAGGCTCTGCAGGTTCCAAGAACATAAGTTATGACAAAAAGAGTAAAGGGCCATCTGGTCCAATTTGTCTGCCTGCTTGTACTGTTCTGAATCCCAGCTCTGAGTTTATACTCAACATTCTTTGTTTTCCTTTCCTTCCACAGACACTGTTTGATATTCATCTCAGAGTGCACAACCATTTGCTTTCATCACTTTCCTAGGTGATTTTGAAATTCTATGTGTGACCTTAGTGCCACATTCTCTTCTATGTTCTGCCTGTGTTTCGTTTTTTGTTCCTATTTTTAAGCTAACATTCTGCAAAGCTTTCAGCATATTATTGCTGTAAAGTACCTTAATACACATAATTTCTCAGTCTGTCCTAAGCTTTTGCAAGCTTCTGTGACAATCTTTCTGCCCGATCTGTTTTTTTCTAGCAATAATTCAAAGGCCTTTGTTGAAAAAAATACATTTTATTTGGTGATATTATTTTCATTTCAGTTGGCTGTTACTATATTACAGAAATCAGTACTGTGACCTATATTCAGAAAGACCGCTGTGGAAATGGATCTGGATGTGCTGGAGCATGTCCAGAAAAGGGCCACAATGATGATTAGAGGGCTGGAGCACCTCTCCTACGAGGACAGACTGAGAGAGTTGGGGCTGTTCAGTCTGGAGAAGAGAAGGCTCCGAGGAGACCTAATTGTGGCCTTCCAGTATCTGAAGGGGGCCTACAAGAAAGCTGGGGAGGGACTTTTTAGGGTGTCAGGCAGTGATAGAACTAGGGGGAATGGAACAAAACTAGAAATGGGTAGATTTAGATCGGATGTTAGGAAGAAATTCTTCACCATAAAGGTGGTGAAACACTGGAACAGATTGCCTAGGGAGGTGGTGGAAGCCTCGTCCCTGGAGGTTTTTGCAGCCAGGCTGGATGTGTCTCTGAGCAACCTGATCTAGTGTGAGGTGTCCCTGCCCATGGCAGGGGGGTTGGAACTAGATGATGCTTGAAGTCCCTTCCAACCCTAACAATTCTATGATTCTAATATCTCAATATTTCTAGATAACAATGAGTCTACAACTACATGTGATGTCCATGACACTCACATTCTTCTCATTAACTGGACACAAAATCCATTATTTCTGGTAATTTAATATAAATGCCTGAACTGAGAACTTCTGAATTTCTGAAGCAGTCAAATTCCAAGAAAACATCCTTGAATGTAATCAGACTACAAACAAGTGGATGTTATGGGAATCTTCCCATTGATGTTAACACAAGGCAAAGGGATGGATGATTTCTCTCCTTTGAAATCAGTATTGCTGGCATGGGTTTCAGATGCTGTGCTTGAAAATTCTTCCAAGGCTGAATTTCTGAGGTGAGGGCCTGCCTATTGTAATGCTTTGTATCTACCCCTGCTTTGCAGGGTCTCATCTGAAAGGGTTACATAAAGATCAGGCTTTGGTGGAGAAGTCAAGTAGCAGGAGTGTCAGTAGTGTCATTCTGGTGATTGGTCTGGAAGACCAGTCAGCATTTGAGTAATCATAACTCAGGTTAGATGTGACTAACTTCTGAAATGCACTGGGAAGAGTTATTATTTTTCTTACTTTTGCTGGTGTTGAGCAAAAGATTTTGAGGATATGTGGACAAGCACATTTATCCAAGAGATGAAAAAGGGACAGGAGTCAGTGGGCAGCAGAAACATTCCAAATTTACCTTGGCTGAGTTTTAAATAGTGTTCTTCAAGATCTGTGTTAACTAAAGTTTTAGAGAACAAAAAATTCCTTAGAGGACCTAAGAAACTCTGATTGGCTTGGTAGATAAGACACTATGTAGAAAACCAGAACACCAGGCTTCTTTCCAGCTCCACTAGCAATTGAGTTATTCAGTGAACCCCTTTCCTCCTCTAGGCCTCAATTTGGGGAAGAATGTGCACCATCATTTCTGTCCCTGTTGTCTTGTGGGTTTTTTTAATCTCTGACACTTGACCACCCTAGAAGTAGTCTCCTGAGTGAAGCTGCTGTTTAAGTGCTGCCAGGATTTTGTCCTACCCAAGGGAAGACATCTACAGCATTTGTTAATTAAATCCTCAAATGAACTGCTGTGATTTTAAATTGCTATGAACATGGAGTGAGAGCCACGTCACAAGTGTTCAAGGCAGTTAACTACTGCAGTGCACAAAAAGTACTGTGGGTGGTGTGCTCTGATGAAGTTTGTGCAGCAGGGGTGAGCTGCCTGTTCCCTGGGGCTTGTTTTGGTGGTTTGAAAGAGACTGTGCTGAGTCCGATCAATTTTCTCTACAAGAAAGCATAATACAGTTGGAAATCTTCTCCCCAAGTCACAGACATCCAGGACAGAAGAAAACAAATTTGCTCTGTTTGATTTGGTTTACTTCTCCAGTAATAGAGTCTTTACATGCAAAAGTTGTTGGTTGTTGTTGTTGTTGTTGTTGTTATTATTATTATTATTATTATTATTATTATTATTATTATTATTATTATTATTATTATTATTACTACTACTATTATTTTGGTACAAGCAAAACAACTTTGCAAAAATTAAGATTTTAAAGAGAGTGCATGGGCAGTTTTACCCTTTATTGGAGCAGTGAGGCTCTCTGCAGTCAACTCACTGAACTTTCCCTGCAAGAAAACAACATCGACATTAGAATCATCAGGAAGATCAACCTTGGAATACACTGATTTAACTCATAACAAAAAGAGTAAGTTGAGTATAATTTGTTACTTAGAGGCTTCCGCATATAGAAGGAGCTGAAATGATTGCTTCAGTGAAAATTCTCCATGACAATAATCCAATTACTGATGCCTGTGATCTGCTATGAAAGAAAAATGCTCTTGATGGCAGCAGAATTCTAATCTCAGGCATGTAATCCGTGCCAGCACTGCAATTAAGTGTTTTGTACCACATAGTATATCTGGGAAGCTGAACAAGCTTCTGCAAACTAAGTCTCAGCTGTGAAAGCTTTTGGATTTCTTTTTAGAATTTATTATTATTTATTAAAAAAAAAAAACAACACGGAGAGCTAAAAAATAGCTGAGGTGGATTAAGTCACATCACAATCCTATTACTTGGATGATGGTGAAGAGGCTTTTATTGAAACAATTTTTTTTTTTGCCTGTCGTTTGGAACACTCTCACATAAGAATTTCTTCTGAGCAACCTCAGTGAAATAAATGGAATGATTCATCATCAAACATTTGTTTCTGCTTTTGTTTATGTGGGGCAGCAAGAAGACCTCCACTCTGGACTTCTGGAGGGCGGACTTCAGGTTAGTCAAGGAACTAACTCAGAAGGTTCCTTGGGAAACAGCCCTTAAAAACAAAGGGGTCTGGGAGGGCTGGACTTCCTTCAAGAGACAACTCTTGAAGGCACAGGAACAGGCTGTGCCAATGTGCCAGAAGATGAGCCGCCGGGACAGATGACCAGCCTGGATGGGCAATGAACTTCTAATAGAACTAAGGGAAAAAAAGAGGGTGTACCATCTTTGGAAGAAAGGTGAGGCAACCCATAGAATGTTTAAGGATGTTGCTAGGTCTTGTAGGAAGAAAATTAGGGAGGCAAAAGCACATTTGGAGCTTAGACTGGCCTCTGCTGTGAAGGACAACAAAAAATCCTTCCAGAAATATATTAATAGCAAGAGGAGGGGCAAGGACAACCTACACTCCTTGGTGGACACAGAGGGGAATGTTGTAACAAAAGATAAGGAAAAGGCAGAGGTACTTAACACCTTCTTTGCCTCAATTTTTGATCGCAGGACAGAATGTCTTCCAGGTGGCTGGCTTGCAGAGCTGGCAGAAGGAGCCAGGGAGCAGCATAGTTTCCCTGTGTTCCAGGAGGAGGTAGCTAGAGATCTCCTCAGCCGCTTGGATCTCCACAAGTCCACAGGACCACACAGGATCCCACAACTGCTTCTGGGATTACAAGTGTGCCCTAATTAATACACACACACACAAAAAAAGCTGTGAATCATCCAAGTGATGTTCCTTGGGTAGTGGATAGTTGAATGTTTCTCAGTGAGGACTTCAACATTTGTTCTTTTCACAGAATCACAGTATTATTGAGGCTGGAATGAACCTCTGAGATAATCAAGTCCAGCTTATGACCTAACACCACCACATCAGCTAAACCATGTGCCATATCCAATCTTTTCTTAAAGACCTCCAGTGAGGGTTACTCCACCACCTCCCTGGGCAGTCCATCCCAGTGCCTAATCAGCCTTCCTGTGAGGAAGTGCTTCCTAACACCTAACCTAAACCTCCCCTTGTGCAGCTTCACACCATGCTCTTGTCCTGTCACCAGTTGCCTGGGAGAAGAGCCTGATCCCACCCGACTACAACTTCCTTTTAAGTAGTTGTAGAGAGTGACAAGGTCCCCTCTAAGACTCCTCTTCTCTAGGCTGAACACCCCCAGCTCCCTCAGCCACTCCTCATAGGACTTTCCCTCCAGCCCCCTCACCAGTCTCATTGCTCTCTTCTGGACCCCCTCCAGCACCTCAATATCCTTCCTGAAGTGAGTGACCCAGAACTGCTCACAGTACTTGAGGTGAGGCCTCAGCAGTGCTGAGTACAGGGGCAGAATTCCATCCCTTACATCTTTTGTGCTACAGAAAACACCCCACCCCCTACTTCACCCCATTTATTTTATTTTATTTTTTCCTTTCCAAAGATGCATTGTAGTAGATTCCCTCAGGACTGTTTGAAACATAAGGCTGTGATAGAAAAGAAGCTTTGTTAAAAATTCAGAATAATTCTGCAGGGAAGAAAAAAACTGTGTAACTCATGTGTGAGTCAGGAATTGACTAGCTGTGCTGCTGACCATGGCAATTTGACATTTAGATTATGGACATGCACGTTTTCTTAGGTCTAGGTCATGTCCCGGACTCTGGCACAGTCCATGATGAATTCAAATAAGCTCCCAAGTCAAAAGGAATTGGGTTAGGTTAAGCAGCTAGCTCTTGCAAAACTTGCTTATTTGAAATAAGATAACATGGAGAGATAAAATACCAGATGGAGACTGCAGGTAAGGGAGTCTTGGATAGACCCAGTGTCTTGGGTTAATGGAGCAAGACAAGCTCTAAAACTACTCTTAAAGCAGTTAAATAAGTCTCCACAGAGGATTGGATTGGATAGAAATACACTACATTGTAAAACATATGAAATACACAAATCCATATTCTGGGCTTATTACAGAACCCCATCAGGCCAAAGCCTTCTCCAAAACCTCGACCAAAACCAGACCAAAACCCCAGTGCTAGGGAGCTGGGGTTGTTTAGCCTGGAGAAGAGGAGGCTCAGGGGAGACCTTATTGCTCTCTACAGCTACCTGAAAGGAGGTTGTAGACAAGTGGGGCTTAGTCTCTTCTCCCAGGCAACCAACAACAGAACAAGAGGACACAGTCTCAAGCTGCACCAGGAGAAGTTTAGGTTGAAGGTGAGGAGAAAATTCTTCACAGAAAGAGTAATTGGCTATTGGAATGTGCTGCCCAGAGAGGTGGTAGAGTCACCGTCCTGGGAGATGTTCAAAAAGGGATTGGACATGGCACTTGAAGCCATGGTTTAGTTGTCAGGAGGTGTTAGGTATTAGGTCATAGGTTGGACTTGATGATCTCTGAGATCTTTTCCAACCTGGTTGATTCTATGATTCTGTGATTCTGTGGCCTTTTTTCTCTGGGCTGGTCTTAGCCATAAATCCCAGTGCTCTTTCTTCCCCCACATTGCTAGGATAGTTCTGGCTGGTGAGGCCTGACCTGAGATCCCTTCCTCCTGCTTGCTTCCTCCCTGAGGCCCATCAAGACCACACTACACTGCCATGTCTAAGCCATGATTGCACAGTAAAAGTACCAGGAGATGAAAACATGCCTCCCTGGGAGAAGAGAGGGAAGAAAAAGGAAGAGCTGGCCTTGATGCCAGCTTAAATAGGGTAAGATAGAAGAATTATGGGATATTATAAACAAAAAATTGTCGTATCCTGGGTCCACCCCTGGGACTCCCTTCCCTGGAGGACCCTTCTCTATGGTTAGACATAGTGTCTAAACCCATGGCATCCCGTTTTTACCTATTCTGTGGTTTCTTCCTGGAGAAGAGGAGGCTCGGGGGAGATCTTATTGCTGTCTACAACTCCCTGAAGGGAGGTTGCAGCCAAGCAGTGGTTGGCCTCTTGTCCCAGGCAACTAGCAAAAGGACACAGACTCAAGCTGCAGAGGGGAAAGTTTAGGCTTGATCTTAGAAAGAATTTCTTCACAGAAAGAGAGATTGGCCATTGGAATGGACTGCCCAGGGAGGTGGTGGGGTCAACGTTCCTGGAGGTGATTGAGAAAAGCCTGGATGTGACACTTAGTGCCATAGTGTGCTTGGGTGATCGGTTGCACTTGATGATCTTGGAGGTCTCCTCCAGCCTTGTTGATTCTGTGATTCTGCTCCACGTCATCACCTCTCACTTCATCAATAGCACTAGAAATAAAAGGTTTGCTAGATTCTGGTACAGTCAAAGGCCTGCTGCTATATGTCTGTTGCTGCCACTTTTTATCCATGCCATCAAGCATGTGGGCAGCAAATGTCATTATCAAAGTGACAACAACGTGTGTCTGGCCTTTGGTGGAGGGCATACTTTGTTCAGCCAGCATGACTGTCTATTTCTATACTCTTATAGAGCTGTCCCTTCTTGAAACCCACTTAGTTTGCATACAGTTTTTCCAGAAACATTATGTCTTCTTGCCTAGGCAAACAGATTTTATTTTCATTTCTGTCTCTTATTTAATTTTGGTTTTTTTCCCCCCAAAACTGGCATATGCAGTTCAGCTTCCCCACATAGCATGGTTTCCTTTCATGCTGAAGCAGGATTAAAAATTACTATGTAGGCAGCTTTTTCTGTCCCAAGTCTGTGTATGACTATCCAAATGAGATTAGCAATCTCTTCCTGTTCCCACTTCACCCAGGTGTTACCCTGTCTGAACTTTTGGTGTCATCAGAATGTTCTGTCCTCACATATCCTCTTTTTATTGTCATTTTGTATTGATATCACATCTCACCTCTTGACTGGGGCTTTCTAAATCATCACCAAATAATAAAAGGCTTTAATAATACATTGTACAAGAAGTCAGACATTTTGTCATTGAAATGTCTAGTCAACCAAATCCTCTGAGTTCTGTCTGGTTTCAGCTAAGCCATCAACAAATACCCCTTAAGCACTTCTGCTTTTCATTTCTCTCTGCTAGGTCAGCAGTCTTTATGGTGTTATGTGTCCTCACAATTAATTGCACTGCATTGCTGAAAATTTAAGATGCCTAGAGGAGAGTCACTATGTGAATGCAATTGGTACCATTTGAGAGTGTTAGCAGAATGCTGGCTGCTACATTGCTTGAAGAGGGTCAGGAGATGCTGTATCTCTGTGTGTTCCTACCTTAGCTAAGCTTGTACCAAGTTTTGTTGGAGAATCAACTTGAAATGCACTTTGAGAGCTCTTAGAGATACAAGTTGCAGTATCCTGAAAACACTTGTGGCGCCCAAGGATGTTACCAAGACCAAGATAAGGTCCTCTTTCTCTGCCTGGGATAGAAAGACTTTTGAATATCCTGGAGTATTTTGCCCCATGGAGTACAGATTTTTCTGTTTGGCTTTCCTGTTACTAGTATTACTCTACTCCAAACTGCTCACATCAGAGCTCTCCAAAGGCTGACATTTCTGCCTGTCATAAACCCATTTGTATCTGTCTCCCAAATCTTGCATGAGAAAGCTTTAAATTATTTTCTTTCTTTAATCTCTACTTCAAATATTTATAAGAAACCTGTTGTGTTTTTTTCCCATCCTGTCTTCTCTTTGAACAGCTGACTGCTGTTTGCAGTATTCCTTTCCTCTTCCTCTGACACCCTACTTCTTCTAACTCTATTTCTAGCTACACACTGTGTATTCCTCACTAGCAAACTGTAGCTTCTCCTCATGAAAATCTCTCCAACTAAGCCACTCTATCCAGGAGGCATGTGCTATTTTAAGAACTCTGCAGTGTCACCTTATGGATTCCTCTCATGCTAGCAACATAGCTTTACAGTTTTAGTTTCCATTGGGAAAACACAGCTTCTGCTTTGCAGATGGAGTTGTGAGGGGTTATATAGAATGGGGCTGCTACTGACCCTGGATTTTATATCATGTGTGCAGTACAGGCATCTCAGTGACTCACCCAGGGTGTCTTTGTGGACAGTGGAGAAAATACACATTCTACACATTCACATACAATCTACCTAGACTACTTTAGAATTTCATGTTTAAGATCATAGGATCACAGGATGTTAGGGGTTGGAGCAGACCTTCGAAGATCATTGAATCCAACTCCCCTACCAGAGCAGGACCATAGAATCACAGGTCACACAGGAACACTTACAGATTGATCTTGAAATTCTACAGAGAAGGAGACTCCACGACCTCTCTGGGGAGCCTGTTCCAGTGCTCTGTGACCCTCACAGTGAAGAAGTTGCTCCTCATGTTGAGGTGGAACCTCCTGTGCTGTAGTTTATATCCATTGCCCCTTGTCCCATCACAGGGTGCAACTGAGCAGAGCCTGTCCTCTCCCTCTTGACACTCAGCCTCAGATATTTACAGACATTTATTAAATCCCCTATCAGTCTTCTTTTCTCCAGACTAAAAAGCCCCAGGGGTCTCAGCCTCTCCTCACCAGGCAGTGTTCCAGTTCCTTAATCACCCTGGTAACTCTCCTTTGGACTCTCTCCAGCAGATGCCTGTCCCTCTTGAACTGGGGAGCCCAAAACTGCATGGAATATTCCTGGTGAGGTAAAGGATGAGGAAAATAACAGTTTTTAACTGTTAGTCCTATCCATTAATCGTAACTGGAACCTCAGGTGACTGCCTTAGGTGTTGATATTGGAGGTTGCTTGCAAATATAAAGCACTTTCAGAGCAAGGGAGTCAGTCCAGCTGCCAAGAGTAAGACCTAAAGAAGCAAGTACAGTAGGCAGTTTCTGCTGAGACCTTGAAAGAACACAAGAACCCTTCAGAGCGGTGAAAACTGAGAGAGATTCCCAGAAATTATTTTTAGCTCTCTGCAACATGGAGAGTGAGCTGTGGGTATTGGTTAATAGTTGACTGAACATGAGTTAGCAGAGTACACAGGTGGTCAAGGAAGCCAATGGCATCCTGCCTTGGAGACACGGTGGCCAGTAGCAGCTGGGAGGTGATCAGCAGTGATCAGCACTGCTGAAGCCACATCTTGAGTGTTGTGCTCAGTTCTGGGCACCTCACTACAGGAATGACATTGAGGTGCTGGAGCATGTCCAGGGAAGGGCAATGGGGCTGGGGAAGGGCAATGCGGCTGGGGAAGGGCAATGGGGCTGGAGAAGGGCTTGGAGCACCTGGGCTGTGAGGAGCATCTGACGAAGCTGGGGGTGTTCAGTCTGGAGAAGGGGAGGTTGAAAGGAGACCTAATTGTTCTCCACAATTACCTGAAGGGAAGTTGGAGTGAGGAGGGCCCAGTTTCTTCTCTTAATGACATGACAGGACCAGAGAAAATGGTTCTACCAGGGGAAGGAACCAAGGGACGTTCAGCCTGGATGTTAGGAAATATTTCTTCATTGAAAGGGTTGTCAAACATTGGAATGGTCTGCCCAGGGCAGTGGTGGAGTCACCGTCCCTGGGGGTGTTAAGCAGTGTGTGGAGCTAGTGCTTAGGGACATGGTTTATAAAGTGTTGACCCTTCAGTGCTGAGTTTAAGGTTGGACTGGATGGTCTTTGAGGTCTCTTCCAACCAGATATATTCTGTGATTCTGTGATTCTGTGAGCAGACTCTGCCTAAGGAATATGTTTAAATAATTTTCTGTGAATATTTGTTCTGCCTGTTATGTGACCTTCAAGGGGTTAAACAGATAAACAAGATCAACAATAATGGCAAGCTGAATAATATGGATATGGTTCGAAAGAATTTATTAGATTTGGGGTTTGGAGCCCAAAGCAGTTCATTGTGGAGCCCTTTAGCCAACAGAAGAGAGATCTGATCCTGGGTGAATGATTATGTACACCACAACAGGGAACTATAAATAAACTTTATTCACAGCTAACAGTTTCAGAGAGATGTTTATGGTACGAAGGTCTGGCCCAATTAATGCAGTCTACTGACTTTATATAGAAAGGATTTAGCAAGGACTGTGATTAAGCTCCCAGGTACATGCTGCTTGAATGCTTCCTCTGCATCACAAGAAAAAAGACAGGTGAACTTTGTTAATAGAAGAGGACAAATATTTTCAAACAAGATCTACAATGCCTGCTGAGATGTGTACAGGAGAAACAGGAGCACTGGAGTTAGTTGTTGTCACAGCCCAATTACATTTTAAATTACTGTGAGTGCAGATTCATTCTTTGTTTTGCAGCACATTTTATATACTTCTGTTGCTACATAGAAATACAATAAAAATTAACGTGTTGACTGCCAAGGGATATATTGAGATGTCTGTACCAGGAAGAGGATGAAGATTCATATCCACCACTTTAAAGACAAGTTCTTTACAATGAGGGTAGTGGAGCACTGGAACAGGTTGCCCAGGGAGGTGGCTGGGGCCCCATCTCTGGAGATATTCAAAGTGAGGCTTGACAGGGGTCTGGGCAACCTGATCTAGTTGAGGATAACCCTGCTGATTGCAGAGGCGGTTGGACTAGATGACCTTTGCGTATATGGGTTGGCAGGGACCTCTGAAGGTCATCGAGTCCAACCCCCCTGCTAGAGCAGGACCACAGAATCTAGCACAGGTCACACAAAAATGCATCCAAATGGGTCTTGAAACTCCCCAGAGAAGGAGACTCCATAACCTCTCTGGGGAGCCTGTTTGAATGCTCTGTGACCCTTACAGTAAAGAAGTTCCTCATGTTGAGGTGGAAACTCCAGTGCCATAGTAATTAATCCTTATTTTCCTTCATCTTACTGTATCTAAAAATAATTCAGTTTGTGGCTTTTTTTTTTTTTTTTTTTTTTCCCTCACATATTTTCTCAGAACATATTTTGCCTTGTGTCAGAACAATATTTATTATGAACTTTAAAGGAAAATATGTTCCCAATACAACGATAACATGAAATAGATGACAGAGTAATTTAGGTTGAGAGGGAAGCATAGTGCAGCTCCTCAACCAAAACTTGACTGAGTTTTGAGCATGTCCAAGGGTGTAGTTTACAACAGCAGTCTGGTTACCTGTCCCAATGTTGTACCACCCTTACCTTGAAGACCTTTATGTCTTTTTCTTTTGCTACATTTTTGCATGTCACAATTTGTGCCTGTTGCCTCTTTTTCTGTGCACTGTCCTAGTGCCTAGCCTTATATTCTTTAGAACCTTCTTTTAGTTTCTCACTTGTGCTACTCTTTTCCAGAGTGAAAAAAGTGTTTTCTCACCTCTTCTTATACTCCACATACCCCAAACCCCTGACCAGTGGACAGCCACTGGACTCACTCCAATATGTTAGGAAGAAGTTCTTCCCCATGAGGGTGGTGAGACACTGGAACAGGTTGCCCAGGGAGGTGGTAGAAGCCTCATTCCTGGAGGTTTTTAAGGCCAGGCTGGCTGTGTCTCTGAGCAACCTGATCTAGTGTGAGGTGTCCGCTGCCCAAGGCAGGGGGATTAGAACTAGATGATCTTTGAGGTCCCTTCCAACCCTGACAATGCTATGATTCTATGATTCTATGTTCATATCTCTCAAACTGAGGAGCCCAGCACTGGACCAAGCACTCCAGATCTGTCTCTCCAGGATTAAGAAGAGGGGACTATCACTTCCCTTGACTCACAAGCTACAATTTTGACAGTAGAAGCCAGGATGTAGGTTGCTTTCTTTGCAAACCAGGGCATATTGTTAATTCATATTCAGCTTGATATCCACTGGGACATCCAAATATTTTTCTGCAAATCTACTTCCCAGATAGTCACCCACCAGTCTCTGCCAATTTGTTGGGTTAGTCCTCCAAGGTTCAGGGCTTGACATTTCCCATGGTTATGCTTGGTAAATTTCCTGTCAATGCATTTCACCAGCCTGCCAAAGTCTTTCTCAAGAGCAAACTTATTCTTTGTTTGGTATCAGCCACAATCCCCCAGTTTGC
Organism: Melanerpes formicivorus; assembly: GCF_026170545.1. Taxonomy (NCBI): domain Eukaryota; kingdom Metazoa; phylum Chordata; class Aves; order Piciformes; family Picidae; genus Melanerpes; species Melanerpes formicivorus. The sequence goes on from NW_027142363.1 coordinate 21,751,953, forward strand.
TACTACCAATAAACTTTCCCAAGATGCATTATATCTCATTCTGGTCATGAATAACAAAAAAATAGTGTATGATTTTCTAGATTTACAGCATGATTTTCCCCTCTGAGCATTACTGGATATTGGTCACAGCTTAGCCATTGATCAACTGATTACAACATTTTCAGCTTTGCAATAAGGATACTTTGAGGAAGTTGCCCTTGATCTCACCTATTCTGTTCCACTTTACCTTCAGAACTGAATCCCATAGGAATCTGCCAGCCTGGTACCTCAAGCTAACATATACTGTCCTGAAGCCAGGATTGTGGCTCAGTGGTAAGTGTCAGAGCTTTTAAAATTAAGTTTACTTCCCTCTTACAGTGTGTTTTTAGGATTTGACCCAACCCACTTGTGCCAAAGATGCATTATTATCCTGACTAACAGAGGAGATGACCTTGAAAGACTAAAATCTCTGGGCTGGAAGGTGTTAAGACACCTACATCAATTTAAATGAAAGTTGGAATATTCTTTCACAGATAAATGGATATAGCACTAAAAGGCCTTGCATTTAGACAGTGTATTATGCTAATGTATGCTTGGATCAAAGCAGAGTGTCAGCAAAAATTCCACATCCAGGAAAATGAACCAAATTCACAAACCTGAGGGTGAGCACACACCATTGTGATGCCCAGGTAGGAAGGAATAAACCAATCCAGTTTTAATCTAGAGGAGAGCCAACAGTAATTACTGGATAAACCTGTCTCCTCTAACAGCTGGCAGGATGTATCTGTGAGATGAGTGATGGGAACATCTCAAATTACCTGTCAGGTTTTTTTGATTGTACAAAGTCATTGCTGGTAGCTATTGATGGAAAGCTAAACAGATCAGCTTAGATCATTGGGACATTTGTATGACTACACAACTTTAAAGATCTTTCTGGCAGAAAGGGACCTGGGGGTTCTAATTGACAAGAAAATGAATATGAGCCAGCAGTGTGTCCAGGCAGCCAAGAAAGCCAATGGCATCCTGGCTGGGATTAGAAATGTTGTATTCAGCAGGAGTAGGGAGGTACATGGCTCTGGTGAGGCCATGCCTTGAATATTATGTCCAGTTTTGGGCACCTCAATACAGGAGATGGGGAGGTGCTGGAGAGAGTGCAAAGGAAAGCAAGAAAGCTGGGGAAGGGCCTAGAGAACAAATATTATGAGGAACAACTGAAGGAGCTGGGGATGGTTAGTTTAAAAAGAGGAAGCTGAGGGAAGGCTTTATCGCTCTCTACAACTACCCAAAAAGTAGTTGTGGAGAGGCTGGTGCTGGTCTCTTCTCACGGGTAATTATGACAGAACAAGAGGGAATGGCCTCAAGCTGTGGGTAGGTTTAGACTGGACATTAGGAAACATTTTTTCCCTGCAAGAGTGGTCAGGCATTGGAATGTGCTGCTCAGGGAGGTGGTTGAGTCACCCTGGATGTGGTTAAAGGTGGGCTGGTTGTGGTGCTTGGAGATCTGGTTTAGGGGTGAACCTCGTAGAGCAGGGTATTGTTGGACTTGGTGATCCTGAGGGTCTTTGAGGGTCTGAATGAATGTTGCTGTGGTTTCTGTAATCTAAGATAAAAAGTCTAATATGGATTTTGTTCCTCTTTCCAAAATCAGATTTGCTAGGACAGAAATTAAAACATATACATACCTTTCCTGCTTTCAGTTCAAACCCACTAAGTGCTGGCAGACAAGCAGATTCAAGAAACCTTTGTTTTTCTGTTCTCCAGAAAGGTAGGTGACTGCTGTGCTTGTGCTGTGTTAATGAAGTACCTTGCTCTGCAAAGCCACACAATATTTTTAACTAGAGGGTCTACAAAGTGGTAGAAGAGCTTCTTGGCTATGTGTATTGCCAGCTGAAGGGACTCCAAAATTTGCAGTTGGGAAGTCAAGAGACATCTGTGAAGACAGTGAGAAGAAATAGAGAATAAGTTTATGTTTACTGTATGAACAACATAAGATTTATTATGCCTCTACTACTGTTTATAGGTTAATTTACATGAGTTGTGAGGAAAATCATGTTAGGAAAATGAAGCGTCCTCAATGAGCAATCCTATCAGGTGAAGTTCTGACACACACATAATTCATCACTGATCCATACTTCAGCTCAGATCTCTCATACCTTCTTTCTTAATCTTTTGAATTCTTTCTGCATAGGATAAAAACATTTTTATTAGGTAATTTCCATTCTTTCTCTTGTCAGAGGCTTTGAACTCTCACTAAGGAAATTTATTTATCTTTGTTATCTTAGACTAACTTTACAATTCCCCTACACCTTTGCTCTGTGCACTTTTACGTATTCTTAATTGAGTGGCATAATGTGTCACATGCTCTAATAAAGAGTATAAAATTTAGGACATCCAAATTTCTGCTGAGTCCTTATTAAGAATGAGAGATGAGATTTTATGACCTTTTTTTTTTGGCCAGCATTCAACATCTACTGAGAAGGTAGCAGAGATGCTGAGTAATTTATTATCCAATTTTATTATGCCTTGTTTATCTACCTTTCTTCCTGAATGGATGGCTTTGTATGTGCCCTTCTGATCTATGCTGTTGAAGAAGGCACTTATGGCATACATGATATCTCATTTTAATTGTGTCTCTCATACATCTTATACAGCTTTAAACTAATCCTTGCCTCCAGTACAAAGAGATACTTTAGGAATATCATTTACAATATTTCAATTTGTTAGTTCAGAAGAAACTGGAAGATTACATTTGATGATGTGAGTCAACATTATATAATGTAGTCTGAAGTAGAATCATAGAATCGCTAAGGCTGGAAGTGACCTTTAGGATCATCATATCCAATCATAACCCAACTACCATAACCACTAAACCGTATCCTGAAGTGTCACACCTACAGCTTCTTGAACACCTCCAGGGATGGTGACTCCACCACCTCCCTGGGCAGCCTGTTCCAACCCCTCACCACTCTCTCACTAAAGCTTTTCCTAGTGTTCAATCTAAATTTCTCCTGGTGCAAATTAAGCCCATTTCCTCTCATCTTATCACTGGTTACTCAGGAAAAGAGACCAACACCAGCCTCACTCCAACCTCCTCTCAGGAACTTGTAGAGAGCAATAAAATCTTCCCTTAGCCTTCTCTTCTCCAGACTAAATAACCCCAGCTCCCTCAGCCACTCATTGTATGACACCCTCAAATGCTTCACCAGCCTCATTGCTCTTCTCTGGACACTCTCCAGCACCTCAATGTCTTTCCTATCCTGTGGCACCCAGAACTGAACATAGTACTCAAGCTGTGACCTCATCAGGGCTGAGAGTAGAGGGACACCATCACTTTCCAAGTTCTTCTGGACACACTGATTTTGATACCAGCCAGGATGTTGTTGGCCTTCTCGCCCACCTGGGCACTCTTCTGGCTCGTGTTCAACTGGCTGTCCACTTGCACCCCCAGATCTTTTTCCACTGGGCTGCTTTCCAGCCACTCTTTCCTAAGCCAAGTACTTGCATATAAGAATCTTCTTACTCTGTTCATAAGTGTCCTTAAAAATTATGTGTTTGAAAAACAGGTCAGAAGGGTGCTCAGAAGGCTAATGTCTTTTTCTAGGGAATCTTAAGACTGTCTTTGGAACGGTACAAAATATTTTTGCATGTCTAAAAGTAAATCAGGATAGTGGGGGAAGGTATTATTACAACTTGTACTAATAACCTAGTGCAGGTTAATTCCCAAACCATCAAAGGATAATCACATCAAGCATGACATCGCATTAAAACGAGACCTGTTAGGCAGATAGGTGGTGATTTTGTGCCTGATTTAATTTGTTTACATGTTTTGCTAGCAAATGGTAATCAATGTTGTCAGATGTGTAAATATATTGTTAGATGTTGCTGGGAACGATCTAGAAAGCAGAGTAATGGATGACAAATCACCACCTTATCGCAGTGTTAACTTTGAAGAGTGAAAATAATTAACTCTGCTGACGTTGCAGTGTGGTGTACACACAGCTGTGCAGAAAATGGATTTTAAAACTGCCTGAAAGCTCTGGTCATTAGTTTGCAAAGAATGTCATAAATCCTCAGCTCTCTAACAGGAAGGGCCACTGGAGCCTTGTGGCAGTTTTACGCTGATGCCTAGGAAATTTTCCACAGATTGAGTAGAAAGTGGTATAATGCAAATAAATTACCATTGGATGTAAAAGGGAAAAGAATGATAAGATCTAAATAATGCCATTGGTCTGATAACTAACATCAAGTTAGTTATAGAGACTAACTTGCTCTCCTTTTCAGCTTCTTTGCTCTATCAGATACTAGCTGGTGGCTTTTACTTGGTTGTTGCTGACCTTGGCTGCATTCTTGTGGCTAAGTACTAACAAGCTACTCTACTTTTCTCTTTCTCTTTTCCCTTGTACAGAGCAGGGGGAAGGGAGTCAAGAGGGGGAAGCTGTTGCTAACCCCCTGGTTTTGTCCAGGAGGTTTCTTTTGTTGTTTATAAATTGTAAATACATGTTAATATTGTATATTTTGTACATATTCATAGTATTTCATATTTCTAGATTTTACTCTGCTTGTAAATATTACTTCATTTTCCTTCCATCTGAGCTGCTCTGGCATTTTTTCATGTGTGTGGGTAATGTCAACTCACCACAAGGCTCCTCCCAGCTGAATACCTAAAGACCTACCTTTACAGAGCAACTAAATACTTAAAACGTTTACTCTCTATTTCGCCTCCATTATCGTATGCCTAATGCTTTGCCACCTTAATGGAAGGGCCCTCGCATCAGCAATGTGCAGAAAAGGTGTGGTTTTGCATCACAATCAGCAGAGGAACCTCAGACCCTGCAGGCCACCAGGGTTGCCTAGGCTCAGCAGAGTGACTCAGCCTCTGTGGCGGAAATGCTGCTGACAGCTGAGCGAGGCAGTTTTGTGCTAGCTCAGGTGTCTTCTCACTTTCATGCTGTGACCTCTGTGTCTCTAGTGTGAAGTCAAATAGCCTGAGAGATGCATATTTTTGACAGTGGAGTGCATATCAGCATTGCAAGGTGCAAAAAAATTGACTACATCTCTCTTTCTCTCTCTCTTCTATACAATCTTAGTTTAGATCTGAGAAACCACACATTTTTCCTTTCCATTTTCTGCTACTATTCAGATTTTGTGTGTTCCTTTCTGTAAGAGCTCCCCAAGGTTAAGTCCTCAATTATAAATGGGAATTGATGAGACAAAATGTGCAATGACTATCTTGCAGATATTGTCTAATCATTCTCCCTGTATACTGAAAATTTTCACCTCTGTTCCATGACTTTTCTTAGAGGTGCAGCACTGGGCAGGGGTGGAAAAGGTTATTCTACCTAGACAGCGGCAATAAGAAAATGAGAATGAGATTTTTCTCCTACTAATGACAGTTAAAAAACCCCAGACTTTTCACAATGTTCACAGAATCACAGAAACATTCAGGTTGGAAAAGACCCTCAGGATCACCAAGTCCAACCAATAACCCTACTCTACAAGGTCCACCCTTAAATCATATCCTCAAGAACCATATCCAAACCACCTTTAAACACATCCAGGGTTGTTAACTCAACCACCTCCCTGGGCTGCACATTCCAATGCCTGACCACTCTTGCAAGGAAATTTTTTTTCCTAATGTCCAGTCTAAACCTACCCAGTTGTAGCTTGAGGCCATTCCCTCTTCTTGCACCAGCCTCTCCACAAGTTCTTTTTGAGTAGTTGTAGAGAGCAGTGAGGTCTCCCCTCAGCCTCCTCTTTTCTAAACTAGCCATCCCCAGCTCCTTCAGTTGCTCTTCATAAATTTATTCTCCAGGTCCTTCCCCAGCTTCCTTGCCCTCCTCTGCACGCGCTCCAGTACCTCACTTTCATGTCCTTTAAGATTCATCAAACTGATAATTAACACAATGATGCATAGGGGATATGATTTATATTATGGTTTATGTATTTATTTTTTTTTGGCACAGACTTTATTTCAGTTTTCCCTCTGAACAATTCTAGTGTGCTCTAGGTTGAGAACTTTTGACCCATAGGTAGGTCTTCAAGCAATGGTTTGATGCCATTAGAACAGAACAGCATAGCATAGCATAGCATAGCATAGACTAGACTAACTAGACTAGACTAGACTAGAATAGACTAGAATAGAATCAACCAGGTTGGAAGAGACCTTCAAGATCATCGCATCCAACCCATCATCCAACACCACCTAATCAACTAAACAATGCAACCAAGCACCCCATCCAGTCTCCTCCTAAACACCTCCAATGATGGTGACTCCACCACCTCCCCAGGCAGCACATTTCAATGGGCAATCACTCTCTCTGTGTAGAACATCCAGTCTGAACCTCCCCTGGTGCAGCTTGAGACTGTGCCCTCTTGTTCTGGTGCTGGTTGCCTGGGAGAAGAGACCAGCCACTGCCCATCTACAGTCTCCCTTAAGGTAGTTGTAGAGAGCAGTAAGATCTCCTCTGAGTCTCCTCTTCTCCAGGCTAAGCAGCCCCAGCTCCCTCAGCCTCTCCTCATAGGGCTTGTGCTCCAAACCCCTCACCAACTTTGTTGCTCTTCTCTGGACACATTCCATTGCATCAATGTCTCAGTTCAGTAGCCTGATGCCTTGGCTCCCTGGAAGTGTCTGTGTGAACCAGATATATGTAAATAGGCAGTTTACATTAGTCCAATGTGGGAAAGTGGATACAATTTCTACTTCCCTAAAATAATTTATTTTCTTATAAGGTTGTTATTTTGCCTGAGGCTGGTAGCTTGGTTTGGTGGTTTGCCTTTTTTCTTCAAGTAGACAGGGAGAAAAAGCCAACCAAACAATGCAGCTTAAAAAGCTTTGTTTTATTGTCTTTAACATTTCATTCTCTGGTGAAAAGAAAAGAGACTGTAGTATCTAGAATGATTGCTGTGATGTCAAAACTCTCATTTCACAGGATGTTAGGGGATGTAAGGGACTTCCATTGATCATTGAGTCCAGCCCCCACTGCCAGAGCAGGACCATAAAATCTAGTGCAGGTCACAGAGCAACACATCCAGGCAGGACTTGAAAGTCTCCAGAGAGGGAGACTCCATAACCTCTCTTAGGAGCCTGATTCTTTATTGAGAATTTCAGAAAGCAGACTCAGTTTATCTTGGGTATTGTAAGCAAGGGTAATAAATGTAGGAAACCAGTATTAAACAGAAGAGGATTTTTTAATTTCATGAACTTCAGCTTTTTTAATTACTAATTCCCAAACTTCCATTCTATGTTTTGGGAAATTACTTACAAATTTATGATATTCACAGAAGCAATAGTGAAGCCCTTTGCAACTCCTGTGACTCTCCTGAAATTATTACTTATAAGAGATGAATTAGTCATCAGACAAGACAAAATAGAATGTTCTAACAAGATATGAAAAAGGGTAAGGTATTGCTTAAAGATGAAAACTGAGGACTTCTGGTTCAAATGAAAGGCAGAAACTTCTCAGGTACTTCTCTTATAAGCTGCATAGAGATGAACAATAAGTGCCTCTCAATCATTTCTCTTCTCTGACTTCTCTTCAGCCAGTTTTTCCCCACCTGATCAGGCTGCTGAGAGGTCAGGTAGTAGTGGACAAGCTCCATGAATCCTAGGAGCTGGCTTTGTCCTGTTCCTGATTCACATTAGCTAGGTGACAGTCTTCAGTTCACAATAAACAACCTGCTTAAGTCCTCAGTGTGCCTAGTTTTGGCTTTTATACATTTGATGCTTCTGTCAGTCTGCTTTAGTGAGGCTGATGCTGGCATTGGTAAGTTGACCACACATCACAGATGCCCTCACATATGCCCTCAGGCTGGCGCAGGTCTCTTCTTACAGGTAATTAGAACAAAGGGATTTTTTGCCCTTCGTGAGTGGCCAGGCATTGGAATGTGCTGCCCAGGGAGGTGGTTGAGTTACCAACCTGGATGTGCTTAAAGCTTGTTTGGATGTGGTGCTTGGGACTCTGGTTTAGGGGTGAAACTTGTAGAGTGGGGTTCTCGGTTGGACTTGGTGATCCTGAGGGTCTTTTCCAACCTGAATATTTATGTGATTCCTTGATTTCTGTGATTTTCTCATTCTGCTTCTTTAGCTTTTCCCTTTTCCATACCTTCTGTTTCCTCCTGTATGCACTAAGTTCAGAAACTCTGTTACACTGCTTGACATCTTGGCTACCAACAAAATCCAAGTTCTTTTTTAAGGTACAACTGAATGGTTAGTTTTCAAAGGCAGACTGAAAATTAAAATCAAGGCAATTCGATCCTCCTCTTGCCTCACAATATACAGCATTGTTACTGTGGCTTAAGTGCCATTATAATAATGACTTAACTGTTCTGCTGATGGGACCCTAAGTTTTCTTTAATTGCTTACATTTGCTTTCTGTGTCTTTTGGTTGCTTTTCCAGCTAAAGTTTTGCACAATGCTTTTCCTTATTGGCATTTACCTGAGAAGAAACTTTGCTCCTTTAAACACACATTTAAATTCATGTTCTAACCACCCAGGTTGACCATACTGTGGTAAAAAAAAAAAAACAATGAAAGGAAGCACAAAACCTATCAAACTATTTTCTAAGTCTATAACAGGCTGAGAAATTCTACCTATAATGTTTTGCATGTAGCTCACCTAAATGCAAGCCAGGGCTTATGTAAGAACGTATTTAATCATTAAGACATCATTGTTTTCAAGATGAATCTGTGAGAAAAACAGTACAGGCACAGCCATTTTTGCTATATTTGCTGATGAAACAGGTTTATAATAAAGAACTGACTTATGCATAGGTAAGACATCATCTCCTGGGCTGCATCAAGAGAAGTGTAGCCAGCAGGCTGAGGGAGGTGATTCTCCCCCTCTACTCCATTCTTGTGAGACCCTACCTTGAGCACTCTGTCCAGTTCTGGAGCCTCTACTACAAGAAAGATCTGGAGGTGTTGGAATGTGTCCAGACAAAGGCCACGAGGATGATCAGAGGGCTGGAGCTGCTAATTGTGACCTTCCAGTATCTGAAGGGAGCTACAAGGAAGCTGGGGAGGGATTTTTTTTTAGGGTGTCAGCTAGTGATAGGACTAGGGGGAACTGAGCAAAACTAGAAAAGAGTAGATTCATATTGGATGTTAGGAAGAAGTTCTTCCCCATGAGAGTAGTGAGACACTGGAACAGGTTGCCCAGGGAGGTGGTAGAAGCCCCATCCCTGGAAGTTTTTTAAGCCAGGCTGGATGTGACTCTGTGCAACCTGATGTAATGTGAGGTGTCCCTGCCCTTGGCAGGGGTTCGGAACTAGATGATCCTTAAGATCCCTTCCAACCCTGACAATTCCGTGATTCTATGATGCTAAGTATTAAGAATGCATGCTATGGTTGTATGGAAAACACTGTTTGGATATGGAGCAATCACATATGGGCAAAAAAAGCTGTGTTTACATCAATATATTTACAACCCTAAGACAGGTTCATAGTAACAAGATGCAGAGTTTCACTCAGTTGTCAGATGTGTGACTGCATAATTTTTTTTCATCATAAATTATTCTGGTTTTCAGCCTGTACTGAAATATACAGAACATTGCTTTGTGCTTGTGTTGAAGAGTCGACCTACTTTTTAATCCTGCTCTTTGTTATAGTCACATGTATTGAATGAATTCAACTGTGACCTTTTAGCATTAAGAGTGATGCTGGTGCTTGTGATCTGGGCTACTTAAAGGACTTAGAAATATATTAATTTCTTATTAGTTACAATGTACTGATTAAACCAATTCAACAGTAAGCCAAAGAAGCCATTTAAATGAGCTTTATGAAACAAACACAACCTGAGCTATTAATTTTGCTGATTTAATTTCTAATTTAATTATATTTGATCCTATAAACCCTTCTCTAAGTTGGAAATGAAGGAAAAGTTTTATTTAATCTTATCTGATGGTGCAGTGAGGGTAACGAAATGCCTGCAGCATTTGAAAGCTGGTTAACCCATGGTTTAGTTGATTAGTTAGCATTGGGTGATGGTTGGACTGGATGATCTTGAGGTCTCTTCCAACCTGTTTGATTCTGAAAACAAACAAACAAACAAAACCCCCAATATAAGCTGTACCTAAGAATATTGTAAGATTTTTATTTGTGTCTATCTCTCTTTCTCTCCCTCTCTCATCTCTATCTCTGTGTCTCTATCTACCTCCATCTATCAGTATGAAATGCCTCATAAAAATCCTAAATTTGTGATCTGAAAAAGTATCAAACTTTTATGGGAGTATATCTAAGAAATAGAACGATATGTTTGATCCCCTAGCTTACAAAATCCAACCACATTCATTAGAGATTCCTTCCCATAGTCACTTCCAGGAATTTACTAAACTTGGACTGAAAAATTCAGTTTTTTTTTTGCCTTCTCAGGTTTTAATGATACAAAGTGAGCACACAGTGTCAGTCCTCAAATCCAGCATGCATTTCCTTTAAGAAATTCCATAATTTGTAGATTTTTCAAGAGCTTTCTGCAAGATACATCATCAAATACTTCACTGAAAATTCTCGCAGTGGATATGTACCACATTTCCTTTGTAAAAATAACTTTCCTCATAACCTTACCTTTTCTCTTTTAAGCACGTATTACAACACAATAGAATCATAGATTCATAGAATAGTCTGGGTTGGAAGGGACCTCCAAAGGTCACCCAGCCCAACTCCCTCTGCAGTAAGCAGGAATATCCTCAACTAGATCAGGCAGCCCAGGGCCTTGTCAAGCCTCATTTTGAATATCTTCAGGGATGGACCCCTAACCACCTCCCTGAGCAACCTGTTCCAGTGTTCCACCACCCTCATGATAAAGAACCTGCTCCTAACATCCAATCTAAATCTGCTCTTCTCTGGTTTGAAGCCATTTCCCTTCATCCAATCACCACAGGCCTTTGTAAACAGTCTCTCTCCATCCTTCTTGTAGGCCTGCCTCAGGTACTGGAAGATCACTCTTAGGTCTCCTTGGAGCCTCCTCTTCTCCAGGCTGAACAAGCCAGCTCCCTCAGCCTGTCATTGTAGCAGAGGTGCTCCAATTCCCTGATCATTTTCATGGTCCTCCTCTGGACCTGCTCCATCAGGTCCATGTCCTTCCTATATTGAAAGCTCCAGTCCCAGTACTCCAGGTGGGATCTCACCAGAGTAGAGCAAATTGTGTGACCTCAGAGCAGCACTGATTCAGGAACCCTGTCCATCTTTACAGAGTGAGCAGCACATGAACAATAAGGAGGCAATTCAGTTTAATGCAATTATGAAAAAAAAACCCAAACAACTGTATACAGCACATCTTCTGTGAGTATGTGAACACTTAACTACCTTATGTGCCTATTTTAATTTACCAGACTGCACAGCAGTAAAACTCAGTTCAGATTATGGTTCCAAAGATGGACTGTGAACAGCTTCTCCGTTATCCCTGGTAGCACTGCTCATATGATTTGATCAAGGCTGAATCAGGGATTTGAGGTCTATTGTCTGACTTCTCTTCACTGCATGTTGTTCAGACAGCGTAGTGAGGGAATGGGTTCATAAAACAGCTTGAGAATGCATTTGACTCTGACTATAAGAGCTACTCCTTTCAAGTGATTGGCTCTGTGGTAGTGCTGCTATGCTTGCCATGTACCATTAAATTTTGTACTTGTTTACATTTGTGCGCTGAAATGATCCAGTTCATTATTATGTGGGTAGCATTAAGCATTATCAAATTTGCACTGAGACTGTTTTCTTAATTTAAACATTCATAGGCAGGCAGGTATATAGCTCAATGGTCTACTTTGGGCTTAAGGAAAAGACCACATCTAAGTGCTTTATTGGCATTGGGTCTTAAGATGTGATAATTCCGGGAGGCTGTTCAAACATTTAAAACATTCTTAGAATACACATTTTGCATTTTCTCCCAACCTGGAAAACTTTACCTTTGATGTTCAATTTCCACATTATGATTTCATATGTACTGAGTATTTTGCTTGTTTCATTGGTGGCTGACTTGTAATGGTCATGGTAATGGTGAGTTGTCGGTTGGACTTGATGGTCTTAGATGTCTTTTCCTACCTTAATGATTCTATGATTGTAAAATATCTCTGTCTCCAGGAACTGGCTGGAAGGCCATGCCCAGAGAGTGGTGGTGAATGGTGCCACATCCAGCTGGCAGCCAGTCACTAGTGGTGTCCCTCAGGGATCGGTTCTGGGTCCCATCCTGTTCAATATCTTTATTGATGATCTGGATGAGGGGATTGAGTCAGTCATCAGTAAGTCTGTGAATGACACCAAGCTGGGGGCAGGTGTGGATCTGGTAGAGGGTAGAAGGGCTCTGCAGAGGGACCTTTACCGGCTAGACAGATGGGCAGAGTCCAACATGATGGCATTCAACAAGTCCAAGTGCAGAGTGCTGCACTTTGGCCACAACAACCCCATGCAGTGCTACAGGCTGGGGACAGAGTGGCTGGAGAGTAACCAGGCAGAAAGGGACCTGGGGTTACTGGTTGAGAGCTGGCTGAACATGAGCCAGCATTGTGCCCAGGTGGCCAAGAAGGCAAATGGCATCCTGGCCTGCATCAGCAATAGTGTGGCCAGCAGGAGCAGGGAAGTCATTGTGCCCCTGTACTCACAGTATCACAGTATTACTTAGGTTGGAAAGGACCTCGAGGATCATTGAGTCCAACCTATCAACACAGACCCCATGCCTAGACCATGGCACCAAGTGTCACGTCCAATCTCCCCTTGAATGCCTCCAGGGTCGATGACTCAACCACCTCCCTGGGCAACCCGTTCCAATGCCGAATGACTCGCTCGGTGAAGAACTTCCTCCTCACCTCGAGTCTAAACCTCCCCTGGCGCAGCTTGAGACTGTGTCCCCTTGTTCTGGTGCTGGTTGCCTGGGAGAAGAGGCCAACCCCTTCCTGGCTACAACCACCTTTCAGGTAGTTGTAGAGGGCAATGAGGTCACCCCTGAGCCTCCTCTTCTCCAGGCTAAACAATCCCAGCTCCCTCAGCACTGGTTAGGCCACACCTTGAGTCCTGTGTCCAGTTCTGGGCTCCTCAATTGAAGAAGGACACTGAGACTCTTGGGTGTGCCCAGAGAAGGGCAATGAGGCTGGTGAGAGGCCTCGAGCACAAGCCCTGTGAGGAGAGGTTAAGGGAGCTGGGGTTTTTTAGCCTGGAGAAGAGGAGTCTCAGAGGAGACCTTGTTGCTGGTTGTAGCCAGGTTGGTCTCTTCTCCAAGGCAACCAGCAACAGAATAAGAGGACACAGTCTCAAGCTGCACCAGGGGAAGTTTAGGCTTGAAGTGAGGAGAAAGTTCTTCACAGAAAGAGTTGTTGGCCATTGGAATGTGCTGCCCAGGGAGGTGGTAGAGTCACCATCCCTGGAGGTGTTCAAGAGGGGATTAGATGTGGCACTTGGTGCCATGGTCTAGTAGGCATGAGGTCTTGGGTGATAGGTTGGACTTGGTGATCTTTGAGGTCTTTTCCAACCTTGTTGATCCTATGATTCTATGATTCTATCTCTGTCTCTATCTCTCTATATCTGTATATATCTATATCTCTATCTCTTTCTATCTCTACCTCTATCTCTAATTTCTTTACAATAATCTCTAAAAAACACTTACTAAAAGTCATCCTACATTTTTCCAGGCATTTCAAAGAATCTGAAAACTAGCCCACAAATCTTTACATTTAAGACTGCAAGATTCCTTTGCAGCAATATTGGAGAGAGGTGTACTAATTTGAGGTTCCAGGGCTAACCCCACTGGACAGAATGTATATTACCCTGCTCCCCCCGCTTCTTCCCCCTGCGGGGAAAAGCTAGACAGGGGAAGGTGAAAGGAGTAAATAAGAACACTTGCACTGAATTGGAGGTTAATAAAAGTGATATTAACAAAAGTACAAGGTATTAAGGGAAAAGGTGTGTGTATATATATATATATATATATGTATGTATTTATATATGTATATATAGACGTAGATGTAGATATATAGATACAGATATAGATTATATACACAACACCTGATTTGCTTGATGAAAGTGGACTAGGCCCCACCACACAGCCCATAGCTCCCAGCCAGCAAGAAGCCTCCCTCCCAGACAGTAAAGGCCAAAGCAAGAGCCAAGGCAGAGCTCCCTGGAAGTCCTGCCTCTTAAATAGAGGGCATACGAGAATGGGAAGGGAATAACATGGTACATAATGCAGTGCCACCCCTAGTGTCCAGCAGTTAACCCTCAACCTAGAACAAGAGGTCACTGAGAACAGAAAGTGGAAGCTGAGGTTCTGGTTGTCTGGAAGTGAGACTTATAGTTTCATAGTTTCATTCAGGGTTGGAAGGGACCACAAGGATCATCTAGTTCCAACCCCCCTGCCATGGGCAGGGACACCCCACACTAGATCAGGCTGGACAGAGCCTCATCCAGCCTGCTCTTAAACACCCCCAGGGACGGGGCCTCGACCACCTCCCTGGACAACCCATTCCAGGGTTTCACCACTCTCATGGTGAAGAACCTCCTCCTCACATCTAGCCTGAATCTCCCCACCTCCAGCTTCATTCCATTCCCCCTAGTCCTATCACTACCTGAGATCCTGAGAAGTCCTTCCCCAGCCTTCCTGTAGGCCCCCTTCAGATACTGGAAGGCTACAATTAGGTCTCCTCGGAGCCTTCTCTTCTGCAGACTGTACAGCCCCAACTCCTTCAGTCTGTCCTCATAGGAGAGGTGCTCCAGCCCTCTGCTCATCCTCGTGGCCCTTCTCTGGACACGTTCCAGCACCTCCACATCCCTCTTGTAATAGGGGCTCCAGAACTGGACACAGTACTCCAGGTGGGGTCTCACCAGGGCTGAGTAGAGGGGGAGGATCACCTCCCTCGACCTGCTAGCCACACTTCTCCTGATGCAGCCCAGGATCTGATTGGCTTTGCGGGCTGCAAGTGCACACTGAGAGCTCATGTTGAGCTTTTTGTCCACCAGCACCCCCAAGTCTCTCTCCTCAGGGCTACCCTCCAGCCAGTCACTGCCCAGCCTGTATTTGTGCCTGGGATTGCCTCGACCCAGATGCAGGACCCTGCACTTGCTCTTATTGAAATTCATGAGGTTGGCCTGTGCCCACCTCTCCAGCCTGTCAAGGTCCCTCTGGATGGCCTCCCTTCCCTCCAGCGTGTCTGCTGCACCACACAGCTTGGTGTCATCAGCAAACTTGCTGAGGGTGCACTCAATGCCACTGTCCATGTCCCCCACAAAGATGTTGAATAAGACAGGTCCCAGGACTGATCCCTGAGGGACTCCACTTGTCACTGGCCTCCACTGGGACATGGAGCCATTGACAGCCACTCTTTGGGTGCGGCCATCAAGCCAGTTCCTTATCCATCTAGTGGTCCACCCATCAAACCCATGTCTCACCAGTTTGGAGACCAGGATGTGGTGTGGGACAGTGTCGAAGGCTTCAAAAAGGACTTGTGATACCCATTGTTAGTTTTTAAAAAGCAAGTGCAGGTTCATTAGGTCATGGATGGACTTAGGATTTCAGGAAAAGAAACCAAACTATTAGTGCATTGCCTTTCTTTCTAAAATGAAAGCTCCTTCGTGGAACAGACTTGTGTTGCCACAGGACCTTAAAAGAAAGTCCCCTTACCTGAACACGCTACTTGGTATTTTTGGCATTGGCCAAGCATTTAAAAAACATTGCAAGGTGCCTTTTTTTTTTTTTTTTTTTTTTTTTTTGTTATTGTTTGGTTTGTTGCTGTTAAAAATGTACATTTCTTTATAATAATCCACAACAATATTTTCATATGCTCTATAATTCTTTCACATCCCGGTAGCTTTTTAAGTTCTACCCAATTTCATTGAATGAACTTATGCAAAGAAAAGTGAGGGCAAACCTGATGGAGAACACTTTGTAAGTTGTGTGAGGTCAGATCTCTGGTGTGATAAATATCAGATCTTTGAAAACACAGTCCAACTATTTCATAATGCTTTTTCCACCCAGTGAACCAAAGAGTAAATTTACTGGGTCAATTTATGAGTAATGTAATTTTAAGAGTAGTATAAATTTAAAGAGTTATGCATACGAGACAGAGTGGCTACATCTTGTACCTAAATGCCATTAGCTACTACCTAGGACACTATTACTTTAGAATGAGTAAATAAATTCTACCTATCTATCTATCTATCTATCTATCTATCTATCTACCTATCTACCTATCTACCTATGTCTATATCTAAGTTATATCTCTATGTATCTATCTATTGATCTATCTGTAATATACTAGAATAAAGATAAATATTCTAATGATTATCTAGTAAACATATATATATTTGATAAATATATATTTGATAAATCATATATATATATATTTACTAGATTGTGACCGTTTGAGGCTGTCCCCTTAAGAAAGGGAATATTGTAGTCGGATGTTTGTAAATGAAAGATGGATCTAAACTAATTTTATTGGTAGATTGGGAGGAAGCACCTTCTGAACTGGGAGTGCAGCAAGGTGTCCTGGGCATTCCTGCACTTTTCTAGTCAGTTTTGTCTTCCGCTCCTTCGGTGGCAGCAGCTCGCTGTTTCTGGGCTTTCGGCCAAGGCTTGACCTTGAAACTGATAAACTGCAAGGCCTGTATTAACTGCATTCCAATTAACACATAACTGCTTCTAACTTTTTCCTCTTTTCTCTCTTTTCTAACCCTCTCTGGGGAAAGGGGGAGAGAAAGGGGAGCAGAGGTGGGGAACCCCCTCAGCAGAGGGGGGAACTCTCATTTCTGTGGTACTTTATTGTATATTTTTGTATATATTGTAAATATTGTAAATCTTGTATATTCCCCTGCATATCCTATGTTGCTTTGTAAATATACAGCACCCATTACTTTGCACCCATTACAAGCTGCTAATTCAGCTGTGAGGTTTTTTTCCTTTCCCTTCAATTTTCTTTCCCTTTACTTTACAGGGGGAGGGAGGAGGCTTTTTGGCCTTACCCTTCCAACCCTCGACATAGATATACAAATAATGGAACTGTTAGGATTGGAAAGGACCTCAAGGATCATCCAATTCCAATCCCCCTGCCATGGATAGGGACACCTCACACTAGTTCAGGTTGCCCAGAGCCACATCCAGCCTGGCCTTAAAAACTTCCAGGGATGAAGCTTCTACCACCTCCCCGGGCAACCTGTTCCAGTATAGCATAGAATATATATATATATACACACATATACATACATATATATATATATATATATATATATATTCTAGAATAAAGATATATATTCTAATGTTTGGTCAGCTGTTGAAATTCAGCTGCTCTGGGGAGCAACAGTGAAAAAGGTTTCTTGTTGTCCTAGTTTGTAAGCAAATAGAATATTCTTTTCTAGTGTGTTTATAACTAAGTGTATCTTATGCCCCTAATGTTTAAAAAATGCTTCTAGCAGCTGCTCAGAATTGTAATACAAAGTGATCATAAAATTCCTCCTCCAACTCCAGCTAATAAGTTAGTTTTCTTAGTTCATTATGGCAGCACCAAGAACATCATAAAATTGCCATTAAAAACATATTTTTGACTCCAGGGAAGTATGCTCAGAGAAACTGTTAAGGAGTGGAAGTAGAAGTTTTGCATACCAAATCCTTTTGCATGATAGATATTCTTCCTGCTTGTATATTTTTTTTGCATGCTCTAAGCACAGGACATGCAGAGAAGGAAAATGAGGTCCCCTCACCTTGTGGAGAGCTTGAGAAATGGAACAGGAAATTAATCTTGGTGAATTACAGTTTTAGTTTTTTTTGTCTTTTGTATGGTTTTTCTTAATCTCTTTTCCTGTTAACAGAACAGCTTCAGAGGACTACAAGGTTGCATTTTCTTGCTGTTTTAGCTTCAAAAATCACTTTTAGAATTCCATTTTGAAAGAATTAATACAGGATACAGAATTAACCAGGTTGGGAAAGACCTTTGATATCATCAAGTCCAACCTATCACCCAATACCATCTAATCAGCTACACCATGGCACTAAGTGCCTCATCCAGCCTTATTTTAAACGCTTCCAGTGATGATAACTCCACCACCTCCCTGGGCAGAAAATGAGCTGTTTCCCTTATCTACAAGGAAAGAAATCACAGAAGATCTGCACACAGCCCTATTTTACACCAGCACTGTAATTTTCTGCATTTTGATTGAAATTCTTTAAGGCCTGATGCTAGTCCTGGAATGAATCCTGGTACTGCATACGTGTAATTTAATTTTGAATGGTAGGTGTGTCTTACAGGTGTTATGTGTTTAATTAAATGGGTAAAGAAAATCTTGTCTCTCATTTAGCACAACTGCATGAGTTGATTTCTGGCATCCATTTACCCCCTGATTATTTTAGCTAGGCGATTTACTATAAATTGGCCAATTGGACAATAAAACAAATCACAACAGAAGCAAAATAAATAGGCAAAACTTGGGGATTTCTGTGGAAAAGTACTGTGCAGAGCAAAAAGGTTAATAGGGATTTGTTTTGGTTTCAATTAATGCTACAAAGCCTAAAACCAGGTCAGAACCCTGCAGAAACATACCCTGTCTTTTCTGGGGGAATTAATGTAAGCAAATAAAAATCTTTAGTAAAGATCCCACAAACTAGCCTCTAAACCACATGCTTACTGTTCTCTTCAAAAAGCCAAAGATTACTATTATCTATGTAGTCTTCCTCACTTTGCCTGTCCTAAGCCAGATGAGATAAATCACAAAGTGTAAATCATAGAATCATAGAATGGTCTGGGGTGGAAGGGACCTCCAAAAGTCACCCAGTCCAGCCCCTTCTGCAGTAAGCAGGGACAATCTCAACCAGATTAGATTGCCCAGAGAATAGAATAGAATAGAATAGAATAGAATAGAATAGAATAGAATAGACCAGGTTGGAAAAGACCTTTGAGATCATCATGTCCAACCCATCTCCCAACACTATCTAATCTACTAAACCATGGTACCAGGTGCCTCATCCAGTCTCTTTTTAAACACTTCCAGTGATAGTGACTCCACCACCTCCCTGGGGAGCACATTCCAATGGCAAATCAATCTTTCTGTGAAGAATTTCTTCCTAACATCCAGCCTAAGCCTCTTCTGGTGCAGCTTGAGACTGTCCTCTTGTTCTGTTGCTGGTTGCCTGGCAGAAGAGACCAGCCCCCACATGTCTACAACCTCCCTTCAGGTAGTTGTAGACAGCAATAAGGTCTCCTCTGTGCCTGCTCTTCTCCAGGCTAAGCAACTCCATCTCCCTCAGCCTCTCCTCATAGGGCTTCAAGCTTCACCTTGAATATCTCCAAGGATCTCAACCACCTCCATGGGCAGCCCCTTTCCATGTTCTTCCACCCTTATGGTAAAAGACTTATTCCTAAATTCTATTCTATTGTAAATGAACAACATTTAATTGATTTGGTTATGTGCTGTGGAGCAGGCATAGCTGTTTCTGTGCTGTCGATCTCCAGGTGAGAGGGGATGTGTCAGGACATACAATGGCAAGGGTGGTCATTGCTGGTGTACCCTTAATGTGGTGAATGGATCAGCACAAGGACATGCACAAGCCTACCAACATCCTGGCTTACTTGTGCCCTCAGATAAATCTTGCATTTACAACAGAGGAAAAGTCACAGAAACACATCCAGATCCTCTCTACTGTATCTGAAGTCCTTGTGCTGCTCAGAAAAATAAACTGTGCATATACCTTGGTGTTTTCCCATTGCCCTGTATCACCATTACCTGTTCATTTTGTACCACATTGGTTGGTCTCAAGTGGGTGTAGACACATACTACATATATAGAATCACAGATTCATAGACTTGTCAGGGTTGGAAGGGACCTCAAGGATCATCTAGTTCCTACTGCCCTGCCAAGGGCAGGGACACCTCACACTAGATCAGGTTGCTCAGAGCCACATCTAGCCTGGCCTTAAACATCTCCAGGGGTGAGGCTTCTCCCACCTCCCTGGGCAACCTGTTCCAGTGTCTTACCACCCTGATGGTGAAGAATTTCTTCCTAACATCCAATCTGAATCTACCCACTTCTAGTTTTGCTCCATGCCCCCTAGTCCTATCACTACCTGACACCCTCAAAAGTCCCTTCCCAGCTTTCCTGTAGGCCCCCTTCAGATACTGGAAAGCCAAAATAAGGTATCCTCAGAGCCACCTTCTCTCCAGACTGAATAGCTCCAACTCTCTCAGTCTGTCTCCATATCTATGATCTCTTTTGGTCAGATGACATTTCCATCATACTTCTGCAATGTACAGTCACATTTTTACTAATTAGGAATTCACAAATTAGGAATTCACACGCAGCACTGGTTTTAAATTCACAGATTCTATGTGTGCTAATTCTAATAAAGCTCTTCAGTAAAAGGAAAGTGAACAAAAGCATGGTATTGATTTTATTGCAGGAATCCACAAGAATCCAGCTTCCAGAGTAATTCTGTATTTTGCATATGCATTATGTGTGCTTTAGATACATACACACTCAGTGAGAATAGGATAAATAATCTATTTTTGCCAAATATTGTTTTCTGAGATGAAATACATGGGTATCTCTAATACTGTTTTAATGCTTAGTATTTACTTTCTGTTCTCAAGGAACAGATCACAGGATTTTTAGCTACATGTTCTGTACAAATGCTCCCTTCTCTCTAATGAAGAAGCCAGAACATACAATTCAAATTCATGGGGGATCCTACTAAGGTTCCCTCAGCTTGATTGTCCACAAAGCAGAAGCAGCCTTAGTCTTAGTGTTTCTCTTATCTATATATATTTCTATATATATTTCAAAAGTCATGGCAATCTGGTGAAGTCCCCACAGACTGGAAAAGGGGAAACATTGCCCCCGTCTTCAAAAAGGGCAAGAAGGAGGAACCAGGGAACTACAGGCCAGTCAGTCTCACCTCTGTGCCTGGAAAGATCATGGAGCAGATCCTCCTGGAATCACTACTCGCTCAAAAGAATAGTGAAGAGGTGATTGGGAACAGTCAGCATGGCTTTGCCAAGGGCAAATCCTGCCTGACCAACCTGGTGGCCTTCTATGAGCAGGTGACAAAATTAATAGATGAGGGGCAAGCAACTGATGTCATTTACCTGGACCTGAGCAAAGCCTTCGACACTGTCCCACACCATATCCTGGTCTCCAAACTGGTGACACATGGGTTTGATGGGTGGACCACTAGATGGATAAGGAACTGGCTTGATGGCCGCACCCAAAGAGTGGCTGTCAATGGCTCCATGTCCCAGTGGAGGCCAGTGACAAGCGGAGTCCCTCAGGGATCAGTCCTGGGACCTGTCTTATTCAACATCTTTGTGGGGGACATGGACAGTGGCATTGAGTGCACCCTCAGCAAGTTTGCTGATGACACCAAGCTGTGTGGTGCAGCAGACACGCTGGAGGGAAGGGAGGCCATCCAGAGGGACCTTGACAGGCTGGAGAGGTGGGCACAAGCCAACCTCATGAAGTTCAATAAGAGCAAGTGCAGGGTCCTGCATCTGGGTCGAGGCAATCCCAGGCACAAATACAGGCTGGGCAGTGACTGGCTGGAAAGCAGCCCTGAAGAGAGAGACTTGGGGGTGCTGGTGGACAAAAAGCTCAACATGAGCTCTCAGTGTGCACTTGCAGCCCGCAAAGCCAATCAGATCCTGGGCTGCATCAGGAGAAGTGTGGCTAGCAGGTCGAGGGAGGTGATTCTCCCCCTCTACTCAGCCCTGGTGAGACTCCACCTGGAGTACTGTGTCCAGTTCTGGAGCCCCTATTACAAGAGGGATGTGGAGGTGCTGGAACGTGTCCAGAGAAGGGCCACGAGGATGAGCAGAGGGCTGGAGCACCTCTCCTATGAGGACAGACTGAAGGAGTTGGGGCTGTTCAGTCTGCAGAAGAGAAGGCTCCGAGGTGACCTAATTGTGGCCTTCCAGTATCTGAAGGGGGCCTACAGAAAGGCTGGGGAAGGACTTCTCAGGCTCTCAGGTAGTGATAGGACTAGGGGGAATGGAATGAAGCTGGAGGTTAGATGTGAGGAGGAGGTTCTTCACCATCAGAGTGGTGAAACCCTGGAATGTGTTGTCCAGGGAGGTGGTCGAGGCCCCGTCCCTGTGGGTGTTTAAGAGCAGGCTGGATGAGGCTCTGTCCAGCCTGATCTAGTGTGGGGTGTCCCTGCCCATGGCAGGGGGGTTGGAACTAGATGATCCTTGTGGTCCCTTCCAACCCTGAATGAAACTATGAAACTCCATGAATTCAGAACAAGGGATAATGGTTTATACTAAAAGAGGGGAGATTCTGACTAGACATAAAGCAGATTTTTTTTTTTTTATGATGGAGATAGTGAAACATAGGAACAAGTTTTCCAGAGAGATGATAGATGCCCCATCCCTGGAAACAGTCAAGGAGAGGTTAGGTAAGGCTCTGAGCAAACTGATATAATTGAAGGTGTCCCTAGTTACTGCAGGGGGTTTGGACTAGAAAACCTTTCAAAATCCTTTCCACCTCAAACCATTCTATCATTCT
Organism: Melanerpes formicivorus; assembly: GCF_026170545.1. Lineage (NCBI taxonomy): Eukaryota > Metazoa > Chordata > Aves > Piciformes > Picidae > Melanerpes > Melanerpes formicivorus. The sequence continues at coordinate 21,774,393 of NW_027142363.1, forward strand.
ATGATTCTATGAGCCCTCATAAAAGTGAAGTTCTTTTCACATGCTCATTTTCCAGAATGGAGAAATCAGACATGTAGCTTGTAAGTACCTGCTTTGCAGACAAACAACAGCATTATTTTAGTCCTTAGTGGAAAGTTACTCATGAAAAGACAGTGTTGCCTTTCTGCTCTTTCCTGAAGCAGCTTTGCTAACAGAGTACATCCACACATACCCAGAGCAGGCATTTTAATAATCCATTCCTCTATGCAGCAGCAGTTTAAGGCATAAGCAGCACTCAGACTATGACAATTATTTCACGTCTGCATACCTGCCTTCTCTCTCACCCCTTCCCAACCAGCATGATGCAGAAAAAGTAGAACTGAATAAAATGCTAATGGGAAAAGCTCAATTTCTTTAACTGTTTCAGAACTATGAGGAAAGATGAAGTACAATTCAAATGCCGCATTGTGGTTCTGACCTAAATCTTCTTTTGTATCAGTGGCTATTAAATAATTTGGAGGAAATAACTCGAATGTTTTCTCATTTCTTTGGCTTTTAGCTCATAGTATGTGCTATATTTAACTTTGACTCCAGATTTAGAGCTGTAGTAATGACTCTGGAAGAGTTCATCATCCTTGTCATTACTATAAGGTAATTTCACACTTTTCTGACTGTAAGAGATGTAATACTTGGAAGTGTTAATTGACCAAATCATTAGTAAGAAGGAGAGTATAGAAGGAATGTGAAGTATAGTTCTGTTCATGAGCTTGACTTGGAAATGTAGGAATGGCCGTTACACAACAGATATTCAGAGAGAACAAAACTTAAGTGCTTTCCCATTTCAATAAACTACTTTAAACTCTTCAAAGACTGCTTAAATTAATCAATAAATACACCAGTTGTCTCTTGCAGATTACACATACACCATGGAAACTGATTGGGCTAGACACTGATGTTAATTTGAAGACAAGAATCCTTTCTCTCATCCAAATGCTTGCTTAAAGAAAAGTCAGGCATGGCTGTGAATATTTGTGGTGGTGAGAGAAAGTTCAGTTCTCCCCCCCACACAAAGAAACCACGGCTAACTCAGTCGGAGAAGCAGAAATGAGATTAGAGCTATATTTATAAGCAGGATGAAATGCAGTGAATATATACACAATATACAATATTTACAATATGTACAGAAATATACAACAAAGAATGTAATACAGAACAGAGCTCCCTCCTCCAGCCAGGAGGGTCCCCACCCTGTACCCCCTCTCTCCCCCTACCTCCTTTTTTTTCCCAAAAAGGGTTAGAGAGAGAAAAGGTAATTATTAAGGAGGAAATTCTGTTAGCTCAAAGCATATGCAAGAATTATTCTTATCTGTTAGTTCAAGCAGCTGTTGCTCAGAGAGAGACAGAAGCAGACAGGCTGAAAAAAGACAGAACAAAACTGACTGAGACTCAAACTGAACTAAAACTTAAAGTTGCATTCTACCAATCTACCAATGAAATTTGTTTAGAATATCTTGTTTTCATTATCTTCACCAAAACATTCAGCCAGAGTGTTCCAGCAACTGTCCCTTTCTTAAAAGCACAGCCTAAAATGGTCACAATACTGAATAGTTTTTTTTTTCAGGCATCAGGAAATTGCTAGTTACTCTCTCTGTAAAAATCCCACACCTCTTCCGGCACTCGTCAACAACGCTGGCTTCCATCAATGTTCTTGATGCTAGCAGAAGCTGAAGATGTGTGGCCTTTAAGAGGGCCTCCAGGAGGTAGAGTGTCCAGGAGGTGTACTGGAAGGTGTAATCTTTGTATTTCATGGAATGGTCCAGGCTGGAAGTGACCTCCAAAGGTCATCTAGTCCAACATCCCCGCAGTCAGCAGGGACATCACCAACCAGATTAGGCTGCCCAAGGCCTCATCAAATCTTACCTTGAATATCTCCAGGGAAGGGACCTCCACTACCCTCATAGTGAAGAACTTCCTGATAAAATCTGCTCTTCTCTAGTTTGAAGCCATTGCCTCTTGTCCTATCACCACAGGCATTTCTAAACAGTCTCTCCCCATCCTTTATGTAGCCCCCCTTCCAATACTGGAAGGCTGCAATTAGGTCTCCCCAGCGCCTCCTCTTCTCCAGTCGGAACAACCCCAGCTCCCTCAGGTCCTATTGTCAGAGACCTTATTGTGGCCTTCCAATATCTGAAGGGGGCTACAAGAAAGCTGGTGAGGGACTTTTCAGGGTGTCAGGTAATGATAGGACTAGGGGGAGTGGATGCAAGCTAGAGGAGGGTAGATTTAGATTAGACATTAGATTTAGATTAGATATTAGATTTAGATTAGATGAAGAAGTTCTTCCCCATAAGGGTGGTGAGACACCGGAACAGGTTGCCCAGGGAGGTGGTAGAAGCCTCATCACTGAAGGTTTTTAAGGCAAGGCTGGATGTGGCTCTGAGCAACCTGATCTAGTGTGAGGTATCTCTGCCCATGGCAGAGGGGCTGGAACTAATGATCCTCGTGGTCCCTTCCAACCCTAACAATTCTATGATTCTGTGATCTCAGAGCACAAAGGAATGAGATAGGAAAAGAGATGCTTAGCAGTTTGGAGCCATTCCTGTAGAATCTGACCAGTCTCTTTCTCATTGCTACTGTAGCAATGCAAAATGGTTATTTTTCATTCTGTCTAAAAGCAAGCATAAATCTCAATCATTATCCTTCTCACAATAATCTTCAACTCCCTTACTTGGTGAAGACAATAAATGTGAAGAGCCCAAGAATGATAACTTCTTCCTAGCAACAAAGTAGGAAATGAGAGTTATTCTTCCATTTATGTTTAGTATCAGAAATTTGGGTGCATGAAGATGAGGAGAAAGAAAACAAACAGAGCAGCCTGGCAAAACCAGCCCCTGATTCTTCTCTTAAGACATGTATTTGAATACTTCTGATTCTTGATCAATTGCAAAGATCTACATGGTGAAGCAAATTAATGGTCTTAGTGACAACAATGCTTAGGAAAAAGCAGCCCCTTTTATATTATTTTATGGGTAATCCACAGTGTGTTCCTTTATTAAAATGTCTAAAACTACCTAGACTTTGGAGCAAAAAAAAGAGAAAGTGGAAAAATTCATATCAAAGAGCTTGAATAAAATTTGCATTTTACCTTTGCAAATCACTTTGAATCACCATTGTGCTGGGTTGAGGCAGCCCCCTTCCCCACCACTGGCAACAATAAACACTCAGACAAACGGATTGCAAAAGTGATGGAAAGTTTAAATAGAAAGCAGTGAACATTTACAGAAACCAAAAGCGCAGTGACAAAGAAAGATCCCAAAACAGACCCAGAGAGATCCCATCCCCACCTGAGGGTACACCCAAAACCCCCAGGGCTCCTTCTTTCCCTTCCCACTACTAGGCTAGTCTCAGCTGGCCAGATCTGAGACTGCCCATCCTCCCATGGCCTTGGGCCTAGCCAGGCCCAAAGCCAGGTGACATCTCCCCCAGTTACCAGCTGATGGAGGAGGAAGAGAAGAGGAGGTGCTAGACTCCGCACTGCATCTTATGGTGGTGCAAAGAATTGTGGTAGGAAATACTGTATAATTTCCTGTGTCCACCCCTCTGGGCTGGACTTCTGGACACAGGAAGTAAACGTTGCAGGGGGGCACATTGCAGGGGCCTTAGTGACAACAATGCTTAGGGAAAAGCAGCCCCTTTTATATTATTTTATGGGTAATCCACAGTGTGTTCCTTTATTAAAATGTCTAAAACTACCTAGACTTTGGAGCAAAAAAAAGAGAAAGTGGAAAAATTCATATCAAAGAGCTTGAATAAAATTTGCATTTTACCTTTGCAAATCACTTTGAATCACAATGATTTGCATTATTCCCTGCCCTCCCTCCCTGAAGTGTAAAATAACCCTTCCAAACTTAAAAATGTGTCTCCCATAACTTTAAATGACATTTAATACCACCTCCTCTTGTCATAACAAGCTGGGTTCATACACCAGTGGGGACAACCTGGTAATTTTGACTAGAACAGTGGAATTATGATGGATTATTTTTAACTTTGGTTCCAGCTCTTCTGACTTCATTCTGAGTTGTTTGATTGAACTGATGGGAAAATTAAAAGCAAAACTTGGCTGAAGCAACTGACTTTAACGGAAAACTAGTCAAGGAAGCTGATAAAACTCTTTTACAGACCCTGTTAAAAGTATAAATGTCTCAGTCCAGGCATGTTCAGACTCAGCTCTGGTTCATTGTAAGGATAAAAGTGTGAGCTGAAGTAAGGTATGAAATATTAACACTGACTTAGAAAGTTGCTGCAGAGGGGGGTGGATTAGATGACCTGTGGAGGTCCCTTCCAACCCAGACCATTCTATGATTCTATAAGGTTTCTGAAGTTTTGATGTAGCTGGAGGTAAGGGCACAGTGTTGAGCTTAAAATCAGTTATATAGTTCATCTTCTTGTTACCAGGAGGTCATACTCACAAAAATATATATAACACAACACAAAAATATATTTAACAGAACACTTTTTATGCCCAGTGCTACTGTGGAAGATGCAAAATGTGGAAGAGTATGAAAATGGAGAAGATATAGTTTAAATAATTTACATAATGAAAGAATTTACATAAGGAAAAGAAATAGAATCAGTGCACTGGATGATGAACACAGGAAATATAACATTGAGACAAGAATATATGCTTAAGTAGTGTGGGTTTATTCATATTCACTCTTTACAGGCTCACAGGCTCACAGGCTCACGGGATGTTAGGGTTTGGAAGGGCCCTCAGGAGATCATGGAGTCCAGTCCCTGTGCCAGAGCAGGACCATGGAATCTAGTGTAGGTCACTTTAAGATGTGTGAAACTCATTTCACACCTAAAACTGATAAATTTGGGACACAAAACAAATGCTAATTCAGAGGTGTGACAAAGGTGGTTATTTAAATCAATAAAGTAATTATTCAATCTTTTTTACATGAGTAATTTACTTTACAACACAATGAAGAGACCTGGGGCTTTTTAGTCTGGAGAAGAAAAGCTTGAGAGGGGATTTAATAAATGTTTATAAATATCTGAGGGCTGGGTGTCAGGAAGAAGGGGACAGGCTCTGCTCAGTTGTGCCTGTGATAGGACAAGAGGCAACGGATGTACACTGCAGCACAGGAAGCTCCACCTCAACATGAGGAGGCAAATTCTTTACTGTAAGGGTGACAGAGCACTGGAACAGGCTCCCCAGACAGGTTGTGGAGTCTCCTTCTCTGAAGACTTTCAACCCCTGTCTGGATGCGTTCCTATGTGACCTGCACTATATTCTATGGTCCTGCTCTGGCAGGGGAATTGGATTCAATGATCTCCAGAGGTCCCTTCCAACCCCAGCATCCTGTGACCCTGTGGTCCTGTGAAGATCTGTATGTGTACAGATAATGAATGCATGTGATCTTTTTTACTATCATGTCTATTTTGTCACTGTCAGCCTGAGGCACCTCCCACTGCACCATTGACACACTTATTTCAAAAGATCTCTTCATAACATCTAAACCCTCTCAGAGGGAAACAGCCCTGTCTTTCCCTCATGGAGAATCTTGGAATGCTGTGGTGTTAAAACTGTCTCTCTCTCTTTCCTCTTATTATTATAGAACTGTTATAATAAATGTTATGAATGAGAAAAGCAAAATAATGGAAAAATAATTAGAAGAAGAAAAAAGGGAAGCATGATGTCTTCTGGGGTCAGAAGTTCTGCCCTTCAAGGTTGAGTCAAGAAGTAAAATGTATCCATGTGTTGCTAGCCATTTAAACCAGTCCATCTGAAGCTTAAATATAATCAGGCAAATAAAACTGTTTATGGTTAATTATTCTGTTTTTATTGGCTTCTCTGGCTGGAGATTAGTGAGAGAAAAACCTCTCTGAGTTGGTCTAATATAATTACTTGCTGGAACAGAGTTTCAGGGTCTAAAGATTGGAAGATTAACACAAGTAATTTAAGTCTTGTAATTAGTTTTGGGTTACAGTCTGCCTCCTATACAAAGAAATTGGAAGTGGTTTTGCTTCATATTCCAGACCATCTTAATGTGAATTTTAGTAGCTTTTTAAAACAAGATGGCTATGAGATTCAAATATACCTATGATCCTGCACAGCTGTCAGTGCTTTCAGCATCTCTTTAACATATAGACTACATCTTCTGTTAAGTCAACATTTCATCCTTGCCTTGCTCTTGAGAGTTATTGTAGAGACAAGGGCAGAGGAAAGGTTACATCTAAACTGTAAATACAAAACTGATAAGAAAAAAAAATTGAGAATATGTCATTATAAAAACTACTTTCAACTTATTCTGATAAATTAAAAGATCCCCCAACTTGTGCTGCTTAGCCAGTAGGAAAGTATTAGGCATTCTAGGATATGATTCATGCTGCATTGATGTAGATACCAGGAAACTGTCAGATGAATCCCAAACTAGAATTATGTATTCCTTAGTTATTAAATGACTTCTTTTCTGCTAGGCATCCAAAGCTTTTCCCTTGCATTGCTTATTCTTACCTTGTTCACACAGGTAAGTCAATGTAATATATTAGCTAGAACTGTATCTGAGATCTTAGAGTGACATGAAGAAACCCTCTTCTGAAGGTTTTCCAAGATAGATGTAAAAAAATTATTTAATTTAAAGAATCTCAGATTCCCAGAATGGCTGAGAGAGCAAGGCACCTCTGGATAGCATCTAGTCCAGCAGGTTCAGTGAAAGCAGACTGCTTAGGGCCATTTCCACTTGTATTTTAAATATTTTCATGGATAGAGGCTCTACAATCTCCCTAGGCAACCTGTTCTAATGTTTGATCACTCACACTAAGAAAGTTCTTTCTTACCTTTACCTGGTATCTTCTGTATTTTGGTTTATAGCTTCAATGTCATCCTATCACTGGCCACTGCTGAGAAGTGTCTGGCTCTGCCTTCTTTACTTTCCACCTCCATCAGGGTTTTATACACATGGATAAGATCAACCCTCTCCAGATTGATCAGATCTAACTCTCTTCATGTGACAGATTCAGTTCCTCAACCATCTGCATGGCCTTAAACTTGATGTCCTCTAGTATGCATATGTTTCTCTTATACATAGAAGTCCAGTGATAGTCTGAACATTCCAGATGTGTCTCACTAGTGCTTAGCAGGGGAGAAGGGCCATCTACCTTGACCTGCTGGCAACACTTTACCTAATGCAGTCCAGAGAACCAGTTACCTTCTTTGCCACAAGGGCACACTGACAGCTGTTGTCAAACAGGTGTCCACCAGGATCTCCAAGTTGTTTCTGCCAAAATTCCATCTGGACTCCAGGCTATACTGGTGCCTGTGTTTGTTTATGATCAAAGGCAAAGGAGATATTCAGTACTACATAGGCATTTATGCATCTTTGTCACCAAGTTTCCTGACCCATTTGGCAGAAGTCTCACATTTTCCCTGGCATGCCTTTTGCTGCTGAAATACTTGTTACTCATCACATCCTTCACTAGTTTCAACTCCACATAGGCTTGGCCTAATTGTTTTTCTGAAGCCTCAGACAGTGCCTCTATGTCCCTCCTGGTTCACCCATCTCGGCTTTCGCATCTTGCACACTTCTCCCTTGTTTGTGAGCTTTGCCAGGAGCTCCTGCTTGACTCACTGGAATGCACCCTGCTTGGAAAGTGACACATTTCAATCTTAATTGTACAATTCAGATACCTACATTTTTTTTCTACTTTGGTGGCTCAGGCCTTAGAATTATTGAGTTTCCTTTAAATGTGACCTTAATTTTACCAGTGCATTGTTCCATTCCTAATTAGCTAAATGAAATCATAGTACTTTAGCTTGGTAATTAGCCTTCTTAAATGAATATTTGCTTGCTCATCTGTTTTAATAAAATCAATGAAGGATATACTGATTTGGGTTGCTCTAACAAATTATAATATGGTTCAAGAATTATGAGGGCAGGGTGAGCCTGAAAAATGTAGTTTCTAAACCACTCAGATAATTTTCTAAATGAATATTTAAATATTTTTTGACTATCACTCTCAGACCAGGCTGTGTGAGGTAACATCTCCCTTGAATTTACTGCAGCAATAATTGCTCAGGCCAGAAGCTGCCACAGAACTATAGTGAAGGTGATCTATGGTATGACAAAGCACTTTGCTCTCTATTCTTTGTGTATGTTAGGCAGAATCGTTTGTTTCTGTATGATGATTAGGCTTTCACTCACCACTGAGACTTTCCAGAATACCATTGGGATTGCAAATAATTTTTCTCCACTATTCCATTGAGACTTTCAAAAACTATTGGCAAGAAAGCTATGGAATATAATAAACATTGGTACTGACCAGACTATTGGTCAGGAACTCTTCTTTGGAATGAATGTTTTGGTTTTTTTTTTTATCTTCTATTACATCATACAGCAATAAATTAATTATTTGGAAAATAAGATTGGGAAGTATAACAAAGAACTCTTGCTCATTACATAGCCATTGTATGCTGTGCCCAGGTGGCCAGGAGGGCCAATGGCATCCTGGCCTGCATTAAGAACAGTGTGGCCAGCAGGAGCAGGGAGGTGATTCTCCCTCTGTACACTGCACTGGTTAGGCCACACCTCAAGTACTGTGTCCAGTTCTGGGCCCCTCAGTTTAGGAAGGATGTTGACTTGCTGGAACGAGTCCAGAGAAGGGCAACAAAGTTGGTGAGGGGCTTGGAACACAAGCCCTATGAGGAGAGACTGAGGGAGCTGGGGCTGCTTAGCCTGGAGAGGAGGAGACTCAGGGGTGACCTTCTTGCTCTCTACAACTACCTGAAGGGGGGTTGTAGACAGGCAGAGGTTGGTCTCTTCTCCCAGGCAGCCAGCACCAGAACAAGAGGACACAGTCTCAGGCTGCGCGAGGGGAAGTTCAGGCTGGAGGTCAGGAGGAAGTTTTACACAGAGAGAGTGATTGCCCATTGGAATGGACTGCCCGGGGAGGTGGTGGAGTCGCCGTCACTGGAGGGGTTCAGGAGGAGACTTGACAGGGTGCTTGGTTACATGGGTTAGTTGATTAGGTGGTGTTGAATGATAGGTTGGACGCGATGATCTTGAAGGTCTCTTCCAGCCTGGTCTATTCTATTCTATTCTATTCTATTCTATTCTATTCTATTCTATTCTATTCTATTCTATTCTATTCTATTCTATTCTATTCTATTCTATTCTATTCTATTCTATTCTATTCTATTCTTACACCAAGGCTTGTCTATTTGTACTGTGGTAGTTTTAGGCTATGCCTTTAAAATTTTATTACAGATCTCAAGCAGAAAAGTAGAAGAATATAACTAAATCACTATTGGATGTAAAAAGGAAAACCAAAGATAATTCTAAATGATTTCATTGGAGAGATATCTACCATAAGACTGCTTGTACCATTGTACATTCTGGGGGGCTTCTCTGCTCACTTCATGCTCTTAAGGAAGACTGCTTCTGCTTGACCTTGGTTGCATTATTTTGGTGAAGTCTAACAAATGCTTTTTCTCTGCTCCTTTCTCCCTTTTGGAGGGGAAGGGGTGGGGCAGGGGGACAGCTTCCCTGGTCTTCTTGACCATGGGGGTTCTCGTGTTGTTCGTTAACTGTAAATATCTATAAATATGGTAAATCTTTTATATTTTGTACATATTCATTGCATTCCATTGTAGTTTCACCTGTGAATACAGCTTTCATTTTCTTCCAACTGAGCTGGTCTGACAAAGTTAATGTTGGGGGGAAAATTTCAACCCACCAGAGTGCACACATATTTTCCTATTGGAAAGCGTGTCATGGTGGCCACTATTCATGAAACATTGCCAGTGGGATTTTCAAAAAGGATTTAGCAATCCCAGAAGACATGCACTATCAGAATCAATGAACAAACTTGAAATCGTACCAGTGTACAATACTTTTGGAAGTCTTCACTCACATGCTGTGCTGCAGCTGCTCAGGATATGTTATCTAGATTTTTTTTTGTCAAGATGTCAGAAAATAACTAGATACCAAAGTCTTGGCTTAGTCACAGAATTACAGAATCAATGTTAGGGGTTGGAAAGGACCTCTAAAGATCATCCAGTCCAACCACCCTGCTAGAGCAGGAGCACCTAGAGTAGGTCACACAGGACCGTGTCCAGGTGGGTTTTGAATGTCTCCAGAGACGGAGACTCCACAAGTTCTCTGGGCAGCCTGTTCCAAGGTTTTGTCACCCTCACAATGAAAAAGTTTTTCTTTATGTTCACCTGGAACCTTCTATGCACAAGCTTGCATCCACTGCCCCTTGTCCTATCACTGGGCATCTCTGAGAAGAGCCTGGCTTCGTCCTTCTGACACTGCCCTTCACATCTTTATAAACATTAATGAGGTCACCTCTCAGCCTCAAGTTAAAGAGGTTCAGCTCCCTCAGCCTTTCCTCATAAGGGAGATATTCCACTCCCTTTATCATCTTTGTGGCTCTGCTCTCTCAAGCAGTTCCCTGAGGTCCTTAAATGGAGGCTCCTGGAACTGGACACAATATTCCTAATGTGTCCTCATCAGGGCAGACTAGAAAGGGAGGAGAACCTCTCTTGACCTACTCTCCACTCCCCTTCTAATACACCCCAGGATAAATAAAATAATAAAAGTAAAATAATAAAAGCTCAGAATATATTCTGAGAGGAGACAAGTGGAAAAAGAATTGAGACAACAAATCACCTTCACGCACAAGCATCTCACCAGTCCTTTCAGGAAACAGTAAAAAAGCTAAACTGCCTCAACTGAGGTCAGGACATTAATCTGGCTTAACACCCAGGTTCTGGACCTTGACATTTATCTGTATAGCTTATTGCAGATCTAATTGTGCACAGTTCTAATGAGTAGAGCTTTGGTTGTTTGAATGCTGAAAGAGAATTTCAGTAAAAGGCAGGGAATATTTTAATCATAAATGAGCCTTAACAAGGCATTTGAGCAGCTGCATTGAAATGGCTCTAAGAGCCATTTTCTGGTGCTGAATTGATGGGTGACATTTAGTTTGCATAGTGGGTAATATAAAAGGTAAAGTAATTTTGAAGTGTAATTGTTAATAAAGAGAATAAATAATGTAGTATAAATACGTTAACAAGCTAGTCTAGTGATATTTGATATAGACACACTTAAATGCAATTAATAATCAGATATTCACGTTTAACGATGTTACTGTTTAATGGCATTTCACTGCTAGATGCCTGAAAATTATGTCTCTAAATGATGTTACCAACTGTAATCACTTCTGTGCCATCAGTTCCTATTTGAAATTGCTCATGATGGTAAAAAAAAAGGAAAAAAAAGGCACACATAAAACACTTGCATAATCAAAAGCTATATTAATGTGAAGTTACCTCTAAGGGAGGTGTTTTTAATATATAGATGAGTTGGGTGTTGGTGTGCAGCTTAGTAAATTAGAATCATAGAATTGTAAGACTGTTAGGGTTGGAAGGGACCTCAAGGATTACCCAGTTCCAGCCTCCTTGCCTCACACTAGATCAGGTTGCTCAGAGCCACATCCAGCCTGGCCTTCAAAACCTCCAGGGATGAGGTTTCCACCACCTCTCTGGGCAACCTGTTCCAGTGCCTCACCACCCTCATGGTGAAGAACTTCTTCTTAACATCCAGTCTGGATCTACCCATTTCTATTTTTGCTCCATTCCCCCTAGTCTTGTCACTTCCTGACACCCTAAAAAAGTCCCTTCCCAGCTTTCTTGTAGGCCCCCTTCAGATACTGGAAAGCCACAGTAAGGTCTGCTCAGAGTCTTCTCTTCTCCAAACTTGGTAACTTTCAGCAGGGGATTTAAATTTTTTTCTTAGAATGACTAATTTTAAGGCTAATCATATAATGTCAGAATTTTATGAGAGGAATGCTAAAGGAAAAAGGATTTATATAATCAGTTATTTAGCTGAAAAACCCTTAAACCTGTGAAAGTATTCAGTGAGTAAGAATGAACCAGAAGCCAATACAGCAAATTGTTCATCATTTGCATGGAGCCATTTTAATTGAGTTAATGGCTAAATATAAATAAGAATAAACCAAAACAAAACCCACAAAAAACCCAATCCGAAACAAACAAACCACAAAAAACCCCAACTTATTTTTTCCCCCCCAAAGCATTGTACATATTCCATATCACTAGAGAAAATGTTCCTGAGTACCTTTGTTCTGGAAGCAAAATTTCCTCTGAACTAGGCTTTGGACAGATGCTCTCCTTTTGCATTTTATTGTGACAGTGGAAGTGACGCAGGTAGTGCTAGAAGACTCCTTGCCTTGTCAGCTTAGTCATTTCAACAATGGTTTGTCAGTCAAAATGCATCAGAATAGCTCAAAACAGTTCAAACAGGGGATCTTTGCTACCTAGAGCAGTCTGAAGACAAGAGTAGTGTCAGATGCATAGCTCTGAAGAGTCATGCATCAGGAATGGACAAGGATTAAGTCAGGGAATCCTTGAGGAGGAGTTTTCTACTTTTCTATCATCACTGCTGAGTCCAGAAGTTAACATCTGTCTGTATTTCAGTTATGCAATATGGCCTTTGAGGGGTGGGATGGGTTGGGTCTGCTCCAGGTATAACAGAATTCCACCTTGGAAAAATCCTAGTAGAAGAGTGATTCAACCTTCACCACTTGCGCATAAAGGGCAGGCTGAAAATGAGTAAGAGGCATTCAAAGAGTGGGAAAGAGTGCAGTAACTGTGTAGCACTGGTGCCAAGTAGTTTAAATAGGAGGAAGGTCAAGTAGTTTTCGGGTATGCCTCTTGCCCTCCCTCTGCTTCCTTCTGCTTTCTTTCTCTTTCAGAGACTACTGGTGCTAAAGGTCAGAAATTCCTGTTGTACCAACCTGTAGTATTTTAGTGCAGAATGAATTTACCTGTGCTCTGGAAACAGAGATCCTTAAGATTCTGCTTTGCCTGCTCTTATTTGTAGTTGCCTTTCCATGGAGTTTAGGGTCCTTGAATGGCTTGCCTTTGAGAATTAAGATCCTGCATGTGACATTCTGGCTTTTGTACAGAATTCTTTCACTGTGGAGTGCTTTTATGGGGCCAGCACGGAACAAATACATGATGTATCCTGAGCTATTAAATGTATTATAAGAGAGAGCTTAGAAACATGAGTTGTGTTTAAAAGAAGAAGGTTACTTCACCTGTGTCCTTAAGAGTCATTTAGCCAGGTGAGAAGCAAAATGACAGTCATTTAGTCTTATTTAATGCTGCCCTGGTTTAAGAACAATAAAATTCCAAAGAAATTACAGAAGAGAGACAGGGACCTGCTGGAGAGAATCCAATAGAGAGTCACAAGGATGATTAGGGGACTTGAGCATCTTCCTGATGAAGAGAGATAGAGAAACCTGGGGCTGTTTAGTCTTTAGAAGGCTGAGAGGGCATTTCATCAGTGTGTATGAATATCTGAGGGATGGGTGTCAAGTTGGGTGGGGGAGCGATCTCTTTTCAGTGGTGCACAGTAATAAGACAAGGGACAGGTCCACACCTTGAGTACTGTGTCCAGTTCTGGGCCCATCAGTTTAAGAAGGACGTCGAGACACTTGAGCATGTCCAGGGAAGGGCAACAAGGCTGGGGAGAGGCCTTGAGCACAAGCCCTATGAGGAGAGGCTGAGGGAGCTGGGATTGTTTAGCCTGGAGAAGAGAAGGCTCAGGGGAGACTTCATTGCTCTCTACAACTACCTGAAAGGTGGTTGTAGCCAGGAAGGGGTTGGCCTCTTCTCCCAGGCAACCAGCACCAGAACAAGAGGACACAGTCTCAAGCTGCACTAGGGAAAGTTTAGGTTCGAGGTGAGGAGAAAGTTCTTCACTGAGAGAGTCGTTCGTCATTGGAGTGTGCTGCCCGGGGAGGTGGTGGAGTCACCATCCCTGGAGGTGTTCAAGAGGGGATTGGATGTGGCACTTGGTGCCCTGGTCTAGTCATGAGGTCTGTGGTGGCAGGTTGGACTTGATGACCTTTGAGGTCTCTTCCAACCTTTGTGATACTGTGGTACACTTGAACACAGAAGATTTCACCTCAATATGAGGAGAAACTTCTTTACAGTAAGGGTGATGGAGCACAGGAACAGGCTGCCCCAGGGAGATTGTGGAGTCTCCTCCAAAGATATACAAAACTGCCTGGATGCATTCCTGTGTGGACTACCCTGGGTAATCCTGCTTTGGCAGGGGGGTTGGACTCAGTGATCTCTGGAGGTCCCTCTAATGTTCTGTGATTCTATACTCTGACAGATTAAGTAAAATGTGAATCTTCCTCTGCAATTTTTGTGGCTTTCTGACACATGAGCCAAATGCAGCTGCAATGTGTCAGTATCATTTAAACTGTTACTGTATTTACCAACCCTTTATCATCAATATCATGGAAGAAGGCAAAGACTAATTCCCAAACAATACTATGCTACATTGTTGTAAGGACAAGTGTAGGTTAAGTAGCTAATATGAAGCAGCCCGTAGCTGTGTATATGTATTGCAAACTCATTGAAACCAACGGGAAGGAACTCAATCATTTCAAGGTTCCTGGAGGAGAAATAGCATCTATAGAAGTCCTTAAGTCTGACTTACTCCTACTAAAGGCTAGAGAGTGCTTTAGAAGATTTTAAACAGTTCCTAAACCTTCCTTTGCTTTGCTTGATTTCAATTGCACTTTGACTTTAGAAGCTTTAATCTCATTTAAAAGTAAGATTTTCTAATATCACTTGCTTTTAGCTCTGTAGTTGGTGTTTTAGCAATGCCAATTTTCTCCCTCACAGCCTTTTGTCTTTCTTTTCACATTAATGCTTAGATTTTAATGGCAATAAGGAAGTGGCTTATGAATCTCTTACTTCAGATAATGTGACTTTTATAAGGCTGATTTAATCTAAGAATCCTTGAGTCACAGACATGTTGGGTTGGGAAAGGATCTCAGGAGTTTCCTAGTCCAACCTTCTGCTCAATATTGGTCAGCTCAGGGTTTTCTACAGTTCTTGGAATTTTCCAAGATCCACCACATTTGTAGGCATAATTTCCACTGCTTAATGACTCTCTTAGGAATGGCTTTACCTTTAAGTTCTTCCCTTATAAATCTATCACATAGCTCTTTTTGGGAAAATGATAGGAGGTTATTAAAATGGTGAAATTAAGGCAACTAAGGTATTTGTGATAGTAGGAAGAGAACTTAAGTAGGTTAAATGTTAAATTAAAACAATAACAACAAAATCTGTACTTATTGGTGCCTGTCTTCACTGATTCCCCATTTTCTCTCTCTTGCACTTTATTTCCCACCTAACAGTAACTTTCTTTACAGTGTCTTTACCAGCAAAGCTTTTATTATTTCTTCATATTTTATTGCAAGTACCCTCAAGATTTCTTCCCATTCACATTTAAAATAGAGGAACATACAAAAATCTAGTTCCATGTTGCTCCCTAAAATCCACTTGCCTCAGGATATTTTCAGATCACTGAAGACAAATACTCGTTTAATTGTTGGGTTTTTTTGTGTGTTTTAGTGACTGGTTATCACATGAATCACTTCCTTGGTACTCTTCTTCTTACCTTTGTGTCCATCTATTCTTTGCTGCTGTTGTTGCTTTAATTTTGAATGAGAAGTTCTTTTTTGGCTAGGGGTTTTCCCTTTAAATATTTAGCCACTGGATTCTCTGAAGTTTAGGTAGGTAGTGTAGAAACATTCAGGAGAGTTAATGGGATGTATAAGTGTAAAAATGAACTTTTTAAACTGAAATAAGAGGGTTCCTAAATCTAGTCCATGACAGTATCAGTGCCTAAAGGTTTCATTTCTTTATATATTTTGCAACCAGAAAAACAATTCCTTGGCTTTACATTTACATTTAAATACTGGGTTGTTTTTACTACCAGTAAGCTTCAGTGTGAAACTGTAGCTTACTCATAAGGAGAAGTCCTTAAGATTATCTTTAGAGTTACAAGGAAATGTTATTTGGAAGAAGCAGAGGATGGCACTGTTGGACTACAATTATGAGGCAACGCAACCTGCAAATCTCGAATCACAACATTGCACAACCTTGCAGAAATTGTATCAGATAGATGTCTTACCAGAAGCCCAAGCAGGGAAAATGTTTATACTGGGGTGTTGGTCATCAAGTGTAGCATCCGTGAAGTGTAGCAGTCAGATAAGAAAAACAGCTCTGTTTGAATAGAATATGGTTGTAAAGTGGAGTAATCGAGAAAAGGTACGTGAAGAAAACCCCAAACTGTCATCATATATTTGGGGAAATGAATCAGTAGCATAAATGTGAAAGGCCTTTCGGGCACTGAGTCCTCAGCTGTGAAGCAACTAAGGTTCGGAGTATCTGCAAAGATATTGGCTCTCTAATGTTGGCATTATAGTATCCAGATGTTGTTCAAATGGATTCTCCCATTAAGTTTGTAATTCAAGTAAGAGCAGAAGGCAGACTTGCAAACAGATTAACCTCTTTATTAAAAATGAACCTTCTTCTTAGAGATGTGACCATTCTGTATTTGTATAGGATATTGCTAGCCTGTTCCTCCAGATTTCACAGGAAAATCCTTATCACAGAATCACAGAATGCCAGGGGCTGGAAGGGATTTTGAAAGATCATCTAGTCCAACCTCCTTGCCAGAGCAGGACCACCTATATCAGATAACACAACTGAACATTAAAAAGCTATCTAACAGAAATGTTAATATAAGCATTTAAAAGTGCTGTGCAAGATACCATGAGTTGGGCAAGCTTCCAAATTTTTCTCTCCCTGTGTCCTCAATGCAATGAGTATTCACTTTATTTGCTTCTCTGTTATCCTGTCTGAGCTTAGGGGGTGCATTAACAGGAGAGTGTCCAGCAGATCAAGGGAGGTTCTCTTCCCTCTCTACTCTGCCCTAGTGAGACCTCACCTGGAATACTGCATCTAGTTCTAGGCTCCACAGTTCTTGAGGGACAAGGATCTGCTGGAGACAGTCCAAAGGAGACCTACTAGGATGATTGAGAGACTGGAACAATGCCTTATGAGGACAGGCTGAGAGACCTGGGACTTTTTAGTCTGGAGAAGAGAAGAGTGAGAGGGGATTTAATAAATGTTTATAATTATCTGAGGGCTGGGTGTCAAGAGGGAGGGGACAGGCTCTGCTCAGTTGCACCCTGTGATAGGACAAGGGGCAACGGATACTAAATACAGCACAGGAGGTTCCATCTCAGCATGAGGAGGAACTTCTTCACTGTGAGGAACACAGAGCACTGGAACAGGATGATTCTTCTCTGAAGACTTTCAAGACCTGCTCCTGTTCTGGCAGGGGTATTTGGACTTGATGATCTTTGAAGGTCCCTTTCAACCTCTAACATCCTGTGATTGTATATATATATATATGTGAGTGTGTGTGTATTTATTACCTTTTATATGTAGTCTATTTTGTAAATATTGTTATCATTTAACTTCCAAATTCTGTGCAAGTGTTGTTATTTACTCTTTTGGGTTAAATCCCAAATTCTGTCAGGTGCAAAGCCAGCACATCTCAGTCAGTCCCACTTTCATTAAGCCTTTGTGAATGGTGAGATTTGTAGTTTGCCCTGAAAGTTGTTTCATCAGCAGTTGTGGGGTTTTTTGTCTTTCCATGATGATTGTTGTGATTCAAGCTTTGAGGACTGTGGTTATTTTCATAGTATCATAGTATGATATTCATATTCATTTTGCAAATTAATATGACTTCACCTTTCAGGAGAATTTTACTTTTACAAAAGACAACCTCCTGTAAGAAGGGTTTAGTGTTTAGGGATCTTTTTAAATTTCCCCTTGGCTTTAATGTTCAAAAATTAATTTATACTGGTTTAAGTTCTCTATAGTCACATGAGGACACAGTCTCAAGCTGCACCAGGGGAGGTTTAGGCTGGATATTAGGAAGAAATTCTTCATAGAGAGAGTGATTGCCCATTGGAATGAGCTGCCTGGGGAGGTGGTGGAGTCACCATCACTGGAGGTGTTTAGGAGGAGACTTGATGGGGTGCTTGGTGCCATGGTTTAGTCAATTAGATGGTGTTGGATGATCTCAAAGGTCTTTTCCGGTTCTATTCTATTCCATTCTATTCTATTCTATTCTATTCTATTCTATTCTATTCTATTCTATTCTATTCTATTCTATTCTATTCTATGATTTATTGCCCTAAGGGATCTCAGCGATACCTTGCAAATAACTATTGTATGGCTTTTATATTGGTGTTACCCTGGTGACATCTTTGGTTTCTCATGATTTTAATTTTAGGAAAATACTTGGAGCACAAGAACTGTAAAATCCACAACAATTAAGCATAAAACCAAACATAAAATTGTTGAAGAAAATGCAAACTGTTTGAGCATCTGAGCCACAGCAGTAAGAACATTCAGGGTTTTCATGTGCAGTTTCAGTTTTCAAACCTTCTAAATCGGTTCATCTATCCAGAAAAATCCTAGCAGATAAAATCAGCACAAAAAGAAAATATTTTCTAGGGTTGTGACATCTGGAAATTGTTGGTTGTAAAAGGCTGTGGAAACAGATAAGTAGTTTGATAGAGGAGTAGACAAATTATTGGACTCTTTATCAATAAATGGCTACTAAATGGACTAAGCAGGGATGTAGCTTTAGCATCCCTAATACAAGAGCTGCAGAGAAGGTGGCACCCCAGGACTGGCCAGGTTAGAGGACTTTTGTTAACCAGAATCTCCTCTGTCATTGTGCTAGGCAGGAACTTAGGCTTAAACAAACGCTTAGTGAGACACAGTAGGATATTTATTATGTACTTACAGAGTGACTGCATGGCAAAATTGGATTTTCATACGAATAGTTTCATAGTTTCATTCAGGGTTGGAAGGGACCACAAGGATCATCTAGTTCCAACCCCCCTGCCATGGGCAGGGACACCCCACACTAGATCAGGCTGGACAGAGCCTCATCCAGCCTGCTCTTAAACACCCACAGGGATGGGGCCTCGACCACCTCCCTGGACAACCCATTCCAGGGTTTCACCACTCTCATGGTGAAGAACCTCCTCCTCACATCCAGCCTGAATCTCCCCACCTCCAGCTTCATTGCATTCCCCCTAGTCCTATCACTACCTGATATCCTGAGAAGTCCTTCCCCAGCCTTCCTGTAGGCCCCCTTCAGATACTGGAAGGCGACAATTAGGTCACCTCGGAGCCTTCTCTTCTGCAGACTGTACAGCCCCAACTCCTTCAGTCTGTCCTCATAGGAGAGGTGCTCCAGCCCTCTGATCATCCTCGTGGCCCTTCTCTGGACACGTTCCAGCACCTCCACATCCCTCTTGTAATAGGGGCTCCAGAACTGGACACAGTACTCCAGGTGGGGTCTCACCAGGGCTGAGTAGAGGGGGAGGATCACCTCCCTCGACCTGCTAGCCACACTTCTCCTGATGCAGCCCAGGATCTGATTGGCTTTGCGGGCTGCAAGTGCACACTGAGAGCTCATGTTGAGCTTTTTGTCCACCAGCACCCCCAAGTCTCTCTCCTCAGGGCTATCCTCCAGCCAGTCACTGCCCAGCCTGTATTTGTGCCTGGGATTGCCTCGACCCAGATGCAGGACCCTGCACTTGCTCTTATTGAACTTCATGAGGTTGGCCTGTGCCCACCTCTCCAGCCTGTCAAGGTCCCTCTGGATGGCCTCCCTTCCCTCCAGCGTGTCTGCTGCACCACACAGCTTGGTGTCATCAGCAAACTTGCTGAGGGTGCACTCAATGCCACTGTCCATGTCCCCCACAAAGATGTTGAATAAGACAGGTCCCAGGACTGATCCCTGAGGGACTCCACTTGTCACTGGCCTCCACTGGGACATGGAGCCATTGACAGCCACTCTTTGGGTGCGGCCATCAAGCCAGTTCCTTATCCATCTAGTGGTCCACCAATCAAACCCATGTGTCACCAGTTTGGAGACCAGGATGTGGTGCGGGACAGTGTCGAAGGCTTTGCTCAGGTCCAGGTAAACGACATCAGTTGCTCGCCCCTCATCTATTAATTTTGTCACCTGCTCATAGAAGGCCACCAGGTTGGTCAGGCAGGATTTGCCCTTGGCAAAGCCATGCTGACTGTTCCCAATCACCTCTTCACTATTCTTTTGAGCGAGTAGTGACTCCAGGAGGATCTGTTCCATGATCTTTCCAGGCACAGAGGTGAGACTGACTGGCCTGTAGTTCCCTGGTTCCTCCTTCTTGCCCTTTTTGAAGATGGGGGCAATGTTTCCCCTTTTCCAGTCTGTGGGGACTTCACCAGACTGCCAGGACTTTTGAAATATAATAGAGAGGGGTTTAGCAACCTCATCTGCCAGTTCTCTCAGTACCCGTGGGTGTATCCCGTCGGGTCCCATGGACTTGAACACTTTCAGGTTCTTCAGATGATCACGAACCTGATCTGCACTTACAATGGGCAGTTCTTCCTCCCCGTCCCTGGCTTTGACTTCCATAACATCAGGAGTGTGGCTAGAGGCCCTTGCAGTGAAGACTGAGGTAAAGAAGTTATTAAGTACCTCAGCCTTTTCCTCATCACAGGTGACCATGTCACCATTTTCCTTTCTGAGGGGGCCCACACCTTCCCTAATCTTCTTCTTCCCATTAATATACCTGTAAAAGTTCTTAGTATTCCCTTTAATCTCCCTGGCTAGATTCAACTCAAACTCTGCTTTGGCTTTCCTAACCAGGACTCTTGCTGCTCGGGCAGCTTCCTTGTATTCCCCCTGTTCTACCTGTCCTTCCCTCCACTTCCTGTAGAGTTTCCTTTTAAGTAATAGTGTGTCCAGTAGCTCCTTGCCCATCCAGGCAGGCCTCCTAGCATTCTTACCTGCTTTTCTCTTTGTTGGTACACAGAGCTCCTGGACACAGAGGAGGTGGTCCTTGAATACTGACCAGCTGTCCTGGGTCCCTCTTCCCTCCAGGGCTTTGTCCCAGGACACTTTGGCTAGCAGATCCCTGAAGCGATCAAAATCTGCATGCCTAAAGTCTAGGGTCATGAGCTTGGAATACTTCCTCCTGATTGCCCTGAGGATGTTAAATTCAACTGCTTCATGGTCACTGCAGCCAAGGCCGTCTATGAGCCTCACATTGCTTACCAGCCCTTCCCTGTTGGCGAGAACAAGGTCCAGCATAGCACCATTTCTTGTTGGTTCCTCCACCATTTGGAGGAGGAAGTTGTCTTCTATGCAGTCCAGGAACATCCTGGATTGCTGGTGCCTTGTTGTGTTGTCCCTCCAGCAGATGTCCGGGTGGTTGAAATCACCCATGAGGACCAGGGCTTGTGACCTGGAAGCTGCTTCTATTTGCCTATGGAGGGCCTCATCTGCTTGGATCTGCTGGTCAGGTTGCCTGTAGGAGACCCCCACAGTAATATCTTCTTCCCCTGTCCTGCCTTTAATTTTGACCCATACACTCTCAACTAGCTTATCATCCCTCCCCAGTTGGAGCTCCAATGATTCCAACTGGCTATTGACATAGAGGGCAACACCTCCTCCTCTCCTTCCCTGCCTATCCTTCCTAAAGAGTTTATATCCATCTATGCCTACATCCCAGTCATGGGATTCATCCCACCAAGTTTCAGTAACAGCCACTATGTCGTGGCATCCCAGCAGCACAGTGGCCCTTAACTCATCCTGTTTATTGCCCAAGCTGCGCGCATTCGCATAGAAGCACTTCAGCTGGGCTGGCCCTATCCTCCTCTTGTGCCAAATCCCCTCGGTTTCCACAGAATGTCCTGGTGGATCATTCGTGGCTTGCCTCAGGGTAGCAAGTTGAGAGCCCTTACCAGCTCTCCTTCTCTCTACTGCTGGTGAGCTGCCCCTCTGTTTGTCACCAGCCAGCAGGAGACTATTAACCCCATCCCCCTTCAAATCTAGTTTAAAGCCCTATCAATGAGCCCTGACAATTCCTGCCCCAGGATTCTTATCCCACTCTGGGACAAGTGTGTCCCATGAGTTGTTTTCAGCTCAGGTGCCCTGAAAACCAGTCCGTGATTGTGGAACCCAAAGCCCTGTCGATGGCACCAGCCCCTGAGCCATGAATTGATCTGTCGGCCCTTCCTCAGTGTGTCCTCATCCATTGCTGACGTTAGAGGGATGGCAGAGAACACGACTTGAGCCCCTGATCCCTTTAGCATTTGCCCTAAGGTTCTGAAGTCTTTCTTAATAGATTGTGAGCCTCTCATTGTTACATCGTCACTGCCCACCTGAAAGACCAGCAGTGGGTAGTAGTCACCTCTGAGTCTCCTCTTCTCCAGGCTGAGCAACCCCAGCTCCCTCAGCCTCTCCTCATAGGGCTTGTGTTCCAAACCCCTCACCAACTTCGTTGCCCTTCTCTGGACTTGTTCCAGCAAGTCAACCTCCTTCCTAAACTGAGGGGCCCAGAACTGGACACAATACTCGAGGTGTGGCCTAACCAGTGCAGTGTACAGGGGCAGAATGACCTCCCTGCTCCTGCTGGCCACACTGTTCTTAATGCAGGCCAGGATGCCATTGGCCCTCTTGGCTGCCTGGGCACACTGCAGGCTCATGTTCAGCCTGCCATCGACCAGTACCCCCAGGTCCCTCTCTGCCTGGCTGCTCTCCAGCCACTCTGACCCCAGCCTGTAGCACTGCATGGGGTTGTTGTGGCCAATGTGCAGAACCCGGCACTTGGATGTGTTAAATCTCATGCCGTTGGATTCTGCCCATCTGTCCAGCCTGTCGAGGTCTCTCTGCAGAGCCTCTCTATCCTCCAGCAGATTAACTCCTGCCCCCAGCTTGGTGTCATCAGCAAATTTACTGATGATGGACTCAATGCCCTCATCCAGATCATCAATAAAGATGTTAAAGAGCACAGGGCCCACCACTGATCCTTGGGGCACACCACTAGTGACTGGCCGCCAGCTGGATGTGGCACCATTCACCACCACTCTCTGGGCTCGGCCCTCCAGCCAGTTCCTAACCCACCTCAGAGTGCTGCTGTTCAAGCCGTAGGCTGACAGCTTGGCCAGGAGTTTGCTATGGGGGATGGTGTCAAAGGCCTTGCTGAAGTCCAGGTAGACCACATCCACAGGCCTCCCCACATCCACCAGGCGGGTCACCTGATCATAGAAGGAGATCAGGTTGGTCAGGCAGGACCTGCCCTTCCTAAATCCATGCTGGCTAGGCCTGATCCCTTGGCCATCCTGTAAGTGCTGCGTGATTGCACTCAGGATGACCTTTGTGCAGTTGCTTATTTATTTGTAGGTCCTAAAGTTGCTTCTTTGGGTGAAATGAGTGAGCACAAGATATTTTTTTGGGCTGTTGTTAGAGCATATCAGGGAAAAAAAATCCAATTTTTTCAGACTGTTTGTAGCAATTTGAGAATCATTCCAGTCATTACTTTTCTAGATTGCCAATTTTAAGGTTGGGAATGTTATGTCAGTAATCTAAAATTAGATGCTCTTGAAATAGCATCCTACAGTCAACACACTTTCTGCTAATGGAAGAAAGTTCTGGGAGATATATTAAGCTAAAAGATATGGAGTTTTAATTTATGGGATTGAGCGAGTTCCTTTGTATCTTGCATTTGAAAATTTAAAGCATAGAAGGTGAAAAGTTCGATGCCAAAAATGAAATATTCAGGATGAAATCCTATTTTAACTCTGGCCAGTGACAAAGCTTTTGTTAACGTCTGAGAGATTCTCCTGTTACATGGACTGTATGTATAGGACACATACTTGTGTTACTATAAAATGCAAGGTCCTGCATCTGGGCTGGGGCAATCCCAAGCACTGATATAGGATGGGCAGGGGCTGGCTCGAGAGCAACCCTGAAGAAAAGGACTTGGGGGTGCTCATGGATGAGAAGCTCAAAATGAGCCAGCAGTGTGCACTTGCAGCCCAGAAAGCCAATCACATCCTGGGCTGCATCAAGAAAAGCATAGCCAGCAGGTTGAGGGAGGTGACTGTCCCCCTCTACTCTGCTCTGGTGAGACCCCACCTGGAGCAGTATGTCCAGTTCTGGAGCCCCTATTATAGGAAGGATCTGAATGTGCTGGAATGTGTCCAGAGAAGGGCCACGAGGATGATTAGAGGGATGGAGCTGCTCTCCTGTGAAGACAGATTGAGAGAGGTGGCACTGTTCAGTCTGGAGAAGAGAAGGCTCTGAGGAGACCTTATTGTGGCCTTTCCATATCTTAAAGAGGCCTACAGAAAAGCTGGGGAGAGACCTTTAAGGGTGTCAGGTAATGATAGGACTAGGGGGAATGGAAAAAAATAGAAATGAGTAGATTCAGACTGGATGTTAGGAAGAAATTCTTCCCTGTGAGGGTGATAAGACACTGGAAGAGATTGCCAGGGAGGTGGTGGAAGCCTCATCCCTGGAGGTTTTGAAGGCCAGGCTGGATGTGGCTGTGAGCAACCTGATGTAGTGTGAGGTGTCCCTGCCCATGGTAGGGGTTTGGAACTAGATGATCCTTGATGTCCTTGCCAACTGTAACAATTCTATGATTCTAAATTCATAATATACATGTATACCACATATGAAACAATTGTTTACAACAGAAAACTTCAGGGAAAAAAACCACACTTCCATGGTTTGAAATGTCTTGAATTGAAACTTACATTTTAAGACTTTTCTCTGCTTTCAGACTTCTTGAAAAGCAGGGAGAAAATACGAGCAATGCCTGTGCAAAAATCTGATGCTGAGCTTCCCCCACATGCACACAGAGAGCAGTAACAGTCCAGTTTTCTTACAGGTGGAAATAGTCACAAATAGTGATAATCGGCTGAGAGTTTAGGCAGGGTTTTTTCCCCCCGTTTTCCACCCATTTCAGCTCTGACAACCACAAGGTTACCTTGTACCTGTTCCTTGCATCTTTCTGTAATAGCTTTTGTACACTGACTTTGGAAAAGTGTGCAGGCACTCTCGACAGCATTTGGGGGTAATTGGAGAGTGTAAAAGGCCATCAGGGTTTATGGGGCAGCAAATTCATTTTAGAGATAATTAAAGACTATTTTTATCCCACACCATTATTTTACTTGTTCAAATGCTTCACAGCAATAGAGCGATTTAGGCACTGTCAATGATTTTTATAGCTCTCACCAAAGCAGGAGAGGCATTTGTCTTAAACTATCTGTTTAGTGTTATTTCTACAGTTGTACAGTAAGCAATTGCTGTGTGTTAAAGGATTTGTGTGAGAAGACTAAGACCAACAGTCATGTGATGGACAGTTCTCAATTGTCAGTCATGTACCTGGTTAAGTGGGGAGGTCCCAGCTGACTGGAGATAGAATCAAAGAATCATAGAATTGATAGGGTTGGAAGGGACCTCAAGGATCATCCAGTTCCAACCCCCCTCTGCCATAGGCAGGGATACCTCACACTAGATCAGGTTGCTCAGAGCCACATCCAGCCTGGCCTTAAAAGCTTCCAGGGATGGGGCTTCTACCACCTCCCTGGGCAGACTCACTACATTTCTTGACTGGGGAGGACCGAACATTAAGAATGAAGTTTTCCTTGAATTAGAGAAAACCACTTTTTGTTTTATTTTCTTTTCTCTTTTTTCTAGAGCTGGAAGCTCATTAGGTCCCATGAATTTATACAATGATGAGAAAGAGGCAAAAAGACTCTCTTGGCTGCTGGGTATTGATTCCAATTAAGTATTTATCATAACCAAACTTGTAATGAATTGTGTTTCTGAGCTTCCTACAAATAGATGTTTTCAGTGTCTTTCTTAAAAGAAACTATCTTTTCCTACTGGTCTGCTGGGTTCCTCATTACAAAAGCCCAGCCCAGAAGGAAACCTGACCCCAAGTGGGCAGGGATACAGGGGCTGCTGCATCAAAATTTATTTCACTTCACAACCCTATTTAAGAGGAGCAACTTCCTGCCTCTCTCTCTTTCTCCTGCCCTCATCTCCCTGACACCCTTCTGCTGTTGCTGTGAAGTGTTAACCACATGGTCCTGCCTCCTCCATGTGGTCCCAGACATCTAAGGGGACTGCATCCAAAGAGAATTCCATCCAGGGAATCATTTGCCAGCTGTGTCTGGTTTTGTATTCATTTTTATTTACCCTTTGCCCTTATACTTCTGTAACCTTTCTTTTTCATAGAATAAATCATAGAATCAATAAGGTTGGAAAAGACCTCAGAGATCATCAAGTCCAACCTAATACCTAATACCTAACACCTCCTGACTAACTAAACCATGGTTTCAAGTGCCATGTCCAATCCTTTTTTGAACACCTCCAGGGACGGGGACTCTACCACCTCCCTGGGCAGCACATTCCAAGGGCCAATTACTCTTTCTGGGAAGAACTTCTCACCTCCAGCCTAAACTTCCCCTGATGCTGCTGGTTGCCTGAGAGAAGAGACCAACCCCCACCTGGTTACAACCTCCTTTCAGGTAGTTGTAGAGAGCAAGAAGGTCTCCCCTCAGCCTCCTCTTCTCCCGGCTAAACAACCCCAGCTGCCTGAGCCTCTCCTCATAGGGCTTGTGCTCGAGACTTCCCACCAGCCTCATTGCCCTTCTCTGGACATGTTCCAGCAACTCAATGTTCTTAAATTGAGGGGCCCAGAACTGGACACAGTTTTTACTTAAATACTTTTTAATATTTGTTAAACTTTATTTCCAAATTGATGCAAGACTTTTCTTTTGTTGTTTTACCTCTCTCTTCTTCCCCTGCCTAATATTTATTTTTTTTCCTACCAGGAAAAGGGAGAGGGGAGGCAACCTAAATCTGTTCCATTGGGCTCATGTGCTCCAGGAAAAGCTTAAAGGGCTACAAATAGCAAAGTAATTTACTGGACAACCAAACGGACACTACTTGTTTAAAATGTTGTTCATCAGAATTTTCTGGCCATGCAAACACTTCTCTGCAGCTTTAATAAAACACCTGGCTACAGCAGTATTAAATCTGTATTCTGCTGGCATGACTTTGCATTCTTTGCCAAGGGCACTTCATCTCGTTTGTATGAAGATAAAGTAGGTAGGCAAGTCCGCGTTCACCAAGTTGCCTTTGATCTGCTGGCAAAGAATGTGGAGTTCATACATAGAGAATCTCTGTTTAATGACTTTACTGTTCAGGGGAGATTTTTGCAGCCATGAATAACAATATATTTTCTATTATATTGCATTCTGTCTCCACGCTGTTTACTTGAGATACAAAGTAGGCACCTAATTTTCCCTGTAAAGCTCATGTTTGCAGGTGAGATGCTTTTTCTTTGTGAGCTGGCCAACTTTCTTTCATGACTTTAACTTATTAGATGCACATGGTTGAATATCTTTAAGCCTTGCTGGCACTGACTAAACTGATGAATGTTGGAACTGTTTTTTCTCCTTAAAATAGAAGTTGTTGCTCATAATGGAATAGATAAAATTTCCACTCAATTAACCAAAATTTTGTCTGCAATTAGAAATATTATTAATTTGCCCCGCCCCCCCAATCCATTAGATTGTTCTTGATAAAATATCAACAAATTAAGTAGAACACATTTATGTGGACATCTTTTATGGACTTCAGTGATTAAATACTTTGTAATTGTTCTTGGTGTGATAACTTGCCTAAATGAACTGTATCATATCAGATCACTGCCTTTTCCCCTCTTTTATTCTTATTCTGCTCAACTGTCTTCTGAGTTTTTATACTGTGTACTTAGTAATGATGGATGGAGGGTCTCTCCACAGCATGATTTGTAGATAAAGGTCTGAAAACCACCATAGTTGTTTCTAATGTCTGCCTCCAGTGTTATTGATAGCTGAGACAAATTCATAATTGATAATCCTGGAAAGAAGGCAAAATGTTGGGCTGTGTGTCTTGAAATCAATGCCTGTTTTTGGGACAATAATAGAAAGTCTTTATGGTAATGATGATATAATTGATTCATTATTATCAAATAAACAAATAAACAGCGCTACAGGCTGGGGTTGAAGTGGCTGGAGAGTGGCTGGGCAGAAAGGGACCTGGGGGTACTGCTTGACAACAGCTGAACATGAGCCAGCAGTATGCCCAGGTGGCCAAGAAGGCCAATGGCATCCTGGCCTTCATCAGAAATAGCGTGGCCAGCAGGAGCAGGGAGGCCATTGTGCCCCTGTACTCAGCAACTGGTTAGGTCACACCTTGAGGACTGTGTCCAGTTCTGGGCTCCTCAGTTTAAGAAGGACACTGAGACACTTGAATATGTCCAGAGAAGGGTAATGAGGCTTGTGAGAGGTCTTGAGCACAAGCCCTGTAAGGAGAAGCTAAGGGAGCTGGGGGTGTTTAGCCTGGAGAAGAGGAGGCTCAGGGGGGACCTTATTGGTCTCTATAACTACCTGAAAGCAGGTTGTAACCAGGTGAGGGCTGATCTCTTCTCCCAGGCAACCAACAACAGAACAAGAGGACACAGTCTCAAGCTGTGCCAGGGGAAGTTTAGGCTGGAGGTGAGGGGGAAGTTCTTCGTGGAAAGAGAGATTGGCCACTGGAATGTGCTGCCCAGGGAGGTGTTGGAGTCACCATGCTTGGAGGTGTTCTGAAAAGGATTGCACATAACACTTGAAGCCAGGATTTAGCTGTCATGAGGTGTTAGGTATTAGATAATAGGTTGGACTTGATGATCTCTGAGGTCTTTTCCATACTTACTCATGATATGGATAACAGCACAATTCTATCCATGACAGCATGGAAAACATACTGAGAGATCAAATCTTCCTAGAATAGAACAGGAGAAGATGGATGGACAACTATTTCTCTTCATCAGCTATTTCTAAAGATTCTCTCCTGTTTGTGTCATTGTGGCTGAAGACAAATCCATAAATGTCGGCATATCCCAGCTAGATTTCCAGCAGTGTTGCTGAGATTAGAATGAAGAGATTTTGTCTCTATCTATATCTATATATCTGAAGCTTGCTGGCATTTCCTAGATAAATCTCCCTCTAAATTTTTCTGTAATAGGTCTGTGTACCTAGAATCACAACTTCTTAAGGAATCCAATGAATTGTGGTGAGTCCTAGCTGCAGTATATATGGCTCATTCTGTTCACTAGTGCCAGCACCTAGTCAATGGCTAAACAAGGCTGCTTCCTCAGGTGGAGTAAATCAGCCCTGCACCAATGATATTAATAGATCTTTGCCAATTTGCATCAGATAGGAGCCTCTCTTGCTCTTTCTTCTCAGAATTTATGAGGATTATGGAAATGAGCTGTAGCCTTAGTGGCAAATGTATCATATATATATGTCAGGTCTCATGCACAGTGTGATTGCTGTGCTCTTCAAATCTTTACAGACATTCTCTGATATATGTGGTGACTAGGCAGTGAAAGTCAACACATATTTACACCTGGGTTGCCTTCTTTTTGGCTAATATCAGCACTGTCAAACTACTTATATAATTTTCAACATGTGAACATTCTTTCCCCATAGCTTATTCCTGTGCTGCCAGCTGAGGACTGAGGAGCTAAAGGCAATTGCTGAGCCTATATTTCACACCGTGCTGATGGCCCTGTTCCATGAAAGTTTTATATCAGTGAATCAGGGTAAAAATGAAATAAAAACTAATACTAATAAAACCAGAGCCTTGTAAACCTAGAAAGCAACACTTATTGTGCCTTTAGTGAGCTCCAATGATGACTTCTCTATATAAAGCTATCATTTCTTATTTAGATGTCAATACTTTAGTATCAGAAAAATCAAATTCATGAAACAGTGGTAAGAAATAAAAATAACAACTAAATACATGTTTCATTTAAAAGGATGTTCTTGATTACCAAGCACTGATTCTCTCCTTTTCCTCTGTGGCTTGAAAACTGAAAATCAGCACCTTGGAAATAGAGAATCAAAAGCATGGCGTGTGCATCAGGCTTTTGTCTTTTTCTCCTGGGTATGTTGCAGCTACTTCCTGTTAGTTTGATATAGAGATTAAAATTGCTAACAGTTTTATTTAGTTCCCTGTTTGCACATCACTGAGGATGTCAACTGTGAAAGCAGCACCTGATGTCCAGCTATTAATGAATCAAATTCTGAATTGTACTATCCAATTTTCTATAAGGTCGATGGCACAAACATCTTCCCACTGACTTCTCACCTTCAATCTGGAGAAGAGAAGGCTCCAAGGAGCCCTTATTGTGGCCTTCCAGTATCTGAAGGGGGCTACAAGAAAGCTGGGGAGGGACTTTTTTGGGTGTCAGGTAGTGATAGGACTGGACAGGAATGGAACAAAAATAGAAATGGGTACATTCAGCTTGGATGTTAGGAAGAAGTTCTTCCCCATGAGGGTGGTGAGACACTGGAACAGGTTGCCCAGGGAGGTGGTAGAAGCCTCATCTCTGGAAGTTTTGAAGACCAGGCTGGATGTAGCTCTGAGCAACCTGATGTAGTATGAGGTGTCCCTGCCCATGGCAGAGGTTTGGAACTAGATGATGCTTAAAGTCCCTTCCAACCCTAACAATTCTGTAATTCTATGATTCTGATCAGAGGGATCTCATTTTTTAAAAGAATGTGAAGGCCTTGAGGATTTATGGAGTCAGTAACAGCCGTATGAACAGTGACATGACAGGCTGTGCCTTTTCCCTCTGGACAAAACTAATGGGAAGAGCAGGGGTGTGAAGGGGGCACAGGTGTCCTAGATACCAGTTTGAGGTGGGTGCCAAGTGTGAGTAGATGTAATGAGCATGAATGCTCTGAAATAGCTGGTTATGGCACTATATAAAGTGTCAATAAATTACATGGGAGAAGACAGGAAGGTGCAGTGGAGCTGGAGTTAGTGCTGCTGTCCTGGAATGGCAAGACTTTCTTGGAACTCAAGTGCTGATACAGATGTACACTGGCTCACAGCTCTCCATGAGTCAGATAGATGCTAGAATAGGAGAACTTTAATATTACAGCATTTAGCCTCAGTTAAACTCAGGCACCTCAGTGCTTTGCACTTTACTGTTGCACACAGAAAGACGGTCCCCTGCTGAAGACCTTGTAATAAAACTGGACATTCTGACCAAACAGTGGGAGGAAGAACTCCTCCTGAGTTGCATAAACCAGATTATATTGCTTGTTAATGGCATTAAATTCTAATATGGTATTTGGCATTTTTTCGCCCAAGGCTCCCCGTTCCTCCTGGAGATCAGTTCCTCCCAAAATGGCACTCAGACTTTGATATGCTAAGCTGCTGAGCAGCAGATGTCAGTGCTAACACTGTAGGAAGGGAGCAGGACTCTGTTTCACTGATCATTAATAAAAGAGATAGAGAGTCACAGAATCACAGGATCACAGAAACATTCGGGTTGGAAAAGACCCTCAGGATCACCTAGTCCAACCATTAACCGTACTCTACAAGGTTCACCCCTAAACCATATGTCTAAGCACCATATCCAAACAACCTTTAAACACATACATCTGGCTTTTTAATGGCTTCAGTGTTATTGTTTACTTCTGCCTATATATTAGAGGATGAGGGAGCTGGGGTTGTTTAGCTTAGAGAAGAAGAGACTTAGGGGTACCTTATCACACTCTACAACTACCTGAAAGGGGCGCTGGGCTCTTCTCCCAGGCAACTTGTGACAAGACAAGAGGGCATGGTCTGAAGCTGCACCATGGTAGGTTTAGGTTGGATATTAGGAAGCACTTCCTCCCAGAAAGGGTAATTAGACACTGGAATGGACTGCCCAGGGAGATGGTGGGTTTGCCATCCCTGGAGGTGTTCAAAGAAAGATTGGGTGTGGCACTTAGTGACATAGTCTGGTCGATGTGCTGGTGTTAGGCTGTGGTGGTTTAGCCTGGGTGCTGGCCCAGATGCCACTGCACAGACCACACCTGGGAGGTTCCAAGGGGTGGGCCCAGCCCAGGGGGTGGTCACAGGAAAACAGGTATTTCATTCCCATAGTGCCCTGCTCCCCTATAAAATGCCCATGCGGGGTCTTCACTTCCTCTTTCGTCCCCTGCTGCTGCCTAGGTAAAATGGTGTGAGCCGCCTCCCTTGGGACTGCCCAGGCCCGAGGCTGGGTTAGGGGGGGTGGGGGAGAAAGAGCCCTGGGGGTTTGGGTGTACCCCCCAGGTGGGGATAGGATGTTCTTGGGTATGTTCTGGGATTTCTCTCTTTGTCACAGTGCTTGTGGTTCTCTGTAAAACTTTCATTGTTGTTTTTTTTATTGTTTTTCTATTTAAACTTTCCATTACTTTTGCAATCTGTTTGTCTGAGTCATTGTTTCTGCCCGTGGTGGGGAGCGGGTTTACCCCAACTCATTACATAGGCTATAAGCTGGACTTAATGATTGTTGAGGTCTATTCCAGCCTCAATAATTCTGTGATATACATGCCTCCTACCTGATCTTCATTGTCATTAGTTCCAGTTAGAACTCATGGTCAAGATAATTTATGATTATATCACTACAGATACAGACATTTTTCTATTCAATATTTAGCTTGGTTTTGCATATGATCCCTATATGACCATGACTGTCTCTCTGTTTACCCCACTCAATAATTCTCAAACCCAGCTGTCAATTTCAAGAAAATTAATCAGAAGAGAAGTGATTTCGGAAAACATTAAAAGACTTATTTTTTCATGAAAACAGGTTATGAAATAGAAATTCAGTGCATACCTGTCCTGGAAGAAGAGCAGGCTAATCTTATTAGACATAGAGAATTAGCATAAGAAGCTACTGTAATGAATGCCTGAGAAAAGTTCCAGGAACAGAATGACTTAGACTTCAAATGCAACAAAAAGTGAGGCAGCATAAGAAATGAAGTTTTATTTTGGTGCTTGCACAACTCTAGAAAAGCTGTATAACCAGAATGGTGAAAGTTCTTTTAATTCAGGGCATATTCACTTGCTAATCTCTGGCTTATTAACTGAGCTATTTGCTGATGTGTCATTATTACTCCTTCTCTGAATGTCTCAAGATGTGCTCTCCGAAAAAGCAAGACTTTATTGGAAAATTGAACAGGTAGACTGCCAGTGGAAACAATGCCCTCCTGAGTTTTCCTGTGTACAGAGCAAACACGCTATAATGCAAACATGGATTTATTCTTTGGGCCAGTGCTCCCCACTGAGGCGTAGTGAAGGAGACTGGCATAAGACAGGTAGCTATTCCCTTCACAATCTGAGGGTTTTACATGCTTCAGTATCAGATGAAAACACAAACCCCCTGCACAGCACAGGTCAGCAGCACATTCAGCTTTGACATCTCTGTATTAAAACTGTAAAGCAGTTGATGGTTTTTTTTGGTGGCAGTACTAACCAGAAACAACGGAGTGCCTTATGTCATCCTAATTTAAGAAATTATATCGTGTTTTATTCCCAGCCTAGAGTGAGGATAGAAAGAATTAATTAAGGGGATAAAACCTTCCACCCCTACACTGGTATACTGGTGATTTTGGTGGAAAATTGCAACATTTCTGCTGCTCAGAGATGCTGGAAAACAAGACCATTAAGAATGTTTGTTGTTTTTTTTGCTTTTTACAAGAGTTGGGGGATAGGTTGGACTTGATGATCTCGAAAGTCTTTTCCAACCTGGTTAATTCTGTATTCTATATGATTCTATGAGTTTTGCTAGTCTATTAGACTCAGATGGGGTGGACAGTTGGTGATAGCAACACTTCAATCACTTCACAGAGAAAAATCACTGGAGAGCAGTGAAGTTGAAAGGGACCTGGGGGTCCTGGTGGATGGAAGGATGGCCATGAGCCAGTAATGTGCTCCTGTGAGCAGGAAGTTCAATGCCATTCTGGGGTGGATTAGAAGGGTGTGGTGGTTTGAGCCTTAACTGGAGTTTAAGAGCTCAGATGGTAGCAAGAAACCAAGAAA
The DNA here is from genome assembly GCF_026170545.1 of Melanerpes formicivorus. Lineage (NCBI taxonomy): Eukaryota > Metazoa > Chordata > Aves > Piciformes > Picidae > Melanerpes > Melanerpes formicivorus. Next base: position 21,808,046 of record NW_027142363.1, read on the forward strand.
ATCCTCCCCCCACCCTTACAAGGTTAAGCAATAAGGATGAATGGGAAAATATACAAAAACCAATTTGGATGGCCTTGTACCTCCCTCAATGTATGTGGATTTTAGTCCTTTAGAGAAGCGTGAATACAGCAGAAGATCAGACCTGACCATGTGGCAGAGCCTGGAGGACAACAGCCTTTCGAACAGGTGAGGCAGGAGCAACGAAAAAGATGGCCACCATGCCTCCCCCTTTATAGTCTTGCTGGAAAGGAAAGGGGAGAGGAACAGACCAACTTAGACCTGGGGAACCCCTCCTCCTAGGAGGGGGAAGCCAAATCCACCTGGATCAGGTTTCTTTTGCCCCATGGGGGAAGTTGGGCTCTTGCAACCCTCCCTCCCCCGCAACCCAGCCCCAGGATGTGTAACCCAGCACAAAGGTGTGACCAGAAGGTCAAGGTTCTCCTCCCACTTTATTCTGCACTGGTGAGAGTGCTTCTGGAACATTGTGTCCAGTTCTGGGCCCCTCAGTTCGAGAAAGACAGTGAGCTACTTGAAAGAGTCCAGTGCAGAGCCACAAGGATGATTAGGCGAATGGAACATCTTCCACATGAGGAGAGAAAGAGGGAGCTGCAGCTCTTTAGCTTGGAGGAGACTGAGAGATGACCTCATTAATGTTTATAAATATGTAAAGGGTGAGTCTCAAGAGGATAGAGCCAGGCTCTTCTTTGTGATGCCCGATGCCAGGACAAGTTTAGGCTTGAGGTGAGGAGAAAGTTCTTCACAGAAAGAGTAACTGGCCATTGGAATGGGCTGCCAAGGGAGGTGGTGGAGTCACCATCCCTGGAGGTGTTCAAAAAAGGGCTGGGATGGCACTTGAAGCCAGGATTTAGTTGTCATGAGGTGTTAGGTATTAGGTAATAGGTTGATGATCTGCAATGAAGAAGCCCTATAATCACTGCAGTTAAACAACTCCTTGAACTTGTGCAATTAGTATTTTTTAATTCTTTTTCCTGGAGGACTGCCTCATGTTTTTGTGGTTCCTTGATCAACTAGAAAAAGGTTTTGCTTGCAGTTGTCTAAAGGGTCTGTTCCTGCAAACTAACAAGGAAATCATGCATATGGAGTTTACAATATTGAGGTCATTGTTTGCCTAGGAAACAAAGTTCAGTCAGCAACTCTGGTTATCTCCAAAACAATCCACACTGAATACACAGAGTCTGAAGGATTCAACAGAAAATCTTTCTTACTTTTCTCTCCTGCTTGCATAAATGGATAAAAAAAAGGGAGAAGCAGCAGAACCAAATTCAGAGGGATTGAGCAATGAAAAGTTGCCTGTATTTGTCCTCATGATACAAGATGGGGTGATCCAGAAATACATATTTATATATTTACTATCTTCTCAGTAAAATAACGGGAACATTTTTCACTGTAGTTGCATGGGTAAGAAAATAAAATGAAAATTTATTCCCATACTGGTTTGAAGCTTCATTTTTCCTACACCATCTCAGGAATTCTACTGGTGCTCTGTCAGTAGTTTTGTACGTTTTCATTTTCTAATATACAAAGACTGATGGAGTCCCTGAAGGAGGAAAAGGAGTAGAGACAGCTAATTTGATCTGTTTCTATGGTGAAGTTTAGAAATCTTTGCAGCACTTGTCTTGTTTGTGCAGAAGGGATGAGTCCAGACTAGAGCTATTACAGTTCACAGCCTGAGTTGAAACAGTTAGTCCAAAAGAAAATGAGCTTTTCTGTTTAGTTTCCACACTACATCTTCACCACTGAGAAGAGACAATTTGAGGGTGTACACACAATTATGTCTCCACTGTCTGTGGTGATTTTTGCCATGTCAGCATACACTGAAACCTTATTTAATGAGGTTTTATAAAGTTGTGGTGGGTTGAAAACTCCCCCCAACATTAAATTGCCAGACCAGCTCAATTGGAAAGCAAATGAAGCTGTATGTACAAGCAAAACTACAATCTACAATGAAATGCAACGAATATGTACAAAATATACAATATTTACACTATTTACAGGTATTTACAATGGATGAAGAGCACAAGAAATGCCCTGGCCAAAACCCAGGGGAGCTAATAGCTTCCTCTTCTTGGCCCCCTTCCCTCTACCACCCTGAACACAAAGGGACAAGAGAAAGAGCAGAGAATTATTTGTTAGGATGCTTAGCCAAAACAAAGCACACAGACAAGGTCATCAAAGAGCCAGCAGAAGCACCAGCCAGAGAGAGGAAGCTAAAAGGGAAAGAAAGTTTATCAAATGAATTCTTATGGCAGATATCTGTCCAATGAGAATGTTTAGAACTTAACATTATTTTCCTTCATACACCCAACAGCAATTTATTTACATTCTACTACTTTCTGTTTGAGATCTGTGCAACATTTTAAAACTACCACAAAAGGTAGTGCCATTTCTTTTCTGTAGTTAAACATAGCTAAGTGTCAAGTCAATTTTATTTTGGCTTATGACCTAATGTTGTTTGTTTTCCCCAGCTATACCTGGTAAATGTAACCTGCTAGAACTACAATCGACTTCCCCTCTCTCCACAGTGAATGACTATAACAAAGAAAAATCTGCTTCTAATCCCTTCTCTTCAGGTGTTCACTGCCAGCTATTCAGAGCTGAATGCATTGCTTCCATCAGCCTAGATCACAGCCTGTGAAGGGCAAAAGTAGATAATCCAGAAAATCTGCATGAATGGGTGAAAAGCACGTTTCTGAAGGAACAGAAATTAATTTCAGCCAGCCTCAGGATATTTTAATGCCTGTCACCTCAACTTTTTATGAGCATTTGGAACTTGCTCATCCACATTTGCTTTCTGCACAACCCTGGAGAATTCTTTGGCCTGCTGTCTATGTGAAATACACGTGTAAGCCTTGTAGGAGAGAAGTACTTGTCTGCCAGACCTCACCATACTTGCATTTACCACACACTTGTAAGTATATTGCTAAGCCATTAAGCTGAATAATTTTCTCTAATGGGATAAAAAAGTCATAGAATCATAGAACTATTAGGGCTGGAAGGGACCTCAAGGATCATCCAGTTCCAACCCCCTTGCCATGGGCAGGGACACCTCGCACAAGAGCCACATCTAGACTGGCCTTAAAAACCTCCAAGGATGAGGCTTCCACCACCTCATTTCATTTATGTTGTCCTGAGCAGAAATGGAGGGAGCTTGGATGAAGTCAGGTTAGATATCCCTTTTCCCATTAACTTATTCAAAACCCCCTGTATCATCACTTCAAATCAGAGCCTGAATTACCTCTCACCAAAATGTGTCATTTTACTTTAATAAGGTGTAACTCACTTATAAAAACAAGAACAAAAATCAGTTTGCAGTTATACTGTTCCACTTGTGATTAGGGGGAAAAATGGAAGTTTGTTTTCAGACTTTGATTGTGGACCAGTCAGTTGGATACTTTCATTTAGATACAATATAGTGATCAGAGCAATGTGATCCTCCATCAAGTTTTTGGAACAGATATGTAACACTGAAAGGGAGCCCGAAGTGTGTGTTTATTCTAAAGTAATTTCTATGAAGACATCATCATTGATACAAGAAGTCTTGAGAAGACTGAGAGGAGATCTCATCAATGTCTATAAATATCTGAGGGGTGGGTGTCAAGTGTAGGGGGCCAAGCTCTTTTCAGTGGTGTGCAATAGGAAGACAAGAAACAATGGGTTCAAGTTTGAACATAGAAGATTTCACCTCAACATGAGGAGAAACTTCTTTACAGTGAGGGTGACGGAGCCCTGGAGCAGGCTGCCCAGAGAGGTTGTGGAGTCTCCTTCTCTGGAGACTTTCAAAATCTGCCTGGATGCATTCCTGTGTGGACTACCCTGGGTAATCCTGCTTTGGCAGCAGGGTTGGACCTGATGATATCTGAGGGTACCTTCTGACCTCTAATGTACTGTGATACAGTACTTGTACTATGATCTATTTAAGCTCAACTTAAAACAAATAAACAAGCCCCCACTGGTTATTTATTTACTTATGAACAGAAAAATAATGTCAATTTGACTGCCTCCCATTATAGGAGACAACATTATATGTTATTGTATAATATGATATATAAAGTGAGTAGAGTACACCAAGACTATTATGCTAGTAGAAAATGACATTGGGTTAAAAAAATAACAAACACCAGAAGAAACTAGAGATAACTGTAATCCACAAAATGACATATATGAAAGCTCCTCCATTCCACAAAATATGAAGAACCACAAGACAAAGGTAATACAAGAATAAGGAGGTAAACTGTATGACAGAGACCAGTGTGATACATGCAGGGACAAGGAGAAAGGAGATTGTAGAATTGGCTTACATGATAGCTATGTAATGTTGGGATAAAAGTAAAAACATAGCTGAGGATCTGTAGTTCTACTCAGACTTTCATTATTCAGAATATTTATAAAACCTTCATGTACCTCTCCTATGAGGACAGACTGAGGGAGCTGGGGCTGTTCAGTCTGGAGAAGAGAAGGCTCTGAGGAGACCTAATTGTGGCCTTCCAGTATCTGAAGGGGGCTACAAGAAAACTGGGGAGGGACTTTTTAGGGTGTCAGGGTGTGATAGGACTGGGGGGAATAGAACAAAAATAGAACTGGGTAGGTTCATGATGGATGTTAGGAAGAAGTTGTTCCCCGTGAGGGTGGTGAGACACTGAGCAGGTTGCCCAGGGAGGTGGTGGAAGCCTCATCTCTGGAGGTTTTTAAGGCCAGGCTGAATGTGGCTGTGAGCAACATGATCTAGTATGAAGTGTCCCTGCCCATGGTAGGGGATTGGAACTAGATGATCCTTGATGTCCCTTCCAACCCTGACAATTCTATGATTCTATGATTTTATGTAAGTTAGCAAGATCTTCCTATTTGCCACACAATTACTGTTTATTGCTGTCTAAAGGATCAAAGTGATGCAGAATGAAGTTCACATGGATTTTCTTTCGTGGTTTCTGTCATGAGTTCTAAAACATGACAGAATAGAGACACCTGGCACACTTTGAAGGTAAGATACTCAGGCCAAGGAGGCAGATGAGCTGAAATAGAATGGAAATGTAATGATATCTACATTAGCAAGTAGTGCAGGAGAACAGGATTCATCTGATGGGAAACAGATGGCACTAAGGAGCTGATGTTCACACCATAAGCATTTAGAAGGATTATTACTTCAGGTGGTCTGTAGAGTGATCTTGTGGACTTAATGCCTGGGAGTAGTTAGGAAGCTTTGAAGTACCCCTGCAGAGCACCTTCCATTTCAGATTTGTCCAAATGAGCCCAGTTTGCAGCCCAGAGACTGCCCTGAAATATGAATCAAAATGCATTTTAGAAGGCTGGTCAGAAGATTTGCTTCAGAAGTTGAGTTAGAATTGAACTAAAATGCTAATGCAGATGCACCAAATGCATACAATCTCTCCTCCGAGAAACACTGCAAACATTTGTTTACACAGAGATTTGTGCTGGTTTTGCTTGCCATCAGTAGTCACCTGCCACAGCAGAACTCCTACTGGTACAGAACACTGTAGCTTTTATCAATGTACAACATTGGGGTTTTTTTCCTGGCAACTGAGATATTTATACCATGGAGAAACTAACCTTTATACTGCAGCTTTAAAAAGCTGAAAAGATGATTCAGAAGAAGAAGAAAGAAAAAAAGATGGCTGAAAAGGCTACAAATCTTAAAAATCTGAAGTTTTAGGTATATGCAATTCTTATTTTATGTGTTAAGGACAGACTCTGCCTGTCTTGGTCTGGAGAGGGAAAGAGACTCAGTTCTTTTGAATATTCCCATGTTATGAAATTAGAGGCACAAACGAGATCAAGATATCAACAGCTAGACTATTTATTACGCAAATAAAATGGATGGATCAGAAGGGGAGAGAGAGAAAATAAAGAGGGAGAGAGAGAAGAGAGAGAAGAGGAAAAGAATTATATTACCACACCCCTCACCCCCTAAGACAGTTTGAGTCTGTGGAGGAAAGGTGCTGCAGCTTTGGTTGTAGAGGAGACATTGGGTCTGTAGAGGAGGGGTGCTGTAGCTTTGGCTGTAGAAGAGATGTTGTCCTCTGAGCAGCCTCTTCAGCTCCATGAGTTGCAGCAGGCAGAACTTAGGACACGGAGAGAGGGTTCCTCTTGGTCTGCTTCTTCCAGGCTACATGGTGATATCTCTGTCCTGGTATTCTCTCAATTTTTCTTCAGAGCAGCATTGCCCCAGGCTTTTCTTTCTCTCATGTTTTCCTTCTCAGCAGCATTGTCCAGGTCTTTTCTTTCCGTGTTTTCCTTCTGTGTTTTCCTTCTTCTGAGCCAGTAGTTGCTCAGATCTTTTATACAGTTTTTAGGTATGTATATTCCAGAGAGTATCGATAGCAGTGGTCTTTGCCCATTTCCAGGACATCTGCAGTCTGGTGAGCAATCGTTATCTATGCACCTTCCCAGGAGTCAGTCCAGTGGCGACTACCCAATACACATCAGCTATTGTCTGGGCAAGCAGCAAACGTGATTTTATCTTTGTTGAGTCACATCAAGAGGCAAGATTTAGTCTCTCATACTACCCAAGCAATTCCAGTCTGTTGAATTATTCAAATGGATGCAAACTCCTCAGTTTTTCAGTTGCAGGTAAATATTTGAAATACAGAATGGATTTGATATAAAGTGCCAGTGCAAAACCTGGGTAACTCCATTCAGATGTCTGTAGATCCACAGAAGCTTGGAGGGGGGGTGGCATATGTTAGCTCCATTCAAATACAACTGAATAGGGTCAACTGAGTAATTTCTATATGTGTTAATGCTGTGCACTTTAGAAAACTTTGTGTTTTCCATGCAAATAGATGTTTTAAGTGTTGGCCATTGTGGTGGAGTCACCATCACTGGAGGTGTTTAGGAAGAGACTGGATGGGGTCTTGGTGCCATGGCTTAGTTCATTAGATAGTGTTGGATGATAGGTTGGACTCGGTGATCTCAAATGTCTCTTCCAACCTGGTCTATTCTATTCTATTCTATTCTATTCTATTCTATTCTATTCTATTCTATTCTATTCTATTCTATTCTATTCTATTCTATTCTATTCTATTCTATTCTATTCTTATATTTCTAACAGGGAAAGGAAATTATTTTAGTTATTTTATACTTTCCTTGTGGTCCCTTCCAACTATGACCGATACTGTGATACTATGGTTTAGTTGATTAGATGGTGTGGGGTGATAGGCTGATGATCTTGAAGGTCTTTTCCAGCCTGGTTAATTCTGTCTTCTAAGTAAAATACTAATGTCACTACATATGTTATTTGGTGCCACAGTGCCTGCTGCATTGTTTACAAATGAATGACTCAGGCAGATGTGGCACCAAATTGTGGGTGCCACAGATAAAGTTCCTCACCCTACGATTCCCATCACATGTATTCTAGGTTCCTCTTTGCTTCTGCTATCATACCAAACCTAGAACATAAACAATTTTAAAGAGGAAAGACAATGAATTTCCTACTTAAACATACCCACCACACAAATGCTTAGAACTCACATTAAAAATGCTTTTGTATATATAGATCACCCTTGTAGCATGTTAATATAAAACTCTGAGAATCCCCTTTTCTCCCTTTATCCGTCTTAGAGTTTCACACAAGAGAGTTCTCATGTTAGATATGCTTCAGGCGTACCACAGAGATGGTCCATTAACAAACAGTTTGTTAAATATTTCATTGTGATGAGCTCATACTTAAATCTAAACATCCATCTATGAAAAAAATGGAATGTTAAAGACTTTATTGCCCATAAACCACCATGAAAGTAACTTTTAGAAAGCTGCAGAAAGATTCTGGGGAAAAAAAGATGACTCTGCATTTTATTTCTTCTTGGTGAATATTTTCAATTTGCTGTCTCCCTATGGTAAAGCACTGGATGACAGCAGCCCCTCCTTCCCCTCCTATATGGAGGAGAGAGAGATAACGGAAACCCAAGTGGGTTGAGATAAGGAGAGTTTAATGAGATAATACAAAGTAATACAAGGAAAAATACTTGGTTTATGTAGTAGGCAGTGGAACAGAAAAAAACATGAGCTGTATGCCACAAGGGAACAAAAGGACCCCAGCCCAAAAGCAGGGAGAAAGATAGCAAAATCCTGGAACAGGAATCACAGAATTAACCATGTTGGAAAAGACCTTTGAAATCATCAAGTCCAATCTATCACCCAACACCATCTCATCAAATAAACCATGGCACTAAGTGCCTCATCCAGTTTTATTTTAAACACTTCCAGGGACAGTGACTCCACTACCTCCCTGGGCAGCACATTCCAATGGCCAATCTCTCTTTCTGTGAAGAATTTCTTCTTAACATCCAGCCTAAACCTCCCCTAGTGCAGCTTGAGACTGTGTCCTCTTGTTCTGGTGCTGGTTGCCTGGGAGAAGAGACCAACCCCCACCTGGCTACAACCTCCCTTCAGGTAGTTGTAGATGGCAATAAGATCTCCCCTGAGCTATTCTTCTCCAGGCTAAACACCCCAGCTCCCTCAGCTGCTCCTCAAAGCTTCACAAGCTACAGCCTGAACTCCAAGTCCAACAAATCCCTTTTGGCCAGGCCTGCCCCTTCCTCTTTACAGTGGCATGGTATTGTATAACTCGTTAATGCTGCAGCCAGGCTCTGCCCCTGGATTGCTCAGCAGCACCAGTCCCTGTGTCTGCTGTGCCGCTGTAAGCAGAGAAGTTCCCCCTGTCACCCATCATGAGACCAGTCAGCTAAAACCAATACACCTTGCAAACAAATGAAGTGGTCTAGAAAACATTCCTTTTTCACATGAGTTGATACAGTAGAAGTACATCCAAACAATTCTGTTCAAAATGGCAGTGCAATTTCACAAAACCCATAGCCCTTGGCAGAATCAGAGGGTAGCAACTCAGTCAGGGCTTATATACACTTCTCAGTTACTCTGTTGTGGTTAAAATCACCAGGTAGTGACATGAAAATGCAATTTATGGTTGAGACACATGCAATCAGTTTTATTCTGTCTTTTTTTTCCAGGCCATTTGCACACTAGATGCAGAGATGTAGGTGCAGGAACATGATATGGTCTACCCTTCTAGCAATTAGTGCACACCATCAGCACTCTGTTGTGTTTCTGAGATGCAGACACAGTAATAATAGTGGCTACCAATTTTCTGAACTGTGAGCTCAGCTGAGGGAAAAACTGAAAGGAGATAAAACAATGGTTGAAGATGAAGAATTGCAAGAGGTTCAAAAAAGGAGTCAGGGACAGTGGCAGTACTCCAGACAGAACTCCACTGATGTTGACTAAGAAGTATAGTGAAAAGGAAAGTAGTTGACAAAGCCCATAAGTCAAATGGGAAATGAAGGAGTCAAAGCTTACAAATTATAAATTAGGCCTAATCATTGGATTAAATAGTGTGAAGATTATTAGTTCCTTTCCCCCTCATCTTTTGGGAAAAAGTGAGCTCAGAAGTGTTGTGGAAGAGGATTATGTTTCATTTGAAACATGGTTCCTTTTGCTTTTCTGCCTCTGTTCTCGATCCCTGTAAGTGTTTTGACTGATAGTGAGACCAATAGTTCTGTACAGTGTCAATATGATGACACAATATTGTCCATCCAGCTCTGTCCAATCTGAAATAAGGTATTAGCACTGCCAGAAAGAGCTATAAAAACGTCAGATCCTTGCCAGAATCTTAAATTAGGCTAACATAGGCCTTTGTGTTAACATGGACCAGAGCACAGAATTTCTCATCACTCAGCTGTGTGCAACATAAACTCTTAAACTGCTTGTTTTGCTGATAGCTGCAGCTGTGGGGAATGTTTTTGTTTTGTTTGTTTGTTTCCTTGGGTGTTTAGGATTTTTTTGTTGTTTGTTTGTACTATATTTTTGTTTGGTTGCTTGTTTTTTCCCCGATATATAGGATTTCAGAGGATTTTATTTGCTTGTAGAAATGAAACCACAGTTTGTATGATTTGCTTTGATATGAAACCAGGACATGACAGTAGAAAGACTTCACTCTCTTATCAAACATACATATTCTAATCATGCTGCTTGTGTGCTAACCAACCAGATGAAGAAGACAAAGGAGTTAATGTTTAGGTAGGATGGTGACAGCACTGGAAAGGTGGTAGCCCCGTTAAGGAGAGAGAAAGAAAAGCTAGCCATCGAGGTCCTATCTCTCAAAGTCAAGAGCTGTGCATCTGGTTTACAATTTGTTTGATTTGGGCAAGTAAGTCAAAGAGTGACTAAATCACTGATGTGAGGTATGAAAATGCTTTTATCATGTTATGCTCTGGTGTAGTTGTGTACAATATGTACTCAGAAGCAAGGACATCTAAAGTCTTATATGGTCATTGTGATTCCTTGAAACAAAAAGAGCAATGAGGAGGCTCAGGGGAGATCTTATTGCCATCTACAACTACCTGAAGGGAGGTTATAGCCAGGTGGGGGGTTGGTCTCTTCTCCCAGGCAACCAGTAGCAGAACAAGAGGACACAGTCTCAAGCTGCACTAGGGGAGGTTTAGGCTGGATGTTAGGAAGAAATTCTTCACAGAAAGAGTGATTTGCCATTGGAATGTGCTGCCCAGGGAGGTGGTGGAGTCAACATCACTGAGGTGTTTAAAAAAGACTGGATGAGTTGATTAGATGTTGTTGGGTGATAGGTTGGACTTGATGTTCTCGAAGGTCTTTTCCAATCTGGCTAATTCTGTATTCTGTAAAAGGGAGGTCTCTGACTGCCCAGTAACATTCAGTTTTCAGATTTGAGAAGACAGGTTCCACAGCAAAAGCTCTTACTACAGATTTGTCAGGTCACAGCACCTTCTTGACTGAATGCTTTCCTGTTTTCCACCTGAGAACTGTCAGAGTGTGCTACAACTTTTCCAACTTTTCCAACTTTGTGTTATCTGAAAATTTCTGTCAAAACCAGGAACATCCCTGCCATTTCACTTCAAATTTCATCAGATCAAATGTTCTCTATCATGAAACAAGCCCTTGACAGAGTAGGAGAATGTAATGAGTCCAAAAAAAAGTTGTTTATGTCTGTCCTGAAAATTTGCTCTGTTTTAATTTAATCATATTTGATTGCTTTTATCTTGATCTATATATTTCCATTTTTTTGGCATGGATTTTCTAATCTTGAAATAAAAGGCACAAACTTTGTTGCGTGTGACAAGTTTGTGTTACTATTTTGGAATTTCTTGGCCCAATAGTTCCATTGAAATTAATGTAATGTGTCCTCTCTAAAAAAAAGTCCACTATTATCTGAAGAAGAGATCCTGTGAATATTACTATACGGATTGAATGCTGGCTTTTACATTTGGTACTAAAATATAACTTAGGAAAATGCACTTTCCTAATTTATAGGAAAAAATAATTTTGAAGCTTAACTACTGGACTTGATGATCTAGGATGGACTTGATGATCTTAGAGGTCTTTTCCAGCCTCTGTGTTTCTGTGATAATTCAGTGAAGGAACAGATAGATTGATGTACTGATAACATTAAGTGCTAAATTGATATGCCCCTAAACAGCAAGTGCAAACATGTGGGAGGTTGTCAGTGACAGCCATGTCTTTGATTATGGGGAGGGTGATTAAATGGCACTGTCACACCACTCAGTTTGTGTAAACAGAGCTACTGAAGTATATTGTTAAAGACCTTCTGTCCTGCTGGCATTCAGCACCTGGCTATAGCAGCAGAAAGTTCATTATTTTGCAGATATGTGCAAGCACAGTGGGATTTTTCTAAGTTAGGCAGAGTTAGCCTGACTCATAAACTTTTGTTATACGTGAAAAAGCCAGAGGAAGGACAACAGCCTTTGGCTGTAAGTATTCACAGTTACATCAACCTCCTATGAATTCCAGACATTGCTGCTTGTCATCTTTTTGTGTTGTCACAAAGATCAGTGAAAGCAGGACATGAATGCCTCAATGCATAATTTCTCAAAGGTGAAGACCTTTAAGAGATTCAGACAGACAAGGAAGACCATGACAGTCTCCACTAGGCTTCCTGTGTGTAGGTGGTTTCTTCTCTGTAGGTAGAAGAGAAGGGAGGCAGAACACTTGTGTTTTTCTATCCTGAGAACCAGAGAATCCTTGCCCCAAAGTAGCTTTGCAGAGCTCAGAAACATTAGAGTTCTATATGATTCCCATACTGGGAAACACAGAGAAAAGAAGCTCCAGAATGACATCCAGATGGGTTCTCCTGGTCTAGTTCTGTGCATTAAACAATACATACCTGTGACAAATAAAGCTAATTACCCAAGGTTTTTATCAACTTCTTTGTTAATGATGTTGATTTATGTGCTGAGATCCCTATAAACAGATACAAATCTCACTCTTCTGCCTACTCATTGTGTGTTCTCATCAATAGACTGTTGGCTAGCACCTGCCAGATTCTCTTGCAAGAAAGGAATCTTTTGAAAATTAATATAACAATAATGAATAAACCCAAAAGTCTTACAGACTAAAAGCAGTCTTATTAACCTCATCCTATGTGACTTTACAATAAAAACCAACAGCTTGGACTCACAGATGAGCTATTTGATAATTTTAAACATATGGCTGAAGAGTTATTGTTCAGAGGAGAGTAGGATAAACAACCTAAGGATGGAGGTCTAAACATGAGGAGCTCTTAATTTGAAAGCACAGAAGTGACCATCACTGAAGAGACATGAGAGTACCACTGGCAGAAAGATTCCTTTTATTAGACACAAGTGGCTCTGTTGGCTGTCTGAAACCCATAGAAAATTCTGCTCTGAAGTGCTTTGGCTTTTTGCTAATGTTTAGAAACAAAAAAACATTTAATGATGGCTTAATATAGTTTTATTTAATATACATTAAGAGCCAAAATGTCCCATTGAACAGCCACACCTTAAATGTATGATGCAAATCCCAGAATCACAGAAACACAGAATCACCAAGGTTGGAAGAGACCTCAAAGATCATCAAGTCCAACCTGTCACCCAACACCTCATGACTAAACCATAGCACCAAGTCCCATGTCCAATCCCTACTTGAACACCTCCAGGGATGGTGACACTACCCCCTCCCTGGGCAGCCCATTGCAATGGCTAATCACTCTCAGTGAAGAACTTTCTCCTCAATTCGAGCCTAAACTTCCCCTTGTGCAGCTTGAGACTGTGTCCTCTTGTTCTGGTGCTGGTTGCCTGGAAGAAGCGACCAACCCCCAAATGAGTCTGTGAAGTCTAAGAAAATCACAGCAGATGTTTATGTTGGAAAAAGTCCCAAAATTCTGGCACATTAGTATCTTGAATGTAACTGATCACAGAGAAAAGGATCTTAGAAACAAAAGTGCTGCCCTTCTTTTTTTGGTGTAAAGAAATAACCAGAACAGAACAGAAATAAGCAAAACAAACCTATTCTAAGTGAATTATAGGAGAGGGAGATAAGGTATGCCAGACCCAATAGTACACTCTGTAATGCTCACAGGAAACCTTCCAGGAAAGCATTTTCAAAACTTTGGAAATGCAGTTTGCAAGAACTGCAGAGCTATGATAACATTCATGAAGATTAAGATAAGGAGGGTCTTGTGTTTTCAGCTGATTATACCTAGGAAACCCAGCCTGCAATTTCCTACTTGGAAAAGATTATGTTAATAATTGATGGTTAGTCTAGAATGTCAGGACCAAACAAACAAAGAAACGAAGAACAGTAAATACTAAGTCAGAACACAGATAAGTAAAGAAAGGCAGGGAACATTGCAAGAGTAATGGATAAAAAGGGCAGTTCAGTTCAAATACATATAAAAGATTGATCAGTCAGCTGAATCTCTATCACATCTCGGAGCATATAAAATATGGAATACAAAAGAAGAATGTAGAGAATATAAATACTTGTTCCAGTGATGAAGGATGAGAAACTGCAAAGAAAAATAAATAAATTAAAAAAACTACTGTTTCTAAACATAAGTAATGGATCAGAATCTCTTGGATTTTGTACAGTAGCATGAATATAGGAACTAGGAATAATACAGTCTGTAGCTGCCCTATATAAGAGTCTGCAATCATACAGAAGTAAAAGTGAAGAGAGTGGAACCAACTGTGGTAGTTTCAGGCTATATCTTTAAAATTTTTCAACCAACAATGGAGTTGTGTCAATTTTGAAAGAAGAATACAGAAAGGCATGGGAATGTGTCTCAGACCTTTAGGTGTGAGTATATCCCAGACTAGAACAGACAGCTTGAAAAGTCTGCAGTTTACCAGCATGTTGGTATGGAGAAATCACCAGAGAAAACACAATGCTACTGACATTAGAAGTCTCCTCTGATGAGAAAAAACAGGGCAAGCTGGGTTAGGAACATAGGAGCTGCCACAGTAAATTAAATCAGTAATTCATTTGCTCTGTTATCCTCTCTGACTGGGAGCAGTTATCAGTGCTTCAGAGAATAGAGAAAAATATTGAAATGCATAGATGTCTGGGACAACCATCTCACTGGTGAAGTTTTTGTCTCAGCCTTTATCAATTAGGGTTTGGCTTGCCATCTAGAGATTTAATCTTATGACAGCATTCAAGGAAACACTTTAAATATAACAGCCAATACTGAACATCACTCATATCCATGTTCTTGTAAGAGTGTACAAAAGTGCCTGCCAAAATAAAAACAGCTGAAGAGACGGGAGGGAGAGATTGAACCCCAAGTATTTTATTATGCTTTTAAGGCTGGCTGAGAAGCTGTGGTAACACTCCCTGTTCACCACTGTTGATTTATGTTTGCAAGTTCTATGTTGGACTAGCAATATCCACAGTTTAATTGAAGTCATGTAAAGCAAACAAATCTTTCTGTTTGATACTCCATTGCTGAAGAACAATTTCAAAAATAGAATTGTGAAAAAACCCACCCAAAACCCTTAAGCAAGTATTAACAATTACAGAATCACAGAATCAGAGAAATATTCATGTTGGAAAAGATCCTCAGGATCACCAAGTCCAACCAATAATCCTACTCCACAAAGTTCACCACTAAACCATAGCCCCAAGCACTGCATCCAAAACACCTTTAAATACATCCAGGTTTGGGGACTCCACCACCTCCCTGGACAGCACATTCCAATGCCTGACTACTCTTGCAGGGAAAAAATGTTTCCTAATGTCCAGTCTAAATCTACCCAGCTGTATCTTGAGGCCATTCCCTCTTGTTCTGTCACGAATTACCTGTGAGAAGAGACCAGCACCAGCCTCTCCTTTCAGGTAGTGGTAGAGAGTGATGAGGTCTCCCCTCAGCCTCCTCTTTTGCAGTCTAAACAGCCTCAGCTCCTGGGGCAATTGCCATGGTCATTGCAGACTTCAGAACACGTTGACTTTTTGCATGTCTGCCCTGCAATTACCTCTCCAGTTTGTTAGGGATTTTGCATTTGGTTAGTTCCCCCAAATTTTTAAGCAGGTATTTTGAAGCTCTGGTGACTGATTCCAACAGACTGATCCCAGTGAAGGAACTGCTGATGGCATCAATATGCCTGAGTCAGCACAATGGTGTCCTTGTCTATTCAGCTACTCTCAGATGAAGAGCTAACTGAAACAGCCTTATTTATTCCAGGGCCTGTACAGCATCTGGATGTTGTTCTTGTCTAGGATGAGATGCCATCCCTCATGAGATGACCCAAATACTCTGAAAGTGTAATGAGCATAAACACAGCATGCTTTGGCACAGAATATGATTGTGAAGTGCAAACCCACTGAAGTCTATCATCCTATTGGTCTTGACTTATTTAAATTTGCATATTCATCCTGCACTGGATCTCAGTATATTAGACACAAATGCAAACATCATCCTGGTAGACCATGTGAACAGCAAGAGGCTGGTGAATCCTAAGAAGGAAAATGATAATGTTTGTTTCTACATAATCTGAATTATACTGGGCTCAAGATGCCTTTTGTCACCAAATGTAGGTGATTATTCTTTGGAAAGATCTTTGCACTTGTTCTGTAGAGAAGCCACAGTGGATTCAGGAGAATTTGCTGGAACAGATCTTAGAATTTATGTTGATGCCTGAGAGGGTCTTAAAAACACCTTCATGTTTTCACTAAATCAATAAAAGTTCAGAAGTATCACACAAAGAACAAAAGATCTGGAAAGCATGGGTTTTTCTTTAAATCATAGAGTGGAACATGGAAAAATAGAACAGGAAACCAGAAAATGTAGGGAGAAAAATACTATTCTAATGTCTGTGTATTCCAGTATCCATCTGCGAATAGCAGATGCCAAATGAAGATTATAAACCCCAAAGAACTATAGAATTATAGAATTTTCAGGGCTGGAAGGTACCTCAAGGATCATCTAGTTCCAACCCCCCTGCCGTGGGCAGGGACACCTCACACTACAGCAGGTTGCTCACAGCCATGTCCTGCCTGGCCTTAAAAACATCCAGGGATGGGGCTTCTACCAGCTCCCTGGGCAACCTGTTCCAGGGAGATCCAGAGCTACGCATTTAGCACTCTCCTAAACACATGATCAGAAATCTTCAGTACCAAAAGGTATATTTGAATAATGTTTAATAACTTATTGTAACTGAAAACTTGTATATATTACTTTCTTTATTTCTTGGCTTCTACTGCCTTTATTGTTGAGTAAAAACCTGCTTACTCCATTAAGATTGAACTTGCTTACTATTAATTTTGTTATGTGTGCTTATATTTGTTAGGAAGAGCAGTGAGTACCTCTTTATTTGCCTTCTGTATGTATTTATGATTTAACAGATCTTTAACAATCTTTCTTTTTCACCATCCATTTCCAAGGGGTCAAATTAGAGTCTATACAGCTTCTTCTCAAACTGAAGCTGTTTAATACCTCTGATTTACCATTTTATTCTTCTTTCATTCTTGTTTTCTTGGTCTAGTTTTAAATTTTACTACATTCTTTTGGGAAAGCCAAGAAGAATAATTTCCAATTTAAACAAATCTGTATTGGTATCAAAGAATTTTCCTGGTGTTTTGATTTGGCACATTGATCGCTGTGGAGCTTTAAGCTTAACATTTTCAGCAAGATCTTGACAATGGGTTTAGAAATCCTACATCCAAATCATAATAGATAACTTAGAACTTATTGTAGTGGAGCAATAGTTAAGCTTTGTTTTCTGTTGTGTGTACCAGAAAGATTTCTAGCATGAAATAAGACATTCCTCCCTGTAGAAGCTTTTTTAGGTAATATTTTTGTGTTCCTTGCAGTGGCTGTGGCTTGAGTGCTCTAGCAGCAGCTGAGGGTTGTGAAACCTGCAAGGTCACTGAGACAGACTGAAAATTAGAGAAGCTCCTGATGGAGAGCTACACAGACTAGAACACAGGAGGTTTCACTTAAACATAAGGAATACTTCTTTACTTTGAGGGGGATGGAACACTGGAACAGGCTGCCCAAAGAGGTTGTGGAGTCTCCTTCTCTGGTGACTTTCAAAACACACCTGGATGTGCAACCTGATGTAGGTGAATCTACTTTAGCAGCGGGGCTGAACTAGATGATCTCCTGAGATCCCTTCCAACCACTTCCATTCTGTGATTCTGTGACTCTGTGAAGAAGAAAAACATCTCCCAGAGTTAGGGAACTCATTTAACACAGTCAGAAGTTGAGAATCTTTATTTTTAAAAAGCTTTTCAAAATGCATCCATCATCTCAGGGCTGATGGCTTTCAGCCTTTCATGTTCAGGTGAACAATGATCTTCACCAATGGTAAAAGATAGAAGTTAGCTCAGTCTGTTCATTGATGGAGAGAGAACATTCTGTTTTTCTCTAAGGCCTAAAAGCTTTCCTTAGCTCAAGTGGAGCTCAAGTGGATAGAATGTCACAAGCTTTTATGTATAAGCTTTTATACAAATATCTTCTTACTATTTCCTACTTGGGAAATTTCAGAACTGTTCTTGTTGGTATATAAAAAAAGCACAAGACACTGTTAAGTTGTGGACAGAGCCACATTACTTGATTCCCTTAAATGTGACGAATGGACCTCCTGTTTCAAGAGGAAGATACAGCCAACATTGAAAACTTGTCATCCATTTAAGTATTTCTACTCTTCTTCTCTTAATGGAGAAGTTGTTTACAGACATGTCAGAATTACACCTCATTAATGAGTCTGTTCAGATGGAATAACAAAACCCATGAAACTCATGACCCAGTTTTAACTCTATTCAGACTTCTTACACTGTTCTCACCATACTGGGATTTATAAGCCTTGTGTACTGCTTCACAAATTCATTTTCATTTCACCTCCCTTGAACGCTCTTAGGATACTCTTAAACCCCAACCTCTCTCCCAAACATGGAAGGCAGTACTTTCAGGACAATGAGTTTTGGGTTCAAAGCTTGGTGAAGAGTGTGAATTTCCTTGGAAAAAAGAGAGGAAGGATTTACTGCAATCATTTAGTAAAGGAGGAAAGAAGACAGTGCACACAGTGGAAAACAAATACAGAAGCACAGTTCTTAAAAGGAAGATGAGCTCTCCCTGCTCCCAAATAAATGTCTGATGCCTGAGTACTGACAGCCTAGCCTTGCCTTGCCTTGCCTTGCCTTGCCTTGCCTTGCCTTGCCTTGCCTTGCCTTCTCTCTCTTTTTTTTTTTTTTCTTTTCTTTTTCTCTGTTTTTCTTCTTTTCTTTAAACAGAATTTGTGGGAATCATTGTTTGGCCTGGCAGGCAGCAAGACCAGCCTACACTATGCAAAAAGGTAGCTGTACAGCTCTACTCATCCATATTTTAAAATGCTGTTAATTACATACCAAAGCGATTAGAGATGAGTCATGATACCTTTCATTCACACTTCTCTCTACTGTTTCAGCTTTCTTAGGATGTTAGCAACAAAAGATATCTTTCAGCATAGGCTGTCTTAACAAGGCAGAACATAAAGCTGCTAGGGTAAGAAAGCCCCCTCCATTCTGGGGTGAGTCAGGAGGGCTGTGGTTAGCAGGTCATGAGAGATTCTCCCCCCTCTACTCTGCCCTGGTGAGGCTGCATCTGAAGTATTGTGTCCAGTTCTGGGCCCCTCAGTTCAAGAATCAACTCGGGGAACTGCTAGAAAGAGTCCAGTACAGAGCCACAAAAACTATTAAGGGAGTGGAACATCTTCCTTATGAGGAGAGACTGAGGGAGCTGGGGCTCTAGCTTGGAGAAGAGGAGACTGAGATGTGACCTCATTCATGTTTATAAAGATGTAGAGGGTAAGTGCCAAGAAGATGGAGCCAGGCTCTTCTCAGTGATGCCCAATGACAGGAGAAGGGGCAATGATTGGAAGTTGAGGCATAGGAAGTTTCACATAAATATGAGGAAAAAAAAATTCACTGTGAGGGTGACAGAGCACTGGAACAGGCTGCCCAGGGGGCTTGTGGAATCTCCCTCTTCAGAGAGGAGATCCTGCTCTGGCAGGAGGTTTGGACTGGATGATCTTTCAAGGTCCCTTCCAGCCCCTAACACTCTGTGATTCTGTGTGATTCCTCATCCCTGATGACTATTTACAGCTTCATCTTCTCATAAAATCCATCCAAATTGAGTCTGGTTATATATTGCAGACCTTCCCTTCTTAGTATCTGTAAAGTACGAGGTGCCATTGACTTCTACATAGTAAAATCTAGAAGAAAATATCACCATACCTAGGGCCAGATTAGATTTTAGTGAGGTCCATATAGTTTTATCATCTTCATATAACATGAGTTACAGTCAAGTTCAGTAAGTACACGATGGTATTATTATCTACTGCGCTAACAAATTAACTTGTGCTGTTAATTCATGTGAACATGGATAAAAAGGAAAGCAGCACATGAAAATAATTAAGGAAGAGCTACTTTTATGCACTTTTTAGTTCAGCTTCTGTAATTGAACAATATCAGAGAAAATTATTTTTCTTTCCTTATTGAAATTTAATGAGCTTTGCTCACAAGCAGGAACATTCAAATGCAATGCAGTATTTCTCAGTTTGAAAATACTGGAAACTTATTCACATAATACTGAACATTTGTCAAATGTAAAAGCAGTTTGACACAGAGAAGAAAAAAGAAAAGCATCCTTCTGAGCTCTCCATAGCAAATTTGAGAGCTGAGAAACCTGGATAGCTTAGATAAGGTTCAAACAGGCATTAAAACATGAAGTCCCTCCTTTCAAATGAAGCCTGTTACCTCCGTTTCAGCAGTGTTTGTGACATTTACAAGACTCTCTGGTGTAAGATTGAATGACAAGGAGGAAGATGTACAGCTGAAGTGCTGTTTTTCAAGTGAGGGAAAGTTGCAAAGTACAATAGAAACAACAAAAATTCACAGGTTTTGTTTGTGTTACAAATAAAAAAAAAAAAACAGGCATCTTCCCTGCTTACTTTTCAAGGACTTGTCAAAAGATAAACTGCACCCGATGATGTCAGCTGGAAAGTCACTTAGATAAAGTGACTAAGTAAACTGCCTTTTGATTGAGCCAGAATAAGCTTCAGATCAAGCAGACTTAGCTGTCCATTTAAAACTGAAGGGTCTATGCACATTCCTAAGATCATTGTTTTTCAGATTCACTTGATTTACTATAATCAAACTCTAGATTAAACATAGAGTCATAGAATGGTCCAGGCTGGAAGGGTCCTCCAAAGGTCATCCATTCTGACCTCCCTGCAGGGACGTCCCCAACTAGATCAGGCCGTCCAGGGCCTTGTCGAGCCTCACCTTGAATATCTCCAGGGAAGAGACCTCAACCACCTCCCTGGGCAGCCTGTTCCAGTAATCCACCACCCTCATAGTAAAGAACTTCTTAATATCCAATCTAAATCTGTCCTTCTCCAGTTTGAAGCCATTGCCCCTCATCCTGTCACTGCAAGCCTGATCTAGTTGGGGATAGAATAGAATAGAATAGAATAGAATAGAATAGAATAGAATAGAATAGAATAGAATAGAATAGAATAGAATAGAATAGAATAGAATAGAATAGAATAGAATAGAATAGAATAAACCAGGTTGGAAAATACTGTTGAGATCATAGAGTCTAACCTATCATCCAACACTATCTCATCAACTAAACCATGGCACCAGGTGCCTCATCCAGTCTCTTCTTAAACACCTCCAGTGATGGTGACTCCACCACCTCCCTGGGCAAACCATTCCAATGGCAAATCACTCTTTCTATGAAGAACTTCTTCCTAACATCCAGCCTAAACCTCCCCTGGTGC
Source organism: Melanerpes formicivorus (assembly GCF_026170545.1). NCBI lineage: Eukaryota > Metazoa > Chordata > Aves > Piciformes > Picidae > Melanerpes > Melanerpes formicivorus. The sequence goes on from NW_027142363.1 coordinate 21,829,150, forward strand.
AGCTTGAGACAGTGTCCTCTTGTTCTGCTACTGGTTGCCTGGGAGAAGAGACCAGCCCCCATTTGGCTACAACCTCCCTTCAGGTAGTTGTAGAGGGCAATAAGATCTCCCCTGAGCCTCCTCTTCTCCAGGGTAAGCAACCCCAGCTCCCCCAGGCTCTTCTCACAGGGCTTTTGCTCCAAACCCTTCACCAGCTTTGTTGCCCTTCTCTGGACACGTTCCAGCAACTCAACATCTTTCCTAAACTGAGGGGCCCAGAACTGAACACAGTACTCAAGGTGTGGCCTAACCAGCGCAGTGTACAGGGGCAGAATGACTTCCCTGCTGTCCTACTATGTCCCTGCTGACTGCGGGGAGGTTGGACTGGATGACGTTTGGAGGTCCCTACCATCCCAGACCATTCTATGGTTCTATTATTCTATGCACAGCTCAAAATGTCTTCCTACAGATTAAGATATCTAGGAAACATGCAGCATCACAGAAAAAAGAAATTCACACAACCATAAAAACAATAAATTGATAACCATTAGAACAAAGCTCTACTACACTCTTCACTCATCTAGCAAAGAAACACTTCAGAAATAGGAATTGGACCATCAGAAACCACTTAGCACATCAGTGTGTTTTGATACAATCTACCATCAATGAGCATTTTTTATAACCTCAGATTATTATTGTTCAGGGATCAGGGCTTTCTAATAATTTTTAATATGGTAATACAGGGCGGTGGGGTTTTTTTGCACTCTCTACAAAATGGTTGTAAAATGCTGTCACTTCTGACTCTTCCCTCCCTCCTCCCTCATGCCTTAGCAACCTTTTACCTCTGATTTTGTGTTTCGGTGTAAAATTTATGTGACACTTTCCTGACAGAGCTGTGCTCCTTTGTGCAACAAAGATCTACTGATAGCATGGACTAAGAAAAAGGCTGAAAGATTTGCTAAAGACAGGTGTGAATTGTACACACAGCGCAAGGACATGAAAATATCAGGCTCAGCTATCAAAATATAGTGTTTTGCCCCAAATACAGTACTGAAACTAAAGTAAGTGCATCCCTGCCTTAATGACTGTATACATTGAAAAACAGGGTTGAAAACAAGGGGTTTCCCTTTTGTAGTCCCATGTTAGTTTCCAAATATTTGTTGCCACCTCTCACAGTTGCAAACCTGAAGCTGGTCCTGTTGTCAGTCAACTTCACATGCCGTGTTGTGACTTGATTTGTGACAGTATCAGCAGCTGTGACAGGATGATATTTGGAAAAATTATTTGGATGTAATGAAAAGAGGGTGAACATACAAACAGGATGAATTGATTTCTTCTCAAAGTGCAATACCAAGAGTAAGAGGTGATTTGTTGGAGAGCAGGAGGTGAACTGCTGGAGAGCAGCCTCGTGGAGAAGGACCTGGGAGTCCTGGTGGACAACAAGTTCTGCATGGGACAGCAATGTGCCCTTGTGGCCAAAAGGGTCAATGGGATCCTGGGGTGCATTCAGAGAAGTGTGTCCAGCAGATCCAGGGAGGTTTTACTCCTCTACTCTGCCCTGACGAGACTTCACCTGGAATATTGTGTCCAATTCTGGGCTCCACAGTTCTAAAGGTACAAGGATCTGCTGGAGAGAGTCCAACGGAGAGCTGCCAGGATGACTAAGGGACTGGAGCATGTGCCCTGTGAAGAGAGGCTGAGAGAGGCTCATAGGCTTTTCAGTCTGGAGAAGAGAAGGCTGAGAGGGGATTTAATAAATGTTTATAAACATCTGAGGCTGAGTATCAAGAGGGAGGGGACAGGCTCTGCTCAGTTGCACCCTGTGATAGGACAAGGGGTAATGGATATAAACTACAGCACAGAAGGTACCACCTCAACATGAGGAGGAACTTCTTCACTGTGAGGGACACAGAGCACAGGAACAGGCTGCCCAAAGAGGTTGTGGAGTCTCCTTCTCTGGAGAATTTCAGTCCCTGTCTGGATGTGTTCCTGTGTGATCTGTGCTAGATTTCTGTGGTCCTGCTCTGGCAGGGGGGTAGGACCCAATGATCTTTGAAGGTGCCTTCCAACCCCTAACATCCCATGATCCTATGATAAGGCTTTGGACTAGTGTATGGGGTCTGAATCAACTATATTCACCTCTAACGGAAACTATGCTCTTCTCAGCACAAAATGCAAGACACAGATAAAAACAATCTGTATACCATTGCCATTGCTGAAGACTAGACCTATTTCTCTAATCTGCTGGAAGCCTGTTGCAAGGATATACAAAAAGAAAGAAAATTGTTTGTAAGTTTGGAAGCAAGAAGGCTGTAGATGTTGAGTTTCTGCTATCCTGTGTTTGAGGATGGTTCCCTAGAAGAGCTGCAACTGCTTACTCTTGATTAATTGAAGTCAGGAATTAGGCAATTGAGAAGACTCAATTCTTGCTGTGTTAATCATTCTGCTTTTGTAGAAGGTATAGACAACCACGAAAAATGAGTATAGGAAATTTGAGAACTATTCTATTGGTTGCAGAAGAAGTTAAACAAGCACACCAAGCCATTGCTGACCTGCTGGCAGGGCTCCCTTCTGAGACCAGCTTTTCTTCATGGGTCCCTGCCGATTTCTTGGGAAGATGTGTCAGCAGCCATTGATTATGGTGTTTTTCATCACACTGTTAGCTGTTGCAGGAACAAGTGGCTGCACAAAACCTGCCAGGCCACTGGGACTCCTCCTGCTGCTGACACTGAAGGGTGCCAGGGGAGGTTTAAGCTGGATGTTAGGAAGAAGTTCTTCACAGAAAGAGTGATTGGCCATTGGAATGGGCTGCCTGGGGAGGTGGTGGAGTCACCATCATTGGAGGTGTTCAGGAGGAGACTTGATGGGGTGCTTGGTGCTATGGTTTAATTGATTAGGTGGGTTGGATTGGTTGATAGGTTGGACATGATGATCTTGAAGGTCTCTTCCAACCTGGTCTGGTCTATTCTATTCTATTCTATTCTATTCTATTCTATTCTATTCTATTCTATTCTATTCTATTCTATTCTTCAACATAATCCTCAGTGTGAAAATGTTTCCTTCCATCCCCTGGTGACTGACTGGGAGGATCTGCAGGGATATTTGCAGAGTGGTGATGCGTAAGATGCTTCAAAGACACAGCACTTCTGCTATGTAGCTGTCAGGCACCAGCATGAAAGCCTCATCTTACAAGCAGTTCCCAGAGGAGAAAAGAGTAGGTTCTGCTCACAGCACTCTTCAGAACACTTTTGCTGGCACAGGGGTGTCCTTGGGCTCAGCCAGATAAACTACAAGCTGGAAGATGCTGGAGGCTGTGACACATGCTTGCAGCCTAAATTTATTCATACATAGTTATGCTTGTTGGTTCTCAAGTCAGCACTGTTTTTCAGCTTACTCAACCTTTCTTCTTTCCCCTGATGTTTATCTACTCCACCAGCTACATTTGTAGAGAGCAATAATGTTCTCTATTGCCTTATTTTTACTAGACTGCACAGTACAGGTTTTTTTTCAGTCCTTTGATACAAAAGGTTGTCTATTTCTTGAATTTTCCCGGTATCTACTCTGTGTAGCTGTTACAACATGAGGTTATTTTTCTATATGGGTGGCTAAAATAGAACACAGGACTCCCTCAATATTGTCCTCATTACATTGGAAATGCACCTCTAAATCTTATTTCACAATATCTGTATCTCAAATATTTTCCAATAAAATACAAATATCACAGAATCACAGAATCACCAAGGTTGGAAAAGACCTCAAAGATCACCAAGTCCAACCCATAACCACAGACCCCATGACTAAACCATGGCACCAAGTGCCATGTCCGGTCCCCTCTTGAACACCTCCAGGGATGCTGACTCCACCACCTCCCTGGGCAGCACATTCCAATGCCTAAAACTCTCCCAGGGAAGAACTTTCTCCTCACCTCAAGCCTAAACTTCCCCTGGTGCAGCTCGAGACTGTGTCCTCTTGTTCTGGTACTGGTTGCCTGGGAGAAGAGACCAGCCCCCACCTGGCTACAACCTCCCTTCGGGTAGTTGTAGATGGCAATAAGGTCTACCCTGAGCCTTCTGTTTTCCAGGCTAAACAACCCCAGCTCCCTCAGCCTTTCCTCGTAGGGCTTGCCTTGTAAGGCATTTCCCCAGCCTCGTTGCCCTTCTCTGGACATGTACAAGTGTCTCAATATCCTTCTTAAACTGATGGGCCCAGAACTGGACACAGTACTCAAGATGTGGCCTAAGCAATGCTGAGTATAGGGGCAGAATGATCTCCCTGCTCCTGCTTGCCACACTATTCTTGATGCATAGCAATGTGTCCTATACATTCTTGTACTACTGCTGCAATATATATACAAAACAGACAGTAAATTTTGACAAAGTTCAGCAAGCCAAACAAACACTTCATTGCAAGTTTGATACTCAAAGGAGAAAAGACAGAGCTAAAGCATCAGAACAATTTAATATGTTGTTGATACAGAAAGAAGTTAAGAATTCAGATCAAGGCTTAACCATGTTTCAAAGTGAAAAGTCAGCAAAACTGATTCTAAAGCAAAGTCAGAAATGTCTTGTACTACTTCATCTCTGGAAGAAACATAGAGATTGGAAAAAAACCCCACAAACAAAATAGCTGGGAGAAGTTTGAAATAGGAAAAAGAAAAGATTAAACAAGCAAGCGTGGAGGAATTACAGCGGTATGAAAGAAAATGATGACACTCTATCAAAGGAAAATGGAAGTGAAATCTAAAGTTTTCTTTTAGAATGGGAGAGGTGACTGTTGCTCTGTGCAGGTAATTTCCATTTCCTCACCATTTCCACACCTTCTTTTTGAAGTCATTACTGAAATAGTGGAGGATATTTATGACAGAGAAACATCAGTTTCCAGCTCTTTGTCGGGACAGAAGCATGGAGCCAGGATAACAGTGTGGAAACAATGAGTTTAGGAGACAGGAATTGCAAAACCATTGGACCTGATGCAAACAGTGAAGAAAAGAAATGTATTGCATGGATCCATGTTTTCTGAATATGTGCCGTAACATTTTCGTGGCGTTTGGTTTTACTTTCTTTCACTGTCCTGGAAGTGTTTAAAATAAGGCTGGATGAGGCACTTAATGCCACGGTTTAGTTGATTAGATGGTGTTGGGTAATAGGTTGGACTCGATGATCTCAAAGGTCTTTTCCAACCTGGTTAATTCTGTGATTCTGTGATTTCCTTTCAGCTAGATGCCTAGAAGACCAAGATGAATAATTGTCTTTAACTACTGGGTCCTCAAAATCCTGTTTAATAGCCTACTGCCAGCAGAGACAGACTGAAGTCTGCTGACATGGGTTGGAACTAGATGATCCTTGTGGTCCCTTCCAACCCTGAATGAAACTATGAAACTATGAAACTATGAAACTATACTTAAAAATGGAAGTGTACAGAGCTCTTAATCCTTGTCAGCACAGAAGAGCTAAGTATTGAATGAATACCTCTATGATACGGTTAAGATAAGGGCACATCATTGCTCCAGGTTTGGACATTGACAAAACACAAGTCTGGGAATGACCATTATGATTGCCAGGCTTTTTCTATAACTTTGATCATATTTTTTACTTTACAAATTATTTACTCTTTATCTCTAGTTTTAGATGCCACATCTTATTCAGATTAATTACTTAGCAAGAGTTGGCCATAGGTCTAAAACTTTCAAAGTCTATTAAAGATTGAGGTTGAAAAAAGAATGGGTTACATGTCATAAGGAAAAAAGAATGAGCTTTAAATATTGGTTTTTAATCATGAACCAGTCCTGAACCTATTGTATTTGGTCTTCATGACATTTGAAAAATGTCTTAGAACAGTATAAGCCTGTCAGAGGACACCCTGAGTTCATCATCATATCTGGTAGGTATTTTAAATCTGCTGCTAACTTTTCATCTATGATTAATGGGTTTGTTATTTCAAATACAATGTGTAGTTCACACAATGGACGAGTGAGTGACTTCAGCACAAACCAGAATATATTCAATAAAACATAAAAGTGAGCTTTGGCCTTACAGTTGCAACTGTGCTTAGTAATGTTTTTCCCTGTTGATTTGGATTCTCCCTGGTTTTCAAACTTTTTTTTTCTTCTTTTTTTATTTTCTTTCTTGTAACAATGTCTTTTACTGTCCCACAAGGCTTGAAAGTGTCTAGACATGGTCTCACTCTCCCTCCTCCCCCCTGCAGAAGTCAGGGTAACACGGGAAAAGGAACAAAGGGGACAGGACCATGCATGTCTGGTAAACAACCCTGTATCTGGGGTAAGGGCACGTGTACCGCTCCTGCCTGACCAGGTCTATGTTTCTGCCTTTTATGGCCACAGCCTGGCAGAACCCCTTCTCTTTGGATAACTATGTGCTGGCATCAATTGCTCGATTGGCCCAATCGAATCTTGGGCAAGACACATACACACATTGATTTCTAGTTGCCTTTGCCTTGCTCAAGCCTTGCCTTGCCTGAACCTGCTTGGACCTGTCCGGCTTGAAGTTGCTTTGAGTTGCATCGCCTCAAGTGCCTAGTCTGGAGCCTGGGATAAAGCCATGAGCCTACACACTGCAAGCTATGAGAGAAGCCACAAGTTTAGAATAGACTAGACTAGACTAGACTAGAATAGACCAGATTGGAAAAGACCTTTGAGATCATCGAGTCCAACCTATCATCCAACACTATCTAATCAACTAAACCATGGCACCAAGCACCCCATCCAGTCTCTTCCTAAACACCTCCAGTGATGGTGACACCACCACCTCGCTAGGCAACCCATTCCAATGGCCAATCACTCTTTGTATGAAGAACTTCTTCCTAACATCCAGCCTAAACCTCCCCTGGTGCAGCTTGAGACTGTGTCCTCTTGTTCTGCTACTGGTTGCCTGGGAGAAGAGAGCAGCCCCCACCTGGCTACAACCTCCCTTCAGGTAGTTGTAGAGAGCAATAAGCCTCCTCTTCTCCAGGCTAAGCAACCCCAGCTCCCTCAGCCTCTTCTCACAAGGCTTGTGCTCCAAACCCCTCACCAGCTTTGTTGTCCTTCTTTCCTAAACTGAGGGGCCCAGAACTGAGCACAGTACTCAAGGTGTGGCCCAACCAGTGCTGAGTACAGGGGCAGAATGGTCTCCCTGCTCCTCCTGGCCACACTGTTCCTGATACAGGCTAGAATGCCAGGTTGGATGTGGCTCTGGGCAACCTGATGTAGTGTGAGGTGTCCCTGCCCATGGCAAGGTAGTTGCAACTATACCATCCTTGAGGTCCCTTCCAACCATAACAATTCAATGTTTCTGTGAATATGAGCCAAAAGATTAAGTAACAAAAGCTACATTCTGACTGATCTACAAGCATCACAGCTAGCAGACCTAGAAGAAATTATGTCTTTTTTTTTCACTCCCCAGTTTGGGAGAGACAAGGATCTGCTGTAAAGGCTCCAGTGGAGGGTCATGAGGATGATTAGAGAACTTGAGCAGCTCCCTTATTAGGAGAGACTGAGATCCCTGGGGCTGTTTATTCTCGAGAAGGGAAAACTTGAGATCTCATCAATGTCTATAAATATCTGAGGGGTGAGTGTCAAGTGGAGGGGGCCAAGCTCTTTTTGGTGGTGCACAGTAATAAGCCAAGGAACAACGGGTTCAAGCTTGAACACAGAAGATTTCACCTCAACATGAGGAGAAACCTCTTTACAGTGAGGGTGACGGAGCCCTGGAGCAGGCTGCCCAGAGAGGTTGTGGAGTCTCCTTCTCTGGAGACTTTCAAAACCTAACTGGATGCATTTGTGTGTGGGCTACCTTGAGTGATCCTGCTTTGGCAGGCGGGGTTGGACCTGGTGATCTCTGGAGGTCCCTTCCAACCAATAATGTACTGTGATAACAGCAGTGAAGCTGTACTTTGTTTACGACATCCAGTTGTAGGCACTCCATCCTGGAAGGACTGTGAATGGAGGTTGGCTGGAACCTTGGGCACATGGTCAATGGGAAGCTGAGGGAACTGGGCTTCCTGTGTTCTTTGCTCTTGGTTAAAACTTCTGCTGTTTCATTTCTGTGCTGTTACAGATCCTAGAGGTTTTCAGCTGATTTCTATTCCCAGCAGTCAAGTAGATTTTAAATTTCTAAGGATCAGCTCTAATTTATAACCAGAAGCCACCTTGCCTGTTGTTTACACTGAAAGGACAAGGCTGTTTAAAGGACACTTAGTAATTCTTGTAGTTTCCTGGTCCAAATGAGATTTTTAAATGTATTTATAACATTTCCTTTCTACAGTAACATTAAAGATTTTATATATATGCATTTACATTTAAATTAATCCTCTTGGTGTTGTTTTGATATTGTACTAATTTAATGCATCATAGTGACAAGGTTCTTGGAGAAGATAGAAAATTATTTGGTATTGACAACTTCCTTCACAAATATCTATTATCAAAGTCTTTGTAGACTTAAGAACAGAGCAGGCAGAGAGACATGTGTATGCTTGTCTTATGAAAGACATCAGTTTTATGAAGACATTAATTTCTTGACTGTCAGTGACACTTGGCTGAGCAGAGCAGCATAGGTACTGGCATGAAAGCTAAACAACAGATACAGGAAAAATTTGGCCTGACTTGTCTCACTGGCATCTATCAAACTACAAGCAACGCAATGCACACAATATTTTCTTAGAGCATAGATAGTCTTTAAGCTTGAGGACACAGACTCAAGCTGCACCAGGGGAACTTTAGGCTCAAGGTGCAGAGAAAGTTCTTCACTGAGAGAGTTGTTAGCGGTTGGAATGTGCTGCCCAGGGAGGTGGAGTCACGGTCCCTGGAGGTGTTCAAGAAGAGATTGGATGTGGCACTTGGTGCTATGGTTTAGTCATGAGGTCTGTGGTGATGGGCTGGACTTGATGATCTTTGAGGTCTCTTCCAACCTTGGTGATTCTGTGATTCTCATGGAAGAGACATATACTCAAGACATAGGTCAGGGAAAAATCTTACAAGCTGAGATTTATTTCCATCCCAGCTTTCATTTGTGTCAGCAAAGTCTGTGAATCAGAGTTGCCTCACAGTCAGAAACTTTAAAGGGAGCCCATATTTTTCCTCACTTTCTTATCTTCCTCTCATTCTTATTCAAGAAAACAAACAAACAAACAACTAATTTCCAAGTCAATGAGAAGAAATCTAATAATGCAGAGTCCTCATTGGTCCTTTGTAATTGAGGAAGTTTATAATCATTTTTAGTCGCTCCTTAAATTTGAAATTTTTTATTAGTGCTAACAGGAGTTTTTCCTGCTGATGTCTGGGAAACACCATGCTCAAAAAGCATAAACCTTCACTTGAGAATGGTGTGAAAGGTCTTCTGTCTTGCCATTGACATCCATATGACTTCATGTAGAAGAATAGCATAGCATAGAATAGAATAGCATAGCATAGAATAGCATAGCACAGAATAGCATATCATAGCATAACACAGAATAGCATAGAATAGAATAGAAAAGAATAGAATAGATTAGATTAGATTAGAATTAACCAGGTTGGAGGAGAACTTTAAGATCATCGTGTTAGTCAGTTAGAGGGTAGAAAGGCTCTGCAGAGGGACCTCGTCCGGCTGGACAGATGGGCAGAATCCAATGGGATGGCATTCAACAAGTCCAAGTGCCGGGTGCTGCACTTTGGCCATGGCAACCCCATGCAGAGCTACAGGCTGGGGTCAGAGTGGCTGGAGAGCTCCCAAACAGAGAGGGACCTGGGGGTACTGACCGACAGCTGCCTAAACATGAGCCAGCAGTGTGCCCAGGTGGCCAAGAAGGCAAATGGCACCCTGGCCTGCATTAAGAATAGTGTGGCCAGCAGGAGCAGGGAAGTCACTGTGCCCCTGAACTCTGCATTGGTTAGGCCACACCTTGAGTACTGTGTCCAGTTCTGGGACCCTCAGTTTAAGAAGGACATTGAGACACTTGAATGTGTCCAGAGAAGGGCAACAAGGCTGGGGAGAGGCCTTGAACACAAGCCCTATGAGGAGAGGCTGAGGGAGCTGGGGTTGTTTAGCCTGGAGAAGAGGAGGCTTAGGGGAGACCTCATTGCCCTCTACAACTACCTGAGGGGTGGTTGTAGCCAGGAAGGGGTTGGTCTCTTCTCCCAGGCAACCAGCACCAGAACAAGGGGACACAGTCTCAAGCTGCACCAGGGGAGGTTTAGACTCAAGGTGAGGAGAAAGTTCTTCACTGAGAGAGTCATTCGTCATTGGAATGGGCTGCCCAGGGAGGTGGAGTCACGGTCCCTGGAGGTGTTCAAGAGGAGATTGGATGTGGCACTTGGTGCTATGGTTTAGTCATGAGGTCTGTGTTGATAGGTTGGACTTTATGATCCTCGAGGTCTCTTCCAACCTTAGTTATACTGTGATACTGTGTCCAACCCATCACCCAACACCATCTAATCAACTCAACCATGGCACCAAGCACCCCATCCAGTCTCTTCCTACACACCTCCAGTGATGGCGACTCCACCACCTCTCTGGGCAGCCCATTCCAATGGGCAATCACTCTCTCTATGAAGAATTTCTTCCTAACACCCAGTCTAAACCTCCCCTGGTGCAGCTTGAGACTGTGTCCTCTTGTTCTGGTGCTGGTTGCCTGGGAGAAGAGTGTAAAGCACAGAGTTTAGGTATCTAAAAAACCACATTTTGTCTCCACCATTATTTTTTTTTCTTCTTTTCAACAAACAAAAAAATAGGCTGCATTCAAAACTAATTATCATCACAAACAGGGCAGGGTATTCCTTTTAAAACGTGTCCAGTTAATGAATCTGCTTTTCATGGCGTGGCCCAAATGGCACGGTGGAAATGTTGGTTTCCAGTTCTCCACATGACAACAGTGCAAGCTGTTTAAAAAGTCACCCATCTTTGCTGTTTAGCTATTGAAGAGGCTTCTCTGCAGGCATTCCACAGACACTTGATTCAGGTTTTGAATGAAAAAAAAAAAAAGTCAAAGAAAAGCAGGAAATACTGATAAAACTTTAAGAAGGACATTGAGGCACTTGAATGCATCCAGAGAAGGGCAACAAGGCTGGTGAGATGTCTTGAGCACAAGCCCTATGAAGAGAAGCTGAGTGAATTTGGGTTTAGCCTGGAGAAGAGAAGGCTCAGTGGAGACCTCACTGCTCTCCACAACTACCTGAAAGGAAGCTGTAGACAGGTGGGGATTGATCTCTTCTCCCAGGCAACCAGCATCAGAACAAGAGAACACAGTCTCAAGCTGTGCCAGGGGAAGTTTAGGCTTGAGGTGAAGAGAAAGTTCTTCACAGAGAGATATTGGCCATTGGAATATGCTGCCCAGGGAGGTGGTGGAATCCCCATCCCTGGAGGTGTTCAAAAAAGGATTAGACTTGGCACTTGAAGCCATGGTTTAGCTGTCATGAGGTGTTAGGTATTAAGTAATAGGTTGGACTTGATGATCTCTGAGGTCTTTTCCAACCTGGTTGATTCTGTGATTCTATGATTCTATTGAGTCAATAAATGTATTCAGAGTCAGTCTCTCTCTTGAGTCATTAAATAGGGGTGTTTTACAGCTTTTTCATTAAGTCATAATTATTCCTTTTCTTTTCCTCTCAGAAAAGAACAGTTAAAATGAGTTTTCAGCTTTAAAAAAATGCATTCAAAATGCTGTTCACCCTGCAGCAGCCAAGACTGGAGTGCTAATAACTGATTTACACTATGAGCTGGTACATGATGAAAAGCCTGACACACATGCAATGTGGAAAGCGGGAAGAATTAAGTTGGATCACTCTCTCCTTATCGTTTTATGACAAAAGGGAAGGAAAAGCCCAGTTTTGTTCCACTGGAATTGGAACATGAAGTTCCAGTGCTCCTAAGGAAGGTATACAGACAAGTACAAAATATACAGAATAGCTTGCATACTCTAAAGTGTTGTCTCTTTGAATTATATCCTCTCAAATCACTATCTAGTCATTTTTTTTTCCAAACTGTATTACCTTTTTGTTACAGGAAATAACTTGGATGTGATTTATCATCAAGCAAGCTGCAAGTACTTTCCTGGAGGAAAAAAAAAAGCATTTAACTTGAGTGACTAACAATCCTCTGCAAGACTTTAATTTCAGCAGTACTTTCCAGTAGCTCAGGAGAAAATATTACTCCTTGACAGATGGAAATAATAATAGTAAAGTCTAAAACATTTAATCTCTTCTGCTTTACATGTCAGTGTTACAAAAGAACATTTGGTGTAGCAGAGACCTACCCCATTCCCTTTGACAGTCAGTTTGAATTATATATTTTCTTCAAAATATGGCACTGTGTTTGATGCAGTGCATGACAGTGCTACTAAACAATGGTTTGCTAATAAAACCACTTAGCCATTAACTAGTGCACCTGATGCTAGCAAGTCTGTCTGCTCTTGCTAGTGGCTGTTGATTGGTGTTCACGCCAGTGCTCTTCTGGCTACCTGTCCCTTTTTCACTTCATGCTAGCTCTCTGCTTTGCTGTGGCTGCTAAATGCTGTATTTTGATTAGTATACATTTAGATTTGTTGTATGTTAAGAGTTAACTGCTGGTCTCTAAGGTGAAATTCAATCCCAGCAGACAGAAAACCCAACCCAGGGGGTGGCACCAGATCATGTTGTTCCCATCTCTTCCTGCCTGCCCTCTATTTAAGGGGCAGGAACTGCTGGGGAATTCCTTCTTTCACTTTTGCTGCACGACAGGGAGCTTTTTGCTGGCTGGGAGCTGTTTTGCGATGTGGTGGGGCTTACTCTTTTGCCGATTCTGGTTTTGTATATATTGCTGTATTGGGGGTGTTTAGGAGGAGACTTGATGGGGTGCTTGGTGCCATGGTTTAGTTGATTAGATGGTGTTGGATGATAGGTTGGACTCTATGATCTTGAAGGTCTCTCCCTCTCCTCCCCTCCCCTCTCCTCCCCTTCCCTTCCCTCATGCTGTTTATTAATTGTAAATACCTGTAAATATTGTAAATCCTATATATTTTGTATATATTGACTGTATTCCATTGTAGATTGTAGCTTAGCCTTTAAATACAGCTTTCATTTGCTTCCAACTGAGGTGGTCTGGCAAATTTAATGGGGGGAAGGGGGAATTTTCAACCCACCATGTGGCCATATATAATATCATAGTTTTCCACAGTTGTATGTTGTCTAGAACATAATCAGTAAAACTCTGGGTTGGATATAAAATCAAAAAAAGTAGTGTTGACAGACATTAGCAGGGCAGGTTTTCAGCATGTGGGGAAGAGAGAATGGCATGCAATGCCTTTCCTCTCAAACATAAGGATTTGAAAGCCCAAGTACAGGTTCACAGTGAGGAAGTGTCATCGTAAGGTGACAACTGCTTCATGCCCCTCTTGAAATGATTACAGTGGATTCTGCCCCTGTACAGCATTCACATCTCAATTAGCAGAAATAAGAAAGAATGAACTTTTTTTTTTTTAAAAAAAAAAGACAAATAGGTCATTTTGAATATCCAGAGCTGTTTCAGAATTTAATGAGGATAGCTCTCACACAATCCTGTGGGTAAGGGAAGATGAACATTTTTATGGGATTGTTTTCATGTCAGCACTCTTAGGCACTCAGACCTCATGTTGTCTCCCTTTCCCTTTGTACTGTAAGAAGCTTCTCAATATGAGAGATACAGGATGAGTTCCAATTATAAAAAGTGCAAACAAATGAATTGTGTGTCTGAGAATGCTTTCAAAGGCTTACGTCACAAGGCTAAGGAGAAATATGTCTCCTAAGACCTTCTACAAGCATCTCTCCTTGCCAGTCAGCCAGCTGAGGTGGCTTTGGCATGGGAGATGCTAAAGGACATGCTTGTAACAGGAAAAGCTACCTAGGAAGGAATCTTTTGCATCTAACCCTGACCTTAACCTTAACAATAATTCCTGCCCTCCTTTACAGGGCAGAGGGAGGAGTCTTGCTTGACAGAGCAATATTCACTCAAAAGCTGGTCAGTTCTTCCTCTGAGCTACTAGTGTCCAACTAGGACAGAAACATTCAGGTTGGAAAAGACCCCCAGGATCACCAAGTTCAACCAATAACCCTACTCTATAAAGTTCACCCTTAAACTATATCCCCAAGCACCACATCCAAATCACCTTTAAACACATCCAGGGTTGGTGACTCAACCACCTCCCTGGGCAGCTCTTCCAATGCCTGACCACTCTTGATTTCCACTTCATTGTTAAGATTTCTTATTTATGACAACCATGTTAAAGTTATCTTCTTAGTAATTCTCTTTTTACAGATGCAATAATTTATGATTGAATGTCCCAGGCAGATGAATCTTGAAAATCACAATGATCTTACATTTCATACACATACTCCTTTGATTTGTTGTAACCATGAGGCCCATATGCAGCAGTTTATTCTTTAGGATATTAATGAAACTGTGGAAAACTGACTCCACAGTATGCTCAAGGATTCTGGTCCCATAGTTGTTGAGGCCCAGTAGGTAGGTGAAGCTTAATCTTCTCAGATACACTACTTAGTTTCCTACCAAAGTATGTGGAAGCTTGAGAAGATGTGTGAGGGCTCAGGTAACAGTGCTGGAGAGAGTTAGAGTATTTCTGCAGCACTCAGTGCAACATAGAAGCAGCAGAGAGTTTAAAAATCATACATTTTAGAAATAGGTTAGAGGGTGAGGAACAGACACAAAACCCCCACAAGTATCATCAAAGATATTTTCCTATGCTCTGATGTTTTCAGGTAGATTAATGTCTATATTATTCCATCTGTGGTCCACTTCTCTTGCAGTGTTAATCTTATCTGGAATGGTTTTGGACTGGGGGGGATGAGGATGAGAGAACAAAATCAATCAGGATTTAAGAAAAAGGACAGAAAAATTCCTGAAGAAAGAGCTTGCTTAGTTTGGGAAAAAAAAGCGACTTCCAAAGGGTGAAGTTCAAACAACAGCCTTGCTGGCTGTCAGCACTGCTCTCAATCTTTCTCCCACTGTGCTTTCAGTACCTATTGAAGGTCTAGAGCTCTGTTAAGACGTACTGGGATATGGTTCTGCTGAGCTCAAACTGTGTCCCTCTCATGGCACATGGCGTCAGAAAGTCACAGTCATGTATTACTACAAGTGCTCAGGAGGGATAGTTAATCTCACCACTTTAACTCCTGAAGAGGTGCTAATGGGAAATTGAGAGGAAGCTTACTGCTCTTCAACATCTGTAAGAGTCCATTTAAGGGAGGAGAGAGTTCTGCATCACTGAGGCTACTATCCTGTATCCACACTCTGAGATGCTTTTAGGGGAAAATCCCAAGCGATAGAGTAATATTTTAATAGCTAATGTATACTTATTCCAGAGAAGTATATAACAAATCGATAATAATGAAATAATTATGTAGGTCGATGGTCATATGGACAAGTCCCAAAGTCTGCTTGACAGCTGCAATTTGTTACATTCAAATTTACCTTTTGTCGAGTCAGAAAGTTCAGGCAAAGTATCTAACTGCTAAAACAAAGGAAAGGAGATGAGGATTCTTTTGTTCCCATACAAACTAACTCGTTAGTTTTGCAGCCTTTGGTAAATCACTTATGGTGTGAGGGCCTGCTTCAGAGAAAGGTGAAAAGGGTTTAAGGCAGCCAGGCAGCTGTTTGGAGCCTTTGCTTATGTTCTGAAAGGCATCAGCATGAGTTTTGAGTAAGTAAATAGTTTGATTTGTCTGGTCTTGCATGCTACTTCCACATACCATGAACCATTTGCTTGAAGGAAGCTAAATGAAATCACATAATTTGCAATTTCAAAGAGAAGAAGCTATTAAAATATTTTAAAAGTTACTCAGCTTTTCTAACTGTATCTCTTTTCTTCAAAGTTCACGTGATACTGCAGCAATGCCCAGCAAGCACTGCCACACCAGAGGTTTCTTGGTGGAAAGGAGAAACAAGAGGTGACAAATTTTGTCCATGGGGTTTTCCAGACTTTGGGGACTCTTAGTTCAAGCCTCTGACTGGAGGTGTTGAAGACAAAGGGATGTGGTGCTAAGGTACATAGCCCCCCACAAAGAGATGTGATGCTAAGGTTATTGTCAGATGTGGTGGCGTTAGATAACGGTTGGACTTGATGGTCTGAAAGGTCTTTTCCAACCCACTACATCAAACAAAATGATTCTATGGTTCAATAAGCATTTATTATTTCAGTCTCTCTTTTCTTAGCAAGTTTTACTGCCAGCTAAGAAATGAGTAGGTAGAGAGGTGAGTTATTTTTTATTTTCTGTGTTTTGCTCAGTGGGGGACAAGGCATAGGATGACTGCAAATTAGAAAGTGAATGTTCAATGAATAAAGCTTAATAATCATTAATTTTTTTTAAAATAATAGGTATGACTGACTAAATCAGGGCATTTTACAGAAGTTGTAATTTACCAAATGAGTAACAGTTTTAATGCATTGGTGTATGGAAAAAACAGGAAATTATTAACAGGGAAAATGTTGTTGTTTTCCAGGAGAAATCTTCATGAAAGAAGGGAGGGCACTGTCCTGCCATGACAAACACATTTGTCCATGTTTTTCTGGAAATGCCATTGAGTTGAAGTGTGGCTGGTTGGGGAGGTTGTTTCCTTTGAGTGGGTGCACTCAGACAGCAGGGTGGTGTTGCATTTGTGTTTGCAGCTATGGAGTCTGTTGAGTCAGGAACAGCAGCAGAAGGCCACAAGGAGACTTTATTGTGGTCTTCCAAGATCTGAACGAGGCCTATAAGAAAACTGGTGAGGGACTTTTTAGGATGTTGGGTAGTGATAGGACTAGGGGGAGTGGATCCAAGCTAGAGGAGGGGAGATTTAGGTTAGATGTTAGATTTAGATTAAATGAAGTTGTTCTTCACCATGAGGGTGGTGAGACGCTGGAACAGGTTGCCCAGGGAGGTGGTAGAAGCCCCATTCCTGGAGGTTTTTAAGGCCAGGCTGGATGTGGCTCTGAGCAACCTGATGTAGTGCGAGGTGTCCCTCTCCATGACAGGGGGGTTGGAACTAGATGATCCCTGAGGTCCTTTCCAGCCCTGACAATTCTATGATTCTGTGATCTGCAATGCAAGAAGAGTAAAGCAGAGAAACACCAGCTTTGATGAATAATTTTGTGATTTCTCTCAGCCATCTTCACTGAAACCTTACTAGTGAATGGGTTGCAGCTGGGTACACAGAGACTACACAGGACTACAGCAAAAGTTTCCTGGGAGAGAAAATTCTTCAGCTTTTTGCACAGCATTTATGGGCTGTATGAATATGGAAAACAGGTAGAAAACACATGGGTTTTGAGATTTTTTTTTTTCTTTTACAGCAGTAAGAATTATCCTTAAATGATAGTTATTTTAGAAAATATAGACCTGAAAATTTCTAATGCTGATCACAGGTGAGACTTTTTTTTTTTTTTTAAAGGGGCATGCTGTAACTACAAAGGATGCTGCACCTGCTCTAACAGGGGATCTGATGCATACAACAGTGAATACATCATAGAATTGTTAGGGTTGGAAGGGACCTCAAGGATCATCTAGTTCCAACCCCCCTGCCATGGGCAAGGACACCTCACAATACATCAGGTTGCTCAGAGCCACATCCAGCCTGGCCTTAAAAACCTCCAAGGATGAGGCTTCCACCACCTCCCTGAGCAGCCAGTGTCTCACCACACTGATAGGGAAGAACTTCTTCCTAACATCCAATCTGAATCTAAACATTTCCGGGTTTGCTCCATTCCCCCCAGTCCTATCATTACCTGACACCCTAAAAAGTCCCTCCCCAGCTTTCTTGTAGGCCCCCTCCAGATACTGGAAGACCACAATTAGACCTCCTCAGAGCCTTCTCTTCTCCAGACTGAACAGCCCCAACTCCCTCAGTCTGTCCTCATATGAGAGACTCTAATCATCCTCATAGCTCTTCTCTGGACAAATACTTGCACAACCAGATCCTCCCCATAATAGGGGCTCCAGAACTGGACACAGTACTCCAGGTGGGGTCTCACCAGAGCAGAATAGAGGGGGAGAATCACCTCCCTTGCCCTGCTGGCAATACTCAATAAACATTGCTTTTACTCTCCAAAATAAATAGAAGTAATAAACAATAGAGTTTTGCAAAGTATGATCCTTTTTCTCATAAATGATGATTTCCAGGATGACTAGTGATGCCCTGTAATTTCTGCGCCATGCAGGCTGAAACGTAGGAAAAAGAAATCACAATAAAATTACCATTATTTGATACAGGCTACAGCTGTAACTTTCTGTCATCTCCTCTTTACCCTCTGAAAACAGTCCTGTTGTACAGGAAGTTCTATAGTGATATTCAAAAGCCAACATTTAGGCAACTTTTTTATTACAATATTTGCAACTGCTATCTTGAAGGGACAAGGACAGTTCTTGGATTGCATAAACCACCTCCATGCCGTGAACCACTCAGCAGTTAACAGAGAAACTTTGGCAGAATTATGGAATTTTGATCTCTTCTCCCTGTCTACTTTTGCAAATTTACAAGATTTGGCATCTTGACTTTTTTTTTTTTTCCCTCTTTACTATTACTTCTGAATATTCCAAGACAATGTTTTTTTCCCCTTTCATCTGACATGTAAATACTTCCACCTGCCAAAACCCTGAATGCATAGACAGTCTGGCATTTTAAAGGCCAGGAGAAAAAGCACATCTAAAAGACAATCATGCCATAAGAGTATACATAAGCTCTGCTATAAACATTTTTTCCCCTGCAGCTTCTGAATTGTGTTTCTTTTCATCAATAATAGTCTGGAAATGCTGACAGGGTGAGGGCAGGCTTAGGATTAAAATGCTATGTGCTTGAGGACGAGCATACGGATTTTATCAATTTTTGGTTTTCCTTCTTTAGTCTTCACAGAGCTTTCTAAAGGACTGCAATGATGCAGATGCCAAAATTACATCTACTGAAATTGTATTTCCTTTTTTTCCCCCTTCCGTCTGTGGAAATGCAATTAAATAGGACAATACAAAAAAAAATCTTATTCTTTGCAAATGCTTTCATTCCGGTGTGATAGTTCTTGTTCATGCCACAAAATCCTTTACTTTTCTGATCAATATAGGGTCAAATGAAGACAATAACAAGAACAGCTCTGAAATGTGCCTTTGGAATCACAATAATGTAAGCGCTGCAGACTGTACTGGTTGCCTGAAGTACTGTATTCCAAATGGAAGTATAAAGTAGAATGCGGATGCTATGCAAATTGGAAAGGTCTTTAGCAGTTGTGCTTACACAGTACTAAAGATAAACAAGCTGCCTTGTTTGCATCCTGCAGCAGTAGGTTTAACTTAACTCATGGTGTATGTTTTTCTCTGAATAAAACATTTATTAGCAACAGGAGTGGGTAACTTAAAATGGAAAAACTGTTGAATCTCAGTGTTGGCTCAGATTTGGGAAGAATAGAGTAAACAAAATGCAGGAGAAGTTCTAATGGGCTAGAAATGTAGAATCATGGAATTACAGAATCAGCCAGGTTGGAAGAGGCCTCAGAGATCATCAAGTCCAACCTATTACCTAATACCTAACACCTCATGACAACTAAACTATGGCTTCAAGTGCCACATCCAATCCTTTCCTGAACACCTCCAGGGATGGGGACCTCCACCACCTCCCTGGGTGGCACATTCCAGTAGCCAGTTACTCTGTCTGTGAAGAACTTTCTCCTCACCTCCAGCCTAAACATTCCCTGGCACAGCTTGAGACTGTGTCCTCTTATTCTGTTGCTTTCATTTGCTTCCTCCTGACCTGGTCTGGAAAAGTTAATGCGGGATGTGGGTGGGGGGGCAGTGGGGTGGAAATTTCAACCCATAGCAGCTGGACACTATTTCTTTTTTTGGAGGCACTCAGCCTAAATGGCCACATCATTCATGTCTAAAACTGACTGCATCTCTTTTGACCTGAATCATTATTATATTTTGATGCATTTATTTATTATTATTATGATACATTCAAGGAAATACTGTACTGTTTAAGGAGTGTTTAATTTAATTGTTAGCAGAGCTGGGTTAAAATTCCAAGTGTTTAAAATGTTGTTGCCCTGTGTCAAGAGCTTGAGAAACAGTGTATTGATTACGGCATCAAAAGCAAATTGTGGTCTTAAGTAACAGTAATTTTGACTTGTATTAATATCTACAGGTTTGTTTTGGGATTTTTTCATGGCTTGATTTTTGGTGTTTGTGTGTGTGTGTAAAAGGCTAGCAAAAAAAATGCAGGAATAAAGGACTCATTGCCCCTGAATGACTTGTACCCTGTGGAACAAGTATGACTTCAGTGCCAGAGCTCTAGTGGAATAAATGTTCTGAAAAGAATCAAGGATAGTGTAAGAACAGAGTGGGACAGACATAAAAAGGAATAATGGAAAGTCAAAGGTTCAAATTAAATCAGCTTTGGAAAAGGACACATATCTAATACCTAAGGAATAAATTGATTTGGAGAAAGAAAAAGGCTTTTCAAGGTTGAGGAAAATCTGGTACTTCTCCAGTGCCTGCCACAGCATCTATGGTGACAGTCAGAGAGACTGGGTTGGATATTGATTTTGTATATATTACATTTTATTATTATTGCTTTCAGTAAAGCTGATGTGCCTTTAGTTTTTGGTTGACTTTTTGTTTGGTAGGTTTAGTTTTTTCCCCTCAATCCATAAGTCTTTCTACCTTATTCCTTTTCTCTTTCCCTTAAAATAGAACAGAATTAACCAGGTTGGAAAAGACCTTCGAGATCATCACGTGCAGCCCATCATTTGTGATGGGAGAGGGCTTAACAGAGAGAATCTGTCATTTGTCTAGAGGCTGACCCAGGGCTCTATGTTAATGTCTGGTTTTTCATTTTCATGTTTGCTTTTTGATAAGACCATAATATTGACAGGAAATACAACATTCAGTATAAACATCTCAGAATTGTACATGCAAAACTACCTATACAGGTAAAACAAAGTAAAAATATTTAGAATTATTGGAAAAAATAAAATAATTTTACTCAAAGAAATAATAAACCAAACCTTGATTATACAACTCCCCAGGGCCCTCTTTACATTATTCAGGCTCTTTTTTATTCTTCCAAAAAACCTCCAAAATATATAGCACCTCGAATTTGTGTCAAGGCCTTTTCATGCTTTTGTAATGCTCATAGACAGAACTGAAGATACCTAAATGAATCCTTGAAGCTCTAGTACAGACAATTTAGCTGAGGTTTGCACTTTCTAGTACCTTGATGCAAGACTGAGGAACTATTTTTTTTTCTCACAGCAAAAGATTATTGTAAAATTCATCACTCTCTGGTCTTGAAGTAGTACTCTTTGATGCTGTCTTGTCTACTGTAAATTCATTGCAAACTGTAGATTAAACATTAATAGTATTTATGTTTCCCAGCATGAAGAATCTTAACCATCCAAGCTGTCATTCTATACATGTTGATGACCCAAGGAAGTGAACATGAGAGTTATGCAGTCTGGTGTATGTATCTCAACCAGTGTGTTTGCTGGACAGGCCTTGTCTCTGTCATCACTTGACACTGAAGTGAAATCTCACTCATAAATAGAGTGCTTATAAGTTTCTATATGTAGAACAAAAGCTCTTTTGAGTACGGGCTTTTGTTATGTACCAGTTCACACCACAGCCCCAGTCATAGAATTAGAATTACAGAATCAGAATTGTTAGGGTTGGAAGGGACCTCAAGGTTCCAACTCCCCTGCCATGGGCAGGGACATCTCACAATTACCAATTACTGGCATGCAGAACAAATCTTACTAGCTCTTACTCTCTGAAGAAACCAAGCATGTGCTCTTAGAAAACTCATTAGGCTGAGAGTTGTGCCTTACTGGTGACTGAAAGAAGCTAAATGCAGTTACAATGGGACCTGATAAGTCTCACTTCCAAAATATGTTTTATTACATTCTGAAATAGCCTGCATTAAACTAAACAATGAAGGGCTTAATTACCTCAAAGCCTGTTGATTCATTAGGAGACAATAGCTTTTTAATATATTTGGCAGATGACTCATCTCAAGACTCAGTTGATTTCTTACACTGGGTAATGCTGTGATTGAGAAACAGCACAAATCATGCAGCAGTGAATCTCTGGGAAAGAAATACATTCACTGTTGCAAATAATAGCATGTTATGTACAGAAAATTCACTATCAAACCAAATACTAGTTTCCTATTCACACATAATAAACCACCACATACCTAATCACTTTTCCTGTTGTTACAAACAGATTTCCTTGCCATTTCATTCAGTCTATGTTATTTTGCAGTTCCTTGCTTATTAGGCTCTGATTGTAATCTCTCCAAGCAAATATATTTACTCATGTCAGATTTACTGTAATTTTTACCTTTTGTGAGACAAATCAGGGTTCTATCAAAGGCTGTTAGGAATTCTCTCCTCCCACTCTGCAAACCCAGATAATTTTATACTATTCTCTAGTACTGCTAGAATAATACTCCAGAGAGGCATGAGGTGGCTTTGACTCAATCATGCTAATTGTTTCCATATTTTCCTAAGCTACTGCTGTCTTCAGATGCAATTAACATGACATCTGGCAAAGCACTGGGCTGGAACATTGATTATTCTAATGTTTCTCATTAGTAATCATTAATAACAAATTAATGATTCAACTGATTATCAATTAACCTCTGGCTAAGTTTTTTGAACCTACTTTTTCCTCTGTGGAGGCTCACAACATATACTATTTAACTTGCACTGATGCTCACTTCATCTTTCTTGGAAAATTGTATTTCCTTTTACTCTGAAGCAGTATAATGTGTACCCTGTGCTTGGGGAGCATAACACCCAATATGTTCCATTCATTGAGAGTGCATTTGTATTCCATTTATGTACAACCTTATTGTGACTTCCCAACCTTGAGTACTTACTCATAGTATAGCCCAGGCTAAAGGGACCTCCAAAGGTCATCCAGTCCAATGCCCCCACAGCCAGCAGGGACATCCCCAACTAGACCAGGCTGTCCAGAGCCTTGTCAAACCTCACCTTGAGTGTCTCTGGGGAAGGGGCCTCAATCACCTCCCTGGGCAACCTGTTCCAGTGTTCCACCACTCTCATAGTGAAGAACTACTTCTTCATATCCAATCTAAATCTGCCCTTCTCCAGTTTGAAGCCAGTGCCCCTTGTCCTGTCACTGCAGGCCTTTGTAAGCAGTCTCTCCCCATTCTTCAGGTAAGCCTCTTTCAGGTACTGGAAGGCTGTTATTAGGTCTCCCCAGAGCCTCCTCTTCTCCAGGCTGAACAACCCCAGCTCTCTCAGCCTGTCCTCATAGCAGAGGTGCTCCAACCCCCTGATCATTATTACGGCTCTCCTCTGGACCCTTTCCATCAGGTCCATGTCTTTCCTGTATTGAGGGCTCCAGGCCTGGAAGCAGTACTCCAGGTGAGGTCTCACCTGAGCAGAATGGCAGAATCACCTCTCTGGATCTGCTGGCAATGCATCTTTTGATGCAGGTCAGTATATGACAGGCTTCTGGGTTGTAAGGACAAACCCAAGTATATCTAAACCAAAATATACCCCATCCTAAAGCAGGCAATATAATATGGTTAAATGAGTAATTTTGTCACAAAAAATGGTAATTTTTTCACTCTGTAGGCATTCTAAGACATGTACACCAAATAGACCTATGGTTAGCTGATTGTGCTAGTATGCAGCTGGATAACAATGTCTCTAACTGGGCAAATGGTGAGAAATTTTTAGTATCTGCTTTCAAACAGACTAGATTCAACAGGCCAGATTATCCAAATACTGAAGAGAAATGCCTGTGTCCCATTTTGAAGTACTGTTAAATGCCTATAGAGCAATACAAAGCAGAAAATCTGGCATGCTGCTTTTATTCATATGTCTCTTCTTCTGCTCAGCCAGATTGTAGTCACTTTGATTCATTGCTTTCAGTAAACTTCAGTATTTCAGCCTTCATAGTCACCCCAGGAACACAACCCAGATTTGCCTTCAGTTCTGTATTAAATGTGAAGGATTTAACAGTGCCATGCATCATTACAATGACATGAGACCCTTTGGAAATGTAAAGCAATGTGCTTAGCTTGCAGGCATCTTTAAAGAGACTATAACTGTCAGATGAGCAGTCACCCTCCTGTCTGCCTCTACAAATGATGCTAAAACAGGAAAAAAAATAAATATTGGTGATCTTGTGAAAGGAATTTGGTCATTTCTTTACAGTTTGGAGGAATGGGTCAAGTGAGTGAAGGTTTGTATCAATGCAGCACTGAGAACATGGTGGGGAACACTGAAGTGTAGGATTAATTTTTTAGCCTTACCCTTCCCAGCCCTGCAGGCATACACACACACACACACTTCCTCCTTTAACTCCTGATCCTCAGTCTATATCAGCTTCTGAGAAAAACTGTTCTTCTATTTAGGTTCTTCCTGCTATTCCACCTATTTCATCCTTGTTGTGCAGCTGAGGACAGGAAAAGGGAGAGCTGGCACAGGTCCCATCACAGAATCTTAGAATCACAGAATGTTAGAGGTTGGAAGGGACCTCAAGAGATCATTGATTCCAACCCCCTGACAAAGGAGGATTACCTAGGGCAGTCTGCACAGGAATGCATCCAGGTGGGTTTTGAAAGTCTCCACAGAAGGAGACTTCACAAGCTCCCTGGGCAGCCTGTTCCAGTGCTCAGTCACCCTCACTGTAAAGAAGTTTCTCCTCATGTTGAGGTCAAACCTTCTATGTTCAAGCTTGAAACTGCTGTTCCTTGTGTTATTAGTGTGCACCAGTGAAAAGAGATTGTGTCCATGTCCTGTCCCCTCCCACCCCCCCCTCAGATATTTAATAGACATTGGCGAGATCCCCTCTCAGTCTTCTCAGGACTAACCAGCCCCAGATCTCTGTCTCTCTTCATAGGGGAGGTGCTCAAGTTCCCTAATAATCCTATGGCTCTCCATTGGACTCTTTCCAGCAGGTCTCTGTCTATCTTGACCTGGGGAGCCGAAGACTGGACACACTATTCCATGCATGGTCTCACTAGGGCAGAGTAGAGGGGGAGAAGAACCTTCCTAGACCTGCAGGATACCATTGGTTCTCTTGGCCACAAGGGCACACTGCTGTCCAATGGACAATTATTAAATTTGAGCTGAAGCAAAACCCCAGATTCAGCAAAAAAATGACAGCAAACAGAACTTTTAACCAAAAGTTGAAATCTCAACTTTTAGCAGAAGCGAAGGTAAAATAGAGAGCCACCAGTCCCAAGATTTCAAGTGCAAATTGCCAGGTACTGTTGTACATCTATGTGGGTATTAGATATAAGATACTGCCCATGGCAGTGGGGTTGGAACTAGATGATCATTGAGGTCCCTTCCAACCCTAACAATTCTATGATAAGTGTGGTCCTGAACTGGGCAAGAAATAGATATCTTCTGCACATCTTATTGTCAATATTAGGGAGTGATTAATTGAATTAAGGTAACACTCAAGGTAACAACCCCAGCTCCCTCAGACATTCATCATAGAACTTGTGTTCAAATCCACTCACCAGCCTCATTGCCCTTCTCTGGACACACTTCAGCCACCTCAACATCCTTCTTGTAGAGAGGGGCCCAAAACTGAACACAGTACTCAAGGTGGGGTCTATTGTGCTGTGGTGGGAACTAAGGAATCCATGCTGTGCATCAACACCCTAGATTCTGAGTGTTCCTAGGCTATTCCTGGTCTCAGGGAGGGACACTTGATTATGCAGCTTTGAAAAGGGCTGCTGCAGGTCTTCTTGCCCTTCATCAGTGCGTATACCTTTTCCCTCTCACCAAACCCTCCTATCCATGTGATTAAAATGCCAACAGGTGGCGATATGGGACTTAAGGTCAGTGAAATGGAAAAATAACATCATTGAAAAACACCACACATGACCATAGAGAAATAACAGATTTATAATATACTTAAATGAAGCAAAATGTGGAAAGGAAAAGTAGTATATTCTACCTGGTCTGGCAGTAGATATTTGACTTTGCTTTCAATCTCACCTTTATCAGCACCAAAATTCAATGCAGATGAGAGGCCATCAGTGCTTTTCCTACCTAACCGGGGGGCCACCAGGCCCCCCGGCCTTTGTTGTCACCACCACCATCACCCAGTGTGCACCATGAGGACTCACCAGTGATGAGAGGCGGATCCCTCAGCCCAGATGGGCTCAGCTTGGGGCTTCTGCCTTTCCTGGAGGGGATTACAAAGGGGAGTGGGAGGGGAGGGCAAAGTGGCCACACCTGGGGTGGGAGGAGACTCCAAGAGAGCCCAGGTGCTCTGGGATTTGAGGGGAAAAAGGGGGAAAATGGGGTGGAAAAGGGGCAGTTATGGTGGGAAAGGGGAGGTGGTGGTGAAAGGAGGGGATTTTAAAATAACTTCATTTTCTATAAATCTTCCCAAATACACAACTGCAATTCATGGTTTGCTTTGCCTCTGTGCAAAAAGAACAAACCCATCAATACTCCATAAAATAAAGTACAATGGTGGCTATTACAATGGAACCTTTTCATAAGTATATTTTTGCTTGGCAGGAAAATCTGTGGTTTTCAGATCAAAATAACAAGTTTTAAGAACAACAACACAAAAGTTCTCCAAGAGTAAATTTTCTTCCTGGATCCAGCAGAAAATGCCAGGATAATGAAGGGACCGGAGCATATGCCCTGTGAGGAGAGGCTGAGTGACCTGGGGCTTTTTAGGCTGGAGAAGACTGAGAGGGGATTTAATAAATGTTTATAAATATCTAAGGGCTGAGTGTTAAGAGGGAGGGCACAGGCTCTACTCAGTTGCACCCTGTGATAGGACAAGGGGTAATGGATATAAACTACAGCACAGGAGGTTCCACCTCAACATGAGGAGGAACTTCTTCACTGTGAGGGTCCCAGGACACTGGAACAGGCTGCCCAGAGAGGTTGTGGAGTCTCCTCCTCTGGAGGCTTTCAGGACCCATCTGGGTATGTTCCTGTGCGATCTGTGCTAGATTTCTATGGTCCTGCTCTGGCAGGGAGGTTGGACTTGATGATCTTCAAAGGTGCCTTCCAACCCCTAACATCCTATGATCCTATGATCCTATGACTTTCCCTGCTTTTATTCCAATGAGACAGATTTACAGTGAGCTCAGGGCTGCTGAATCAAGTGTATGAGTAAGCAGCAAAACAATGAAATTATTACAGTGGGCAAAGGGGTCCCTCCTAGAGTCTTGTCTATTAGGAGTAAAATTCACACAGATAATACTGGTAGCATCTCTCCTGATTTGTGACTGGAAACTGATTACAGAAGGTTTTGTACTTATTACTTGGAATTGAGTTGCTCACTTTCATTTCCCACTGATGAGAGCTGGAATAATGCTTATCGGTTTGCCAGGATATTGATGCCAAATTCTTGTAATGCCTTGTTGTGTGTTTCTGTAACTATACACTGCACTGGTTAGGCCACACCTCGAGTACTGTGTCCAGTTCTGGGTCCCTCAGTTTAGGAAGGATGTTGACTTGCTGGAACGAGTCCAGAGAAGAGCAACGAAGTTGGTGAGGAGTTTGGAACACAAGCCCTAAGAGGAGAGGCTGAGGGAGCTGGGGTTGCTTAGCTTGGAGAAGAGGAGACTCAGGGGTGACCTTATCACTCTCTATAACTACCTGAAGGGAGGTTGTAGACAGGTGGATGATGGTTTCTTCTCCCAGGCAGCCAGTACCAGAACAAGAGGACACAGTCTCAGGCTGCACCAGGGGAGGTTCAGGTTGGATGTTAGGAAGAAGTTCTATACAGAAAGAGTGATTGCCCATTGGAATGGGCTGCCCAAGGAGGTGGTGGAGTTGCTGTCATTGAAGGTGTTCAGAAGGAGACTTGATGGGGTACTTGATGCCATGGGTTAGCTGTTTGGATGGATTGGATTGGTTGATGGGTTGGACGCAATGATCTTGAAGGTCTCTTCCAACCTGGTTTGGTTTATTCTAAATAAAGGTTTATTCTATTCATAGCTTTATAAATATTTATATACTAATGGTACTTAAGCTTATCAGCTGTATACTAACACCAGTCAGGTGTAATCAGGCACCATGAATTCTGTGAATCCTGGGGAGAAAAATTAAAAGCAAATGAAACTTATTCTGTGGAAGATACTATCAATAAATTTATCTTTCCATGCATTAACAGCACCCATATTTTGTGTATCCATAGTGTGGTGAGTGCTTCCTCAGTTAAAACACTGTAAAATAGTTCATAATGTTGATCACCGCATTCAATATTGTGCAGAAATTGAAGCATTTTTCAATTATTTTATTCTATTAAGAAAACTATTGAAAACTTAGAAAAATGATGCCAACTGAAGAGCTTATTTGCATATAAAAAGACAAAGAGGAAGAGTCAGAGCTGATGCTGAAATTACTAGTGTTACACATAATTAAGATGGTGAAATTAGCTACTGTGAAAATAAGGTGAAGGAGACAAACATTGGAGGAATTTTATCATTTCCAGGTGGTATCATTAAAATATTGTGCAAATGGCAGCTACAATTCTGTCCTGAGATGAACATGCACACAAAAGTGAGTCACTAAATCTCAACACTCATTTGAGGCAGTTAGTGGAGTTGCAGCATTTCACCAAGCTCTCTTGCAAGGTAAAGCATTCCCCAGGATGTGTGTTTTAGAATAAAACCTCCAGAAACCAGTTAGTATACTTTTCCTTGATGTTTAATAGGTAGAATCATAGAATTGTTAGGGTTGGGAAGGACCTCAAGCATCATCTAGCTCCAAGCATCATCTAGTTCCAACCCCCCTGTCATGGGCAGGGACACCTCACACTAGATCAGGTTGCTCAGAGCCACATCCAGCCTGGCCTTAAAAACCTCCAGGGATGAGGCTTCCACCACCTCCCTGGGTAACCTGTTCCAGTGTCTCACCACCCTCACGGGGAAGAACTTCTACCTAACAACCAATCTGAATCTACCCATTTCTAGTTTTGCTCCATTCCCCCTAGTCCTATCACTACATGACACCCTAAAAAGTCCCTCCCCAGCTTTCTTGTAGGCCCCTTTCAGATACTGAAGGACTACAATAAGGTCTCATTTGAACCTTCTCTTCTCCAGACTAGACAACTTCAACTCTCTCAATCTGTATTCATAGGAGAGGAGCTCCAGCCCTCTGATCATCCTTGTGGCCCTTCTCTGGACATGTTCCAGCACCTCCAGATCCTTCTTGTAATAGGTGTTCCAGAACTGGATGCAGTACTGCAGGTCGGGTCTCACCAGAGTGGACTAGAGGAGAAGAATCACCTCCCTTGACCTGCTGGCTGCACTTCTCAAAATAACATTCTTCCTCTTACAAAACACCTTCTGGAAGCCATACTGACTGTAAACATAAGGAATATTAAGAGTAGACTTTTTTTTTAGCAAATTCTGTCTTCTTATCTGCTTTCCATGTTTTGGGTGTTAACATACAAAAACTTCCAGTTTTAAAGAAAGAATCACGGAATTTCACGGGCTGGAAGGGATCTCAAAAGATCCTCCAGTCCAGCCCCCTGCCAGAGCAGGTTCACCTACACCAGATTACACAGGAACACATCCAGGTGAGTTTTGAATATCTCCAGCGAGGGAGACTCCACAACCCCCTTGGGCAGCCTGTGCCAGTGCTCTGTCACCCTCACAGGGGAAAAAAAATTCCTCATATTTATGTGAAACTTCCTATGCCTCAACTTCCACCCATTGCCCCTTGGCCTGTCATTGGGCACCAAAGAAGCAGATGTCTTGTCCCGAATTAGGATTCAAAGAAAATCAGTTCACTGTTGAGCAGGCAGTTCCACCCAATACTATGAGCCAATATTTGTGGAAAAACAAGTCTGCAGTCTTTCACTGCTACACTCCCTTGCTTTTTACTTAGATGAATAGAAAAATCACACTGTAAAAAGCTCTCAGACAAACCCTTGGCTATTGAATTTACCATCAAACACTCACACAAACACATCTGTATTGGGGAATTGTCACTGTGGCTTCATTTGAGTAGTGCCTATGGTTTCTCTGTGCCTCCCTTGCAGCAATATTGTCCATACCTTAGGAGTAAATATACACTGAAGGAAGACTTGAGTATTTCAGAAGGGGGTGTTTTCAAATGTTGTGTTAACACGTGTTGCTAAGGAAACCTCATCTTTCCCCTGTGTCTGGTCAGGGAGAATGGTTCTCAAAGAATGTAGATTAGTAAATAAAATATAAGTCTATAAAAGAAGTGTATAAAATACAATTATATAAAATATAGTTACCACTAAAAGTAGGAAGTGGAACCAATTATAAATTAATAAAATAAGGCTGATCACCTGTATTTGTGATATAGATTGCAGGCAACAACAATATAGCAACAAACAACATAAACCATCTTGTTCATGAGACATCAATAGTAAGCTGACATCACACTAATCAACACGAGGAGGAATTTCTTTGCTGTGAGGGTCACAGAGCACTGGAACAAGCTATCCAGCGAGGTTGTGGAGTCTCCTTCTCTGGAGACTTTCAAGACCCATCTGGATGCATTCCTTTGTGACCTGCACTAGATTCTGTGGTCCTGTTCTGTGAGGGAGGTTGAACTTGATGATCTCCTGAGGTTCCTTCCAACCCCTAACATCCTGTGATCCTGTGATATTCTAATCTAGCTTAGTTGAAATAATGGATGCAAATATGCCATAATGCAGTGCAGTGTAGATTGAATTGATGTTGTCTTCTTTGTCCAGAATTCCAAATGGAAGAATCATCATTCTGTTACAGCACGCCAGCTTCTATTTATGGATTGTCATTTAATTTTCTTAGCAATTCAGCTAAAGAGGTGCCAGAAGAGACTCACTCTTCCAAAAAATCTGCTTTTCCACAGATGTGGAGCATTCTTAAATAAAGTAACACATAAACCAGTGCTATCTGATGCAAATATTTTGGCCTCAACCTGTACTAAATACTGTGCTTGCCGGCAATTAATTTCCTCTGTTGACATCAGTGGTCACTTAATCAGATCTTGTAAATTCTAAATCAGTGTGGCAGGTTTCATAAAGAATGCATGCTAAGGATGAAATACTCTAGTTATGTTTTAATTTCAGGCTGGCTCTTGGGAAAAAGGTCTTTGATGTATAAAATACTACAGCTTAATGATATATTGCCCATGTGGGCCATGCATTTTGTTAGAAATTATCCAAAACACACCTGTAAAATACACTTTCAGGTTTCTTTTGCACATTAATCCTTATGAGACAGTGAGAAGATAGATTTAGTACTTTAGTCCCTCCTGTGGATCTGTAATTCAGCCTGTAATGTAATTTCAAGACTGTAATTATATGTTTTCAGACCTGACATTGCAGAAATAACTAGAACCTTCCTTCTACATGCTTTGTATTTTTAACCAGTTGCATGCTCAATACATTTTTGTACTCGAAGTATTTCATAGAATGTATTTTTCTGATGCAAGGTCTCAAAGTAAGGAAAAATGTGGATGTGAGGGCAATCTGGCTGCGACATCTGTCACCCCATTGATCGCCAGGGTTGATTCGGCTGATCTGGCTGGCTAGGCGGGTGTCCTCTTCCTCCCTCACCGCTCCATGTGCGTTTCTCCCGAAGCTGCGCGCTCGGTCGAAGAGGACGAGCTTCCCCGATAGAGACGTAGGTACCGTTCATCGGTCAAGGGTATACGGTAGCTGTGCTCCCCTGAAAGCTCAAGGTCCATTTGTGGGAGAGAGAACGTAGGGTAGTCAAGCTTCTTGATGTGAGGAGGAGGTTCTTCACCATAAGAGTGGTGAGACCCTGGAATGGGTTGTCCAGGGAGGTGGTCGAGGCCCCGTCCCTGGGGGTGTTTAAGAGCAGGCTGGATGAGGCTCTGTCCAGCCTGATCTAGTGTGGGGTGTCCCTGCCCATGGCAGGGGGGTTGGAACTAGATGATCCTTGTGGTCCCTTCCAACCCTGAATGAAACTATGAAACTATGAAAATATATAATAGCTGGGTTTTGGAACAAGCCTTTAAAAAGGGTCACTTGTCATAATCCCATTGGAATAAGCCTTTGGAAAAAATCAGAGAAGGAATGGAAGACTTAGCCTGGAGAAGAGGGGAGACCTTATTGCTGTCCACAACTACCTGAAGGGTGGTTGTAGCCAGGAGGGGGTTGGTCTCTTCTCCCAGGCAACCAGAGCCAGAACAAGAGGACACAGTCTCAAGCTGCACCAGGAGAGGTTTAGGCTGGAGGTGAGGAGAAAGTTCTTCACTGAGAGAGTTATTAGCCATTGTAATGTGCTGCCCAGGGAGATGGTGGAATCTCTGTCCCTGGAGGTGTTGAAGAGGGGATTGGACATGGCACTTGGTGCCATGGTCTAGTAGGCATGAGGTCTGTGGTGACAGGTTGGACTTGATGATCCGTGAGGTCTTTTCCAACCTTGTTGACTCTATGATTCTATGACAATGTAACTCTTCTAGAAATACATTTTTTACTATGACTAATAAACCAGGACTGTGCTCTTATATTATAAACCTTATGGATAGGTCCTTTTCACATTGTAACTAGATTGCTGTTTCCCCTCAGCAGAGCAGCTGCAAAGCTAGTTTACCTTTGGTGTTAGGAAACCCTGAGACAGCATATGCTTGAAATGATCTCACTCTTGATCCTTGGGTCCTTTATCCCCAAAAGACTAAACAGAAGGAAAAAAGCTTACAATTGTTTGTCCCTACCTGCTGTGATTGTGGGCTGCTGCTGTTTTGTATTAGAAACAGCACCATGGAAAAAGTTGTAATTTGTTCCATGAGAGTTAAATTTACAGTTATCCTTTTCCCAGATAGCAGACAACTAACTATAATTTAAATTACTGCACTGTACAAGCTATTACTGAACACACTATCCTCTATTCATTACCATGGTGCTCCTGTCAGAGCTTCTGAAGTAGTAGATGGGTACTTAAAGGTCTGAGAGCAATGCGTTAACCAAGAACAATTATATGTGGCCCAAACCCATAAATAGAATAGAATAGAATAGAATAGAATAGAATAGAATAGAATAGAATAGAATTAACTAGGTTGGAAAAGACCTCTGAGATCACTGAGTCCAACCTATCACCTAACACCATCTAATCAATTAAACCACGGCATGAATCACCCCATCCAGTCTCTTCCTTAACACCTCCAGTGATGGTGACTCCACCACCTCCCTGGGCAGCCCATTCCAATGGCTAATCACTCCTTCTATGAAGAACTTCTTTGTAACATCCAGCCTAAACCTCCCCTGCTGCAGCTTGAGGCTGTGTCCTAAATGACCCACTCTCCCCATTTTAAAAGCAGCCAAAAGCTATTTTGAATGAACTATCCCAAGAGTCAAGAAGAAATGTGCCCCACAGTGGTGACATGCTACTGAATCTTGGAGTAGAAAAGTAATTTGGGCTCCATGGGGGAGGTAGGAAAAGAAAAGGAGTAGTCTGATTTGACAGAGACTTAAACTAGGAGCCGGGAGGGTGAAGAGCTCTAGACCCTCTTTTCCCCACTTCTTAAGGCAGGAAGCTTGGCTGTTGTTTTCACTCCGCATTCAGCAGATGTGTTTATCTGTAGCAGATAGTTTCCAGTTGGTTTGGTCTCTGAGTATTTCTAAGAAAATCATAGCAAAGATAAACAAGACCATGGCACAAAGATGAAGTAAAATATACCAGTGCAATGAAACTGAGTACAGCTAGCAGAACTTATCATGTCTGCAAAACCCTAATTCAAAGCAGTTTTCTGTAACACAGACAATTGCAGCAAAAATGTTATAGGGTCTAACAAGAACAGGTGGAAACCGAAGGAGCTGGGGCTGTTCAGTTTGGAAAAGATGAGGTTAAGGGGAGACCTCATTGCTCACTACAACTACCTGGAAGGAGATTGTGGAGAGGCTGATGCTGGTCTTGGCACAGGTAATTATGACAGAACAAGAAGGAATGGCCTTACTCTGTGGGTAGGTTTAGACTGGACATTAGGAAACATTTTTTCCCTGCAAGAGTGGTCAGGCATTGGAATGTGCTGCCCAGGGAGGTGGTGGAGTCACCAACCCTGGATGTGTTTAACGGTGGTTTGGATGTGGTGCTTGGGGATCTGGGTTATGGCTGAACCTTGTAGAGCAGGGTTATTGGTCGGGCTTGGTGATCCTGATGGTCTTTTCCAACCTGAATGTTTCTGTGATTCTGTGATATAAAGGATGTAAATTTTGAAAAGTAAGAGCTGCTTTTTTGTTTGCTTGTTTTGTTTTGTTTTGTTCACAGAGTATTTGGCATGCTTCATGGAACCCTCTAGAAATGGCAGAAAATAAATATATGAATAAAGCAGAATATTCTCTATTTCCTTAATCACATTTCCAGTCTTGTGTGGAACGTGCTTTCTAAGAGTTAGTGTGTATGTGACAGCTAGAGGGGGGATTCATATTAATTCTGAAACGTAGTCAATTTTGATTTTGTCAAAGAAAGGTCATGAACAAGGAACAGTTACTCTGTTTTACTTGTGAGGCTTAGATCATATAGAAAGTTGCAATAAATATGCAACACTTGAGTGAAATCAATGAAAGATACTTATCTAGAAAACAAACAACCAAAACCCAAGTATTTTTTATTCTTTTTCTGTTTTTCATGGTCTTTCCCCTTGTTTGGGAGGAAACTGGGATTCATAACAGAAGTTCCTATTTAAAAATTAAGTTTTAAATATGACATCAGCTTACATGATTGCACAGCTCTCTAATTTCCTTTTCTTCAAGGAGTCTCATGTGGGCTAATCCAATTGGATCCTAGCCTGGCTTTAGCCAGGATGAAGGCACAGTCCACTCTTCCAACCTTGGTGATACTGTGATAAAAATGTCCCAATTTCATTACCTCTTTCCCTAAGGATTTAGACAGATATAGGTATTATGGTTTGGGAGGGGGTGAGGGAAAGAGAAAGCAGTAGCATTTTTTGAATGAGTCTCCTGTTATATACCCAAAGTTTGGTGGTTGGGTTTTTTTTTCATGAAGTAGAAGAAATAATTTTGAATGTTTTGGATGTACTTTACTCCAATGTCAAACTCTTAAGCTGCAGAAGACCAACTCATCTTTTTTTGTACCATGTTTGGAACACACATGGGAGTCTCCAAACCTTTGACACAAATTTCCATAGCAAATGCAATATGTCCTTGAAATTGTGATGAAGGCTTCATAAGAGTGCAGTCAGAGCTCCATTGCAGTAGTGAGCTCTATTGCAGTAGTCAGCTCATGAACTTCCTTGGTCAGGCATAGTTCTGAGCAAAGTAAATCCATTAAATATGAATAATGGCAG
Organism: Melanerpes formicivorus; assembly: GCF_026170545.1. Classification (NCBI taxonomy): domain Eukaryota; kingdom Metazoa; phylum Chordata; class Aves; order Piciformes; family Picidae; genus Melanerpes; species Melanerpes formicivorus. The sequence goes on from NW_027142363.1 coordinate 21,864,343, forward strand.
CACATAGAGAAGAAAGACCTTTAATTTCTTTTTGCTTTCAGAAAATTACTCAAGACTTTCACAGATCAATAAGTTTATTATAAAAACTTCTGTAGCTGTTACTGACCACAATGCTTCAAATGTGAGCATGTTCATTCTTCAGTACAAAGATAACTATTCAGAAAAAGAAATGTCTGTTTTACCAATGATGCATCCAAGATTAGAAACTTGGTTGTGGCACTTGCATTACCCAGGGCATATTTAACAGAAGACAAGGATAAAAATAAATGGGACATGGAGATCATAGGATCATAGGAAGATTTGGGTTAGAAGGGACCTTTAAAGTATTTCTTGTCCAACTGCCCTGCCATGGGCAGAGATGCCTTCTACTAGATCAGGTTGCTCAGAGTTCAGTCCAACCTAACCTTGAATGTTTCTAGACATGAGGCATCTGCCACCTACCAGTGCAACCTATTCCAGTGTCTCACCACCTCAAATGCAAAAATTTCTTCCTTGTATCCAATCTAAAATAGCACTTTTCCAGCTTATAAGTATTGCTGTATCACTCTCCCTAACCTGCTGGCCTCTCTTCTTTTTATGCAGTGCAGATACAAATGGGATTTGGGGCTTCAAGCACACAGTGCTTCTCATATCCATTTTTTCATCCTCTAGTCTTTCTTTGCAGGGCTTTTCTTAATCAGTTCATCATCTAGTCAGCATTGATGCTGGGAATTGCTGTGATCTAGGCACAAGACCTTGCATTTGGCCCTTTTGATTTCATGAGGTTCAGACCAGCCCACTCCTCAAAACTTTCAAGGTCCCTCTGAATGATATATTTTCCCTCCAGCATATCAACTTGGTGTCCTCCAAAATGAAAGAATATGGAATATTGCTTGAAAGTTTGTGTGTTTGTGGGGGTTTTGTTTGGTTAGGTTGTTTGTTTTGTTTTGTTTTGTTTTGTTTTGTTTTGTTTTGTTTTGTTTTGTTTTGTTTTAGCTGGGATATTTGTGGGATAGTCATTAAGCTTTGATATCCTTAATTCTAATTTTGGGAGGACCAACAATACTTTGTCGACCATTTATTAACTCCAGTACCTTGTAAAGTTTAATGTTATAAAGTATCATCATACAACATTTGTAGCTCTGACCTTGTAGCTATTTTGTATTTCCTTGCATCCAAAGTGTCTGAGGTCATATGATCTACAAAAATGATGACTCCAAAATTAATAACATTATTAAAATATTTCCCCTAATTTCTTCTCCTTAAGGTAAGCTTGTGCATGGAAACACACCTCATGAGGGATGTAAAATCATCTCTCATGAAGACCAGAAAACCTGGATTCTTTTCCTTTATTACTGGTACAACCCAAAAAGACTTAAAGGTATTAAGTCCATTTGGCAATGTACTTTACAAATTTCCTCCCTAAATGAATTTTAGTGATCTTGAAATAATAGTTACCTAATGAGTTACCACTCCATCTCAAATACATATAAATTATGAATTAAATAATTATCAAATATGTTTACACTATTAATTAATTGACTCTACTGCAGGCCATCTGATCAAGGGGAACCTACTGATGAAGGGTTCTTACTCCAGCTGCAGGAGGTATTACGCTTGTTCTGCTGCCACTTTGGTGGCTGGAAGGGAATCTGAAGCAGAACAGTGGAGGTCTCTCTCTTCCTTAGATTCTGTAAACTTCCCACACTGAGAAATGCACTTCTTTTTTCTATTGCTCCAAAGCAGAGGACTTTCTTGAAGAAAGAAAGGAGAACTGAACTTGTTTCTCCCACTCCCTAGCTGGGTGATGGACTGGCTGCCCGCAGAAAGGAGAGACAAAATGAAGATTGAGTGAAGCTGGATGTTCAAACAACAGGATGTGTGAGGGCTCTGGCTATCTTAGCTGCCCATGTTGTCTGTGCTTCTTATACCACCACCACCACTTCTATCCACACATTCACAGGTCTGTGTAAATAAATGTTTGTGTGTGGGTAACATTAATGACTGCTACATCATGCCCCAATTCAGAAGACAGAAATAAGAATTAACATCTATACAAGTTTCTCCTAATTTTTAAATTATTTTTAAAAAATGTGTTATATATATATTTATTCACAATGTTTGTAGTAACTAGTAAGAATTGGTATGCAGAAAGGCTTTTGCTTATACTTGTTCTCATGGAGACCAAGGTCACTGCCAAATCTTATGTACCACTTTGGGGTGTACAAAGTAAAAGGCCACACCTGCAGGGAGGAGTGAACAGGATAGGTAACCCTAAACTGACCAGAGAGGTATTCATAGTTTCATAGTTTCATAGTTTCATTCAGGGTTGGAAGGGACCACAAGGATCATCTAGTTCCACCCCCCCTGCCATGGGCAGGGACACCCTACACTAGATCAGGCTGCCCAGAGCCTCATCCAGCCTGCTCTTAAACACCCCCAGGGACGGGGCCTCGACCACCTCCCTGGACAACACATTCCAGGGTTTCACCACTCTCATGGTGAAGAACCTCCTCCTCACATCTAGCCTGAATCTCCCCACCTCCAGCTTCATTGCATTCCCCCTAGTCCTATCACTACCTGAGATCCTGAGAAGTCCTTCCCCAGCCTTCCTGTAGGCCCCCTTCAGATCCTGGAAGGCCACAATTAGGTCACCTCGGAGCCTTCTCTTCTGCAGACTGAAGAGCCCCAACTCCCTCACTCTGTCCCCATAGGAGAGGTGCTCCAGCCCTCTGATCATCCTTGTGGCCCTTCTCCATACCCTATAAGTCACATTCAGTATAAAGCTGAGGGGTCACAAGCATTAAGCCCTCTGCTTCAATGGCCAGTGTCTGAGGAAGACTCAGTCCATTCTTATTCCTCCAATCCCAGTTTGTTCATTCCTACATCCAGTTCCCATCTGCTGCTGAGTCCAGCCTGGGGCTTCCTCGGTGCCTGTCGACAACATCAGTGGAAGCAGGATGTGATTGCTATCAGGGGTGTGTGTGTCCATTATTTGGTCTGTACATACTTGTATATTTTTCATTTTATTATAACTATTTTTCATTAAAGCTGTTTCAGTTTTCCAGTCCATAAGTCTCTCTCCCCTCTTCCCTTTCTCTTCCCCTTTGGGAATGGAGAGCATCTAGTCACTCATTTAGTCTCCAGACTAGCCCTGACACTTGTCAAGTGTAAAAAAGGACAGCTCTGTTTTTGTATTAAGCCTCTTATTCATGCATGCTTTAGTAAGAATTTCCCTTAGAGAAGATCTAAATTTAGACCTTGCCAAGTGGCATATCGTGCTCACTGATACAGCTAAACTAAAACACCTCCTGTAAAACTCCTATCCAGGTGGTAACATGCAAACAGTTTTTCCCTCCTAAAGACACTGAATTTGCTGAATGAAAAAGACAGGGAAGGTAGAAAAGGGTAAAGAGTGGCACTAAAAATAAATAAAGACTCTCCGATTTAGATTAAGGTCAAGAGTAATCCTTTCAAGGGATTCTGTCATATTCTGCTGCTTTTCTTAAAGGTTTTAGTCATCCTGAAGCAGGGATCTGATGGAGGACAGTGGATAATTTGGACTGATGTGGAAAAGGTCACCTTTCAGCAGAAAGCTGTGGATTTATCTCCCTGATTGACTATCATAGTATTGTTGTATACACTTCAGAAGTTGGAAAGTGGAGGTTTTAAAAGAGTCAATGGATAACAAAATTAAATAAACAGTGATTCTCATTTAGACAAACTCAGGTCTGAAGATTTTCTAGAAATAAACCCCAAATGAAAGGTCTTGGAAGGACTGAGGAAGTTGTCAGTGTGCTAGAAATTTAAGACTAGACAAGCCTTGTTAGGAAGGGTAAGACAACAGTAAAAAGGTGTTAGCTGGCTTACTGAGGTAGAACCACTGAAACAGTACTTTCAAATATAGCACAGTGTATTTAGCAGCACTTAATGTTTTCGAGCTTGTGATTTATTGGCTGTAGCACAGTCGATGACATTTGTGCAGTTCAATAGTTGTTCAAATAATGGAAAGAATAGCAGTGCTTTTATCTGGTGATTCAATGATAAATTCATTCTGGTGTTGAAGCAGTTCTAAGGCTGAGCAATAACGGAAGGGGCACGGTAGAACCGAGAACAGCTGTGACAGAGGCAGTGATATTAGAGATGCAGCATTGGATTTGACTGCAATATCATGTAGAAAGATTACCCAGGAGGACTGGTAATTTATATATATATATATAAAAAAAGCAACTGCAGACATAGAAATCATGCAGTAGTTATATTAGTGCAAATATATTTTAAAGCTTCCTTTCATGGGAAAAAAGATAGATGGGTAAAATCAGGGAGTTCAACCTTGATAGGAATGCCACCAGTGCTTGCTCATGGCAAGGGCAAATCTGGGAATGTTGCCTCTGAGAAGAATTGCATGTAAATGTAACACGCTCTCTGCTCTCTTTAATTTGCCAAATGAGAACTGGGTCTGTGACATAAATTACACACTTTGAAGTTTCTTACCCCCCAGACACAGTTTCCTACTTTTAAGCTATTAGAAATATATCTCCCTCTCTTTTGTTGTTGCTTTTATTTGTGTGTGTGTGTAGGTTTGTTGTTTGTCTGGGTTTTTTTGTTTGTTGGGGGTTTGTTGTTGTTGTTTCTGTGCTTATTTTTTTGTTGGTGTGGTTTTTATTTTGCCCCTGAGGAGTCAAAGTCAAAGCTCACAGTTGCTATCATGGGAACAGAAGTGACTAAGAGAAACTGCACTTCTCTTCCCTGTGATCTGCTGCTGGACAAATCCAAATTTCTTTTGCCCCAGTTGCAGGTTCCTGTCTGCTGTTAAGTCCTGCCACAACATCATCAGTGGTGATGCTGACTAGTTGCCATCATGTTGATTTTGTATACATTTATATATATTTCACTTTGTTGTTGTTATTTTCATTAAAGTAGCTTTATTTCCCATTTCATAAATCTCTCTCTCCCTTATTCCCTTTCTCTTCTCTTTAGGAAGGTAGAATCATAGAATTGTTAGGGTTGGAAGGGACCTCAAGGATCATCTAGTTCCATCCCCCCTGCTATGGGCAAGGACACCTCACATTACCAGAACAAGAGGATACAGTCCCAAGCTGCACGAGGGGAGGTTTAGACTGGAAGTTATAAAGAAATTCTTCATAGACAGTTATTTGCCATTGGAATGGGCTGCCTGGGGAGGTGGTGGAGTTGCCATCACTGGAGATGTTTAGGAAGAGACTGGATGGAGTGCTTGGTGCCATGGTTTAGTTGATTAGATGGTGTTGGATGATAGGTTGGACTCAATGATCTCGACGTTTTTTTCCAACCTGGTCTTGTCTTGTCTTGTTTTCTCCTCTCCTCTCCTCTCCTCTCCTCTCCTCTCCTCTCCTCTCCTCTCCTCTCCTCTCCTCTCCTCTCCTCTCCTCTCCTCTCCTCTCCTCTCCTCTCCTCTCCTCTCCTCTCCTCTCCTCTCCTCTCCTCTCCTCTCCTCTCCTCTCCTCTCCTCTCCTCTCCTCTCCTCTCCTCTCCTCTCCTCTCCTCTCCTCTCCTCTCCTCTCCTCTCCTCTCCTCTCCTCTCCTCTCCTCTCCTCTCCTCTCCTCTCCTCTCCTCTCCTCTCCTCTCCTCTCCTCTCCTCTCCTCTCCTCTCCTCTCCTCTCCTCTCCTCTCCTCTCCTCTCCTCTCCTCTCCTCTCCTCTCCTCTCCTCTCCTCTCCTCTCCTCTCCTCTCCTCTCCTCTCCTCTCCTCTCCTCTCCTCTCCTCTCCTCTCCTCTCCTCTCCTCTCCTCTCCTCTCTTCTTCCATCATGTTGCTCAGAATTAGAATAGAATGTGGCCAATGTGCAGAACCCGGCACTTGGATGTGTTAAATCTCATGCCGTTGGACTCTGCCCATCTGTCCAGCCTGTCGAGGCCTCTCTGCAAAGCCTCTCTACCCTCTAGCAGATCAACTCCTGTCCCCAGCTTGGTGTCATCAGCAAATTTACTGATGATAGACTCAATGCCCTCATCCAGATCATCAATAAAGATGTTAATGAGGATGGGGCCCAGCACTGATCCCTGGGGGACTCCACTACTGACTGGCCACCAGCTGGATGTGACACCATTCACCACCACTCTCTGGGTTTGGCCATCCAGCCTGTTCCTAACCCAGCTCAGAGTGCTGCTGTCCAAGCCATGGGCTGACAGCTTGGCCAGGAGTTTGCTATGGGGGACGGTGTCAAAGGCCTTGCTGAAGTCCAGGTAAACTACATCCACAGTCCTCCCCACATCCACCAGGCGGGTCACCTGCTCGTAGAAGGAGATCAGGTTGGTCAGGCAGGACCTGCCCTTCCTAAATCCATGTTGGCTGAGCCTTATCCCTTGGCCATCCTCTAAGTGCTGTGTGATTGCACTCAGGATGACCTGTTCCATGATCTTGCCTGGCACTGAGGTCAGGCTAACAGGCCTATAATTCCCTGGCTCATCCAACCGGCCCTTCTTATGGATGGGCACCACGTTGGCCAGCTTCCAGTCCTCTGGGACATCTCCAGTGAGCCAGAACTGCTGAAAAATGATGGAGAGTGGCTTAGCCAGCTCCTCTGACAGCTCCCTCAGCACCCTAGGATGGATCCCATCTGGTCCCATGGACTTGTGGGGATCCAGGCGGCTGAGCAGATCACCGACTGCCCCATTTTGGAACAGTGGAAAACTATGCTGCTCCCTGGCTCCTTCTGCCAGCTCTGGAGGCCAGCTGTCTGGAAGACATTCTGTCCTGCTAGTAAAAATTGAGGCAAAGAAGGTGTTAAGTATCTCTGCCTTTTCCTCTTCCCTTATCACAACGTTCCCCTCTGTGTCCACCAAGGAGTGGAGGTTGTCTCTGCCCTTCCTCTTGCTATTAATGTATTCATAGAAGGACTTTTTTTTGTCCTTCACAGCAGAGGCCAGACTAAGCTCCAAGTGCGCTTTTGCCTCCCTAATTTTCTTCCTGCAAGACCTAGCAACATCCTTAAATTTTTCACGGGTTGCCTCCCCTCTCTTCCAAAGGTGATACACCCTCTTTTTTTCCCTTAGTTCCATTAAAAGTTCATTAACCATCCAGGCTGGCCGCCTGCCCCGGCGGCTCATCTTCCGGCACATTGGCACAGCCTGTCCCTGAGCCTTCAACAGTTCTTCCTTGAAGTAGGACCAGCTCTCCTGGACCCCTTTGTTTTTAAGGGCTTTATCCCAAGGAACCCTCTGAATTAGTTCCTTGAGTAGCCTGAAGTCCGCCCTCTGGAAATCCAGAGTGGAGGTCTTCTTGCTACCCCCTCTTAGCTTGACCAAGTAATGAGAATTCAATTATCTCGTGGTCACTGGACCCTAAGCACCCTCCAACCACCACATCACCCACCAACCCTTCCCTATTGGTGAAGAGGAGGTCAAGCATAGCCTTGCCCCTGGTAGGCTCTCGCAGCACCTGGGATAAGAAGCTGTCCTCCATGCATTCTAAGAAACTCCTAGATTGCCACTTCTCTGCTATGTTAAGATCCCAGCAGATATCAGGCAAGTTGAAGTCACCCATGAGAACAAGGTCAGGCGATCTTGAGACAGCCTTAAGCTGCCTATAGAACGACTCATCAACATCCTCCTCCTGGTTGGGTGGTCTATAACAGACTCCAACCAGGATGTCAGCCCTGTTGGCCTTCCCTCTAATTCTTACCCACAGGCACTCAACCCGATCGTCCCTAATCTCCGTCTCAATGGCATCCAGTGCCTCCCTGATGTACAGGGCCACCTGTCCACCCCTTCTTCCTTGCCTGTCTCTCCTGAAGAGCCTGTAGCCATCAATTGCAGTGCTCCAGTCATGTGAGTCGTCCCACCACGTCTCTGTGATGGCAACTACATCATAACTTTCCTACTGCAGCAAGGCTTCCAGCTCCTCTTGTTTGTTGCCCATGCTTCGTGCATTAGTGTACATGTACTTCATCCGGGCTGCTGGTTTCACCTCTGGCTCTGGCTTATCACCCCCAGACCCCAGCCTGGGGGGACTGGTTTCAACCCCTTCCCCCTTCGAAACTGGTTTAAAGCCCTATCTATGAGACCTGCCAATTCCCTCCCCAGAATCTTTTTCCCTTTGAGGGATAGACCATTCTCGTACACTCTGATCTTACCCCTCCTTTGGGACAGATGTGCTCCATCTGTTGCCAGCTGGCCTGGTGCAGCAGAAAGTTTTTCAAGATCGAAAAACCCAAAATTCTTTTGCCTGCACCAGCCTCTAAGCCACTTGTTGACTTCAGCTGCTGACTCAGCCTGGCCTTAAAAACGTCCAGGTATGGGGCTTTAGAGAATGCCTGTCACTCCTTTAGAGGCTGGCTCAGCCCTAACCCTTAATAACTCATTTAGTGGCATATTATACACCATAAAATTGACATTTTCCTTTGTGTTTGTTTGTTTGTTTGTTTTCCCTCTTTTCTTTCTCCTTTTTTTTCTATGTTGGGGGGGTGGGGGTGGAGGCAGGATGAGGGGGATGATTAGTTGGGGTTTTTTTGCTTGATTTTTTTTTGGGGGGGAGAGTTGTGGATTTCTGTTTATTTCCCTGTTTGTTTTTTATTTAATGAGGACTATATATTGTGGTACTGGATTTTGTCACAGATTTATTATTCCACCCAATATTGTATACTTAGTTCTTGAAGGCTATTAAATGCTTCCCGTCAGACAGTGATTGTTTGGTTTGTGTATGGTATGATATACTATCATTATGGATACTGCCTAGACTCACTGAATCAGATGACCAGTTCTGTTGTGGTGTTTTGGTTTTTCTCTTGTCACTTGCCATAAGATTAAAACTGTAGTCACAAATTTTCAAAACTGAACTTTTCAAAAGGCAATCAACCACTTCCCTTAGGAGACACCTGAAACTCCGAGTTGTGAGATTTGAGCCTGTACATTCAAACTGAAAGAAAAAGTCACATGTTAGAGTTTATGTAGTATTTAGTTTTTATAATACTCTTTATTTTTTGAAAATTACAGAATTGTAGAATGTCAGGTTGGAAAGGACCTCAAAGGTCGAGGCAATCCCAGGCACAAATACAGGCTGGGCAGTGACTGGCTGGAGGATAGCCCTGAGGAGAGAGACTTGGGGGTGCTGGTGGACAAAAAGCTCAACAGGAGCTCTCAGTGTGCACTTGCAGCCCGCAAAGCCAATCAGATCCTGGGCTGCATCAGGAGAAGTGTGGCTAGCAGGTCGAGGGAGGTGATCCTCCCCCTCTACTCAGCCCTGGTGAGACCCCACCTGGAGTACTGTGTCCAGTTCTGGAGCCCCTATTACAAGAGGGATGTGGAGGTGCTGGACCGTGTCCAGAGAAGGGCCACGAGGATGATCAGAGGGCTGGAGCACCTCTCCTATGAGGACAGACTGAAGGAGTTGGGGCTGTACAGTCTGCAGAAGAGAAGGCTCCGAGGTGACCTAATTGTGGCCTTCCAGTATCTGAAGGGGGCCTACAGGAAGGCTGGGGAAGGACTTCTCAGGATCTCAGGTAGTGATAGGACTAGGGGGAATGCAATGAAGCTGGAGGTGGGGAGATTCAGGCTGGATGTGAGGAGGAGGTTCTTCACCATGAGAGTGGTGAAACCCTGGAATGGGTTGTCCAGGGAGGTGGTCGGGGCCCCGTCCCTGGGGGTGTTTAAGAGCAGGCTGGATGAGGCTCTGTCCAGCCTGATCTAGTGTGGGGTGTCCCTGCCCATGGCAGGGGGGTTGGAACTAGATGATCCTTGTGGTCCCTTCCAACCCTGAATGAAACTATGAAACTATGAAACTATGAAACCTTTCCAGGTTATACTGTAGCTGAAACGAGTTGTTCCAGCAAATTAAAGAGTGATCTTTATGATTCCCTGTGTTTATACATTGTCATGAAGTGCAGCTTTGTCATTGTAGCTGCAAAGGATAGTTTTATAGTCTATGGTCACTTAGAACAAGGAACTATATTCCAATTGCATCAAAACTGAAGATGTTAGCTTTTCCCAAAACTTTTACAACTGAGGAACATTTTGCTTACTGCAGAGGGGGCTGGACTAGATGACCTTTGGAGGTTCCTTCCAACCTAGACCATTGTATGATTCTGTGATTCTATGATTCTGTGATTCTATGATTCTATGATTCTATGATTTTGGAATTAAATGTTCAAAATCAGGTTGGACGGTACTCTGAGTTCTATAGTTAATGGTGTTCCCATTCACTGTCTTGGTTTGGATGCTGAAAGCTTCCAACAGTGGAAAATACTCAACAAAACATTTCATGTCAACAATTCATTCAGGATGCAGTATCTTTTTTTTTTGTTAGAGTCACAGATGAATAGTTTCTGAAAATTAGCACCCACCAAGGCATACTCAGCAAATTCTTGCTTACAGAAGAATATTGTGTATCATGCGTTCTGTTTATATTAATTTCTAATTAAATTAGTACTATATAATAACAATGAAAGCAATTAATAAGTATTAGACATTTAGAGGTTTTTTTTTTGTTTGCTATAAGCTTTAATTCAAATGGACATTTTCTGCATTTGGGTTGTTTGACAAAGTATTTTTGTAAAATTTAGCAGGTGCAATTCTGTTTTTCAACCAGGAGAACTGTTACATCTCATGTGGCTGAAGCTGAATTCTGTCATATTTTAAGGACAATGTTTTGTTTTGCCCTGTTAACTGAGAAACTAAGATATGACTGTTCCATTTCTACAGGGTATTTCCTTCCTCAAGAAGCATTACTTGAAGAATGTCATTACTGAAGAATTGTCATTAAAACTTTGTTAATTACACACTCACTGGAGCAGCAGAGTGTTGTCCAGCCTCCCAGAGACAAACCTTGATCCCACAAGAAGTGTTTTGGGTTTAGAGGGAGACAGATGCTCTCCACCCCTTCTGAAAGGAGGAAAGAAAATGTTCCATACAGGAATGGTAAGAATTGGAAATTTAAATGGAAGTGCTGTTCATAACTGCACACAACAGTACAAAAGCATATAAAAAATACCCAACAATCCTTATTCAGCCCAACTCTCCAGCCTGGGCTTCTCTAATAACCTCACAAGGCCATTGCCTTCCCAAAATCCTCCCCCAAACCAGGCCTCAAAACCCCAGGCCTAGATGCCCCCACCATTCTCTCTGCTCCCCCAACATTAAGCCTGGACTGGAAGCTTTGCCAAGGCTACAAACCTCCCCTGCATTGCAAGAGATAGCAGCCCAACTGTGTCCTCAGGAGAAGAGAGGGAAGAAGAGGGCAGAATAAACAGAAAATGTCTGTTTCATAGAGATGCAGGGCTTAAGGGAATGAAATAACATAGATTACACATTCCAATTCATCCCTGGACCTTTCTGGTCCTCCTGGAAGTCCTCAACTCTGTGGTTCTTAAGGGCATCCAGCCTTAAACCCACAACAAGATGTAAGGCTATTTGATACATGAATAGCATAGGATTTATGTAATCATTGAATTGTAAGGGTTGGAAGGAACCTCAAGGACCATCTAGTTCCAACCACCCTACCATGGGCAGGAACACCTCACACTAGATCAGGTTGCTCACAGCCCCATCCAGCCTGGCCTTAAAATCTTCCAGGGCTGTCTGTGCATCTACAAAAGGCAGATTTTTTTCACATTCAGACTACTTTATGAGCAATGAACTTGAGGCAAAAAGAAATGGAGGATGTACAGAAAATCAAACTAGCACACACATGTCTTAGCACTGTGAAGGAGGAGTTGACGAAAGGGGACTTTCAAAGGAAATTGGTTAAATAGATTCCCATTGACAGTGCTGTTTGCCTGCCACACTGAGCTGATGTTCACTTTTATTTGTTATCTTTTGTGAAAGAATGATCTTTTCATACTGCTTGGTACAGCTAGAAAATGACATAGTTACTTGAAGTAGTTTTAATTTTATCTGTAGCAAGAATAATTAGCACTCTGGAATCAAAACTGCTTTATGTCATGTTGGAAGTTAATACTCTTCGATTGCTTAGGTTCCTTCCACTGCATGGCTTTGCACTTAATGTCATCAGACATAGTCCTCAATAAAAGGAGTCAGCAGAAGAAATAAGTTGAGATAACCTTTGACATAGATGTATAACCTTAATAAATGCTGGGTAAATAACAGCAAGAATGGTAATCATCCTTGCCTGCTTAGGCAGAAAAAGAATGTTTGACTAGATAGGTCAGCCTGATTCAGGCTGACTTTAGGCAGGCAAAGGCTTCTTTCCCTAATGTGTATATATATAATGTGATTAAAAAACTGACTATGAACAAATAATCCTGTAGATTTAAAGTGAGTTCCTGCACCAACTGTTTTTATCTTCTATGGTTTGGAGCATTTCTACAAATAACAGGACACAGTATTTAAAGATGATTTAATTTACCTTTCCTAATTGAACCCATTTTTTCATTTTTCCTTCAACAGTTTGGTTCAGCAGGAGACCAAGAAGCTAACCCAAGACCAGGACATACTCTCTTTCAGCCTGTTGTCAGCTCCTTGTGAATGAGCCAGGAGGCTATGGCTGCTGCTGTGGGTGGCAGCTCCTACCAGGTGGCAGGCAGACCCTGGCATGCTACTGCCCAGAGGGTAGACAAGAGAAGAAGTGGGGCAGTAAGAAGAGTCCACCTGCCTGGCTGCAGCCCCACAGCTGTTACGGCTGGACCATTCTGTCTGGGAGTACTGCACTCAAGCTGCGCCAGGGGAAGTTTAGACTGGATGTTAGGAAGAAATTCTTCATAGACAGAGTGATTTGCCATTGGAATGGGCTGCCCAGGGAGGCGGTGGAGTTACCATCACTGGAGATGTTTAGGAGGAGACTTGATAGCATGCTTGGTGCCATGGTTTAGTTGATTGGATGCTGTTGGATTATGGATTGGACACGATGATCTTGAAGGTCTCTTCCAACCTGGTCTATTCTATTCTATTCTATTCTATTCTATTCTATTCTATTCTATTCTATTCTATTCTATTCTATTCTATTCTATTCTATTCTATTCTATTCTATTGGAATTCCTCAGCTTTAATGACACTGCCCTTGTGGGATTTAAATCAAACTGGTTTTACCTGGAGCAGTGTCAGGCCTTTATTTATTTTCTTCCTTACTCTCTGTAGAAATGTTGCTTCATCATCTGTTTTACATGAAAAGAGATAACTGTCCTGAAGACAAGAACATTACTTAGCTATGTGGAAACCTGAGCAGGAATGGAAAGACTCCTGATCCTTTCCAACAAATAAAGAACTTTTTTTGTAGTTGCTCATACTTCTAAATGTGTATTGCAAACATTATGAATATGAACAGCTACTCACAGTGATGAAGTCAAGAAATTAAAAAGTCAAGAAAGTGAAAAATTCACTTGCACTTCAACAAAGATCCTCAACCCAGGAATATCCTTCTGTGAAAAATATGTTGAAATTGGTCTTTAGAAATCCTAAACCAATCTCATTCCCCTCAGTAGATTGGTTTAGTTTTAACTTCCATTGATTTATTATGCTGCAATATACTGAATTTTGAAGCAGCTGTAGTGCCTTTATGCTTCCTTTGGTAGCTCCTTTCCCACTCCTTGGATAACTGTGGTACTTCTAGAGCTAATACATGCTAATGAGCACTAACCTCTGAGGACACCTGCATTTATGAGACCAACACAGAGCCTCATAACAAGCTGCTATGAAGAAAATTAACTCTATTCCTGCCAAACCCAGCTCATTCAGTTGCTTCTGCTCTTTGCATTTTCTTTCTTGGTTTAGACAAAGGGATTTTGCTGATATTCCAGACAGACTTCTCTGAGAAATGATGTTCACTTTTTTCTGTATCACTCTTGTCCTTTCTACACTGAACCTCTGTCATGTATGTGTAGACATAGCTGCTATCTCCCTTATATTTATAGTAAAGGGAAGGTCAAAGGCACTGTCACTGTCATGCCCGTTCATAACCATCAAGTTGAGAATTCATCTAACAGAATCATTTAAAAGGAGAAGAGAGCCACAAGGATGATCAGGGCACATGAGCATCTCCCCTATGAAGAGAGACTGAAGAGCCCTGGGGCTATTTAGTTGTGAGAAGACTGAGGGGGGCTCTCATCAATGTGTGTAAATATCTGAGGGGTGGGTGTCTAGTGGAAGGGGCCAATCTCTTTTCCGTGGTGCACAGTAATAAGACAAGGAACAGCAGGTTCAAGTTTGAATATAGAAGATTTCACCTCAACATGAGGGGAAACTTCTATACAGTAAAGGTGACAGAGCACTGGAACAGGCTGCCCAGAGAGGTTGTAGAGTCTCCTGTGGAGACTTTCCAAACCCACCTGGATGCATTCCTGTGCAGACTACCCTAAGTGATCCTGCTTTGGCAGAGGGGTTGGACTGGATGATCTCTTGAGGTCCCTTCCAACCTCTAATATAATGTGATACTATGGTTATTTCGGTGGTTTCTGGCATCAAATGTTTACATAAGTAACCCCAAAGTAGTAGTGCATTCAAACTAACACCTAATTTTTGTCCAGTGTCATTCCTAGGTCTCCTTGAATCCAGAACCTTTCAACATTTTAAAGTCCAAAGTATTTGTATTTAAAATTATTTTCTGTAGTATGCATAAATCAGCAATATCTGTACAATGGTAAAATACCATATCTGTGGTAAAGTAAAGCAATAGAGTAACATCAGTGGAAAATATTTGGGCTCCCCAGTTCATGACAGACAGGGATCTGCTGGAGAGCCCAATGGAGGATGATTGCAGGACTGGAACATCTCTCTGATGAAGAGAGACTGAGAGACTTGGGGCTGTTTAGTCTGGAGAAGGGAAGGCTAAGAGGGGATCTTATCAAAATCTATAAATATCGGAAGGGTGGGTGTCAAGATGAAGGTGCCAGGCTCTTTTTGGTGGTGCTCAATGACAGGACAAGGAACAGCACATACAAGATAGAACACAGGAGGTTCCACCTCAACAAAAGGAGACACTTTACAGTGAGGGTCACAGAGCACTGGAAAAGGCTGTCCAGAAAGCTTGTGGAGTTCCCTTCTCTGGAGACTTTCAAAACCTACCTAGATGTGTCCCTTGCAGCCTGCCCTGCTTTGGCAGGGGAGGTTGACTCTGGATGGTCTCTGGAGGTCCCTTCCAACCCCTAAGATCCTGTGATTCTCTGATTAAGGTAGTTCACACTTAGCCAAAGAGGGTATAACTCAAAAAAGAATTAAGTCTTAGTTTCAGTAACATTTACTTCTCTGATTGTCAGTTTTCATTGCCTTTTTTAATTCCTGGTAATTTAGTGCCATTTGAAATTTCCCTAATGTGAAGTTGAATCTTTCTAGTACTTTACTTTTACTTTCCAGTTCTCCTCTGGTGGAAAATACAATGGGTAACTAAATTTTTAACTAGGATTTCTCCTGAGGAATTTTGCCATTTGACTAATAGAAAAGAGACTTTGGTGAAATATTATTTGATTTACTTCTTGTAACCAGCTGCATTTGCAAAACATTTGCAGAAAAGAAAAGTATTTGATCTTGTTATCTATATTACACACCGATTGCGGTACAGTGACTTTGGGTTGAAAGAAATGCCACTTGGATGGCATGGCACGGTGCCATTTGGGGATGTAAACTTGTTCTCACAGAGCAGGTTTGAGTGTTTATGCAGCCACGTGTAGGTTCACCCCTAAACCATATCCCCAGACAGCTCATCTAAATGACCTTTAAACACATCCAGGGTTGGTGACCAAACCACCTCCCTGAACAGCACATTCCAATGACTGACCAGTCTTTCTATGACATTTTCTTTTCCTAATGTCCAGCCTAAACCTACCCAGTCATAGCTTAGAGGCCATTTCCTCTTGTTCTATCACTAATTACCTGTGAGAAGAGACCAGTACCAGCCTCTCCACAACATCCTTTCAGGTAGTTGTAGAGAGCAATGAGGTCTCCCCTCACCCTCCTCTTTTCCAAACTGAACAGCCCCAGCTCCTTCAGTCATTCTTTATCAGACAACTGAAGTGTACTCAGATTTTCCTTGATCCTTCTCAGTATGTGCTTCTTTATAAATAACCAGTGTGGCATGCAACAGAACTGATGATGTGAACTGCCCTCTCTACTAAATGCAGGAACCAAACAAAAGGTCCTAGCTGTCTGCTGAAGACACTAATTATCAGTACTATGGGGCAGAAATACAAAATATTCCTACTGTGCCGGTGCAAAACATACTAACTTCCAGCCTGTTGCTAGCTGCATATTTCTTGAAGCACTGACTAGAGCACATCCCATGTCAGCCCTGTGATTCAGTGACTATCTGTAATGTATACATATTTACACCTCCCAGCAAAATTACTGTTAAGAAGGGATTAAGGAACTAATTAGGTCATCACCCAGGAGGGAAAGCTGTGTGATACTTATCACCAGATACTGGTTTTTGTCCCAAGCCCTTAGCTTCGTCTGTACTTGCTGGTGACAGTTGGTATAACAAATATAACACAACTATAGGGAATAACTTATAAAGATTTATTCTTCACCACTCAAATTCCTGGTGGAACTTTTGCAGGCTGAAAGAAAGAGTCAATCACGGATTTTAGAAATATATTTTAAAGACACCACAGTATTATATCTGTTAGTGACTAACTTTTGGGCTTCATCTACTTTCTTACAGCTGAGATAAAGTTTTGGATATGTTGTAGGAGAATCCCACCCTACATAGAATCATAGAATCACAGAATTGTTAGGGTTGGAAGGGATCTCAAGGATCATCTAGGTCCAAACCACCTGCCGTGGGCAGGGACACCTCACCCTACATCAGGTTGCTCAGAGCCACATCTAGTCTGGCCTTAAAAACCTCCAGGGTTGGGGCTTCTACCACGTACCTGGGCAACCTGTTCCAGTGTCTCACCACTCTCATGGTGAAGAACTTCTTCCTGAATCTACCCATCTTTATTTTTGTTCCATTCCCCCTAGTGCTATCATTACCTGACACCCTGAAAAATCCCTCCCCAGCTTTCTTGTAGTCCCCCTTCATACACTGGAAGGTATCTTAAGAGTTCAAAACTACAGGCTATCCAGATATTACTGAATTTAATTTTCACATGCTGGGCTTTGGTCATTTACACAGATACCTTCTTAATTATATTTGGTTCATATCTTTTAACATATAGTCTTCTTCAAGCAAAAAATTTTTCTGGTGCTGAACAGAATTTCTTTCTTATGCAGCAGGCATCTAAGAAATCTCTGCTTTCATGGTGAAATGCCAAAGGCTTATTTTATGTCCACAGTGCTATATTGATCTGTACTAACAGAAATCCCAGGATATTCAATTATTTTTCCATTTATCTTCCTTGCTAGGCATTTGATTACTTATATGGTAGCTTAAGAATACTGCTAGGTCTGACTCAATCTTTTTCAGACCAGAATTCTTCTGTGTGGGGGATATTGTTTTCTAGGTTTTTTTCCCCTCTCAGGTATTCTGTTTCATAAAGCCTCTTATTTAAATAACTGATGTTAAGCCTTATCAAGCAGCATCATACAAAAGCAATGTAATCTATTTCCTACATGGTAAAGCAAATATCAAGTTAAAGCACTTCTTATTAACAGGTCAAAAAGCACTTGGCACTTGCTGCAACTTCATGCTGGCCTCTTTCTTTATCCTCATACCTTTGAGTATTGCACCAAAGAGAACAGTTTGCTGGGGAATTATTATGTACTTTGCCTGCATAGAAAGTCTTTTTAAATCACATCATGCCAAATAGTACTAAACTAATTGGGTAGCTGATGATGTTATCTGCTGCAATAAATGTGGATAGTGAGTGTTCAATCCAATTTAATGCTAGGCATCAGATCAAACATATTTCTTCAGTATCCTACTGATGTACAGTGAATGAAATATAAAAATACATATATATCAAAACTGAGAGTAGTGATATGTGAATGTAGATTTACCTATATGTTTATTTCATCTTGGTGCTGTGGTACCCTAATAAAATGGATGTGCCAGTTATGAACTTCTGAATTAGTAAAATTCATTTGGATGTTGCATCTATTCTAACTTCTCTAACTTCTAGTTAAGAGTTCATCTGAAAATCTACTATATTACTGTACTATATTAGTTTGGATATCAGGATGAAGTTCTTCACTATGAGGGTAGTGGAACACTGGAACAAATTGCCCAGGGCAGTGGTTAAGGCCCCTTCCCTGGAGAGATTCAAGGTGAGGCTTGACAAGGACCTGGGCAACCTAATCTAATTGGGAATGTCCCTGCTGACTGCAGGGAGGTCAGACTGGATGATCTTTGGTGGTCCCTTCCAGCCTGGACCATTCTATGATTCTATGGTTATATGGTTCTATGATTATGATTCTACTGTGATGGAATTGCAAGTCCTGCTTGGTTGCTAAGAATTTAAATATTTCTTCTGACATCTTATTTGTGGGGGAAAGCCAGGCACGAGGGGAAAATTGTTGGTTGCAGGTTCTTGGGTAAGGTCTGGGGAGGGGACTGGGCAATTTTTGGGTTATATATGTTGTTGTGGGTTGAAATGTGATTCTGTGATTCTGTGAAATGACCCCCAAATTAAATTACCAGACCAGCTCAGTTGGAAGCAAATGAAGCTGTATTTACAAGCAAAACTAAAATCTAGAAATATGGAATGCAATGAATATGTACAAAATATACATTATTTACATGTATTTACAATTTATAAATAACACAAGAACAGTCCCCCCCCCCCGACAAAACCAGAGGGGTACCAGCAGCTTCCACTTCCCTGCTCCCTTCCCCCTACCCTGCACAAGGGAAAAGAGAGAGAGAAGAGCAGAGAGCAGCTTGTTAGTACTTAACCACAAGAATACAGCCAAGGTCAGCACCAGCCAAGCAAAAGCCACCATCTACTATCAACTAGCATGAAGAGCTGAGAAAAGGTTAGTTTCTACAACTAACTTTATGTTAGTTATCAGACCAATGGGATCATTTAGACCTTATCATTATTTTCCCTTTTACATCCAATGGTAATTTATTTACATTCTACCACTTTCTACTCAATCTGTGGAAAATTTCCTAGGCATCAGCCTAAAACTGCCACAATATCTATCTCTATATTTGCATATATTTATTACCTTTCTTATTTAGTCTACTTGTGATAATATTATTTTCATTTAACTTCCAAATTCTGTGCAAGTGTTTCTATTTACTCCTCTGGGGTAAATCCCCAAGTCTGCCTGGTGCAAAACCAGCACAATTTTGCAGTATTTAAAATGTTTTTAAACATTTCCATGAAACTATTATCTTCTAGGCACTTTAATAACTTCTCTTGGAGTTATATTAAATTCTCTTTAACATTACTTTAGTTCCCTTCTCATTAGAGGACTGCTTGCTGGGCTCTCAGAATCATACCCTAATGGAGGTGTTCAGATAAAACCTGGAGAGAGAAGATCTTTATTTCCTGTACAACAATATACTGTGATAAAGTTAAGCCACTCACACTTTTGCATAAAATAGAAGAAAAATATGAGGGACTATGTTTAATGATCCCACAGCTAAGCATGGCTGGCTTGCTTCTGAACTAACAAAAGAAGCAAACAGTAGGTGGAATAATACCTCTAATTGGAATCTTCAGGGTCAGTAACAGAACCAGCAAACTTGGGTGTAAGTACAGTTTCGTATTTTGCTTTCTTGCTGTGAAGGAAGGAATATCACAGAATCACAGAAGCATTCAGGTTGGAAACAACTCTCAGTATCGCCAAGTCCAACCAATAACTCTACTCTGCAAGGGTCACCTCTATACCATATCCCCAAGCATCACATCCAAACCACCGTTAAACACATCCAGGGTTGGTGACTCCACCAACTCCCTGGGCAGCACATTCCAATGCCTGACCACTCTTGTAGGGAAAAAATTATTCCTAATGTCCAGTCTAAGCTTACCCAGTCACAGCTTGAGGCCATTCCCTCTTGTCTGTCACTAATTACTTGTGAGAAGAGACCAGCACTAGCCCCTCCACAGTGTCCTTTCAGGTAGTTGTAGACAGCAATGAGGTCTCCCCTCAGCCTCCTCTTTTCCATACTAACTATCTCCAGCTCCTTCAGTTGCTCTTCACAAGATTTATTCTTCAGGCCCTTCCCCAACTTCCTTGCCATCCTCTGCACTTGCTCCAGCACCTCCACATCTTTCCTGTATTGAGGTGCCCAAAACTGGACACAATACTTGAAGTGTGGCCTCACCAGATCTGAGTACAAGGGGACAATCACCTCCCTACTCCTGCTGGTCACAACATTTCTAATACAAGCCAGGACATATATAACATAGTTTCCTCTCAATCTTACTGCCAGCAATTTCAATTTGAAGGAGCCCAGTTAAAGAATCTGGAGTTGTAAGTCTTATAAGAAATAAGGTCAAAAGCTACGCTGCTGTATATAAAATGTATGAATCAGAAATGAATGTCCTGGATTTGAGGAAAAAAGAGACTTCTTGACCCTGAGTTTGTACTTCCCAAAAAGCTTGCCAAAAGCAGTTCATCTACTTAAAGGATGGACAATAAGCCCTCCAACTGAGCAATGCTCAGCTTAGTTGCCTGAAGTACACAATAAAGCTTCCTGAAGAAGTTAGGTATAAAAATCCCCATCCCTCCCATAGCTTCGGCTGGCACAATAATGCTTTAGGAGCCTCCAAAGAAGTCTATGGGCACTTATTAATAGTAAAATACAGGGTGGTTTGGTTGGTTTGTTTTTTACTTTTCAAAGTGTCAAGTATTTGATTATTTTTCCTTACTACTATTGCTCAAGGCAATGTCCAGAGCCATCTTCACTCACTTGAAAGTGTTTGAGATATTTCTTGGTGATGGTAAGAAACATTAGTTGCAGGATGTCTGTGTGCAAGCCTCCTTGCGTGCAGGGCAGGGTCTTGTGCTTTTGTGTTTCACTACTGAAGTTCAAAAGTCAACCTGCTTGCTGCCACTCCTCCTCAGCCAATCTCACCTGTGTGACCCAAGAAAGTAGATAGCACAGCAATGCCTTTGTTGCCTACTCCACACTTTTTGCTACTTAAATTCAAATATTTGCTGCAGGCCATTTTAATTACCCCTCAAATCTGTACCTCATTCCTGAGTAATTCTAACTCATTTTCATATATCACTATACATTGAAATATGTAGGAGTAACACTGAGATATTAGAAAAGCTGTGCTTCCTTTGAGGATTTGTCTTGAGGTTAATTGGTGACATCAAGTTTTATTTGCTGTGAAGGTAGAGGAAAAGAGCAGAATGGTGTTGAATGGCAGACAAGACTAGGTTATAACGCTTTCAAATTTGTTAGGTGCACCTATCTTAAATTGCTTTAAGGTTGTAACAGGAAGGACATGGCCTGATTTCAGCTGAAATTGAGAAGCAGGTGCTAAAACTCCCTTGACATTAGAAGTCAATTTGTTAGGTTTGTTTTTCTTTCTTTCTTTTTTGTCCCTTTTTTTTTTTCTCATGAAAGTACAAAACATGAGTAACAGACTGAAGCTCTTGTCTTATTGCTCTGTTTTCATAAATGTAAGTATTTTTTATCCTTCTACAGAATAAATTCAGACTTAAAATATTCCAAACTCCTCCCATCACAATCTGCAGAGCATCAAAGTTGGTGGGGGGTTTGGAACACAAGCCCTATGAAGAGAGGCTGAGGGAGCTAGAGTTGTTTAGCCTGGAGAAGAGGAGGCTCAGGGCAGACCTTATAGCTCTCTACAACTACTTGAAGGGAGGTTATAGACAGGTGAGGGCTGGTCTTTTCTCCAGGCAACCAGCAGCAGAACATGAGGACACAGTCTCAAGCTGCTCCAGGGGAGGTTTAGACTGGATGTTAGGAAGAAATTCTTCATAGAGAGAGTGATTGCCCATTGGAATGTGCTGCCCAGGAAGGTGGTGAAGTTGCCATCATTGGAGGTGTTTAGGAGGAGACTTGATAGCATGCTTGGTGCCATGGTTTAGTTGATTAGATGGTGTTGGATTATGGGTTGGACACAATGATCTTGAAGGTCTCTTCCAACCTGGTCTATTCTATTCTATTCTATTCTATTCTATTCTATTCTATTCTATTCTATTCTATTCTATTCTATTCTATTCTATTCTATTCTATTCTAATTCTATCCCTCAAAAATCGCAGTCTAAACATATGATTTATGTCCAAGTCTTTTTACCTAGTTTGCATTTTGTCAGCCATTTCTAACCTATACCTTGTTAATACAGCTATTTTAATTTCTCTAGTCAGTCCAAAATACCCATGCACATTCATCTTATTCATATGCTGCAGTTTATTAACTACAATTGTAGTGTTAATTTTGAATTATTTTTACTTAATATGCATCATCATCTTTTTCTTCAAATAACACATATGTTCCTACTGGGGTGCTGTGGATTTTATTGTCTGGTTGTCAAGTTTTAGGCTTCACATTGCTTTATCTTCACAGAATCACAGAAACATTCAGGTTGGAAAGGACCCTTGTGATCACCAAGTCCAACCAATGACCTTACTCTACAAGGTTCACCCCTAAACCATATCCCCAAGCACTACATCCAAGACACCTTTAAACACATCCAAGGCACTTCCCTGGGCAGCCCATTCCAATGCCTGACCACTCTTTCCATGATTTTTTTCCCCCTAATGTCCAGTGTAAACCTGCCCAGTCACAGCTTCAGGCCATTCCCTCTTCTTCTGTCACTAATTACCTGTGAGAAGAGACCAGCACCAGCCTCTCCAGAACATCCTTTCAGGTATCTGTAGACAGCAATGAGGTCTCTACTCCTTCTCTGACTTGATTTAAAAAGACCTACACATATATATGCTGTGCTAAGAAATGGCAACTTCTGAAAGTAATAGAATCACAGAATTGTCAGAGTTGGAAGGGACCCCAAGGATCATCCAGTTCCAATCCCCCTGCCATGGGCAGGGACACCTCACACTAGATCAGGTTTCTCCAAGCCCCATCCAGCTTGGCCATAAAAAATTCCAGGGACGGGGCTTCCACCACCTCCCTAGGAAACCTGTTTCAGTGTCTCACCACCCTCAAAAAAAAAAACCCAAAACCCCAAACAACAAAAAAAAACATACAAACACAATTAACAATAAAAACCCAACCCCAAAACAACCAACCAAAAAACCAAACCCCAACCCCAAACAAACACAAACCAACAAAAAACCCCAACCCAAAACACAACAAAACACACACTTAAAACTGACATTTGAAATCAGCTTTCAAGCCAGGTGAGCATGCTTCCTTATATGATTATATATGACTTTTATAGCTGTCCTACAGCTCTTACAGGCTTGTGGCTCTCCCTGGAAGCAATGAAGGTATTGAGGATGCACAAGTTTCCAAATCAATAAGGTCTTTCATTCTATTGAATCCAAGAAGTGGAGTAAAACTCTGGGGATGCAACCCTGCCTGAATCACACTTAAATACAATGCTGGCATAGCTCAATAAAGTGAATTTGTCAGGCTTTATGCTGCTGTACAAGTAACAATGTTTCAAAAGATGTACTATGATCTTTGTGTGTAGTCTATAAATGAGCTAACATGTCCTTTTAGAAAAGCACTTAGATGGTTCAGGAAAGCTGAATTCCTGTGTCAAAGAGAGAATTTGTAAGAAAAGAGAAGAAAATCTGATATTGAACAGAAACTCAATCAGTTAACCTGATTACATAATAAGTAAAGAAGATATATGCAGAAGTCCAGACTTCTAAACCAATTTGCACCCAACTGTTGCTTTAAACAAACCCTGCTTTGGAAGGGGCACGGAGTTTGTGCTTCCTCAGCTGGAGGAAGTGTTGTGATAATGTGAAAAGAAACTGGATGGACACTGAAAAGTAAATGCTTCTGAAACCAGTCTCTTGACAATAAGTAGTTATCTGGATTGCAAGAAAAAAACACAACCAACTGCCCCCCCCAAAAAAAACAACCCAACAATAAACCACCACCAAAACAACCAAAACCCCAAACAAACAAACAAACAAACAACCACAAAGGAAAAAGGTGTTCAGAAATATAACAAAAAGGAACTAGATGTCTTACTTGATGTAACTTGCTGTCCAATGACAGAACAAAGGGCAATGGGTGGAAGTTGAGGCATAGAAAGTTTCAAGGAAACAAGAGGAAGAATTATTTCTCTGTAAGGGTGATGGAACACTGGAACATGCTGCCCTGGGGGCTTGTGGAGTCTCCCTCTCTGGAGGTATTGAAGACCCACTTGAATGAGTTCCTGTGTGATCTGGTATAGGTGATCCTGCCCTGGTAGGGAGGTTGGACTGTATGATCTCTCAAGGCCCATTCTAGCCCCTTCACATTCTGTGATTCTGTGATTTTGCTTTGATTAACTTTACTATGTCAGTCTCTTGCCTGTGTTTGATCTGCTCTTTTTCATTAGTCTTCAATACCATTCACTTTTTTGCTATATATCTTAATTTAATTTTATAGTGAATGTCTGAACTCCAGATGGTGTCATTATTAAATTCAATGGCTATTTGTTTTTCCTCCAACAGTCGATTGGCATGCTGGACTTGTTGCTACAAAGCCTAGTGTTCAATGTTGTGATTCCTAAATCCAACAAATTTTTTTCCATTATGAAAGGAAGATTTTATTTTGACCAGAAAATCAGGCTACTGTGCTGACATCTGTGTGAAAGAAGTTAGACTCCAGGAATCATATTTAGCATATTGGTAGACTGGCTTCATTCTCCCAGCAAAGGGAGGTACCTTCAAAATTAACATATTAATAAAATTCAATGCATGTTGCTGGCTATCTGAAGAACACCTAATGATCTGCACCTTTATCAACAGATTGTTCAGCTTTACAGCCCAGCTATATAAGCTTTTCACCTCCTGGAAGAAATAGGGGAACATCTGAACAAAATGGCTGTGTGGAAGGTAGTTACACTCAAAATCATCAAACTCTGATTTTAAGCACTTAAAAAGAAAAAGAAAAGGAGAATCTGCAAAACTTAAGTTATCTAAAACACTGCTTCTCAGAAGTATAATGAGATTGATAGCAGTTGTGGCTTTAATTATTAATTCCTAACTTTAAAATCACCACGTTTTAATCGGTTAGCCAAGAGAATAGTGAAACTAGGTTTCAGCTTCATATAGAAATGACATTCTGAAAGAGAATTAACATTCAACAAATGTAAACAACTTGCTGAAGCATCTTGCCTCTTTAAATCAGGTTTAGTGAAGTTAGTTTTCTGTATAAGGTATGAGGTGTTGAAGGTATTTGTAAAAAATTGAATCGCATTGCAATGACAGACTTAAACACAAGTAACATATTTAATTAAGTATTTTACATGTCCCTCCTCCCACGGTGATATAATCTGCAGTGAGCTGCTGAGTAAACTCTGAATATTCAGCTATAGACAAGTTATTTGACCTGGGGAGAATACAGGATTTGGAAGGGCATAGTCTCTCTGGCCCGCAATTATTCAGAAATCAGTATACATTGGCTGAGCTGGATGCCAAAGGAAGATTCAGAGAGAAAAGTAATGGGCTGCAGAAATATAGCATGAATGAATGCAGATGGAAGATGTGCAAGGCATAGGTGTTCCCAGGGTCTGGGTGCAGGGTACTGATGAATGTTGCAAGGTTGCATGCTAAGAGATATTGAGCCACTGTTGGTGGTGGATACAGCTAGATGTGCTTAAAGAGAGAGTGTGGTGAGTTGAAACTACCCCCCAACATAAAATTGCCAAACCAGATCAGTTGAAAGCAAATTAAGCTATATTCACAAGCACAACTCCAATCTAAAATATAAAATGCAATGAATATGTACAAAATGTACAATATTTACATGCACTTAAAACTAATAAACAACACAAGAACCCCCTGGACAAAACTAGGGGGGCACCAACAGCTTCCTTCTCCCTGCCCTCTCCCCCCGCCCTATACAAGGTAAAAGAGAGAGAGAGAGAAGGAAGAGCAGAGAGTAGGCTGTGAGTACTTAGCCACAACACAGGGACACAGCCAAGGTCAGCAAGCTAACAGAAGCACCAGCTAGAGTGAAGAAGCCAAAAAGAAGAAAGAGTTAGTATACACAACTAACTCTATGCTAGATATCAGACCAATGGGGTTATTTAGACTTTGTAATTATTTTCCTTTTGCATCTAATAGCAATTTATTTACATCCTATCACTTTCTGTTCAAGATCTGTGGAAAATTTTCTAGGCAGAGCCTTAAACTACCAGAGAAGAATGGGTGGTTTCTTGTGGATAGCTCCATGTAACAAGAGAGTAGGGAATGCAGTTTACTGGTGAGGAAGACAGAATGGCACAAGGACACACAGCAATAAACTTGATTGTAGCAGCCACATTGAGAGTCTAGTCTCTGAGTATTTTCTTGATACTGTTAGTATTTTTCCTGCCTCAGTGCAATGGTGTTCCTTGTCTTACTTTCTCTGGGAGAGTTTTTGCATCTGGGTGGAGTGCTGTTGGGCCTTCATATCCATCACAGATGAGTATGTTTGATGCATATTGATTTATTAACAAAAAGAGGTAAAACAAAGGCTGACTTTAGCAGCACTTGCTGTAACAAGTGATTTAGGATGGTTCAAGGATTACCTGCTACCCTAAAAAGTCCCTCCCCAGCTTCTTGTAGCCCCCCTTCAGATACTGGAAGGCCACAGTAAGGTCTCCTCAGAGTCAGTTACTACTTTATACATTTTTGATCTGTTGATTAATATGCGGCTGATATGACCAGGAACATAAGATTCTTGAAGAGCCATAAAAATTTGTTCAGCAAAACATTTTTTTCCCCTCACTGTTGTTCTGTTGTCAGTAATTCTGTGGTCTTCATTGCTGTAATCTGATTTGGATAACAATCTGCCTGTGAAGCAGATGGCACACTTTGTCACTTCTGCAGGATCTACAAGCTAGGACTAATCGAAAATTCTCCTGGTGTGCTCAGAATTAAGCTTTGTTCTTATCCCCCACACAAAAGAAGAACCTGCTTATTTGCACAACTTAAAAAGCCTCACTCACCGAAGTTGTAGAGATTAATAGATACCATTGCCAAGTTTCTGAGGCACTAGAGGTCAGTGACTCTTTATAGGGCTGTGTTGTTGCTCTGTAGCTCTGCTGGCAACTTGCTATTAGTTCCTCTTCCAAATAGTTTGGCCTCTTGCTGTGAAAAGATACTTTCACACAATTTCCAATCCATTAAGGAAGTATCCGCCTGGCAGTCCCAATCCATATGAGCCTGTGCATTCCCACTCCATGTGAACTTATGTGGTTTCCTTTTTATCTTCTCTCTCACTCTCTATCTTACAGCATAGAGAGTAATTTTAGCAAGGTGAAGAAAAAGAGAAGAAGAGATACACAACAACCCCATGCAATGCTGCAGGCTGGTAACAGAGTGGCTGGAGAGTGGTCAGGTAGAAAGGGACATGGGGGTACTGGTTGACAGCAGCTGAACATGAGCCAGAAGTGTGCCCAGGGCCAATGGCATCGTGACCTGTATCAGGAATAGTGTGGCCAGCAGAATCAGGGAAGTCATTCTGCCCCTGTACTCAGCACTGGTTAGGCCATGCCTTGAGTACTGTGTCCAGTTCTGGGCTCCTCAGTTTAAGAAGGACATTGAGATACTTGAGCATGTCCAAAGAAGGACAACAAACCTGGGGAGGGGTTTGGAGCACAAGCCCTATGAGGAGAGGCTGAAGGAGCTGGGGTTGTTTAGCCTGAAGAAGAGGAAGCTCAGGGGAGACCTTATTGCTCTCTACAACTACCTGAAAGGAGGTTGTAGCCAGGTGGGGGTTGGTCTCTTCTCCCAGGCAACCAGCACCAGAACAAGAGGACACAGTCTCAAGCTGTGCCAGGGGAGATTTAGGCTGGATGTTAGGAAGAAATTCTTCACAGAAAGAGATTGGCCATTGGAATGTGCTGCCCAGGGCGGTGGTGGAGTCACCATCACTGGAGGCATTTAAAAAGAGACTGGATGAGGCACTTAGTTCCATGGTTTACTTGATTAGATGGTGTTGGGTGATAAATTGGACTTGATGATCTCAAAGGTCTTTTCCAACTTGGTTAATTCTGTATTTTGTATTTTGTAACTAAAACTATCAATTCTTTTATCTCCAGAAATATAGATTTTGCCAGAAGAACAGGATGAAAATACTACCAATGGCCATTGTTCTTCCTGTTGCAGATATGAAATCAAAGCAGGTCTTCTCTTTCAAGGTCTGCCTGTGGGTTTGTTATAACCTTTATGGTAGAGCTTAGAGTTTTTGCTTTAAATATTTTTGTAGTATTTGATTTTCCCTTTCACTTCTAATAAGAGGTGCTAAGAGTACAGAAGAGTATATCCTTTCCTATTCTCAATACTCTATACTTTGAATCTTTGTGCATCTTGCACTTTTTCCTGAAGTTCTGTTAGCATAATATGTAGCTTGTGCTTGCTTCCTCTTCAAAGAGATGCCTACAGTAAAGAAGTTGATGAGGATACCAATTCCAGTGCAGGTAAGTCTGCACTAGAGAAGGGAACTCCGGCAATAAAGGGCTATCAAGGAGCACTTCTGGAGGCTTTTTGAAGCCAGGAGAGCATCTCACCTGTGCTGGGCATAAGCTGAAGAGGTGGCATGGGCAGAATCAGCACCACCTGGGGCAGATCTAACCAGGGCATCAACATACCAACAGCCACTCCCCAAGACCACAACCTCCCTCGTAAAAGAAGTCCTTTGGGAGAGCATCACTGAGCAGACAAGCAGCAAGTGTATATGATCCGGGGCATTGCAGTTTGTGACAAAGGACACATGGGCAGGCTGATGGCAGTTAAGTACAGTTGGTGGTAACTGTTTCCCCCTCCTGGCTTCAGAGTTGAACTCAACTAGTTATCATCACCCTCAAGGAAGAGGACCTAGCCATAGTTACCACTTGGCTGAAAGCAGTTGCCAGAAGGAATGTGAGGACCCAGATGGAGCTGCCACACAAACATGCGGCTGTGCAGGTTTCTGGCTGCAGAGGGTACCTGAACCTCATACTCATACCAGAGGGCAACAGAGACAGTACCTGTGTGTGGTGTGACCATTATGAATGATCTACTCAGGAGATGGCAGAGTTGGGAGAGAAATTGGTAAAGTTAAGTAATGTCAGGTAGTTGGAATGTCAGATAGATGGGTAGAGCCACACTTTGATGCAAAGGCAACAGTTTGTTGCAGACCAACCAATCAGGATGACGAGACTGATGAAGCACTCTATAAGCAGTTGGGAGAGGTTTCACAATTGTTACCTCTTGTTCTCATGGAGGACACTGAGGACAGCTGGTGATTCTTCTGGATGTAATGTTTTGAATAAGTCTGTATTCCTTAAAGTTTTGCAAAGCTTTATAGATCCACATAAAGACTTACTGTGGAATGCGGAATGAACAAGTGCACTGACAACAGAAGACCATGTCTCAGGTAGAGAGAGATGGTAAAAATGACTCATGGCAAACAAAGTGGGACAGTTCATGTCTCATTAGTTACTACATTTGGGCACCTGAAAACAGATTAATAGAGGGCTTTGAAATTACCTCTGCATTCTGCTCCCATTTAAGCACTTTCCCTAGGTCTCTCCTAAATCTTCAAACTTATACTTTAGGGTCCTGCTTCTGGCAGAGTCATGGCCAAAAGCAGTGAAGCCACTTTTTAGCCATGTTACTGGAACAGCTGTACATAGAAATCTCCTTTAGGTTTGGTTGTGCACAGAGTGTATGTTTTTTTACTACCCCTTGATAAGATTTACTATGCACAGAACTCTGTAACTGAGAATTCAGGAAGCTGAACTAGCTTCTATTTTTTCAGACATAATTTCTGGACTCTGTGAAGAAGTTTCTGGGATTTTTGCCAGTTCCCTCTTTGTGGGATTATGTTGCTTGCATGTAGGGCTGTAATATCTGATTAGCATGGGAATTAATGTAATGTCAAGTGTTAACATCAATAGTATCTAGACAGGAAATAACCAGGAATTTAAAACCCACTATTTTTAAAATATTAATAGTTCTTTTTCCATTGTAAAGCTTATGAAAAGCAAACATTAATTTTCTTATTTGAAAGCATCAGGCTATCTTTAAAAAAAAAAAGAAGATTAAGCAAATCTCCTTAGCTTTTCCTTTCTTTTCATCTAATGCAAGACATTGGAAGAAAGCAAGTAAACAAGTTACAGCAGCAATAATAATGTGTGACATCTGATCATTCTAAATATTCCCACTAATCCCATGCAGGTACATTTATTCAAGCTTCTACTGGTGAATATCTAGAAGCAAGAAAAGATAATCTCTGAATATGTTATTTTGGTTTATCAGCTCTATCTGCTGAAGCTTTGGTATTTGTTTCTCATCTCTTGTACAAAAACATAATGTCAAGATGATTGCTTTTATATGAATAGAATATAGTATGTATTATACATACTAGTATATAAGATTAATGTAATCTATTCCTATGACTATGTGATATAAAATCATAGAATGGTCTGAGTTGAAAGCGACCTCCAAAGGTCATCTAGTCCAACTCCCTCCATAGTAAGCAGAGGCATCCTCAACTAGATCAGGTTGCCCAGAGCTCTGTTGAGCACATATATAGTACATATATAATATGTTGGTAACAATTTACTAACAAAAATGCTACAGGGGGTAATTCTCTGCCTACTGCTTTACAAATGTGGAAGAATGACAAATATGGTCATAGATGGCAGGATGGGCTGTACCAACCAGAAAATAGTGGAATTGATTCTGTGATGCTGTGAGTTCAGAACTCAGAGGAAAACTGGTCAGGTGAATAGCAGACTTAGGTTCTGAGTTGTGAGACAGTAGACTGGACTATTCTGGAAGGTGAGGTTGACCAAGGGGACAGGTAATTAGAAAAGTTGTTTCTTTGACTTCTTTGAAGATTAGGAGCAAATCATCTCATTGTGGATGAGCACCAGAAATTTTGGCAGTGGCTTCTGGATTCAAGAGGAAATGGGGAGAATATCAGAGGTGGAAACAAAGACCAGCAAAGAAGTGTATGCAAGCATTTCTCTGAGACTTTGGGTGAAATCAAGGACAGCTGGCTTCACCTAAGTTTCTGGGAAAATCATAGAGCAGGTTTTAATAGAATTAATTTCCAAACACATGAAGGACAGGATTAGCAACAGTCAATTTAGATTTAGCAATGGAAACTCCTTCAGATCCAACCTGGTGACTGTGGTAGTTTTAGGCTATGCCTTTAAAATCTTCCATTTTCTCATCTCTGCTTTCTTTGTTTGCTCTTAAGGGATATTAATCTGCTTCTGCTTGACCTTGGCTGCATTGTTTTGGTTAAGTCTATGTGGCCGGTTGACGTTGCCACTGGATGAACTGGATGTGTTCTGGAGCACCGCCTTTCTCCAGAGCATCGTGGATCACTGCATGACAGATGCTGGAGCATCC
The DNA here is from genome assembly GCF_026170545.1 of Melanerpes formicivorus. Lineage (NCBI taxonomy): Eukaryota > Metazoa > Chordata > Aves > Piciformes > Picidae > Melanerpes > Melanerpes formicivorus. The sequence goes on from NW_027142363.1 coordinate 21,895,630, forward strand.
AGTTCATCGATGATATCATCGTCTGGGGTAAAACTGCTGAGGAAGTCTTCGAGAAAGGTAACAAAATCATTGACATTCTTCTGAATGCAGGTTTTGCCATCAAGCGAGACAAAGTGAAAGGACCTACCACAGAGATTCAATTTCTGGGAGTGCGGTGGCAGGATGGACGCCGACACATTCCAGTGGATGTGGTAAATAGAGTCTCTACCATGGCAAGTCCCACAAACAAGCAAGAGACCCTACGTTTCTTAGGGATAGTGGGATTTTGGAGACTGCACATTCCTGGATACAGTCAGATTGTGAAACCTCTGTATGATGTAACTCGAAAGAGAAACCATTTCCACTGGGGACCTGAACAACAAGCAGCCTTTGACCAGATAAAGCAAGAGGTAATTCAAGCAATGGGTCTGGGACCTGTCCGAGATGGTCCAGACATTAAGAACATTTTGTACACGGCTGCAAGTGACAATGGTCCAACCTGGTGCTTGTGGCAAAAAGCTCCAGGTGAGACACGTGGACGACCTCTTGGTTTCTGGAGTCGAGGTTACAGAGGTTCAGAGGCTAATTATACTCCAACAGAGAAAGAAATTTTAGCTGCCTATGAAGGAGTAAAAGCATCTTCTGAAGTGATTGGAACTGAATCACAACTTCTCTTAGCTCCCAGATTACCAGTTTTGAATTGGATGTTTAAAGGCAAAGGATCCACACCACATCATGCCACAGACTCAACCTGGTCTAAGTGGATGGCTCTGATAACACAGAGAGCTCGAATGGGAAATCTTGAAAGACCTGGTCTAGTGGAGGTGATCTCAAGTTGGCCTGAAGGTATCAACTGTGCCAAACCTCCAGAGGAGAAGATAACTCGTGCTGAGGAAGCTCCTCCTTACAATGACCTTTCTGATGATGAAAAGAAATATGCTTTGTTCACAGACGGTTCCTGTCGTCTTGTTGGAAACAAGCGAAGGTGGAAGTCTGCAGTGTGGAGTCCAACACGCCGAGTTGCAGAGGCGAAAGATGGAGAAGGAGAATCCAGTCAGTTCGCAGAGGTAAAAGCTGTCCAGCTAGCTCTCGACGTGGCTGAACGTGAGAGATGGCCAAAGCTTTATCTCTACACCGACTCATGGATGGTAGCCAATGCTCTATGGGGTTGGCTAAAGAACTGGAAGAAGAGTGGTTGGCAGAGAAAAGGAAAACCCATTTGGGCAGCCGACCTGTGGCAGGACATTGCTGATCGAATCGAGAGAATTCCAGTGAAAGTGAGACACATCGATGCTCACATTCCTAAGAGCAAAGCTACTGAGGAACAACAACACAACCATCAGGCAGATCTAGCTGCAAGAGTTTCTCAAGTAGATATGGACTCTAATCTTGATCTCGACTGGAAACACCGAGGTGAGATATTCTTAGCTCGGTGGGCTCACGATTCGTCAGGACATCAAGGCAGAGATGCAACATACCAATGGGCTCGTGACAGATCCATAGACATTTCCATGGATGCTATCACGCAAGTCATCCATGACTGTGACATTTGTGCTGCTATTAAGCAGGCAAAACGACTTAAGCCCTTGTGGTATGGTGACAGATGGTCCAAGTACAAGTATGGTGAAGCTTGGCAGATTGACTACATCACTCTACCACGTTCTCGTTCTGGTAAGCAATACGTGCTTACTATGGTAGAGGCAAACACTGGATGGTTGGAAACTTATCCAGTTCCACATGCAACTGCACGCAACACCATTCTCGGTCTGGAGAGACAGATCCTGTGGAGACACGGAACTCCGGAGAGGATTGAGTCAGACAACGGAACTCATTTCAAGAACAACCTTGTAAAGAACTGGGCAAAAGATCACGGTATTGAGTGGATATTCCACATTCCCTACTATGCACCAGCTTCAGGGAAGATTGAACGCTACAACGGTTTGTTGAAGACCACTCTCAAAGCCATGGGAGGTGGATCTTTGAAAAACTGGGAAAAACATTTAGCACAAGCAACCTGGCTGGTAAATAGTAGAGGTTCAGTGAACCGAGCTGGACCTGCACATTCAGATTTGCTACGGAAAGTAGAAGGTGATAGAGTTCCTGTTGTTAGAGAAAAGAATCTGTTAGGTAAAACTGTTTGGGTATTTTCGCCCTCAGGAGAGGCTAAGCCTGTCCGAGGGGTGGTTTCAGCTGAAGGTCCGGGTCACACTTATTGGGTAATGCAAGAGAATGGTGAAATTCAGTGTATTCCACAAAGAAATTTAACTTTAGCTGAAAGAGGTTAATTTCAAACTGTTGTATAGCTACATCGCGTCCAGAGGAAGAATCAACAAGGAATCTACGGTGCACGAACCCTGAGATCCCTGAGAGCCCTGAGTCAACTAAGAGACCCTAAGATTTCCCTGTTTCCCTTTTCTTCGCTTCATCGGTGAAGAAATGAACTGTTTTCCATTTTTCTCATTTTCTGATTTTCTTGGACTTTTGAATCATCTACATCTGAGCATAGCCGGAATGGACTATGAACTTTACTCACGAACTGTAAATATTGTTTTGGATTAGATGGACAGTATGAACAGCCAATGAAATTGTTTAGAAGGGGTGGACTGTGGCCGGTTGACGTTGCCCCCTTAAGAAAGAGAATATGGTGGACGGAAGTTGGTAAACGGAAGGAATAGTCTAAACTAATTTCATTGGACGAGTGGGAGGAAGCACTTTATGAGCTGGGACTATACTGAGTTTCTCCAGCACCTTATCTTCAGTCTTGCTTCCGTCTTTGCTTCGTGCAGCAGCTTTGCCTGTGCTGGGCTTTCTGCCAAGGCCTCGGCCTTGAAAACCAGATAACAGGCCTGTATACTAACTCCCTTCCAATTAACACAAAACTGCTTTTAACTTCTTTCTTTCGCTCTCTCTCTCTTCTAACCTAATCTGGGGAAAGGGGGGAAAGAGGGGAAAGAGGAGGTGGGGAACCCCCCTCTCTGCCGAGAGGGGTTCACTCTCATTTCTGTGTTACTCTGTTGTATATCTTTGTATATATTGTAGATATTGTAAATTTGTAAATATTCCCCCTGCAAACCCTACATCGCTTTGTAAATATAGCTCCACTGCTTTGCTAATTCAGCTTGCGAGTTTTTTTTCCTTTCCCTTCATTTTTTTTCCCTTTTACTTTACAAAGGGGGAAGGGAGGAGGCTTCTTGGCCTTGCCCTTCCACCCACCACAGTCTAACAGATACTTTTTTCTCTGCTCCTTTTTCCCATTTGGACAGGGGGTGGGGGAGCAGAGAGACAGCTTTCCTAGCAAAAAAACACCTCTGTGTGGATGTGCTGGGAGAGGGAGTGATAAATATAATACTATTCATAAGCACAGGTGTGTTCCTATTCAAATTAATACCATCTGATATCATACATGTTTTTCTGGTAAATGATCATGGAATATTTTGGAAAACATATTTCCAAATGACATCTGAACTCTGTTTCCACTTCCAGAAATTTCCCTTAATGTGAGAATAAGATCTAAGTGCCGTGGTTTAGTTGTGAGGTTTGTGGTGACAGGTTGGACTTGATGATCTTTGAGGTCTCTTCCATCCTTGGTGATTCTGTGATTCTGATTACTAAACCTCTCTTCACTTTGTTCTAGCCCTTTTAAAAAGAGGTATATTTTCTTTGCTGAAATGTTTCCTATTAGTGGCATGTTCTTATGAAATGTCAGAGAGAATATGAATAAATTAATCCATACACACATACTTCCCCCCCCGCCCCATATTCATATTTAACTTTCCTTTTTCCCAGTGATGTCAGCAGCTTCTTAGCTCTGATTCTGAGGTATTTGCCTTCGTGCTGTATCTGAGCAAATTAGATCAGTCTGAGTATGGAGTGCTATCATGCAGAGTGAGATAAAATATGAGCTTCCTTATCCTCTGTAGGACTAAAAGATTTTCCTCTGGCTTTGATCATTTGGGCAGTGATATAAAAATGAGTAAGATTTAACTGGAGAGACTCAAAATGGACTCCACAAGTGCCAGAGGGAGATTCTGAAAATTGAATTGTTATCTAAACTGCCAAATATGGGATATTTTTCAGCATTTACCCTTTGAATAGGCATTGAACCTAAGAAATATGTTTGTTGACATATCCTTCAGCGAGACATTGCAGTTACTCTGCTTACAGACTTGAGTTATATATATGATTGTATTTATGACTCTTATTATTTATAGTGACTTTGAAGAACAATGAAGAATGAGCCTTTATTTCACCTGGACTACGAAACTGCTGTGAAATAAGTCAAAAAAGAATAAAAAGGAAAGCTTTTGGACAGCCTTCATGTAAATTCTTCTGCAATATTAACCAGAAACTGAAGAAGAGAAATGGGAATTTGCATCAAAATGTTTGGAGAGATCTGTGCTGTAGATTTTAAAATGTACAGTGGCTTATATGGAGCAAACATTTCCTACTGGGCAAAGAAATTATTACATAGGAAAGCCCTCTGTCTTTTTCAGTTTTGCCCTGTTTACTCTCCTTATGCCAGCAATGCTCTGCTGTTATAAATGTAAAGAACTGTAATGTATTATCTGAATCAAACCCACAAGTAGGCAAATGCAGAGAGGACATATTCACAGATAAGAAATCCTCTTAAAGAAAAAAAGAAGAAGCTAATTTGGTTTTTTCTGCCCTTGTATGTGCACGTGTGTATGTTAAGTCTGAAAATTCACTCAGGTGTTACAATGACATACATGCCGCTGTCAGAAATTTTACTACTAACTAATTAGTTCAGGTGCTTGTGCATGCCATCTGTCTTGTTTGTTTGTGCTGGTGTATATATATCAGCAAGTGGAGAAAACAGCTTTATTTTCCTGTTTAAGCTCACTTTTCTGCCTTGCTGGAAAGCAGCTCCATGGAGAAAGACATTGAGTCCTAGTGGACAGTAAGTTCTCCTCGGGAGAGCAATGTACCCCTGGTGGCCAAGAGAGTCAATGGGATCCCGCGGTGCATCAAGAAAAGTGTGGCCAGCAGGTCTAGGAAGGTTCTTCTACTTCTCTACTCTGCCCTAGTGAGACCACAGCTGGAATACTGGGCTCCCCAGTTCAAGTGAGACAGAGACCTGCTGAAGACAGTCCAGCGGAGAGCCATGAGAATGATTAGGAGACTTGAGCACCTCCCCTATGAAGAGAGACTGAGAGACATGGGGCTGTTTAGCATTGAGAAGATTGAGAGGGGAACTCATAAATGTCTATAAATATCTGAGGGGTGGGTGTCAGGTGGAGGGGGGCAATCCATTTTTTGCTGGTGGACAGTAATAAGACAAGAAACAACAGGCACAAACTTGAACATAGAAGGTTTGACCTCAACATGAGGAGAAAATTCTTTACAGTGAGGGTGACAGAGCCCTGGAACAGGCTGCCCAGAGAGGTTGTGGAGTCTCTTTCTCTGTAGACTTTACAAACCCACCTGGATGCATTTGTGTGTGGACTACCCTAAGTGATCCTGCATTTGGCAGTGGGATTGGACTCAATGATCTCTGGATGTCCCTTCCAACCCCTAATATTCCATGATTCTATGAAGAGAAAGAAAAGAAAGTTTAAAAAGCTTGTTTCATAATCTGATGATTGAGTCTGTGGGTATGTTTTATTGCATAGTATCTTTCGCTATAGCATTTTGCTACACTTTTTGTTTTCCAGATGTGTTTTTATTTCTTTGTTTTTGCAGTTTTCTCCTGACTATGCAGCCTTGTACAGGTTATGAATAACTGGCTGAAGACACCTGGTGTTCTTTGGTTTTCTAACTTTAATTGGCAATTAGTTTGAGATGGTTATAGCAAGCAAAACTTAGCAGATTGTACACTAATTTCTCATTATGATCCCGTGGCTCATCTAATACATTCAACTTGCAGTAAGTCTGCATGTTTCTTTGAACTACATGAGAGAACAAGTTCACTTAATGTGATAAAGCTAAACCGTTGTCAAGATTTACTCTACAGAGCCTCCTGATCTCATCCTGTTATCCAGGCTAGGGAGCTGGTTAACCTCTGTGCCATACAGAATCATAGAATCACAGAATTGTTATGATTGGAAGGGACCTCAAGGATCATCTAGTTCCAACTCCCCTGCCATGGGCAGGGACACCTCACACTAGATCAGGTTGCTCAGAGCCATATCCAGCCTGGCATTAAAAACATCCAGGGATGAAGCTTCTACCACCTCCCTCGGCAACCTGTTCCACTGTCTCACCATCCTCATCGTGAAGAATTTCTTCCTAACATCCAGTCCAAATCTACCCATTTCTAGTTTTGTTCCATTCCCCCTAGTCCTATCACTATCCAACATCTCAAAAAGTCCCTCCCCAGCTTTCTTGTAGCTCTGCTTCAGATACTGGAAGGCCACAATTAGGTCTCCCTCAGAGCCTTCTCTTCCCCAGAATGAGTAGCCCCAACTCCCTCAGTCTTTCCTCATAGGAGAGGTGCTCCAGCCCACTGATGGCCTTGTCGCCCTTCTCTGGCCATGTTCCAGCACCTCTGGATCCTTCCTGTAATAGGGGTTCCAGAACTGAACACAGTAATCCAGGGGGGATCTCACCAGAGCGGAGTAGAGGGGGAGAATCACCTCCCTCGACCTGCTGGCTGTGCTTCTCTTGATGCAGCCCAGGATGTGATTTGCTTTCTGGGCTGCATACCTGGACTTCCATCTTACTGAAATCATGCTGTGGATAAGGAGAGAGATTCTAGAGTGTGCCTAGAACTTGTCCTTTAAGGACTTAAATCACAGAGTTAGACTTCTAGTTCAAATCTGTTCATTATGTGTGGGACCATCAGTGATGTTATTTGGTATTCTTTTGCTAAGCTAAAACACTTGTCCTTGGTATACATATTTAAATTTGTGCACAGAGTTCAAACTTTTCTAATGACAAAATGCTGGAGGCATAGTTTAGCTCCATCAAAACAGTGCTGAGTCATACCAGCAGACACTCTGGTCCTGCAAACCAGTTGATATGTTTATTGGCCACATCCTTGCTACAAGGAGTTAAATTTACTGAAAACTTGGGCAGTTATTGCTACAAAAAGCTCACAGACTGAAACCCAGACTGTTGGAGAACAGGCAAAAGTAAGTATTATGGTACATGGGGACTTATCCTTTTATCTTCCATCAGAATCAGATTCACAGTGATCTCTCAGCCCTGTTTTTCACCAGACCTTCTGTATCTTCCTTGGTTTTATTCTACCTGACCTCTTTATGAAAACAGCTACAGAGTTGTACTGTTTGATGGGAATTTACATGCATTTAGGAGATGTAGAGGGTCTACTAAAATGAGATAATTGGGAAGACAAATAGAAAAACTAATTTTCTTTATGTCCAGCAGCATCTTGATCTACACTCAGAAGAGAAAAATAGCTAAATGAACAAAAACTGCCAAACCCCAATGGCTTTACATTGCATTTCATTCTTCTCACTCTTTCATTTAATATATGCTCTGCTCTGAACACAGAGATTAATAAAAAACTCATGGTAGAGATTAGCATTTTGTTCAATACTCATTGTTTCACCTGATATAAAATGGAAACGGGAAGCATTGTTAAATGGACTGAATATCTGAGAGGTTATGCAGTGTCACTGTACCTTCTATAAGTACATCTTGAGCATTAATCTCAAGAGCTTTCTCTTAGCTGTCAAAAGCACTTTCTCCTTAGGGATACCTGCATATCATCCAGTCCAACAATATGGGGCAGTTACTATGTCTGTCTACTTTCCCTCTTGCTCTCCCTCTCCCTCTGCCTCTCCCTCTGCCTCTCCCTCTGCCTCTCCCTCTGCCTCTCCCTCTTGCCAAACCTGGTTGGAGCAACTAGCATGTGCGGCATGAAGGGAAGGTTCACAAGCAAGAGCTGGGCATGCATGAAGAGAATGTTTGCACATTCTGGGCTTGCAATCAACACATGGAGTAATGCCTGGAGGGGAAAACTTAAAAATAGATTGAAAGATAGGAAAGGTAGGTTGCTGAAAAGGAGGAGTGTCAAATGCTGGACCCTGGCAGTACTGTTGTTGGAATTAATGATTTCATTCTTCTAACATCTAAACCTAGTTACTGTAGCATTGTTAGGACAGGCAATACACGCTTGCCTGTGACTCCCTTTGTTAAAATTTCTTTCTATGGGACAGTCAAAAGTCAGACTTCATATCTGCATGTATATTACATGTAGGAGGACTTTTCTCTGAAAGGGCCCAGTTATGAATTAACTTCTTTCTTTTTAAATAATCAGTAGTTCAAGTGTCAATAGGATATTGATATCTTTCTGAGGATTCTTCAACATTTATTTGTTTTTTTTGTATTTACAGAGGGCTGATAATAGCCGATGTAAATAAGATTAGAAGATGTCAGAAATGCCTGGTATAGCAAATACAAAATTGTTGTTTTCATGTTGATTTTTTAAATTTTGCAGAGTACAGAATTACAGAATACAGAATTAACCAGGTTGGAAGGTTGGAAAAAGTTGGAAAAGACCTTCAAGATCATCAAGTCCAACCTAACACCCAACACCATCTAATCAAGTAAACCATGGAACTAAGTGCCTCATCCAGTGTTTTATAAACACTTCCGGTGATGGTGGTGACTCCACCACCTCCCTGGGCAGCACATTCCAATGCCAATTAATCTTTCTGTGAAGAATTTCTTCCTAACATCCAGCCTAAACCTCCCCTGGCACTGCTTGAGACTGTGTCCTCTTGTTCTGGTACTGGTTGCCTGGGAGAAGAGATCAGCCCCCACCTGGCTACAACTTCCCTTCAGGTAGTTGTAGAAGGCAATAAGGTTTCCCCTGAGCCTTCTCTTCTCCAGACTAAAGAACCCCAGCTCCCTCAGCCTCTCCTCATATGGCTTGTACCCTCACCAGCCTTGTTGCCCTTCTCTGGACACATTTGAGCAACTCAAAATCTTTCTTAAACTGAGGGGCCTAGAACTGGACACAGTACTCATGGCATGGCCTAACCAGTGCTGAGTACAGGGTAGAATGACTTCCCTGCTCCTGCTGGCCACACTATTCCACACTATAGGGCAGTAAGTCAGTTACTCAGTTTTATTTTCATTCCCATTGATGGGTTCAAAACCTGACAAACTCAGTCAGTTTTGCATAAATGTTGTTTAGTTTTAGTTTTGTAAAGGAAAGACAACAGTTTAGAAACATTTTCTCCCAGGAAGAATGTGCATATATATATATATATATATTCCCCCCCCTCTTATGACAGAGAGAAGAGTAGGAAATATTTTCATATATGAAATTTCTCAGCTGCACTGTCTTGAGCATTTTTACAATACTTGGGGGCTTTTACCATTTGTGTGTGTGTGTGTGTGTTTTGTTTTAGTTGTTATTTTTTCTCTTTCTCTAAGGCTGTGGAGTGGGTGTCATCAAAAAAGCAGCATTTACTGTTACTATGGTAAAGTACTGAACTTCACTGCAGTGCTGACTGAATCAGAGATATTTGGAGAAACAGGAAATTAAGATGTGTTTATTTTATCCACTGTCTTTATTAGACACAAAAATATGTTTTTAATCTCAAAAGTAAGAGTCCAGCTGTACATTCATGAGGTAAATACTTGTTGGCTATTAAGTATTTGATTAGCAGTTACTGAATTTTGTTTCAGGATTTCTCATTATATAACCATTGGGATGAGCAAAGAAGGGAGGGAAAAGCAGACTGTGCTCTCACACTAATGCTGAGGGTGATTAGAATTAGAGTTAGAATTAACCAGGTTGGAAGAGACCTTCAAGATCGAGTCTAATCAATTAACCATGGCACCAAGCACCCTATCCAGTCTTTTCCTAAACACCTTCAGTGATGGTGACTCCACCACCTCCCTGGGCAGCATATTCCAATGCCAATTAATCTTTCTGTGAAGAATTTCTTCCTAACATTTAGCCTAAACCACCCCAGGCACAGCTTGAGACTGTGTCCTCTTGTTGAGTTGCTGGTTGCCTGGGAGAAGAGACCAACCCCCATCTGGCTACAACCTCCCTTCAGGTAACTGTAGACAGCAATAAGGTCTGCCCTGAGCCTCCTCTTCTCCAGGCTAAGCAACCCCAGCTCTCTCAACCTCTCCTCTAATGGCTTGTATTCCAAACCTCTCACCAGCTTGGTTGCCCTTCTCTGGACACATTCCAGCAACTCAACATCTTTCCTGAACTGAGGGGCCCAGAACTGGACACAGTACTCAAGGTATGGCCTAACCAGTGCTGAGTACAGGGGCAGAATGACCTCCCTGCTCCTGCTGAAATAACAAGTTCTCTCTTAAAATATTATTTGCTGAATGTCTGTATTTAAGGATGTGGGGTTTAGAATTGAGTTTCTTTTCCTGTTGTTACTGACAGTTAGTTTCTGAAAGCAAAAGAAGATGTAAGACAGTGAGCAGTAGCAGGGATTTCCAGGGTATCTACAACTGGTTTTATGTGTCTACATGTGTATAGATGTATTTTTCTTTGCTGCTAAATAATGCTATCTTGAAACCCAAAAACCCCATCTATCTTTGCTTTTCAGCAATGACAAATTAGTGTGGTTAACATGGTAGCCAAATGTTGATGCATATATGTTGTGTCCAGCACTGGACCCAGCACCAGCCCAAAGGGACCTTGAGTAGCTCTCCATGTCTTTCCTCTTTTGCCTCTTACAGCAAAAACATAAGAAACTGCAAGACAGACAGTTTATTGATTAGTTCTTACAACCCAGCCAAATAAGTCAAAGGAGTTATTGACTTCTTTCTGAAACAGAGAGAGCTATGAGCAGGGATGGAAGTTCTGAATGGTATCCAAACATATGAGATAGCCAAGGCTACGGTTTGTATTTTCTTATTCTAGTTACAGTAGCAACAGAGGCAAGGATCAGCCTTGCCTAGAGCAATGTTTCTAGAGCTTAAAATGGTTGTTTAAGAAAATAATTTCCATGATGCTCTTTTGTGGGAAGAGGATGGCAATGGAGAGAAAGGAATGCGACTCTCTAGGTAAGGGGGAGGTAGACTAAGCCCAATGTGGTAGTTTTAGGCTATGCCTTTAAAATTTTTCACAGATCTTGAGCAGAAAAGTAGTAAAATGTAAATAAATCACTATTGGGTGTAAAAAGGAAAATAAAGATTATTCTAAACAATACCATTGCAAACATAAGGAACTTATACTGGTTATACCTAAACAGTTTCTTCTTCTCTTCTTGCTCCTTTGCTCTGGGAAGACATATTAACTCGCTTCTGCTTGACCTTGGCTGCACTGTTTTGGTATTAACTTCTCTGCTTCTTTCTCCCTTCTTTTGTACAAGGGGGTCAGTGGGGAGACAGGGAAGGAGAAGCTAGTAGCTGCTCTCATCAAAGACCAGGGGGGTTCTTGTGCTGTTTATTAATTGTAAATACCTGTGAATATTGTAAATCCTGTATATTTTGTATATATTCATTGCATTCCATTGTAGATTGTAGTTTTGCCTGTAAATGCAGATTTTATTTGCTTCCAACTGAGCTGGTCTGGGTGGGAAATTTCAACCCACCACACCTAACTGTGCCTACTTTTCTTCCTGTAACCAGAGATTAAAGAAGGAAGCTATAGTTTCCTCCTAAGATCCAGCGTATGTAGGTGTGAGACAGAGGATTTACCAAATGTTTTCTTTTATTGGGCAAGCATCAGCAGGAAACTACAGCAGTGTAGGAAGCTGGTAACAGATCACAGTTAGCTGCTTTAAAAAGGGGGAGGGGGGATCAATCCCTTAAATGTGCATTTTAAAACCAGTCTGTAAAGTAATGGCCATGAAACAATAATAGAATAAAAGTCAGATGAATATGACAATTTGTCACACTTGGTGTTTAATGTTTTTTAAATGTTTCCAGTCAGTGCTGAAGTAACAAATTTTCTTGCCTTTGTTATGAGATATTGTATTCCTGTATACTTCAGGATGAACTGTTGCAGAACATATATAAACTAATTGATATCTTTCTGCAGTAAGCATTATAACATTGATCACTTCCACTTGCTTTTGCTTACCATGCAGCTGGTGTTTTCTGTTTATTGTGGAGGAAATTGGAATATAAGCACCTGAACTGTTTATCCAACTGGAGATGAGCTGGACATTTAGCAACAACTGGAACATGAACGCATAGAATAATAGAATCCTAGAATGGTTTGGGTTGGAAGGGACCTACAAAGTTGATCTAGTCCAACCCCTCTGCAGTGAGCAGGGATATTCTCCACTAGATCAGGTTACTCAAAACATTGTTGAGTCTGACCTTAAATATAGAATAGAATAGAATAGAATAGAATAGAATAGAATAGAATAGAATAGAACAGAATAGAATAGAATAGAATAGAATAGACCAGGTTGGAAGAGACCTTCAAGATCATCATGTCCAACCCATCAACCAATCCAACCCACCTAAACAACTAAACCATGGCACCAAGCACCCCATCAAGTCTCCTCCTGAACACCTCCAATGATGGTGATTCCAACACCTCCCTGGGCAGCCCATTCCAATGGGCAATCACTCTCTCTGTATAGAACTTGTTCCTAACATCCAGCCTAAACCTCCCCTGGTGCAGCCTGAGACTGTGTCCTCTTGTTCTGGTACTGGCTGCCGGGGAGAAGAGACCAACATCCGCCTGTCTACAACCTCCCTTCAGGTAGTTGTAGAGAGCAATAAGGTCACCCCTGAGTGTTTCATATTTCTATGAAACTGATAAAATACATCTGAATCAAAGCAGAGACCTCATTTTTTGTCAAGCTTAATTAACTTATTTTCCAGGATTTTATGGGTCCTGAGAGCTCCATGTAAGTCTTTTTTTCTTTTGCTAACTGTAACAACAATAATAATAAGTTATGATGTTATCTATTTAGAACTAAATTATAGAGGAAATAATTTTTTCCCCCTGGATCCCAGTTTGCATAAAAGAAAGTCACTCTAAAAATGATTAAAATGAAGCAGAACACCTAGAATTTCTAAAGACTCTGTTACTCCACATGCCTTTCCTCTCACAAAAATATATTTAGTTTGCTGTGTTTATATTGCAACCATCTCACAGTTCTGCTTTCAATTAATACAATGTATTGGGAGGATGATGATGCTTATTCTGAAATTACCAAGAGAAAAAGTAGTTGACAGAATACTTAGAAATTACATCAGCCCAGTCCAATGTGTAGCAGCCTCCCAGATGAGAATAAGTAAGGGTCAGATAGGCTGCCAGAAGATATTTAAAAATCGGTTTGATGTCAAGATGAGCAGAGTAATTTATATTGACTCCCAAAGGAGAAGGCAGCACAGGAGGAAAAACTCCAGGCTATGAAGATATAGGAACAGGTTGGGCTTTTTGTGTGAGGCCTTTGATTCAGCCTTGGAAGCCTAACAAATAGCATTTCATAGTATGTCTTAAATACTCAAGCACTCTTCTGATTTCAGTTGTAAAAACGTGTCAGTTGAACTGCAGCCCTCCACCATATTCAAAGAATACCATCTATTTTGCCAGGACTGGCTGACTAATGAAAAAGGGAAATATAAAGTAAAAACTTCAGATTCACACAGCTGTTTGGAGCAGACCACCCTCAATATACATGCAGAAATTTCCCACAGAAATGAAGGAAGAGACCAACCTCCTGGTTCTAGGGCTCCTTGCCATGTTTAATACTGAATTTAATTTCAGAGTTGTTTCTTCCTGTGAGCCAGGTGTCTGCAAATTGTATTTTCAATCTGAATAACAAGATTGAATGCAAGAGTTCTGGAAAAATAAATTCCTTAGCCTTCTGGAGTCATTTATACAAGTGCCCTCAAATATCTTCTTAAAATTAAGGAATAGTAATTTCACACTGGTTTAGAAAAGGAGCAACAGAACAGACTAAAAAAGCTACTTTTGTGTAATCTACTTCTTTGTTATAAAATATATGCAATTTGTTGATAAAGGCTGAGTAAGTACCTCTAACATTATACTGATTTGTTTCTCTGGAAATATATGAACATTAAAAAAAACCTGCCCAATATTACATTTCAGTTTTTCTCAGTAAGATTTTACATATTACATATTATTCTTGAGAAGACTGAGAGGGGATCTCATCAATGTGCATAAATACCTGAGAAGTGCGTGTCAAGTGGAGGGGGCCAAGCTCTTTTCGGTGGTGCACAGTAATAAGACAAGGAACAACAGGTTCAAGATTCAACATAGAAGATTTCAACTCAACATGAGAAGAAACTTCTTTACATTGAGGGTGACAGAGCACTGGAGCAGGCTACCCAGAGAGGTTGTGAAGTCTCCTTCACTGGAGACTTTCCAAACCCACCTGGATGCATTTGTGTGAGGACTACCCTAAGTGATCCTGCTTTTGGCAGTGGGATTGGACTCGATGATCTCTGGAGGTCCCTTCCAACCTCTAATGTACTGTGCTACTGTGATACTATGATACCAATGTCACATTTTATCTCTTCAAAACATAGCTTAGGAAGGAGTGAAGTTTTCAGAACGATGTCCTAGGTTTGAGCCACAAGCTGCCCAGGGCAAAAGGACATAAAAGATTTTTTCCCCCATTATATTGTGAGCATTATTTGTTAGTGTTATGATTAAAAAAGAAGTAATTATAATTTACTCTCAATGTACATGTGTATGAAATATACACATTTTAGGTTGTATTACTTCATTTGTTTGGGGGATAAGATAGAGAAAAGGCCTTCTTCATCTCAACAACCATGTTCTTGAATGCAGAGACAAATACTCAGTGTGTGAGTTGCATTGGAATACTTCACATTGAATATTCCAATAGTTCAATTAATGAAAAAAAAAAAAATTGGAAGACCTAAATACCAAACCTCTGAAGTGTTTGACAATGTTTGCTCATTCTTTAAAATCTTGGCTATTAAATATAGTTTCATAGGTGATTTCTTCTGGTTTTGCTCTGTATATACAATGGTAAGAAGAGAAACTGATAAATGGATGCAAAAGCAAGGAGAGATGGAAAGCAAGATTCAGAAGTTCTTTAAAATGCCTTTGTGAAAAAAGCATCTCCAGTAGCAAGGTAAAGGGGAAAATTTGTCAAAAGGCAAAGTTTATTTAGGAAGTTTTAGGGAGCTATAATGCTGCACTTTCTCTAAATGCTGTAATCAGCAGAGAAGCAGTTGTCAGGTGATGAACAGTTCTAAGTACCTTCTCTCAGGACTTAAATAGGATCAGCCTTTTTGAAAATCTGGTCTGGTCACATTGAAAATGCATTAGTGGTTTATGGCTCACCATAGGTGATTTTTATATGAAACCTTGCAGTTCCACTTGGAGCTCTCAGCAGCACTCTTGACATGCTCCATTGGCATGTGTGAAACATCATTCTTGGTGAAGTCAAGGAGAACTTGTTCATGGGAGTGCCATCTAGAGTACTCCTGCTTTAAGAGGTTTTGCAGTTGGCTAAGCACCACTCCAGCCCTGTTCTAGGGAGGGGAAATAATTCTAAAAACAGCCTGTGGCTTTGTCCTCATGTCAAGAGAGTTTAAAAGGCCAGAAGTGTTTGCAGATACTCCAGCACAGTCTCCAAGCTCTTCAGCTTAGTCAGAATTACTGGCAGATGTTGCTTATATCACTTCAGGTTCCAGAACCAGAAAGCTTTTAAAAAGATTCATCATTTTACTGGGACTCTATATTGTTATGTTAGACTTTGTTGTTGTTGTTGTTGTTGGTTTTGTTTTTAAGCCATGCATATGTCCAGTTGAAAGCAGAATGATGCTGCACAAAGAGTTGTTTCAGCTTGGCATCCCACACCAATTTCAGACAAATATTTTAGGAGTTTCTCTCCTTGAATGGCCTCATAGCTGTTTGATAAATTTACCCTGCAGGTATTAGTAGTAGTAGTAGAGCTCACTACTGGGACTACTTAATTCAGTTTTCCAAGTTGTTCTTACCAGGATCTGAAGTCTTGCTCTGCTCATAATTTCTCATGTCCTTCTAAACAAGGCATTCCTGCTGCTCCACTGAGACCTTCAGCCCTGAAATTATTTTAAATGCCCAAGGAATAGCAACCAGCTACAGACGCTGGTTGTCCTCTCTCTGATAATGAAGAGATGTTAAACGAGAATTTTTTGTCTTTCCCAGATTTTCCTGTGGAAGTGAAGAGTGAAAGTACATGGTCAGAGAACTCTTGCAGCTGCAGTCCTTTCTCAATGGTTTGCCTTTGGAAGGAGACAATGGATTCCAGAGATGTATATGAAATACGTGGGTATGGGATGCTGAGGGGTGGACTAAGAATGACAAAGGACAGGATAAAATGGAATTATCCTATGTTGACCATTGAGAATATCACCCCTGATTTAGCAAAGAAAGTGAGAGGGAGAAAATTTGTACACTGAAATGTTGGGACAGTGAGGCACAGCACATATATTATAGATGATTCTCAGTAACCACTACCCCTCCTTGTTCAGTGCAGCTTTGTTCTTCAAAAAACAGCAGCAAGTGCAGAATATTTCATGTCAGTAGCAGCAAGCTCTCTCCTCAGTAGTTGCATTTGAATTCTTAAATGTGGAGCACTGGGAAAGTTACAGGTTACATCAGTGCAGTTAGTTTTCAGAAGAGAAGTTCTGCTCTCCCCACCTCCAACAATGACAGTGTTCATTTTCTAAGTCAGGCACTACTGCTTTTTTAAGTGACATTACTGCTCTTCCAAAGTGGCAGCAGCAGTTTTCTTTACCTTTTGTTCTCCTCACCTGTCTGTATGTCTTCTACTGCGAGATTTTCAGCAATGATCAAGGTTCATGGGCTGTGGAGGGACAGAAGAACATGTGCGTTTTCATTGCCACTTTCCAAAGGAAGCCATGAGCCTCCTTTCATTCCTGTTGACATTCGTTCTTGTTGACATTCCTCTGCTTTTTCTTACTATGTGTGTTTCTGTTGTTTCCTTTGATAGAATTTTGGTGATGCCACTTTTGCCCTTAAAGAGCAGAATTTGCCTTCACCTCCCTTCTCTTCACTGCTTGCATCCCAGATTTAACAAGGTCTGCCCTGGGCTGGCTAGTGCTTTTTACTCTACCAAAAGAGCAGACAATCTCTTCTTCATCTGTCCTATTCTCTCTAGCTATTAACATCCCACTTGTCTTTTCTTGCTTATTGCTTTTATATGGCCATATCCTCATACCCTTGACAAAACCAGTGTGTTGCAAAACAAGTCATGACCTGTGCTTCTGCCATGGCTTTCCATACCTCTATTTTTTAAAATACCCACTGCCACACAATACTTCTATTTTTTAAAGTATCCACTGCCACATGACAACACTGAATATTTTGTGTCCCCAGCACAACCTTCTTCCAAAGACTGACTACACTGAGCCTTTGTATGGTAACTGTTGAAACTGTTCCCATGCTCTTGCTGTATTCCCTTGTTAGTCCCTGTCCCTTTTCTGTCAATTTGACAAATTTGCTTTTCAACTGTGGCTATTGAACCTTTCCTAGTGTACATTCAAGCAGCAATGCTCTCTCTTGGGACCATCTCTTGCTGTATGTTAGCTGCTAACTGTCCTTTGTGCCACGTTTAACTCAGACTCCAGTACTTTTCTTTGCTGCCATGCTGACCTCTGGTCTTTGACACCACGCTTCCACACACAGTTTGAAGCTCCTGCTTCTCTGTGTGCTTCTGATCTGTTTGGTGTTCTTTTTGGCTGGTTTGTTTGTTTGTTTTGATTTTTTTTCTTTTGTGTCTTTCTTCTAAACTCAGGAGAGTTGTCTACTTTCTCTCACTTTGCAAGCCTGGTAAGGACCAATGATTATAACATTTTGGAGGAAAGAGGACACTAGCTTTAAGGACTTCTAAAAAAAAGGAATATTTTAGATTAGATAAGCTCTTCTACTTGCTGCTTCTGGGATGCAAGATCAAGTCCATCACATTGCACATTGTTTCTTGCGGATGTTTGTTTTTTAATACATTAAAAAAAAAAAATCTGTGTCTGTGGGTATGACTATTGCTAGCTCTCTCATCATAAGTATTCACAAAACCTTTGAAAACACTCATCTTAGACATGATTAATAAAGCCAGGAGGATGATCAGAGTGCTGGAGCACCTCTCCTATGAGGATGGACTGAGGGAGCTAGGGCTATTCAGTCTGGAGAAGAGAAGGCTCTAAGCTAATTGTGGCCTTCCAGTACCTGAAAGGGGCTGCAAGAAAGCTGGGGAGGGACTTTTTAGGGTGTCAGGGAGTGATGGGACTTGGGGGAATGGAACAAAACTAGAAATGGGTAGGTTGAGATTGGATGTTAGGAAGAAGTTCTTCACCATGAGGGTGGTGAGACAGTGGAACAGGTTGCCCAGGGAAGTGGTGGAAGTCTCATCCCTGGAAGTTTTTAAGGCCAGGTTGGATGTGGCTGTGAGCAACCTGATGTAGTGTGAGGTGTCCCTGCCCATGGCAGGGGTGTTGGAACTAGATGATCCTTGAGATCCCTTCCAACCCTAACAATTCTATGATTCTATGATTCGTTGGAAGGAAGAGTGCACTAGCTTTAAGAATCTCTTCTCTAAACTGAAGCTTTTAGATTAGATAATCTCTTCTACTTCCAACTTCTGGGATGCAAGATAAGGTCCATCGTATTGAACATTGTTTCTGGTGGACTTTTGGTTTTAATACATAAAAAATAAAATCTGTGTATGTGAGTACTACTGTTGCTATCTCTCTCACCATAAATATTCATGAAACCTTTGAAGACACTCATCTTAGACATGATTAATAAACCTTTTTGGTCATCCATATAGAAAGGTATTTTATATGCAGGGTATCTTTTAAATGTCCATATTGTTCAGTAGTTTTAGTACCCCATAGTAGTTTTACATGACACAGAAGAAAAATCGATTGTGAATGCTTGTTTTAACAAATGATGGTGATAAATCATATAAATTAAAGATGTGCTTTTCCCAGTAAAATAATCAGTGAAGATTAAGAGTATAACATGCTGTAAATTATGAGGCATCATTAAATCTCTTAACAATTGAGAGGGTTTGAATTTAAAAGTCACAGAATTGAGCATTAATTATAAAGGTTTGAGGAAATAAGCTTTTGTGTTTGATTTCACACTGCACTTAGATTTATAATCATAGAAACATAGAATTGTTAGGGTTGGAAGGGACCTCAAGCATCATCTAGTTCCAACACCCCTGGCATGGGCAGAGATACCTCACGCTGGATCAGGTTGATCAGAGACACATCCAGCTTAGCCTTAAAAACATCCTGGGATGGGGTTTCCACCATCTCTCTGGGCAACCTGTTCCAGTGTCTCACCACCCTCATGGGGAAGAACTTCTTCCTAACATCCAATCTGAATCTAACCATTTGATGTGAGTGGGTGTGTTACTGAAATCCTGAGTTTTATCCTGCTGTGAAATGAGGATGTGTCTGGAGCACATAGCCAGGCTTAGGATTTCCCAGATGTTTTAGTAGGTTTCTATATACATAATCTGCAACCTGAAGAAGGCTCTTGTTAGAAGAGCCTTGTTATGGTTTGAAATACAAGTAACTTGTCTTGTATCTTCTCCTCAGGAGATGACCAGTCATGTTGTGGTGGGTTGAAATTTCCATCATTAATCCCAACATTAACTTTGCCAGACCAGCTCAGTTGGAAGCAAATGGAAGCTGTATTGACAGGCAAAACTACAATCTACAATGGAATGCAATGAATATCTACAAAATATATAGGATTTACAATATTTACAGATATATACAATTAATAAACAATAAACATATAAACAGCATTCTGGATTAAAAACAACAGTTAAAATATTCTTTTCTCAATACATGAAAATAATATTTTTCCTATGATACTTTACTTTTTTTCATGGTATATATCAATATTTACCTTGGAACTGAACATTTCTGGAATGCTAATATATATTTTGTGGCTTTCTCTTCTCTTAATGTCTCCCATTTGCAATTAACCACCCATAACATCTGATCATGTCTGGCATTCTCACTTAAATAAAACACCAACAAAAATATGGAGTAGTCCTGAGTATTTCATAAGTAAGATGTCTTCTTTGGAATGTAATCACTGCTATGCAAAATATATTTTTGGGGGGTCAGTTCATACTCTGAGCTGTTCAGTGCTACTGAAAACAAATCTGACAGAAATAAGAGTCTTCTATGATCTGTTCCTTCTCAGTGCTGAGCCAGAATGTAGGGCAACAAGGCTGGTGAGAGGTGTGGAGCACAAGTCATATGAGGAGGGAGCTGGGGCTGCTTAAACCGGAGAAGAGGAGGCAGAGGGCAGACCTTATTGCTCTCTACAACTACCTGAAGGGAGGTTGTAGACAGGTGGGGGGTTGGTCTCTTCTCCCAGGCAACCAGCAACACAACAAGAGGACACAGTCTCAAGCTGCACCAGGGGAGTTCAGACTGGATGTTAGGAAGAAATTCTACACAGAGAGTGATTGCCCATTGGAATGTGCTGCCCAGGGAGGTGGTGGAATCACCATCATTGGAGGTGTTTAGGAGGAGACTTGATGGGGTGTTGGATGATGGGTTGGACGTGATGATCATGAAGGTCTCTTCCAACCTGGTCTAGTCTAGTCTAGTCTAGTCCAGTCCAGTCCAGTCCAGTCCAGTCCATTCTAACTCAAGAGTAGAAAAGTGAGTGCTAAAACTGTCTTGTGACACAACAGCTTTAACATGCTAGATTAGCTGCAGTTTGCCTTTGGTCTGGATTGAGCAGTGACCCTGTAAAAGCCTAGAAGATAGAAAAGAGATTACTATAACCTGTAGGTAGACCTGTAGGGAGAAAGGGGAACAGAGCAGGGAAGAGAGAGCCTTGAAAAATGCAATTTGAATACTGATCTCTGGAAATATTGTTTAAAGCAAGCATCTTCTTTTGAGGTGTATGTCTCCTGTAATAACCTTGCATCTGTGGAACACTATTGCTGTTGCTACAGGCAGAGGCAAAGCTTCTAATACCAACAGCAGGTATTTTTCTTTCAGCTCCAAGGCAGCAACAGGGAAGAAAGACATCCTCTGAGAATGCAATGAATGACAACACAGTTACATCTGCTCAGACTAGTTTAAAAAAGTGAAATAATATGAATAACAGATTGTTTCTAAATTCTGATTGTTCCTCCCCACACATCAGCTAAACTTAAATTCACCTTCAACGCTGGGGTCTAGACACTATGTTCCTCCTGCTTAATTTTGTTATACTGCCATCTTGATCTATTAATGCCATCTTTTGACTCACTCTGGAAGGAATCACCCAAAACAGATTAAACCTGCAGTGAATGCAGAACTAATGTTATGATATATTCCACCTCTAGTGGATAAAAGAAGAAAAAGGACTGTCTAGTCACAAATCCAGAACATTGCACCATGTAGAATGAAGAAGTGTACTTCTATTCCAGCCAAATCCAGTGCATTAAGACAGTGTAAATATTACAACTATTTAAAAATGCATAGGCAAGGTTTAAAAGAATCTGAAGTCCACTATGTGGAGTATGCTTTTGGGAACCAAAAGCCTTACAGAAGCACCATCTGAAATAATTCAAGGGAAAAAAGAAAAGACAAGTGTAAATTTTCTTCATCAGTTCAGCAACTTCTCATGAAAACCAGTTGCTCTTAAAGCTTTTTAGTCCGTTGAACTCTTTAAGTGCTGGTGCTAGACCTTTACATCACATAAAGGAGTGTGGAAATGGTGTGCAATTTGCCATTTATATGAGCTAAAATTACTAATCCTGCTGGATCAAAGAGGCTTGTTCAAAACCATCACACAAGCAGAGAAATAAAATCTGCAGGCTTACTGGAGTATTTACAGAGTAAGGAGAATATTACTTTTCGGAACAGAAGTCAAATCTATATTCTCTCTGAACTGAAAATTGTTGTAGTAGACTATACATAAAATTTGCTCTAACAAAAAAATAATCTGAAAAAAATAATTATTTATCTGTTAGCTTACCATGCTTACTTCCACAAGTAAGTATAACAAAGCCCTCTTTGTCTTTTAAACACAGAAGGAAGAAGAAAATTATTTTTTTTAAGAAGCTGTTTTGAATATTAAGCAGAATACTAAAAAGTTTAAAATACATGTCAGGGAGCTGGTGAAAATTCGCTAACACATAACATGGGCAGTCTGAAAAGGTTATTGATTGTAGTAATCCCCATTGTTGGGGTGGCACTGAATGATGAATGATAAGGCATGAACCCTGTTATTTTCACAATGGAATTCCAGAAGTGCAGAGAATCTTAGAAGTCCTCTCAGAAGTCCTGGATTACAGCATTGCTGAATACCCAGCATTACAAAGTCTTTGAGTATCCTTAACAGAAGAAGTAATAGAATCATAGAATTGTCAGGGCCAGAAGGCACCTCAAGGAGCATCCAGTTCCAACCCCCCTGCCATGGGCAGCGACACCTCACACTAGATCAGGTTACTCAGAGCCACATCCAGCCTGGCCATAAAACTTCCAGGGATGGGAAGCTTCTACCACCTCCCTGGGCAACCTGTGCCAGTGTCTCACCACCCTCGTGGTGAAGAACTTCTTCCTAACATCCAATGTCAATCCACCCACTTTAAGTTTTCCTCCACTCCCCCTAGTCCTACCACTACCTTATTCAGCTGTTTCTGCAGTATATAAATTAGAATAACAAATCTTTGTCCAAGTTCACACTCTGTTCACTGAAAGAACCAGAAGTCACACTGAGACATTACATAAGAGCTTGGCACAGACCTCTATAGGGAACAGGAAAACATACTTGAAAGTGAGGTTATCCAAATGAGAACATGGACAAGGATGTAGTACTCCTGCTCATAGATAACAACTCCCCATACTTGTTCCTTCTTTTTTTGACCTACAGTGGAACAAGTCCTGATTTGTGAATCTGCTGTTTTCTGAGACTTTCTTCAGTTTCTTCAGAGCCAGTCTGCTGCTTCAGCCCTCTGCTTTAGCTCCAGCCTCACCTCAGCTTCCTCTTCCCCCTTATTTAGCTCTCAAGGCTGCTTCTTTACATGCTGAATTTCCCATGGCATTGACAAGCACCATCCTCTCAGCTGCAGTTCAGGTAGACCAAATCCATTCTGACCACATACCTCTGTCACCCTCCACCTGGCTAACACAGAACTGGTGTAATATGGGCAACAAGGCTGGCTGTTCTTCAAAAAATATTGACCCTGGATTGGAACTTTTGGTTATCAGCTGCTTTAGGAGGTTGGTTGTGTCATGACCAGACCCTTGTGAAGGACTCTGCAGCTGTTTGGAAGAAGAGGGCAAAAGGACAACATTACTCAGTAAAGAACAGAAAGGGATATGATGATTCTGAACAGGGAGTAGAGCTAAGCCCTGGAATCCCATGAGGTCCTTGTGCTCACTTTTAGATGCATGTAGAAAGTTATGACCCTGCTGTGCTTAAACTCCCAGCATAAACTATGAGGAAACCTGATGTGTGGGATTAATTATCTTGATGGAAATAAACTATGAAATTGTTCTGTGGTTTCTGGCTCCCTCACTTGGGATCAGTATCGCTTTGTCTGCACATCAAAACAGAGGAGTGTTTTGACCTTGTCAGCAATTTCCTAGGTAATAAGTTATTACTCTTACATTTTCACAAATGAGTAGTCTTTAGCTTCCTCACACAATTTTGTAGGAAACACTTTAGCAAAAGAGTCTGTGCATGATAGTTTCATCTAGCAAAATTAATCAAACCATTTAAGAAAATGGGTATTACTACTGTCCAGAGAAGGGCAATGTGTCCAGAGAAGGCAACAACGCTGGTGAGAGGTCTCGAGCACAAGCCCTGTGAGGAGAGGCTGAGGGAGCTGGGATTGTTTAGCCTGAAGAAGAGGAGGCTCAGGGGAGACCTTATTGCCATCTACAGCTACCTTAAGGGAGGCTGTAGCCATGTGGTGGTTGGTCTCTTCTCCCACGCAACCAGCAACAGAACAAGAGGACACAGTCTCAATCTGCACCAGGGAAAATTTAGGCTGGAGGTGAGGAGAAAGTTCTTCACAGAAAGAGAGATTGGCCACTGGAATGTGCTGCCCAGGGAGACGGTGGAGTCACCATCCCTGGAGGTGTTCAAAAAGGGATTGGATGTGGCACCTGAGGCCATATTTTAGTTGTCATGAGGTATTAGGTAATAGGTTGGACTTGATGATCTCTGAGGCCTTTTCTAACCTGATTGATTCTATGGTCTATGTACTTTCAAAGTCTTGATAAATCAGTCAAAAAATAGTTGATCTGTTACCTTTATTGTTATCTCTGTTGATGACTCCTTTTAATTTGATGGTTCCTACATCTCAAGTTTCTTAGCTCTGTCCAAAATGTAAAAAGAAGATTTTATTATGCCTGAATATTCTGAGGAAGAGAAACTTTGATCTTCACTAATCCTCTAAGATT
Source organism: Melanerpes formicivorus (assembly GCF_026170545.1). Lineage (NCBI taxonomy): Eukaryota > Metazoa > Chordata > Aves > Piciformes > Picidae > Melanerpes > Melanerpes formicivorus. The sequence continues at coordinate 21,919,921 of NW_027142363.1, forward strand.
TGCATACAGGTTTACTGACTGTGAAATAATCCTTTTAGTTTACAGCACCTCCTATTATTCTGAGAAAATGTGACTTAGAAAAAGAAAAATACAAGTGTTTACCAAGTTTACAGAATTATTTAAATATACTTCACATTGTTTTTCTCTTATTCTAAAAGTAATTTTCAGTTTTATAAACCCATGTTCTTGTCATGGTTGCACAAAATCCCCTCAATCCAAACAACCCACCCTGCGCTGAAAATGAAAATCTTGATCAGGGATCTGATCTATTGCTATGGCAATTAATGGGTACCTTTGTGCATGCCAGGGAGCACCAATGCAGAAGCTTTTAGATGGAAAGTTTTACAACATTGACATGGTTATGAAAGGAATCGTATGATATAATCTGCCCTTTGGTCAGCTATCAATTCCCACTCATACCTGGAGTCCCTGTCTGGTGCAAGGTATCTGAGATGAAAGTTTTGATCCATGACATTTCTGAGATTAAAATGACCCTTCAGAGAATAGGAAATTTCCATGAAGAGGAAAGAGCATCCTACACCTGTGTTTTGGGTGAGAAAGATCTAATGCATACAAATCAGAGAATGGCTTACCTTGGAAGGGACCTTAGAGATAATCTACTCCAACCTCCCTGCCATGGGCAGGGACACCTCACAACTAGAATCAGCTACTCAAAGCCTCATCCAGCCTGGCCTGGAACATACCCAGAAAAGAGGCATTCACAACCTTCCTGGGCAACCTATTCCAGAGTCCCACCATCCTTGTTTGAAAGAACTTCCTAAGCTCCAGTCCAAACCTACTCTTGCTCAGCTTCAAACCATTCCCCCTTGTCCTGTCACTGGGCAATTATGAAAAGTCTCTCTGCAGCCTTCCTGCAGGAGCCCTTCAGGTATTGGAAAACAGCTCTAAAGTCCCCCCAGAGTCTTCTCAAGGCTGAACAACCCCAACTTCCTCAGCCTATCCTCATAGCAGAGGTGCTCCAACCCTTGGATCATCTTTGTAGCCCTTCTCTGGACTCACTCCAACAGCTCTGTGTCCTTTTTATGATGGGGATGCCAGAACTGGATGCAGTATTCACAGTGGGGTCTCACAAGAACAGCATAAAGGGGAAGAATCACCTCTCATGTTTTAACAGTTAAGAATCCATATATCCTTTAACTCACAGTACTGCTCCAGTCAGAAGAATAATGACTAAAACTAGCATTTAGATTTTTTATCTAAACAGAAACATGGGAGTTTTGACAGGGTCAGATCTATCTGTGGTGTATTGCCTCACCACAAGAAACACTGAGGCTCTGTAGGCTAATTTTCAAATCTGCAGTTTTTCTTTCATCTCTGGATCACACATCACTGATTCTGGACTGCAAGATTTAATTCTTACTCTGACATTATTAGTTTCACTCTGTCAACACCCTTCATTAATACCCAACCATCCATTTCCTAGTCAGCTTTGTATCAGAGGTGTCTACAAGACAGACCTACATAGCATAGAGGTCACTAAAGAATACAGAATTAAGCAGGTTGGAAGAGACCTTCGAGATCATCTAGTCCAACCTATCATCCAACACCAAACCATGACACCAAGCAACCCATCCAGTCTCTTCCTAAACACCTCCAGTGCTGGTGACTCCACCACCTCCCTGGGCAGCACATTCCAATGGCCAATCTCTCTTTCTGTGAAGAATTTCTTCCTAATATCCAACCTAAACCTCCCCTGGTGCTGCTTGAGACTGTGTCCTCTTGTTCTGTTGCTGGTTGCCTAGGAAAAGAGACCAACCTCCACCTGGCTACAACATCCTTTCACGTAGTTGTAGATGGCAATAAAGTCTCCCCTGAGCCTCCTCTTCTCCAGGCTGAACACCCCTAGCTCCCTCAGCCTCTCCTCATAGGGCTGTGCTCCAGACCCCTCCCCAGTTTTGTTGCGATTCTCTGGACACGTTCCAGCAACTCAACATCTGTCTTAAACTGAGGAGCTCAGAACTGGACACAGTCCTCGAGGTGTGGCCTAACCGGTGCTGAATCCAGGGGCAGAATGAATAGAATAGAATAGAGTAGAATAGAATAGAATAGAATAGAATAGAATAGAATAGACCATGTTGGAAGAGACCTTCAAGATCATCGCGTCCAACCTATCATCCAACACCACCCAACCAACTAACCCATGCAACCAAGCACCCTGTCAAGTCTCCTCCTGAACACCTTCAGCGACAGTGACTCTATCACCTCCCTGGGCAGCCCATTCCAATGGGCAATCACTCTCTCTGTGTAAAGCTTCCTCCTGATCTCCAGCCTGATCCTCCCCTGGTGCCACCTGAGACTGTGTCCTCTTGTTCTGGTACTGGCTGCTTGGGAGAAGAGACCAACCTCTGCCTGTCTACAACCGCCCTTCAGGTAGTTGTAGACTTCCCTGCTCTTCCTGGCCACACTATTTTTGATGCAGGCCAGGATGCCATTGGCCTTCTTGGCCACCTGGGTACCCTGCTGGCTCACGTTCAGCCAGCTGTCAGTCATTACCCTTATGTCCCTTTCTGTCTGGCTGCTCTCCAGCCACTTTGACCCACCTATCACCCAACACCATCATCCATTCAGACTTCCTCATTCTGCCTGATGATCTGAGAGAGACAGCAGTGAAAATAAAATTAATAGGTTGGACATGACTTGTTGTTGGAAAGCAGAGAAGAAATCTTTTTTGTTTGATTTGCTTCCATGTGTATCTTTCTTCATTAAACTTCTTGTATCTCAACCAATGCAATGTTCATCTTATTTTCTCCCTGTGCCCTCCTGAGGAGGACAATTGAGAGAGCATTTTTTTGGCTCTGACCAGCCAAGGTCTACACACCACAATATTCTTTAAGCCTTTTTAAAAAAAATCATTGAGTCAAAAATAAGAAACAAATAGAGATAAAAAAAAAAAATCTTTCCAGTTGTTTTTCTTAGTAACTTCAGAATTTAGAATCCTTGAGCAGCTTAAAAAATCATTCAAACCAGTACTCCTCTAAGTACCTTCATCCTGTTCAGGATTATGGAAGTTGTTGCTTCAATATTTCCAGAATTAACAACTCATGAAATAATTTGATGCTAATTGAAGGGATATTTTTCTTTGACTTTAACCAAAAGTTTTAGTAGAAAACCACACTTTGTCCCCTCACTGTAAGTCAGTTTTATGACTTTTCATCCAAATTACTTTGAGAAGTGGAGCAAGACAGATTTCCTGGGTAGCATAGAGATTAGTAGGTTTAAAAGTATTAGAAGTGAATCACAGCATAATTTAACAAAAGGAGTACTTCTCCCATTTTTGCTACCCACTATCCACATAAATCAAATTAAAAAAAACTTATTAATCCTAGTTTCCTGCCTATAAGAATTAAAAATGAGATGTATAGCTTCCCTGGAGCTGCTGGAGCGTGTCCAGAGAAGGGCCAGATAAGGGCCACAAGAATGATCAGAGGGCTGGAGAACATCTCCTGTGAGGAAAGACTGAAGGAGTTGGGGCAGTTCAATCTGGAGAAGAAAAGGTTCCAAGGAGACCTTATTGTGGCCTTCCAGTATCTGAAAGGGGGCTACAAGAAAGCTGGGGAGGGACTTTTTAGGATGTCAGGTAGTCATAGGACTAGGGGGAATGGAACAAAAATAGAAATGGGTAGATTCAGATTGGATGTTAGGAAGAAGGTCTTCCCCAGGAAGGTGGTGAGACACTGGAACAGGTTGCCCAGTGAGGTAGTGGAAGCCTCATCCCTGGAGGTTTTTAAGGCCAGACTGGATGTGTCTCTGAGCAACCTGCTCTAGTGTGAGGTGTCCCTGCCCATGGCAGGGGTGTTAGAACCAGATGATCATTGAGGTCACTTCCAACTCTAACAATTCTATGATTCCCAGCTCACCTGCTGTTGCAGAAAACCAACATAAAGTAGCAGAAAAACCAAATAGAGAGTCCCGCCTTTCTTTGCTGATTTTTGTAAAATGTGAATTTAAAAGTCCAGCTAAAGCAACCTGTAGACTTTAGGAAACTTTTATATTTTCTTTACTTTCCCTCAAAATCAAAAATGTTATGGAGGTACAAGATACACAGAGAAAAAGGCCAACTAGTGAACAATGGGACTAACACATGCAGTGAGTTGAGTTCTGGAGGACTGTACAGAGTCTCAGCTTTCTTAAAGAGATGTAGTTTCACAATTAAGGTGCTTTTGCAGAGTGACATTAATAGGATCACCCTCTTTTATCTTGCTATGTGCAGCATCTGATATACTTTTACCCTTTATCTCTTTCAAGTCTGCCTTACATTGCTGTAGGTGTTAGAACAGTATTAGGGATGAAAGATACACAGAGTGCAATCTATAGTCTGACTTCCCCAGACCTTCTTTTGAGAAGATTGAGAGGGGATCTCATCAATGTGTATAAATATCTAAGGGGTGGGTGACAAGTGGAGGGGGCCAAGCTGTTTTTGGTGGTGCACGCTAATAAGAGAAGAAACAACAGGTTCAAGCTTGAACATAGAAGATTTCACCTCAACAGGAGAAGAAACTTCTTTACAGTGAGGGTGACAGAGCAGTGGAAAGGGCTGCCTAGGGAAGTTATGGAGTCTCCTTTTCTGGGGACTTTCCAACCCACCTGGATCCATTCCTGTGCACACTACCCTAAATGATCCTGCTTTGGCAGGGAGGAATTGGACTGGATGATCTCTGGAGGTCCCTTCCAACCTCTAATGTACTGTGATATTGTGTTACTGTGACCTAAAAAGGCAAAAGGACTTCTTTCTTGTATTTTATATTTGTGTGTCTTTAACAAATTGTGTGAACAATAAAAGCATTATATAGAATAAACAGGATCAGGAGTGTTAAGTGTATATTTCTATCGGAGTTTCATACCCTAATTATCCTTTTGGAAATCCAGACTAGTCTTGAGCTATGAATGGCCTTCAGCTCACATGATTTTTCCTTTATGGAGCATGTTCTTCAGTCAAAACTCAGGTAGGTCTGAAATCATCAGCCAGCCTTCCCTTTTGTTAGCTACTCTACATGTCATATTCTGCAAATTCAGCCACCAACATGACATATGCAGAAGAACTGAAGAAGTTGCTATAGAAGTTTGTAGGGAGAGGTGTAAGAGAGCAGTATTTTGGTAGGAGCATGTGTTAGGTACACATGCCTCAGCAAAGACTAAAACCTAAAGAAACCTTTTGAAACTTACAGAAATCTCTTGAAACATCTTTACCATTGTTTCACAGCTCTCTGCAGTGATTGTTATCATATATACACTTCACCTGAAAAGCAAGCACCTCAGCCAAAATAGCACTTCAGTGTTGAGAAACTTCTAGACCATATATGACCACAGACCAGATTCAACTATGGGTATAAAAGAAGCCCCAGTTGGGAGCTGATTCAACCAATTCTCCTTGGAGCAGAGGGTCTGCAGTGGGGGCTCTCTCCTTGGGACTGAATGCAACCCAAGGAAACTCCTCCAGTTTGAAAGCTTTCATCTTAAAAGTGAGTTATTGCACACTTTGGATCCTCATTTGTACAATTCAAGAATTCCTGAGTTGTCTGTATGGCATTAATTCCATCTGACATCCTGAACCTGTAGTTTACTTATGCCTGTTGAAGTGTTAATAATTTTGATTAGAATGAACTTAATTCCTAGTTTATCACCTGCTCAACAACTTTGGTTAGAATAAATTTCCTTTTCGAATTTGTCACCTGCCCAATATGATTTTATAAGCCTCTGTGACAAAGGAAATAGAGGGTGTAAGTGCATTTATTTGCAGCTCTCTGCTGATAAACTGAAGTGCTTGGCAGGCTACCCAGAAATTTCACTGGGCACCTGTGATCTAGAAAATGTCAATAACCTCTGGAATTATGCACACAGTCACGCAGAGAAATTCACAGACACGCTCATGCATGCACCCTTGAAATGTTATGAAGTCGATATTAGATCTTCAGGATTTCATATTCTTTTTTTCCCCCATTTATGTAGCTACTGTAGTCATATTCTTTTTTCTCTGCTTTTAATATCCTATGTGCATATAATGACTGCCATTGAACTCCATTTTAATTCTAATGAAGTCAATGGAGTTACAGCAGACCACAATCAAGTTTATTTGGTTTAGGGTTTCAATCCAACTCCTGTGTAAGGAATAATTAATATAGGATGCAGCTGAACTAATCAGGCATTCTTATATGATGTCGTATAACAAAATATCTAAACATATTTTTCACTTGTTTTTATTAGGGAAATAGGTTAGACTATTAATTAGCTATAATTACGAGTTAAACTCTGTAAACTGGTGGCATTAGATCACAGGATGTCAGGGGTTGGAAGGGACCCAAAGAGATCATTGAGTCCAAGTCCCCTGCCAGAGCAGGACCATACAGTCTAGCTCAGGTCAGAGAGGAACACATTCAGACGGGCTCTCTGGGGAGCCTGTTCCAGTCGTCTATAACCCTTACAGTAATGAAGTTCCCCCTTGTGTTGAGGTGGAACCTCATGTATTGCAGCTTGCATCCATTGTTCCTTGTCCTCTCACAGGGAGCAAGTGAGCGGAGCCTGTCCCCTCCCTCCTGACACCCAGCCCTCAGATATTTACAAATATTTATTAAATCCCCTGTAAGTCTCCTCTTTTCCAGACTAAAAAGCTCCAAGCTCTCAGCCTCTCCTCATCAGGCAGTGTTCCAGTCCCCTAATCATCCTTGTAGCCCTCTGCTGGACCCTCTCCAGCAGATCCCTGTCCCTCTTAAACTGGGGAGCCCAAAACTGAACAAAGTACTCAAGATGAGGTCTCACCAGGGCAGAGTAGAGAGGGGTGAGAATACATACATATACATACAATATATACATACATACACACCTATATATACAATATATACATAGTATTAACTATGTGCTTATCTGTTTTACTGAACAGGTGAAAATTTCTGAACCAAGAAAATATGAGGAAAAAATGCTTTAATGACCAACTTATCTGAAAGGAAGACGTAACATACACTATGGAAGCAGAATCTGACCTTTGTAAATCAACTCAGTGGAAATCCAGCTTTAAAAAAACAACATTTGTTTCTCCTCTTCCTGTTAGAAGTGCAAAGGAGTTAATGTCAAAACAAGCTACCATTTAGTATGAATAAAAGCTTTTATAACTAATGAAAATCTATTGGAAATGTAAAGGAGTTATGTCAAAGCAAGCTAGCATTCAGTACAAATAAAAGCTTTTACAACTAATGAAAAACTTCACAGTGACCACTTAATAAGCTGAAAGTAAATAATGCTTAGAGCTAGATTTAATTTACCAGCATGCATAATGACAGTAAATAAAAGTCTGAAAATGAGCACCTCTGAATGTGGGTGGTTTGCATAGGAGCTGATTTTATCATCTGCTTACTATGTCTAATAACACAGCACAAGTTTACAGGGTCTTAATTGGCTTAGATTATTGGTTCTTAAGCATACAGTGTGTAATTGCTCCTTGATATAAAAAACTCATGGTTGACTGCAATGTAATTTGCATTTCATCTTCCATTTCAGTGGCTCTGTTAATCCCATTCTATCATTCCTATCAATAAAAGACTAAATGGCACTAAATGAGCATTGAAGGGAATTTGTCTTGAATTCCCTGCTTTGTGCCTTGTGTCCCATTTTGCATTGATTGTCAGCATGGGAGAAACAACCATTGCTGGAAACTGTCCTATCCACATTCTAAACTGCCTCACTAAAGAATACAGAATACAAAATTTACCAGATTGTAAAAGACCTCTGAGATCACCAAGTCCAGCCTATCACCCAACACCATCTAATCAACTAAACCATGGCACTAAGTGTCTCATCCAGTCTTTAAAATTTTGAACACTTCCACTGATGGTGACTCCACCACCTCCCTGGGCAGCACATTCCAATGGCCACTCTTTATGTGAAGAATCTCTTCCTAACATCCATAACAACGATGTTAATTATGTTTTTTCCTTGCTTCCTTCACTTTTATCACATTTTTTAGCCCAATCTGTGTTCATAACTTCAAAATTTCTGACTTCTTTAGATTTCCAGAACAACTGTAGCTTTCCAGGAAGGGGAGATACAAAATTCATTAGTGTGATATCAGACAATAGACTACCACTGACTACTATCATGCAGCTTCACTTAGTGGTTTGAAACAAATTAATTCTTCAAATAGTTTTTTTAGTCTCTAATGGGAATGTTATACCAGGAAATCCTGCAAATGAAGACATAAAAATATAAGACTCATAGGTTTTCTTGTTTCACAGAATCACAGAATGTTAGGGGTTGGAAAGGGCCTTGAAAGATCATCTAGTCCAACCCCCCTGCCAGAGCAGGATCAAAAAAGAAAATATATGTGCAGACAGTGTGAGGACTGGATGGTAGCAAAAATCAATTTAAATATGAAAACCAAACAAAACATCCACTGCTTGAATTTAACATGCTGCAGATGTGAAGATTCACCTAGTTTGCTTGAAGTCAATGCAAATTTTTCTAGCTGATTGCAATCAATGCCAGAAATGACAGCTGATAGCTGTTTCAGTGTACCATTAGCACTGTAAAAATGTAGTGGATTGGTTTTGAAGTAAAACTGACATGAGAAAAAGGAAGATCAGAATTATTTCAGTCTGGAGAAGAGAAGGCTCCAAGGAGACCTGATTGTGGCTTTCCAGTATCTGAAGGGGGCTACAACAAAGCTGGTGAGGGACTTTTTAGGGTGTCAGGTAGTGATAGGACTGGGGGAAATGGAACAAAATACTAGAAGTGGGTAGATTCATATTGGATGTTAGGAAGAAGTTCTTCCCCATGAGGGTGGTGAGACACTGGAACAGGTTGCCCAGGGAGGTGGTAGGAGCCTCATCCCTGGAGGTTTTTAAGGCCAGGCTGGATGTGGCTGTGAGCAACCTGATCTAGTGTGAAGTGTCCTTGCCCATGGCAGCGGGGTTGGAACTAGATGATCCAGATGATCCTTGAGGTCCCTTCCTACCCTAACAATTCTATGATTCTGTGATTCTACCTGTGGAAAAAGTGTTTGGTTATAGCTTATCCAGATACAGATGTTTGAGATTAGGTCAGATATTTGCAAAAGAGATCCTCTCAGAGCTTAATTACACTCTGCAGCGATTAGTCTCAAAAGCATGAAAAATGGTGCTTTGGTTCTAAAAGTCACAAAAAGGGCTGGTCTCACCTGACTTTGTTAAAATCATCTCAAGTAACCTCAAATTAGTAGGTTGACCTGAAAGCTGCAGAAGCATGAATAAATGCCTAACATTTTAAAGAGCTCATTAAAATGAGTTTAAACTCATTCACAGCAATGCTAATAAGGTAATGGAGATGTGGCAGTGGGGATGTTTATTTTGTCCAGAGGCAGAATTCATGTCTAGGTCTTATCACCAATTAAGCAACTAGTGTGAGAATAACTGAAAGACAAGACTTCCAGTACATTTGAGTTCTGTAATACAATCAGGTAGTGTTGAAAATTTCATAAATATCTGAGGGATGGGTGTCAAGTGGAGGAGGCCAAGCTCTTTTTGGTGTTGTACAGTAATAAGACAAGAAACAACAGGTTCAAGCTTGAATCTAGACCATTTCACCTCAACATGAGAAGAAACTTCTTTGCAGTGAGGGTGACAGAGCTGGAACAGGCTGCCCAGGGCAGGTGTGGAGTCTGCTTCTCTGGAGACTTTCCAAACCCACCTGGATGCATATGTGTGCAGACTAACCTAAATGATCCTGCTTTGGCAGAAGGGTTGGACTGGATGATCTCTTGAGATCCCTTCTAACCTCTGATATACCATGCTAACAACAGGCAGAAGTCCCTGGAATTGCTCTAGTATAGCAACATGCTATAAGAGGTACAACTAATGAGAGCTAGAGCTTGAGAATAATTTAAGATCAAAGTTCTGCTCCTGTAGCCCAGACATGTCAGATCTTTTTTTCAGCTCATACACTGTGTACTTGTGAGATACTGTATTTGTTAATGTTGGTTTTGCAACCTCCACATGCATGGAAAATACATAGATGGGTGGTTTTTAAACCTGCACAAGTCAGGTGCACACTTAAACCCCAGATCTCTGCTAGCAGCTGATGGAGGGTAGGAGAAGCCCAGTCTTGAGGGATTTTAATAAACTGATTTTAATGGGAATTAGAAGTCCTTAGTATCACTTAAAACTTTTGTGAAATCTGTTTTGCACAAAATTTAAGTGAATTCCCTGATGTCTGCTGGAAGCACAACACAGCATGGAGGGAACAGTCACAGAGTGTAGAGGATGACTTTGTGACACAGCTGTTGACAGAGCCAAGTAGTGAAAGCTCCTTGCTGCACCTGCTGTTTGTGAACAGAGAAGGACTTGTGGGTGATGCAGTGGCTGGGGGCCATCCTGGGCACAATAATTGCAAGATACAGAGTTCTCAAATTTTGGAGTCATAAAGAGGAGGGTCAGCAGAACTGTTACCTGGCACTTCCAGCAGGCAGACTTTGGCCTGTTTCAGAGATTGGTGGACAGAGTCCTCTGGGGAGGCAGTCCTGAAGGTCCAAGGAGCCCAGGGAGGTTGGACAGTTTTCAAGAGGGAACTCTTAAAGGCACAGAAAACATGCTGAAAGATGAGTTGGCAGGGAAGAAGGCAGGCCTGGATAGAGAGGTTGGTTTGCTGCTTAGGTAGGAAAGGAGTCTGTGATCATTGGAAGAAGGGGCAGGATGCTCAGGAGGACTACAAGATTGTCATGAGGTTATGCAGGGAGAAATTAGAAGGGCAAATAACTCTAGTTCCCTCAGCCTGTCCTCATAACAGAGGTGCTCCAACTCCTTTTTCTCTCACTAAAATATTCTTCAGTATCTGAAAGTTACTAATATGCACAAAACCTATTAATCTTTCATAATTTCAGCAAAATCATTACGGATCTTGATTTTGATGGCTAGGGAGAATAGGTGTACAACACTCCTCATGAGTCTCAGTATTCTTTCATTCACCTCAGTAAATCTCTGAGGTCTACCATGATAAATTAGCAAGCTACAGGTCATTAGCAAAATGTGAATAAATACAGAATCCACAATAGGCTGAACATTTTATTCTTTCTCCAGATGGTTAATTAAATATTGGAAAGCACAGTGTAACAAAAGTATGCAATATTATGTACCTAATGGCACTGATTATGGAAGAGGCTTAATTGTTTTATTTCTCTCTTTTGTCATTGATTAAAATAATGTATTTCAGTAAAATCTGGCATTGGTCAGCACCTCATGATTTCCTCTTAGTTGCTCTTACCTTAAGAGGATAGAAAATTATAATTTGCTGAGCAAATTATTTTGCAGCCTTTTAAAGAAAACTTGATAAAATTTGAGGTTGTAGATAGAGATGTTCATATCTTGTGAGGTATAAAATAAGAACTGGGTTTTTTTTCTGAGTTAATTAAAGTACTACCAGTGTGGAGTATTTATTTGTATTTCATGTATAATAGCCTTAAAGTTATTAAAAACATTTGAATATTAATATATCAAAAGTATTAAAATCTGATTGTTTGCAATTAATAATTATCTGCTGGATGGGGTTCAGATTTACACCAGAATCACAGAATCATATGTTGGAAAAGACCCTCAGGATCACCAAGTCCAACTGATAACCCTATTCAATGAAGCTCACCCCTAAAATATATCCCCAAGCACCACATCCAAAAAACCTTTAAACACATCCAGGGTTGGTGACTCAACCACCTCCCTGAGCAGCATATTCCAATGCCTGACCACTCATTCTGTGAAATTTTTTGTCCAGTCTAAACCTACTCAGTTGCAGCTTGAGGCCATTCCCTCTTCTGTGAAAGGCACCAACCTCTCTACAAAGTCCTTTCAGGTAGGTGTAGAGAGCCGTGAGGTCTCCCCTCAGCCTCCTCTTTTCAGTCTTAGGTATTCATAGCATTATAGTATGACAATTAAATATGCAACTCAATTAGATATGTAAGTATAGTCTTCTTCAGTAGCTGGCATTTAATTCATGTAAATATGCACACATATATTCGTAAATATGCACACATATATTCATATATATGCACACATATATTGTACCTATAAAAGCTTATCTTAGCAAGACAGCATGAGAATGACTGAAGCAAGCAGGCACCTCTGTAGAGCATCCTGTCCAAACCTCTGCTCAGAATAGTATCACAGTATTACAGTACATGAGAGGTTGGAAGAGACCAAGAGATCAAGTCCCACCCCACTGCCCAAGCAGAATCACTTAGGTTAGTCTCCATCACAATGCATCCACTCAAGTTTTGAATATGTCCAAAGATGGAGATTCCAGATGGTTTACAATTTTTCTTTCGAATACTTTTGAGAATGAGAAGCATCTGATTTCTGAGAGTGGCATGTCAGGTCTGAGATAAGGTTTACTGGCTCACCCAGTTGGGAGAAAAGAGCTGAAACAAAGATAGACATGCTGTGCATGAAAAGTACTGTAAAGACTCAGTACACACTTCTCCTAAGATAGTGTTATAACCTGTTAGCATAAAAGATTTAATTGTCTTGATCTGGCTTGATTCGAGAATGCTATTCTCATATTAAAAATCAGGGGGGATTTTATTTCTTCTTTTTCAGCCTGGATGTATTAGAAACTTAACTGTCAAATGACTTGATAGAGAGCCAAGAGCTTACAGATATTATTACCTGAGATCACATTTGAAAGGGGAAAAATGTTGTAATTGGAGCGAAGCTTCAAATGAGTATAACATATGAAACAGAAAGTTGAATCAGGGTGTTCCCTCACTGAAGCAACTATTGGTACTAGAAGAAAATCACAGACAACTGATTGTAAAAGCTAAAGCTTCTCAGAGGCAAATTGTGCCACTTCACAAGAAAATATGTAGTGAGGTCCATTTAGATATTCCTTTAAAACTGCTTCCTTCTTTCAATTCTCCTTTTGTACTTTCTCAGCACAAGTGAAGTACTAGCAGAAGCTGAAGAGAGGGAGATGGATAGTGGTAATGGTCTAAAAAGTGATAGACTCTTTAGGAAAATCAAAGTCTGTATGGAATCATTACTTTCCGGTCCAATTACAACGGACTACATAAAAGCTGGTATGCTCGTGTTCATCAGAGGAAAGAAACTGCCTCCTGCAATCTAAAGACATGTCTGAATGACTGTGGCATGTCTTTTGTATCCTCTAAATCTACAGCAAGGACCAGAGCTTTGTGGCCATAAAACTGTGCCCCAGGATGACCAAGATTGAATCACTAGCAACTAGTGTTACTGTAATCAGTGGTGCAGCAGATGCACTGGAGGGAAGGGATGCCATCCAGAGGGATCTTGACAGGCTGGAGAGCTGGGCCCATGACAGCCTCATGAGGTTAAACAAGACCAAATGCAAGGTCCTGCATCTGTGGTGGGGCAATCCCAAGCACCAATATAGGCTGGGCAGTGACTGGCTTGAGAACAGTCCTGGAGGAAAGGACTTGGGGGTGCTGGTGGGTGAGAAGATCAACATGAGCCATCAGTGTGGATTTGCAGCACAGAAAGCCAATCACGTCCTGAGCTGCATCAAGAGAAGCATAGCCAGCAGGTACAGGGAGGTGATTCTCCCTCTCTACTCCACTCTGGTGAGATGTCACCTGGAGTACTGTGTCCAGTTCTGGAGCCTCTATTACAGCAATGACCTGAAGGTGCTGGAAGGTGTCCAGAGAAGGGCCATGAGGATGATCAGAGGGCTGGAGCTCCTCTCCTATAAGGACAGACTGAGAGTGTTGGGGCTGTTCAGTCTGGAGAAGAGAAGGCTCCAAGGAGACCTTATTGTGGCCTTCCACTATCTGAAGGGGGCTACAAGAAAGCTGGGAAGGGACTTTTTAGCGTGTCAGGTAGTGATAGAACTAGGGGGAATGGAAAAAGAAAATAAGTGGGTAGATTCAGCTTGGATGTTAGGAAGAAGCTCTTCTGCATTAGTGTGGTGAGACACTGGCACAGGTTGCCCAGGGAGGTGGTGGAAGCCTCATCCCTGGAGGCTTTTAAGGCCAGGCTGGATGTGGCTCTGAGCAACCTGAGGTGTCCCTGCCCATGGCAGGGGGGTTGGAACTAGATGGTCCTTGAGGTCCCTTCCAACCCTAACAATTCTATGATTCTATGACAGCTTATTGTTATCTCAAGAAATGTTTATAAACCTATTTTAAATGTAATGTTACATTTGTTGCTCAAAAGTTGACTTTAGGTTGATAGAAACATTTATTGCAAAGCAGGACAAAAGAACCGCTTGAGAGTTTGAAGAGATTCAAACCCCAAAAACCAGCTTCACTGTAAATTCAGAAGCAACAATAATTTTAAAGGACCATATCCCTGATCAGTTATCAAAGATCTAACCTCACAGATATAGTTGGGATATATCTGGGCTATATCTTGGATATATCTGGGATATATCTGCTGCACCACTGATTACAGTAACACTAGTTGCTAGTGATTCAGTCTTGGTCATCCTGGGGCATAGTTTTATGGCCACAAAGCTCTGGTCTTTGCTGAAGATTTAGAGGATACAAAAGCCATGCCACAGTCATTCACATATAGTTTCTCATAACTAAGAAAATTTTACTGAAATGGGAACTTTTTTCTTTTTCTTTCTTTCTTTTCCTTCTTTCTTCCCTTCTGAACTTTTTTTTTTTTTTATTTTTGTTGTTATCTTGTATCCACTTATAAATATTAAATGCGATACCAGGACTTAATCAATTAAAAAAGAGCACTGGGGGAAATTTCTCCATACTTCTTTGGAAGGAGTATGTTCTGGCAGGGGGGTTGGACTCGGTGATCTCCAGAGGTTCCTTTCAACCCCTAACATCCTGTGAGTGATTTTTCAAAGAGACTGTCATGCACTAACAAAAAATGAACCTACATCTGATCATTGTCAACAGCAATGCCCTTAAATCTGCTTTGTTATTATAATGAGTAAATAGTACTGCAAAGCTTCCTTTAGCCAGAATTCCTTTGTAGCTGTGTATCCTAACAGTGAGAAAATGTGGCATATCATGCTGGGAGCTCAGCCAATCTGATCTGCAAAATTCCCCTTACATCTACACAAGCCAGTGAATCTCCAAAATGTTAGAAGACTAGAAGAATAAATCTTAGAAAATTATCCTGGGGGTTGTATACAGTTTTGGGTATATTTCCACCTCATTCTATTATTCTTAATTCAGGAGAGTACGACAAGGCATGCACCTATTTATTTTTTTTAATAATTACACAAAAAAACCCAAAAAAGCTTTCCCAAGAGTGACCTGTTCTGACCTGATAACTAATCAAATCTGTTGTGCTTCAGGTCATCTGTCATTTAAGATTTTAACACATCTATAGGTAGGGAATGAGAAGCCATGCTCTTAGCTGTTGTTGATCAAATAGAAAATTGAGTCACAACTAGTAAAAAACTATGTTTTCAAACCTACCCTGAGGGGAAAACCTGCCTCTTTATCAGTACATTGAAGTAGCACAATAATAATCTATATCATCTATATCTATCTGTATCTCTATATCTGTATCTGTTTCTCTCTCTCTCATTCTCTCTTTCTTTGTATCATAGAATCATAGAATTGTCAGAGTTGGAAGGGACCTCAAGGATCATCTAGTTCCAACACCCCTGCCATGGGCAGGAACACCTCACACTACATCAGGTTGCTCACAGCCACATCCAGGATGGCCTTAAAAACTTCCAGGGATGAGACTTCCACCATTTCCCTGGGCACCCTGTTCCTGGGCAGGGACACCTCACACTAGACCAGGCTGCTCAGAGCCACATCCAGCCTGGCCTTCAGGGATGAGGCTTCTACCACCTCCCTGGGCAACCTGTTCCAGTGTCTCACCACCCTCATGGGGAAGAACTTCTTCCTAACATTCAATCTGAATCTACCCATTTCTATTTTTTTCCCATCCCCCCTAGTTCTATTATTACCTGACACCCTAAAAAGTTCCTCCCCAGCTTTCTTGTAGCCCCCTTCAGACACTGGAAGGCCACAGTCAGGTCTCCTTGGAACCTTTTTTTTCTCCAGACTGAACAGCCCCAATTCTCTCAGTCTGTCCTCATAGCAGAGGAGCTCCAGCCCCCTGATTATCCTTGTGGCTCTTCTCTGGACACATTCCAGCATGTCCATATCCTCCATATCATCTATATCTATATCTATATCTATATCTATATCTATATCTATATCTATATCTATATCTATATCTATATCTATATCTATATCTATATCATCTATATCTATATCTATATCTATATCTATATCTATATCTATATCTATATCTATATCTATCACCTCTATTATCTCTATCTATATCATCTTTATCTATCTATCTATCTATCTATCTATCTATCTATCTATCTATCTATCTATCTATCTACCTACCTACCTACCTACCTACCCACCTACCTAGATTCAGTTTACTTGTGCCTGGAAAACTCCAAAATTCCTGAAGGTATGTAATCTCAATTCCTTTGAAGACATCAGCAGTGGCCAGGAAGAAATATGGAATTCTTTTGGTCCAGAAGGAAAACTATCAGGAACTTATCTCTGTCAGAAAACAAGATATGAGTATGAAATATATATTGCAAGCCTAATGACAGCATTTCCTTCTAAGTGACAGCTATAATAATGATTTGCTGCAGGATAACATGACAATTTTCGGTAATCTTTCCACTCTCACTATTTGGACACTGGCAGTAGAGATAGTGTAATTTGTAATTAAGGGTAAGAGAAAGAGAAAGTACCATCAATTTATGACTTCACCTTTTAGAACCTAATTTGTCCAACAGATTTTAAGGCCAATAGAGGAAAATCCTTCTAAAATTCACTGAGTGGACAGATGGCAGAGTAGTATTGAAAATGACAGTATGTATGTACCCAGTGAACTAGTGCTCTGCTTTAGTTAAGAAGCTGTCACCATTTGTACTGCAAACCTCGGTTCTCAGGGGTTTGTAAATTGGCTGTTTTAGGTAACATCTGGAAAGACTGGCTTACAAGCCACATGCCTTTTTAGTGTGCAAAAAACAAAAGCATGCTTTATATTCTATCCAATTTATGCATCTAATCATATTGTAAACACTATCTGTGACCTAAGATGTTGCCAAAGTGCCTTTTGTTACCAGAGGGATTTGAATGGGCTGGTTAGTCCATGAGCAGCTGTGCACAGAAGACTGTGAGTGTCCCTAGTTTCCTAGTTTTGCGGAGGAGGCTTCAGGCATGGCTTCTGGGACCTGTCTGAGCACCAAAGCTCTCCACGCCTGTGATGTTACCAACCTGTGAGGCATTTCCAGAGCCTTTGTGAAGCTATTGCAAGAAAAAGAAGTGGTCAAAATGACTAATATAAACTCCCAGCAATTTCAAGTGGCACTACTTCCAAAGAAAGCAGTGAATATTACAGTAGCAGACTCATGGAAGCTATTATATGAAGGGTTTTTATATTTTTTTTTGTACTGAAAAAGAATATGTGGGAAAAGCAAAGGGTTAAAGATGTGTACTAGAAGTAATAATGTGATTTTCAACTTGGATAACTGTGACCTGATTCTTTCAGGAGGAAATATCAGGAAACAAGTGAACTAACCAACCAGTCAAATTGGAAAGTGCATTTTTAGTGCCATTTAGAGGGAAAGAAATACAGCATAATCAATCTGAGTAGCACCCACTGAGACATCCATATGTCAAACAAATTCTCTCAGTGGCATTGCAAGTCATTCCCCCAAAACCCTAAATTAGGATTTTCACAGGTGTTGGTATACAAATAATCCTGGAATTCCATGTCTACTAAATGCCAAGCACATTTGGAATCCCTGTGTTGGATGATATATTACATAGAATCATAGAATTGTTAGGGTTGGAAGGGACCTCAAGGGTCATCTAGTTCCAACCCCCCTGCCATGGGCAGGGACACCTCACACTAGATGAGGTTGCTCAGACTCACATCCAGGCTGGCCTTAAAAACTCCAGGGATGAGGCTTCTACCACCTTCCTGGACAACCTGTCCTGTGTCTCACCACTGTCATTGTGAAGGATTTCTTCCTAACATCCAACATGAATTCTTCAGTTTCAGAACACTGTCAACAAAACCATGATGTATCTAAGGAAAACAAAACCTAGATCAGTAAAGGGTTTAAGGGAAGGAAACGGTGAGTGGGAGATTAATGTGCAAAATAGTGAATGTTAATAGCTTTGGTAAACACTGAAAAAGCAGACAGTGAGAGAGAATATACTTGTTAGTATACCCAATTATGTTCCAAAGATTTTGCTGGCATCCAAGTGAAAATATGACAAATATCTAACAATTTCTGATTCATATGAAACAACCGTAAGTAAATAGTTAGCTTCTGAAAGAGAAAAGCTAAGAATAGTAAGTTTCAGTATGGAAAGGTGATGATGGATGCTGAGAGAGGAAGGAATTCAACCACTAGGATTTTAAATGAAGATCTCATCCTCTTTGGCAGCACATCAACTTCTGCTCATCACAGAGCTAGATGGGAGCTGAAAATGGAGAGTCAGGTCTTGGAACGGATGTCGGATACAGCAGCAGTGACCTTGTTGCTCCTGCATCCCATTTCCATTTCATTTTCTGAGCAGCAAGAATTACTAGTCCCTGTCTCAGAGAGCTGCATCCCTTTTCCCAATAGTATCTGTTTTCTATGCCCAGATCTCACTAAACTGGATCATATATTGCATTCTTAACACATTTTGACCTGTTTACTGGTGCTGTACTGGATATATCAAGGCCATGTACTTCCACAGGCTCTGCTACATGGCCTCCAGCACACCTGGGTTTGTGTGACTTAGCTGTGCTATTCACTCCTTGAACTTGGAATCCACAATGTACTGGTGTTGGATGCCTGAGTAGCACCGTGAACTTGGTTTTTTTTGGATTGAGTTTCTCTGAAAAAAAATTATTAAAATACAAAGTGTTAACTCTTTTCAAGATTTGTGAAGAAATTCAAGATTCCATCACATCAGTACAATGTTAAGATAAATTCTACATTTCACAAGTTTTCTTTGGAGGTTGCAGGGGCATGGTTTCCATGTATCAAGAAATACTGTGTCCAGTTCTGGGTCCCTCAGTTTAAGAAGGACATTGAGACACTTGAATGTGTCCAGAGAAGGGCAATGAGGCTGCTGAGAGGCCCTGAGCACAAGCCCTATGACGAGAGGCTGAGGGAGCTGAGATTGTTTAGCCCAGAGAAGAGGAGGCCCAGGGAAGACCTTATTGCTGTCTACAATTACCTGAAGGGTGGTTGTAGCCAGGAGGGGGTTGGCCTCTTCTCCCAGGCAACCAGCACCAGAACAAGGGGACACAGTCTCAAGCTGCACCAGGAGAAGTTTAGCCTCGAGGTGAGGAGAAAGTTCTTTATTGAGAGAGTTGTTAGCCATTAGAATATGCTGCCCAGGGAGGTGGTGGAGTCACCATCCCTGGAGGTGTTCAAGAGGGGATTGGATGTGGCACTTGGTGCCATGGTTTAGTCATGAGGTCTGTGGTGACAGGTTGGACTCGATGATCTTTGAGGTCTCTTCCAACCTTGGTGATTCTGTGATTCTGTGAAATACTTTCTAATATAAGCTTTGGAACTTGAAATCTTAATAATTAGCATGCATCACTGGACACACGAGCTAAAGATGGAGATCTTTTAAAACAGACTATCATAAAGATGTTTATCTCTTTCAAGTACAAAAAGACCTCTGAATCTTAGATTATGCCTCTCACACAATAAGATTGTCAGGAAAATCAAAACTGAAAAACTGTGGTTTCTCTCTGTGACATAGATAGTTTTGTCTGTGACATAGATAAGAAACTGTCTTGAATGTCAACAATAAAACATTCAGAAGAGAAAAACTCAAATTTTGTGCCTATGTTGACTCCAACTGACAATGTCTACATGAAGCTGGGTGGCAGCTGGCTTGAGAGCAGTCCTGAAGAGAAGACTTGGGGGTGCTGGTGGATGAGAAGCTCAACATAAGCCACCAGTGTGCACTTGAAGCACAGAAAGCCAATCACATCCTGGGCTACGTCAAGAGATGCATAGCCAGCAGGTCGAGGGAGGTGATTCTCCCCCTCTACTCTGCTCTGGTGAGACCCCACCTGGAGTACTGCATCCAGTTTCATAGTTTCATTCAGGGTTGGAAGGGACCACAAGGATCATCTAGTTCCAACCCCCCTGCCATGGGCAGGGACACCCCACACTAGATCAGGCTGGACAGAGCCTCATCCAGCCTGCTCTTAAACACCCCCAGGGACGGGGCCTCGACCACCTCCCTGGACAACCCATTCCAGGGTTTCACCACTCTCATGGTGAAGAACCTCCTCCTCACATCCAGCCTGAATCTCCCCACCTCCAGCTTCATTCCATTCCCCCTAGTCCTATCACTACCTGAGATCCTCAGAAGTCCTTCCCCTGCCTTCCTGTAGGCCCCCTTCAGATACTGGAAGGCGACAATTAGGTCACCTCGGAGCCTTCTCTTCTGCAGACTGTACAGCCCCAACTCCTTCAGTCTGTCCTCATAGGAGAGGTGCTCCAGCCCTCTGATCATCCTCCTGGCCCTTCTCTGGACACGTTCCAGCACCTCCACATCCCTCTTGTAATAGGGGCTCCAGAACTGGACACAGTACTCCAGGTGGGGTCTCACCAGGGCTGAGTAGAGGGGGAGGATCACCTCCCTCGACCTGCTAGCCACACTTCTCCTGATGCAGCCCAGGATCTGATTGGCTTTGCGGGCTGCAAGTGCACACTGAGAGCTCATGTTGAGCTTTTTGTCCACCAGCACCCCCAAGTCTCTCTCCTCAGGGCTATCCTCCAGCCAGTCACTGCCTAGCCTGTATTTGTGCCTGGGATTGCCTCGACCCAGATGCAGGACCCTGCACTTGTTCTTATTGAACTTCATGAGGTTGGCCTGTGCCCACCTCTCCAGCCTGTCAAGGTCCCTCTGGATGGCCTCCCTTCCCTCCAGCGTGTCTGCTGCACCACACAGCTTGGTGTCATCAGCAAACTTGCTGAGGGTGCACTCAATGCCACTGTCCATGTCCCCCACAAAGATGTTGAATAAGATAGGTCCCAGGACTGATCCCTGAGGGACTCCACTTGTCACTGGCCTCCACTGGGACATGGAGCCATTGACAGCCACTCTTTGGGTGCGGCCATCAAGCCAGTTCCTTATCCATCTAGTGGTCCACCAATCAAACCCATGTGTCACCAGTTTGGAGACCAGGATGTGGTGCGGGACAGTGTCGAAGGCTTTGCTCAGGTCCAGGTAAACGACATCAGTTGCTTGCCCCTCATCTATTAATTTTGTCACCTGCTCATAGAAGGCCACCAGGTTGGTCAGGCAGGATTTGCCCTTGGCAAAGCCATGCTGAGTGTTCCCAATCACCTCTTCACTATTCTTTTGAGCGAGTAGTGACTCCAGGAGGATCTGTTCCATGATCTTTCCAGGCACAGAGGTGAGACTGACTGGCCTGTAGTTCCCTGGTTCCTCCTTCTTGCCCTTTTTGAAGATGGGGGCAATGTTTCCCCTTTTCCAGTCTGTGGGGACTTCACCAGACTGCCAGGACTTTTGAAATATAATAGAGAGGGGTTTAGCAACCTCATCTGCCAGTTCTCTCAGCACCCGTGGGTGTAACCCGTCGGGTCCCATGGACTTGAACACTTTCAGGTTCTTCAGATGATCACGAACCTGATCTGCACTTACAATGGGCAGTTCTTCCTCCCTGTCCCTGGCTTTGACTTCCATAACATCAGGAGTGTGGCTAGAGGCCCTTGCAGTGAAGACTGAGGTAAAGAAGTTATTAAGTACCTCAGCCTTTTCCTCATCACAGGTGACCATGTCACCATTTTCTTTTCTGAGGGGGCCCACACCTTCCCTAGTCTTCTTCTTCCCATTAATATACCTGTAAAAGTTCTTAGTATTCCCTTTAATCTCCCTGGCTAGATTCAACTCAAACTCTGCTTTGGCTTTCCTGACCAGGACTCTTGCTGCTCGGGCAGCTTCCTTGTATTCCCCCTGTTCTACCTGTCCTTCCCTCCACTTCCTGTAGAGTTTCCTTTTAAGTAATAGTGTGTCCAGTAGCTCCTTGCCCATCCAGGCAGGCCTCCTAGCATTCTTACCTGCTTTTCTCTTTGTTGGTACACAGAGCTCCTGGACACAGAGGAGGTGGTCCTTGAATACTGACCAGCTGTCCTGGGTCCCTCTTCCCTCCAGGGCTTTGTCCCATGACACTTTGGCTAGCAGATCCCTGAAGCGATCAAAATCTGCATGCCTAAAGTCTAGGGTCATGAGCTTGGAATACTTCCTCCTGATTGCCCTGAGGAGATTAAATTCAACTGCTTCATGGTCACTGCAGCCAAGGCCGTCTATGAGCCTCACATTGCTTACCAGCCCTTCTCTTTTGGTGAGAACAAGGTCCAGCATAGCACCATTTCTTGTTGGTTCCTCCACCATTTGGAGGAGGAAGTTGTCTTCTATGCAGTCCAGGAACATCCTGGATTGCTGGTGCCTTGCTGTGTTGTCCCTCCAGCAGATGTCCGGGTGGTTGAAATCACCCATGAGGACCAGGGCTTGTGACCTGGAAGCTGCTTCTATTTGCCTATGGAGGGCCTCATCTGCTTGGATCTGCTGGTCAGGTGGCCTGTAGGAGACCCCCACAGTAATATCTCCTTCCCCTGTCCTGCCTTTAATTTTGACCCATACACTCTCAACTAGCTTATCATCCCTCCCCAGTTGGAGCTCCACTGATTCCAACTGGCTATTGACATAGAGGGCAACACCTCCTCCTCTCCTTCCCTGCCTATCCTTCCTAAAGAGTTTATACCCATTTATGCCTACATCCCAGTCATGGGATTCATCCCACCAAGTTCTGGAGCTCCTATTACAGGAAGGATCTGGACGTGCTGGAACGTGTCCAGAGAAGGGCCATGTGGATGATCAGAGGGCTGGAGCTCCTCTCCTATGAGGACAGACTGAGGGAGTTGGGGCTGTTCAGTCTGGAGAAGAGAAGGTTCTTAGGAGACCTAATTGTGGCCTTCCAGTATCTGAAAGGGGCCTACAAGAAAGCTAGTGAGGGACTTTTTGAGATGTTGTGCAATGATAGGACTAAGGGGAATGGAACAAAATTAGAAGTGGGTAGATTCAGACTGGATGTTAGGAAGAAGTTTTTTTCCATGAGGGTGGTGAGACACTGGAACAGGTTGCCCAGGGAGGTTCTAGAAGCCTCATCCCTGGAGATTTTTGAGGCCAGACTGGATGTGGCTGTGAGCAACCTGATGTAATGTGAGGTGTCCCTGCCCATGGCAGGAGGTTTGGAACTAGATGATCCTTGAGATCCCTTCCAACCCTAACACTTCTATGATACTATGAGATACTTTCCTTGTCCCTACTTAAAAAGTAAACCCAAAACATATGTCATATGCAGACTAGAAGTTTCAGATCCTTTACATTTAGCAATGGCTGAGAGTAAAAGATATCTTCTTTTGAGATATTGCAAGGCAGTCTGAGTTGTTAATGTTTGCAAAGATGATGTGAACTCCACACCAAAGTTGTTCAGACAAATTCTGAAGTGCCATCTTGCTCCGCTTTATGGTATGTTTGTATGCCCACAGTAAAAATAATTGTTCTATTGCGGTTTTCTCTACTAGTAATATGGATCAGGTTCAGTTATATTTGCTTACTGGTATCTGAAAGCATGGGTATCTTGAAATTACACTAATAAATGCATGTCTACACTGCACAAAATAGTACCATTAATCTTCTCTAGGACTTTCGTGATTCCTGTGCCAAGATAATTAACACAAATATCAACCAAGAACTGCTGAATTGAAGAGCAGGTCTTGAGAAACCTTACTAACAACTGCATTTCAGCCTAATAATATTGCATCCAGTTCTGGCCCTCCCAGTTCAAGAACAGGGAACTGCTTGAAAGAGTCCAGCACAGAGCCACAAAAATGCTTAAAAGGGTGGAATATCTTCCTTATGAGGAGAGACTGAGGGAGACGAGGCTCATCAGCTTGGGAAGGAGGAGACTGAGGGGTGACCTCATTCATGTTTACAAAGATGTAAATGGTGAGTGTCATGAGGATGGAGTCAGGCTCTTCTGGGTGATGCCCAATGACAAGACAGGGGGCAATGGGTGGAAGTTGAGGCATAGGAAGTTCCATGGAAACATGAAGAAAACTTCTTTCCCTGTGAGGGTGACAGGACACTGGAACAGGCTGCTCAGGGAGGTTGTGGAGTCACTCTCTCTGGATATATTTAAGACCTGGCTGGATGTGTTCCTGTGTGATCTGGTATAGGTCATCCTGCTCTGGTGTGGGGGTTAGGCTGGATGATTCTTCAGGGTCCCTTTTGGCCCCTAACATTCTGTGATTTCCACTTCAGAAAAACAAAAGTTGCCCAAATAATGACAGTAAATCCAGGCTGCTAATATGTCTTTCTGTTTCCTTCTGTTTCTTTCATTTCCTCACTGCATTAGCACTTGATGGCATGGAAAACATTTCTGAACATCACATGCATTGTGGATGCACAGATGCTCACCCCTTCATTCAGGTCAGGGTTGCATTTGCCCCTGCATAGAGCTGTATATTAGAGATGTCAGAATAATGAGCCTGAAAGAGCCAAGATCACTTCACTCTCTTTTTAAAGTATAGATGTTCCTGAGTCTGCAATTTCATGCACCAATTGTTTCAGATTTCTGAAATAGAGATTACCTGGTTTCTTCCCTCACTCAAGAGCATTATAGTCTTTGAGTTTCTTTCTCCCTCTTTTCTGTTTCCATAATCTTATTCTTTCTTTCCTGTCCCAAATGCAATAATAATTTTTCTTTCCTGTGATTTTCTTCAATAACAATGGATAAACTATTGAATCTGAGGCATGTTTTCATTCCATTTTTAGTCTTCCTTTAGCTCTGCTTTAAATTTAACCCTACCCTTATGCCTGAGAGCATTCTTTTCCTGTTCTCTCATCTTTTTGGCTAAGGACATGACACAGAATCATAGAATGGTAGGTGTTGGAATGAATCAACTGGAGATCATTGAGTCCAACCCCCCTACAAAAGCTGGGTCACCTAGGGCAGGCCACACAGGGGCACATCCAGGTGGGTTTTGAAACTCTCTAGAGAAGGAGACTCCCCAACATGTATGGGAAGACTGTTCCAGTGTTCTGCCAACCTCACAGTAAAGAAGATCTTGGTCATGTTGAGGCAGAACTTGTGTTCCAGTTTGTATTTATTGCCCCTTGTCCTATCACTGGGCACCAGTGAAAAGAGACTGCCCTCATCTTCTTGACACCTGCCCTTAAGGTGTTTGCATGTACTGATCAAATCACCTTTGATAATTCTTTTGTTGTACTTTCCATCCTGATTTTTAACTTAAGATGACTTTGGCTTCCTGAAAATTATCAAATATATTTTCCCCCCCCTCCCCTTAGGCTCTCTCATATAATCTAGATCACCATTGCAGTTCTGCTCTACACTCCTGTCCTGTGTTTCCCACTCACCTCCCAACAAGTTCAATTACAAATCTACATTTATTTGGTCTTCTATTATACTGAATTATTTTAAGAACAAGAAGTTCAGTTAGTACACATGGTTACACAGTTAGACATGGTTAGTCCACACAGAGTTGCATTCCACACATTCTCAGTCACCAGCTTCTGAACACTGCTTTTTAGACTTCAATTAAATATAAGTATTTGTTTATTATGTGATTCAATGAACTCCTACTAAAAAGGTAAACTCTCTTATTTCTCAATGTCATATCCAGGAAATACTAATATTTCTTTTCCTAAAGAGCATCATATTCTAATCATATGTGAACTGGAAACAGGAGAGAGGTTGTAGTAAAGCTTAGAACTACTCTGGTAGATCTTCCACTACTGTGTTTTGTCTAAGAGATGTTAACTCACAAACTCAATTTTATTTTTATGTTTTATATTTGTCTTGATTTCCCCCTTCTTTTCTGCCATCTCCTCTCTGAATAGTAAATACCCTTTATTATCTGTATATTGGTCTTCCATCTGTCAATTCTGTTTAAAGTCCTGCCTTGCAATAGTTATTCACTCTCCTGGTCAGCACTGTCTTTTGTTGCTCAAATTCATGAAGCAGTTTCCCAGAGCTGTAGCACCATGGTCATACTCCATTCCCTAGTTGGAACAGATGGAAGGCTCTCACTGTGCTTAAATATATATAATTACATTGTCTGCTGAATGAGTAATGCCACCAGCTTACTTTCCAAACCCCTAGTGTTCAACCTTTTATTCATAGTTTCATCCACTCTCAAGTTTTAAGTCATCCAGTTGTCCTCTTTTAAACTTAGAGAGGAAACCAATTTGATTTTTTAGTTTCAGTGCCCAAATCTGTCACTTTATGGTTCATTAATATATCTATCTTGAATTGCAGAGCCTTTAACTATATACAGGCTGCATGTACCACTGGTTTGTGACAGAGTATAATTACCTCTAATCTAGGAAAGTAGACTTGTTGCAAAATGTGACAAGACTCTAGGGAAAGGGCTGGGATGAAAAATAAATAATACAGCCGTCCCAGGTAACACCTGAAAGCTGCAGCAAAATTTATACACATCTAAGTTTCTGTCCTGGTTTTAGACAGCCCATTCTAATAAGACTCAGTACCATGGTCTGGAGCAACCTCAAAAAGATATAAGAAGCAAAAATCCCCGTGGGCTGAGATAGGAAGAATGTAATGAAATGATGCATAGAATCGTAGAATTATTAGGGTTGGAAGGGACCTCAGGGATCATCTAATTTCAGCCCTTCTGCCATGGGCAGGGACACCTCACACTACATCAGGTTGCTCAGAGCCACATCCGGCCTGGATGTACAATACCATGTGAATGGGCAAACAAACCAAGTTGGCAAAAACAATGCAAACAAGCCAGCAGGCAGAAAAGGGCAGCATTCAAGCCAGCAGTCAGCAAAGTGGAAGAGACTAACACCCCAAACTCTAAAATGGAGGAGACCCCCCCACCAGAAACAGGAAGCCTCTCATGTTACTATCTGAACTACTAGCTCCAGGATACTTTGCTCCAGCCAGCACTTTCACTAGGAAGCAGAAATGACACCAGCATGGTAATGAACATTCATAGAATCAGCCAGGTTGAAAAGACCTCAGAGATCAAGTCCAACCTATTACCTAATACCAAACACCTCCCGACAACGAAACCATGGCTTCAAGTGCCACATCCAATCCTTTTGTTGAACACCTCCAGGGACAGCGACTCCACCACCTCCCTGGGCAGCACATTCCAATGGCCAATTGATCTTTCTGTGAAGAACCTCAAAGATCATTGAGTTCCAACCCCCCTGCCATGGGCAGGGACACCTCACACTAGACCACGTTGCTCAGAGCCACATCCAGCCTGGCCTTCAGGGATGGGGCTTCTACCACCTCCCTGGGCAACCTGTTCCAGTATCTCACAGCCCTCATAGGAAAGAAATTCATCCTAACATCCAATATGCATCTACTCATTTCTATTTTTCTCTATTCCCCCTAGTTCTATCATTACCTGACACCCTAAAAAGTCCTTCCCCAGCTTTCTTGTAGCCCCCTTCAGATACTGGAATGCCACAGTAAGATCTCTTTGGAGCCTTCTCCTCTCCAGACTGAAAAGCCCCAACTCTCTCAGTCTCTCTTCATAAGAGAGGAACTCCAGCCCTCTGATCATCCTCAAGGCCCTTCTTTGGACATGTTCCAGCACCTCCAGATCTGTCTTGTAATAGGGGCTCCAGAACTGGGTGCAGTACTCCAGGCACGGTCTCATGAGAGCAGAGTAGAGGGGGAGAATCCCCTCCCTTGACCTGCTGGCTCTGCTTCTCTTGATGTGTACACTTGCTGATGCCTTCAGTCATTGATGATACCATTGATGATGGCATTATTCCTTACATTGCAAAACATATTCTTTTGCAAAAATTGTGATTGATTGGGTCATTTATAACAGAAATTATTAGGCATTTGTTATTTTTATGATTTCTAAGAGGGGCTGGAATTTGTGTTTTAGAATGTACCATACTCTACATATATTTTTTTTATAACATTGCTTTCCATGTCTTGAAAAAAATAATTGAGTTATATATACCCTTTAGATATTTATTGTTCCTTATTCTCTGTTTGCTTTCCTTCCCTTCCCAAGATGGATTTCATATTTTTATTTTAATCATGAGGCCTTAAAGAATAGGCAATTGCAAAAAAAATAGACCTGTTTGCTGAAAAACTATAGAAATCCTATCCCAAGGCAATAATCTATAAAACAGTTTCACTGTGGGTTTACCATTGGAGTGTATGGAAGCTGTTAAAAAAATAATGAATTTCCTTTTGTGCTCTAGAGTAAAATAATTGTAAGATCCAGCATTGAATTAATGCTACAGTCTTAACCATCTCATATCCACCATAAGGTAATTGTGTCTCAATTATAGATCCAGCTGGAAATTGCTTTAAACCTAGATTGCTCTTCTAGTCTTTCTTGGCCAAGTGTTAGAACAAAAACGTCTTGACAGCTTTATTAATAGAGACATTACTAACATTAACATGCAGACTATGTAACACTCCTCATGCCACATGTGATGCTATGTCTTTCTGACTTGAGCCCAAGTCTAGAAACAGAATAGCAGAATCACAGAATGTTGGAGATTGGAAAAGAAATTGGAAAAGACCTCCAAAGATCATTGAGTCCAACCCTCCTGCCAAAAGGAGGATCACCTAGGGCAGTCTGCACAGGAATAAATCCAGGTGGGTTTTGAAAGTCTCCAGAGAAGATGACTTCACAACCTTTCTGGGCTGCCCATTCCAGTGCATTGTCACCCTCACTGTAAAGAAGTTTCTCTTCATATTGGGGTGAAATCTTCTATGTTCAAGCTTCCATGCATTGTACCTTGTCATTACTATACAGCAGTGAAAAGAGATTGCCCCCATCCACTTGACACCCACCCCTCAGATACTGATAGACATTGATCAGATCTCCTCTCAGTCTTCTTTTCTCAAGACCAAAGAGCTCCAGGGATTTCAATCTCTCTTCACATGAGAGATGCTCACGTCCCTTAATCACCCTTGTGGCTTTCAGTTGGACTCTCTCTAGAAGATCTAGCAACTGTGAAATGCTTTTATTTCTTTCTCAGCAGGACTTAAAATTAAATTTCACACTTAATAAATAAGTACTTTGGTGGTTTAAGGGTAATTTATCTAAAACATGATGTTGTACTGGGGGACCCACAGAGGTTTTTCAAAATTGGAGCATTCTCCAAATCTGAAGCATTTTAAATTCATAATATTGTTCTTTTGCAAGGCAGCTTTCATGAATGGTACAATCTTTCCAGAGAACTTTTCCAGTAGATTTTCTATTCCCACATTTGAGCAATGTTATCAGAAAATTCCTTGGCTATCTTGCAGCTCTTTTTGTTAATGAAGAGAGGGCAGGAATCAACTTCAGTACTCAATTCCTCCCTTGGATGTTCCTCTAAAAATACCTACCCCTACTATGTCTTCTTGAAACAAAAAAAATGTATAATAGTAAGTTTCCAATTAATTAATAATGGTACTTTCCTCTAGTCTGACTAAAAGAAGTATTTTCCCTTGATAATTCAGTCAAAATTCTACTTAAAACCAATCTATTTCTTCCATTATGTCTAATGCCTTTACAGTAGCTACACATTCTTTATTTTACAGTCTTTGAAAGGGTTGTTTCTAGCCTTTGAGACCTTGTAGCACACTTTTGGTCCTTGTACCTTTCTTTATTGTCTTTCTCCTTGCTGTTCTTCTGAGCTTTAAGATTTGATTTCTCCTCATCTTCTTTTATCTTTCTCATTTTTTTAAATAGATTGCAAAGCCTGTTCAATGAAAATTTCTAATTGCCTTCAGACTTTGAGTTTGTCAACACTCACAATTCAGTGTCACTTCAAAGTCACACAGCCTGTTGATTCAGTCTTCAGTTCCACAACTATACTGCTTCAACATTTTCTCCATAAGACACTGTCCTTTGCTGGGCATCTTTTGAGCAATAATGGATAACCTTCATCCACTTCTTAATTTTCCTTTTGCATGCTTGAATTTCAGTTACATGTGGAATTCTGTCAAAACCTTATCTTAGTTCCAAATGACACAGAAAGAAATAGCTTAGGTGTTTCACAAACTAGTCTCTGTGTAGAAAATTTGTTATGTGGGGCAAATTCCTGGAGGGAATCCGATGGAGAGCCACAAGGATAATTAGGGCAACTGGGCATCTCCCCTATAGAGAGAGAGTGAGAGACCTGGGGCTGTTTAGTCTTGAGAAGAGAAGACTAAGAGGGGATCTCATTAATGTCTATCAATACCTGAGGGGTGGGTGTGAAGTGGAGGGGGCCAAGCTCTTGCTGGTGGTGCACAGTAATGAGACAACAAACAACAAGTTAAAGCTTGAACACAGAAGATTTCATCTCAACATGAGGAGAAATGTCTTTATAGTGGGGGTGACAGAGCACTGGAGCAGGATGCCCAGGGGATTGTAGAATGTCCTTCTCTGGCGACTGGATGCTTTTGTGTGCACTACCCTAAGTGATTCTGCTTTGGCATCAGAAGTGGACTCAATGATGCCTTGTGGTCCGTTCCCACCTCTAATGTACTGTGATATTGTGAAATTCCACTCTTAATCAGAGCATGGACTCTGTGTGTGTCCAGGCCTGTACTGCTAGCAGATGTCTACACTCTGAAAGCTTAAGGTAGGTGATGATTTGAAGTCTTAGCATTATACTTGCTGTATGCGTGTTCAAGCTTGGCTGTTTTGGTAGTACCTGGCTTGTAAGAAATTGAGCTACAGGGTTTCAAGCTAAGATCGTCAGACCACAAACATGATAAAGTGCTAACTACTCTGAGTGACTCATTTCTAATCTGAGGTGACTACAACATAGTGTGAATGTACATAAGGTAGTTTTCAGGGAGCTAGCTCACCTCTGGGTATCTATCTACTGCAGCAGCAGGAAGCATGGTTTGGCATCATCAGGTTGTCAGGACTGGGGCCAAGTGCTTGACCTCTGGAAAGCTAAGAAAGGACTAAAAATCTGCACTGGAGGAGAGTAAGCCATATGTTTAAGAAGCCTATTTCTGCAGCATTTACTGACTGGAGAAGGAAATTACAGAGCTCAGAAATGCTTGGATCTGGGAAAAAGTGATTTATCCAGGATGCCATTTGGACACAGGGCTGGGGTTAGGATGAATAATATTTTTGAACCAATTTTGTCCCTTCTCCACTCCTATTGGTGAATGGCAGGCTTTCCATTGTCACTCAGTCTTGGTTAGTCCTGATTTATTACTCTTAGCTCCATTGCAAACCACTGATGATTTCTGAGTAATTTTACCCTTTCTCCCTCTTAACCTGGTCTTCCTTTTGCAAGCAAAAATCCTGTGCAGACGGGTTTGCTGGGTTGTTGGTTTTGTTTCTTTTTTTTTTTTTTTACAAGTTGAAATAATGCCATTTTAACCAATTTTACCCTTTTTTCCCCCTAGCTAGTTAAAAAATGAATCTTTTTTTTTTTTTTTTTTTTTTTTTTTTTTTTAATAGAAGTATTTTCACTTTTTCAATAAATCATCATTTACTTTTTCTTTAGTAGTTTGCTGTGAAAATGCTGATGAACTTCAACTGCCTGATTATCAGAACCGGATGAAATCAAGCATGATGCAACTTGAAATGGTGGCAGAAAGATCAGCCACACTTAGAGCTGCAGGATAAGGGGCATATTGATTCTGAGGTGCTGACTGCAGCAAAGCTTACATATGCTGAGGCTTGCTGTCAACTAGCCAACTCACATCAGGTAACATAGTCAGTATCAATAGCAATATCGCATCCTAATAATTAAGGCAAAACAGCAAAAACATTCTTTCAACTATCATTGCATTAATTTGCAGCAAGGTTCTGCCTCCTTGGGCAACCTATTCCAGTGTCTCACCATCCTCATGGGGAAGAACTTCTTCCTAACATCTGATCTGACTCTGACCATTTCTATTTTTGTTCCATTCTCCCTAGTCCTATCACTCCCCGACACCCTAAAAAGTCCCTCCCCAGCTTTCTTGTAGCCCCCTTCAGATACTGGAAGGCCACATTAAGGTCTCCTCAGAGCCTTCTCTTCTCCAGACTGAATAGCCCCAACTCCCTCAGTCTGTCCTTAGGCCACATACCTAAATGTTTTTAGTAATGTGTTTTACTGCATTTAGATACAATCTCTGGTTTTATGTAGAGCTTTTTATACAGAGATTTTTTTTTCACGGTTGGATGTACAAAAGCAAGTATCTGCACACTGATCAAGATGGCACAGGAAACTGACTGGCAGTATATGAAAAGATTGGAAAGATCTTTAGCCTAGAATGTCTGATGTTGCCTCTCTGTGCTGTGTCCACAGACACCAAGTGTGCCCTGCTGTGAATCTGGAGTACCATGATTAAATCAGTGGAATTGCCTCTGTATTTTCTCCAACACAGGAGCAGGCAGCTGTTGGCAGTGGGTACTCAGCAGCTCAGAGAAACCTGACCCACATTCCGTGGTTTGGCACAGATCTCTTAGGTCATTTTTCTACAGTCTTATTTAGCAAAATCAGCTTAAGCAAATTGTTGCAGGACTTTGCTTCAGTGACTCCAGAAAACTCCATTGACAGAGCTACTGTCTTGGAGGTCCATAGGAAATGAAAACCTTATATATATACTAATGTAAATATAAACATTATATTATTAAGTGTTTACAATATATAAAAATATTAGAAATCTTTATAAACTATCTGTCTCTCTGTGTATAAATATCTAACTAATTAAGCCTGCAAAATACTCAACTGTACAGATGAGAGCAATGTTTTAAACTGAGCCTCTCATAAAATCAGTGAAGAGGAGGATTCAGTGCTTGAAATCAGTCCAGTTGCACGTCAGGGATACACACCATGTTTACAGGACTGAAAATCCTTGTTTTGAAAACACTGACATGCTTCTCCATCTGTCTTCTCCTGCACATTGTCTGAGCATTTTCCAAGTGTACTTCAAATTATTAGCTCCAAAATATTTCAGCAGTTTGTTACACAGGCACTAGTAAGCAGAGAGATGACAATGATTGATTTGCTTCGTGACAACAACTTGTCTGCAAAATTTCTCTCAGTTGTTCGCCTTAATTTCCCTTAATCTTTTTTTGAAGTATCTTAGAAGAGATTTGTTTTCTCTACAGTGGGAAAATTTTTCTTCTTAATTTTTTTAAGACCTATGGGTGTACCAAACACAAGAAACAAGGACTCAAGGTTGATAATGCACATCTGCATTTCCTCTGGATTCAGTCCTTAGAAAACAGTTAAAGATACTAATAACCTAATCTGCCTAGTACAAAAGAGGAGATTGCATCCTGACGTGCAAGTTTAGGGGGGGGGTTTCATAAACAGCTACCACTTAATGGATAGTCTTGCAGGGGATACTTCCCTCTGTTCTGGAAAACATTCAGCCTTTCTGCTTTGAGTGAAAGGGACTTGTTGAGACCAGACAAAGACAAAGCTGTCTACCAAAGACAGCTAAAACCCTCAGTTAAAGACATGAATGCAATCCTATGCTGATGGAGGTTGCAGGGTGATGGTTTCAAAAGAATTAGGCAGAGAAGGTGAAGCAAAGAGGTTACCAGGCAGAGGAGCAACTTGAGATTTTACTCTTCAAATATTCAACAGGAGTCAATGCACTCAGCCTTAAATGGACAGCAAGGGTAGCTGGTGTCAAACTTGGTGGAAAAATTAGCAGGAAGAAGAACTGTGAGCTCTGTTGTGAAATAAACATCAAAATTCACTCAAAAGTCAGGTTGAACTTTGTTTACTTCATAGATCTGAACATTTTATAATACTAGATACTACTGTGGGTGTCTGATCAAGCCAGGCTACTCTTAAATGGGGTAACTGGTGTGAAACACTTCCCCTCACATGTGCATGTCAGGTCCCATTATTCTCAACAGGGAAGCTGAAAGTAACTAGAAGTAGAAATGAGAAAGAATCAATCAAGATGGTTTTTATTTTATTGAAACCTCTCATGGCAGCCACATTATAGGAAGCGAGAGGGAAATGCTTTTGCTTTTATGTCACTGCTTTATTATGACCATTTTGAGTGACAGAAATTCAAGTCTGCTAATATGTTGAAAAGCAGAGCACCTTTTTAATGGAGGACTCCATATGGACAATATAGTGCCTAGGAGTAGAAATTGTCTGGAGTTCTCAACAGTACCTCAGCACTGAGTCACCATGTGTTCTTTTCAAAGAGATCAAAAAAAGATCAGATGTAATCCATTCCTTATTGGACTAGTTTCAATTGTCTAGCCAAATAGGAAGTGGTGTAGCTGACAATTACCTGGTTACCTTTGTGGCAGTTACAAGGTGAAAACATTTCGTCACCCAAATACTGCGTAGATGAACACTTAGCCTCTGAAATGAACTGCAAAGCTCTCATCATCTTAAAAGAAACTGGAACAGCAGCCTTACCATTAGTTTCAGCAGAGGATCAGTTCTGAAGAATAAGTCATCTCTGATGTTTTTTCATGGCAAAATCCTTTGTTAGCATTCTAAATATTTGAACAATATGACACTACCTTATATGGAAATGGTCTTTTAACCATTTTGTAGGTTTAACTGGTGAATGTTTACAGCAAGGACTGGTGCATTCAATATGGCAAGACCTGACTCAATAAATTGTTTTCTTTAGGGCCATTCTTCTAGTGGAAAGATGGTTAGTGTTCATAATAATAAGCCCTATGAGGAGCGGCCGAGGGAACTGAGTTTGTTTAGCCTGGAGAAGAGAAGGCTCAGGGGAGACCTTAGTGCTCTCTACAGCTACCTGAAAGGAGGCTGTAGACAGGTGGAGGTTGCTCTCTTCCCTCAGGCAACCAGTGACAGAACAAGAGGACACAGCCTCAAGCTGCACCAGGGGAAGTTTAGGCTTGAGGGGAGGAGAAAGCTCTTCACAGAAAGAGAGATTGGCCATTGGAATGTGCTGCCCAGGGAGGTGGTGGAGCCACCATCCCTGGAGGTGTTCTAAAAAGGATTGGGTGCGGCACTTGAAGCCATGGCTTAGTTGTCATGAGGTATTAAGTAATAGGTTGGACTTGATTATCTCTGAAGTCTTTTCTAACCTGGTTGATTCTGTTATATCTCTGGCAGTATCTTTCTATTTATCTGCCCTTTCACAAACCCATTACTTTGGATTTTAGGTTCTGCAAAATAATTTCTATTATCCTGAACTGATGTTGTACTTGCTTACCTTTAATTTTACTTTTATGACCTGTATGGGTTTTTTTCACTTTTGTAATAATTTTAATTGTCTGCATAGTGCTAGTGGTACTAATAACCAGTGTGCTCTAGCTAAAGTGATAGGTCTACTTGGCAATACAGGCAGTCCAGTATCTGTAATGGTCTTCACTCATCACTCATCTGAGAGTGTCCTGTTGATAAATATTTTTCCAGGAGATGCATTGTCTCTCTTTCTTGTCCCTTCTCATGTCACTCTCACTTTGTCCCTGCCTCAGTTTATGTAGACTAAATTATGCTCCCAGAGAGAGACTGGAAGCTGTCTTGTCTCTGCTTTCAGAGATTTCTTCATCTGAAGATTGAGACATAGTAAAGGGTTTCAGTCCATTACAGGTGACTCAAGAAGAGTACTCAGGCATTTTCCTCTCTGTATACACACACAGAGCAAATACTATGGTATCAGTCAAGAGAAGCTGCATCAAGAGAAGCATAGCCAGCAGGTTGAGGGTGGTGATTCACCTCCTCCTCTCTACTCTGGTGAGACCCCACATGGAGTACTGCATCCAGTTCTGGAGCCTGGATCTGGACATGCTGGGACATGTACAGAGAAGGGCTGCAAGGATGATAAGAAGGCTGGAGCACCTCTTCTATGAGGACAGACTGAGAGAGTTGGGGCTGTTCAGTCTGGAGAGCATTCAAGATTCACATTTTTGTGCTTTTTTTTGGAAGCACATGTTGTAATTCTATGACTACATAGAAATATGTTGTAAGTATTATAGGTAATGTAAATTATATACATAATTAAGTTATAAGTGTATCTGTTATATAGTGTAAAGCATACCACAAATACAGCCTTCACACCTAGCTCACAGTTCCAGTGCCCTTCATGAGAGCTGATATGAGGCATCATAGAATTATAGAATGGCCTGGGTTGGCAGGGACCTCCAAAGGTCATCTACTCCAACCCCCCTCAGACTAGATGACCTTTGAACCAAGGGAGGGCTATGATGATGATTGAGGGATTGGAGCACTGCACCATGAGGAGAGGATGAGAGATCTGGGGCTGTTTAGTCTGGAGAAGACTGAGAGGAGATTCTTTAAATGTTAATAAATATCTGAGGGCTGGGGGTCAGGAGGCAGAGGACAGGCTCTGCTCAGTTGCACGCTGTGATAGGACAAGGGGCAATGGATATAAACTACAGCACAGGAGGTTCCACCTCAACATGTGGAGGAACTTCTTCACTGTTAGGGTCCAAGAGCCCTGGAGCAGGCTGCCCAGAGAAGTTGTGGAGTCTCGTTGTCTGGAGACTTTCAAGAGCCATCTGGATGTGTTCCTGTGAGACTTGTGCTGGATTCTATGGTGCTGCTCTGGCAGGGGAATTTGGACTCAATGAACTTTGGATGTATCGTCCAATCCCTAACATTCTGTGAACCTCAACTAGATCAGGTTGCCCAGAGCCCTGTGGAGCCTCACCTCGAGTATCTCCAGGGAAGGGGCCTCAATCACCTCCCTGAGCAACCTGTTCCAGTGCATACTCTGGAGATGCCAATAACTGGGACTTTTGCAGATATGAAGTATTCATGGGAGAGGCCTATTTTTCACAATCGTTCTAAGGATCTGTCAGGTCACTGGGATTAAGGGAATCAAATCAAATGAGGTGGTGATGCAGCAAAAAATGTCAACCACATATCAGCTTCTAGCTTCTAAGAAGAACAGCTTTTCCATTGCTATTTGCTAACTTCTTGCTGATCACATGGATCCTGAGGATCATGTGTCCTTGAATGGCTACAGAACCCTTAAGTGTATCTATAAATCAACTTGACCAGAGGTTTTGTGTAAAGTTTTTAAGGCCAGGCTGGATGTGGCTCTGAGGAGCCTGATCTAGTGTGAGGTGTCTCTGCCCAAGACAGGGGGTTGGAACTAGATGATCCTTGAGGTCTCTTCCATCTCTGAACAATTCTGTGATTCTATGATTCTATTATAGCAAAGCCAAATTAATTTATGAAGAAAAAGTGCACCTCTGAGGCCAGATTTTGATTTTGATTTTGATCATTTCTTTGACACAGGTTTGATATAATCAGCCTTATTACTGCACCACATAGCTTTGGCCAGCACAGTCTATATAGAAGCATCACAATATCACTGGGAGATCCCTACATGGGTCAGAAATGCATGAATTCCTATGTCCCTATTCCCAAGAAAGAAAGTATTTTTTAAATACACGTAATACTACTCAATCTAATAACTTCTAGTAGTCCCTAATAAAGATTTTCTTGCAATGCAGAAGACAGATGCAGAGGTAGACTGGGAAGCTTGCAGATCTCAAGCATCCACATATGGAGCTGTAATACACAAGCCAGAAGCCAGCATGCACAGCCCTGCTCACAGTCTGGCAGCATGTGACTGCAGACTTGCAAACATCTCACAAAAGCTGTCATTATGGGAGAGACACCAAGATAAGGTCTCTGGCTCACACTGGAAGTATTTTTCTGACTTCTGTAACTTGGCTCCTCTCAGACAATTTTTTTTCCCACAAGTAAAATCCTCATTTCTCTGTTCATCAGCCATGTTCAGGCTACCACTTGGGTCTTTTTCAGTTTGCCCATGCTTCCCGCTACGGTCCCTGAGAGACCATTTTCAAAGTGGAGATGAAGAGATCTTTCATTCATTTCCAAATCCTATGATCTTTTCTGCCACTCCAAGAAAGCTGCACACGACAAATTCACAAGCTTCTGGGGGGAATGGGGGAGTGGGGGCATGGGGGAATGAAGAAAACATTTAAACTAAGTGAGGAACCACATAGGCATAAAATACATTTTACACTCTAAAAGAGAAATTGAGTGAGCAATTAAAATAAATATTTTTTCCCCAGCTCTTTTATTGCAACACTTCAATCCATAAATATATTTTAATATTTGTTTTTCCTAAAGTGCTCACAAGCTATTCTTTTACATGGTTAAGTGCTCCAAAAGTATCACTTTTATCATGTTCTCTCTCAAGTTATGCAGAGGAAACAACAGTAAAAAAAACCTACCTCAAACTATACTTGGGTGGGAAAAATAGAATAGAATAGAATAGAATAGAATAGAATAGAATAGAATAGAATAGAATAGAATAGAACAGAACAGAATTAACCAGGTTGGATGAGATCTTTGAGATCATTGAGTCCAACCTATCATCCAACACGATCTAATCGACTAAACATGGCACCAAGCACCTCATCAAGTCTCCCTCTAAACACCCCCAGTGATGGTGACTCCACCACCTCCCTGGGCAGCCCATTCCAATGGCCAATCAGTCTCTCTATGAAGAATTTCTTAGTAACATTCAGTCTAAACCTCCCATGGCACAGCTTGAGACTGTGTCCTCTTGTTCTGGTGCTGGTTGTCTGGGAGGAGAGACCAACCCTCACCTGTCCACAACCTCCCTGCAGGTAGTTGTAGAGAGCAATAAGGTCTCTCCTGAGCCTCCTTTTCTCCAGGCTAAGCACCCTCAGCTGCTTCAGCCTCTCCTCATAGGGCTTGTGCCCCAAGCCCCTCACAAGCTTTGTTGCCCTTCTCTGGACACATTCCAGCAAGTCAACATCTTAAATTTTAAAAACTTGAGAAAATAAACAACTGTTGTCCAGGGTTTTGTGTGTGTGCATACCAACTCATATTAACTTACTTCATTTGAAAAACTTTCCAAGGTTTTCCGTGACAAAAAAGACAGATTGTCCCCTGAAAAGATGATTCTTCATGGCAGAAGCAAGATGCTCCTTCTTTCTCTGTCTAGACTTGTAAAATTTGCTATTTGAGATATGAATCATGACCACAGCAAAGAAGAAGAAGGAATGTAAGTCTCCAGTACATTTTTTTTCCATGTATGTTTGTTTCTGCAACTTAATTTCTGAAACTCTATGGAGAAGTTTAGTTTGGCAACACATTGTGTCATATATGGCATAATCCTGGATGGATGCCATTTATGGATTCTTTTTGATACAGGACTAGAAAAAAAAAAGTACAAAGTTAGTATAGATATAAGTAAATATGTAATATATCTACAATATTTCTCTAGTAGTGTATATTTTGAGGTTGTCACAATGGTAGGTTTGCTAATGTCAATATCTTCTTGTTTTATTTTTCTTAAGTAGCTTAAGGTTTCCCCCCCTTCCCATTGGTCATCATAGATCTAAAGTCTCTTGTTTTGTTCACATTATTACACTATCACAGATCTACAGAATATATCTGGTTGAAAGAGACCCCCAAGATCATCCAGCCCAACCCTCGACCCAGCACTGAGGGGCCAATACTATGTCAACTAAGCAGTTCACACACTGCTTGAACATCCCCAGGGATGGTGACCCCACCACTGCCCTGGGCAGACCATTCCAATGTTTGACAACCCTTTCAGTGAAGAAATATTTCCTAACATCCAGCCTGAATGTTCCCTGGCATAGCTTGTAACCATTTCCTCTGGTCCTGTCAATTGCGACCAAGGAGAAGAGGCTGCCACCTCCTTGCTCCGACCTCCCTTCAGGTAGCTGCAGAGAGCAATGAGGTCTCCAGACAGCCTCCTCTGCTCCAGACTGAACAACCCCTTCTCCCTCAGGTGCTCCTTGTAGGCTATGTGTTCCAGACCCTTCACCAGCCTTCTTGCCCTTCTCTGGATATGCTCCAGCACCTCAGTTTTCTTCTTATAGAGAGGGGCTCAGAACTGAACACAATACTCAAGGTGTGACCTCACCATTACTGAACATAGGGGGATGATCCTTATTCCTTCTGGCCACAGTGTTTCTGATACAAGCCAGGATGCCATTTGCTTTCTTGGCCACCTGGGCACACTGCTGACTCATGTTCAGTTGACTATCAACCCCTTCTAATTTTCTCTTTGCAGAGTTTCCCAACAACCTCATTTTCTTCTTGAGTGGCCTGTCTCTTCTTCCAATGACCATAACCTCTACTTTTTTCCATAAGATGCAACCAAATGTCTCTACTCAGGCCAATCTTCTTCCCCACCAACCCATCTTTCAGCATATAGGCACAGCCTGTTCCTGAAACTTTAAGACTTCCTCCATGAAGACTGTCCAGCCTTCCCACACTCCTTTGCCCTTCGGGACTGTCTCCCAAGGAACTCTGTCAAGCAGTCTCTAAACAAGTCAAATTCTGCCCTTCAGAAATCCCATGGGGCAGTTCTGCTGAAACTGAAACCCCTCTTTACTTCTCCAAGAGCTGAGAACTCCACAATTTTGTGACTGCTGAGCCCAACATGGTCCCCAGCTGTTACATTGTGCACAAGTCATTCTCTGCTCACCACCAGCAGGTAAAACAGGGCACCTTACCTAGTTGGCTCCATCACCAGCCATGTCTGGAAGTTTTCCTCTGCACTCTAGGAACGTCTGAGACTATTCCCTCTCTGCTGTGTTACATTTTCAGCAGACATCAGAGAAATTAAGGTCAAGAAATCATAAAATTTCTCCCAGATGCCTATAGTAATTTATTATCAGTCTCTTCATCCTGTTTGGCTTGTCTGTAGCTGACTCCCACCAGGATATCTGTCTTGTTTGGCTTCCCTCTGATTCTTACCCATAAACACTCAGCCCTATCATCACCACCATTAAACTCAAGACAGCCAAAATACTCCCTGACATACAGAGCCCCACTACCACCTCTCCTTCCTTGCCTAACCCTTCTGAAGAGTTTGTAGCCATTGACTGCATCACTCCAGTCACATGAAATAGCCCACCACATTTCTGTGGTGGCCGCTATATCATAGTTTTCTGATATACAATGGCTTCCAGTCCCTCCTGTTTGTTTGCCATGTTGCATGTGTTAGTGGATGCACTTCAGTTGGTCTAATGATCTCACCACCTTTTTGAAGGGAGAAATGAAGGCCCAGACTGGATGTAGCTCTGAGCAACCTGATCAAGTGTCCCTGCCCAAGGCAGGGAGGTTGGAATTAGATAATCCTTGAGGTCCCTTCCAACCCTAACAATTCTATGATTCTATGATTCTAAATCCTAATTCCTACCTGACTGTTCTCAGGTGCTCCCATGGTTACTAAACTATCCTTAACCCCTGCATATTTGCTGCCACTTGAGTGTTCATTCCCTACCTTTGCTGAGATGGAAATAACAGAAATAAATTGTTGTACTTAATTTTTCAACCTGGAGAAGAGGAGGTGCCAGGCAGACCTAACAGCAGTCTTCCAGTACCTGAAGGGGGCCTACAGGATGGATGGGGAGAGACTGTTTACAAATCCCTGTGGTGACAAGGGGCAATGGCTTCAAACTAGGAGAGGGCAGATTTATGTTGGATATCAGGAAGAAGTTCTTCACTATGGTGGTGGAACACTGGAACAGGTTGAGCAGGGAGCTGGTTTGGGCCCCTTCCCTGGAGATATTCAGGGGGAGGCTCAAAGAGGCCCTGGGCAGCCTGATCTAGTTGGGAGTGTCCCTGTTGACTGCAGGGAGGTTGGACTGGATGACCTTTAGAGGTCCATTCCAACCTGGACCATTCTATGATTTTATGATTTTTAACATGCTGCACATATTTATTTTTTTTTCTCACTCCCTGCATGAAATTTTCTGTAAACTCCTTCAAGTATTCCTGTGGTTCAGACACATGCACAAGCTGCAAAGCATATGGTGCAAGTTATTTTTACTCAGTACTGTTTCCAAGAGCTTCTAATTCTATAAAAGAAAGTATATTTCATCACTGTACATATAAGAATACAAACAAGAAAACCAGCACATTGCCCAGGGTCACACAGATTTCTTCTAACTGTAAAAGATCCAGTTTGCATTGGCTAAGTGTCAACTCAGTTTTTCAAGTGGAAAGTCAGGCTCTCAAACTCGTTCATGATATTCTTCATTTTTATTAAATAAGTGTAGAAGAAATCAAATGAGAGAAAGAAAAGGAAGAGTAGATGCAAAACACAGGCCCACTTGTTTCACAAAATCATAGAATCAACCAGGTTGAAAAGACCTCAGAGATCATCAAGTCCAACCTATTACCTAATACCTAACACCTCCTGACAACTAAACCAAGGCTTTAAGTGCCACATCGAATCCTTTTTTGAAAATCTTCAGGGACGGGGACTCCACCACCTCCCTGGGCAGCACATTCCAATGGCCAATTAGAAACTATCTTAGTTTTGCAGCAGTTGCATAAGTTTATGCTTTCATAAAGACTAGTGAGGAAAACTAAACTCTGCTATATGAAAAGTCACTTGAGGAAGTGGATGACAACAGGGTTTTTTTATTATTTAGTCACCTGAAGAATTAATAATTTCCACAGAATATTGAACTACAAAATGCTGGACATGAAGGAAACAACTGAAGTAAAGAGGATTATAGAATCATAGAATCGTCAGGGCTGGAAGGGACCTCAAGCATCATCTAGGTCCAACTCCCCTGCCAGGGGCAGGGACACCTCACACTAGATCAGGTTTCCCAGAGCCACATCCAGCCTGCCCTTAAAAACCTCCAGGTATGAGGCTTCTACCACCTCCCTGGGCAACCTGTTCCAGTGTCTCACCACCCTCATGGGGAACAACTTCTTCCTAACATTCAATCTGAATCTACCCATTTCCATTTTTTTCCAATCCCCCTTAGTTCTATCATTACCTGACACCCTAAAGTGTCCCTCCCCATCTTTCTTGTAGTCCTCCTTAAGATACTGGTATGCCACAAATAGGTCTCCTTGGAGCCTTCTCATGATCCACATGGGAAGGCTCTTAATTTTCCATTTTGCCTTAAAGTAGATGATGCTTAGCAGTTATAAAGTAAGAGTCAAGGTATGAATCCTAGATCATGGTGAATGTACTCTATTTATATGAATATAGCTCCCTTTAGGAAGAGAATTGGATCTATCTGATTTTCCTCATCTTCCTCAGAGTCACAAAACTCAATCTCTGAGGTTAGTGCTAATTTTCCATTGTGTCACCAGAGATTTTCAGTCCTTAGTGCTCTTAAGATGAATAGGTGATGAGCTGAATGTGAATTACACTGAAATCGTGACCAAAATGCCTGTTCCTCTATTCACTTGCAAGTACTGTTAGACCCAAGGTGATCTGGGATTCTTCTTTCATCACTACTGTAGTTTTCTCCTTTTCCTGTTTCATATTAAAGGTCATTCTTAATTACAGATTTATCCCAGAATGGCTATTCAGTAATTTACACAAAAGATGGGGAAGTTAATTTTAAATAGCCAGATGTTACACTTACGCACCAAAAAAAAACCCCAAACAAATAAAAAACCACCCTAAACCAACAAACAAAAAAGCAATAGGGAAAAAATGCAGCTATAAACAAATAACTTCATTAAATAGTAACATAAGCACATCAACTTATGTCTTGACTTTCAAGCGTGCACTGTCCATATGGATTCTAACCTGGGAGTTAAGGTCTGTGTTGGAGCCAAACAAGGTACTTCTCCTCCCCCTCTTTTCTGCCCTGGTGAGGCCACATCTGGAGTATCGTGTCCATTTCCGGGCCTCTCAGTTCAGG
The DNA here is from genome assembly GCF_026170545.1 of Melanerpes formicivorus. Classification (NCBI taxonomy): domain Eukaryota; kingdom Metazoa; phylum Chordata; class Aves; order Piciformes; family Picidae; genus Melanerpes; species Melanerpes formicivorus. Next base: position 21,963,592 of record NW_027142363.1, read on the forward strand.
AAGGACCTCAGGGAACTGCTCGAAAGTCCAGCACAGAGCCACAAAAATGATTGAGGGAGTGGAACATCTTTCTTATGAGGAAAGACTGAGGGAGCTGGGGCTATTCAGTTTCAAGAGGAGGAGCCTGAGGGGTGACCTCATTCATGTTTATAAAGATGTGAAGGGTGAGTGCAAAGGGGATGGAGCCAGGCTCTGCTTGGTGATGCCCAATGACAAGACAAGGGGCACTGGGTGGAAGTTGAGGCATAGGAAGTTCCATGGAAACATGAAGAAACATTTTTTTCACTGTGAGTAGGACAGAACACTGGAACAGGCTGCCCTGGGTGGTCGTGGAACCTCCCTCTTTGGAGATATTCAAGACCTACTTGAATGTGTTCCTGTTTGATCTGGTATAGGCGATCCTGCTCGGTCAGGGGGGTTGGACTGTATGATCTTTCAGGGTCCCTTCCAGGCCCTTACATTCTGTAAGGAAATTGGAAACAGAATCTCCCTTCAACTTGTGTCTTTTTTTTCTGGCTGAGAATGTTTAATAGTGAAGTAAGGGGATCTAGCATATGAGATACACTGCAGATGGGCTTGTTTTCAATAGCTGGATTTTCTTACACTGCAGTAAAGAAAAATCTTGGACCAGACATCAAAAACTCCACACTTTTAAAAAAATAAAATCTTCAGCTTGAAAAGGTCAGAGAGCATTGATTTCATGATTTTCTTAGAGCACTGCCTGCCCACCATTTCACCAGACTCTGAAGCTGCCTGACTCTTGAGGCTTCTGTGGTTAATTTCGCAGTCAGTGTGTTTGTCAATTTAATGGAAAATAGGATTGACACATTTAATTTTATTTTTCTAAATCTAAATATTTCTGTAATGTCTGATTCAAGATTTCAAGATGTCCCTGCTCAATGCAGGGGTTGGACTAGATGATCTTTGGAGGTCCCTTCCTATGAGGACAGACTGAGGGAGTTGGGGCTATCCCGTCTGGAGAAGAGAAGGTTCCAAGGACTCCTAATTGTGGCTTTCCAGTATCTGAAGGAGGCTTACAAGAAAGCTGGGAAGGGTCTTTTTAGGGTGTCAGGGAGTGATAGGAATAGGGAGAGTGGAAATAAAAGTAAAATGTATAGAATCAGATTGGATGTAAGGAAGAAGTTCTTCACCATCAAGGTGGTGAGACACTGGAACAGGGTGCCCAGGGAGGTGGTGGAAGCCTTATGCCTGGAGGTTTTTAAGGCCAGGCTGGATGTGGCTCTGAGCAACCTGATCTAGTGTCAGGTGTCCCTGCACATGGCAGGGGGGTTAGATGTAGATGATCCTTGAGGTCCCTTCCAACCCTAACAATTCTGTGATTCTATGATTCCAACCCAAATCATTCAATGATTCTAAGTAATTTTTCATCAAAGCTAACAGTCTTTCTCTAGTGCTTAAAGAAGTGTTCTCTAATAATGTGCTATAATACAAATGATAAGGAGAAACTTGAAAATATTACTATGCATTGTCAGATATATCAATTTGATGCAGATGTGGCAATTTTTACAGTACTGTTGTACACAAACACAACCTTTTGGAACATTACATATTTTTAAACACCATGAAGTGTCATACAGTATCTTCACCGATGTCATTTAGATCTGAGACAACCAAAGAAATTTTTCTGCTGCAGAACTTGTAAACAATTAGAATCAGGCTCATTGCTTTCAAGTACTAAGAGGAAATGTTATTGTCTTTCACTGGACCATTGATAATACCAAATTAGTGTTGAAATCAATTCCCTAGAAGCTGAAAACACGATCAGTCATTTGGAATGACCTTTATTTTCTTTAATTCACAATGTTTTGGACATACATCACTCAAGTCTTAGAAAGCATTTTTCTCTTTCTCTCTTCAAAAATAATTATTAATGTCCTAAATATAATTTTAATTCAACATTCCCCTATAGCTCCTCCCCTTTCTTGGCCCCACCTCAAAATTTGTCCTTTTCTCCTATTTATTTCAACTTTCTAGCCAGTGGCTTGTGCAATTAGGATTAACAATCAAATTAAAAGGTATCCCAGTAGATTACTTAAATCCAAGATTCATACTGCATCAGTGATGTTTTGTTATACCTAAATCAAGAGCTTAGTTGAAGCTCTGGAAGTAAGCCACTGAAGTTTTTTCCAGTTTCTTTATGAAAATTACTTAAATCTGCTACTTACCTTAAGTAACCTCTTTCTCTCACAATTCCACCTGTCTTTATGAAGCTGGCTAAATGTATGGGCATTATTCTTAATGTAGTATTCCACTAACTTTAGTTAAAAAATATCTAGTATTAACAAATATCAGGCTGGATGTGAGGAGGAGGTTCTTCACCATGAGAGTGGTGAAGCCCTGGAATGGGTTGTCCAGGGAGGTGGTTGGGACGCCCTTCCTGGAGGTGTTTAAGACCAGGCTGGATGAGGCTCTGTCCAGCCTGATCTAGTGTGGGGTGTCCCTGCCCATGGCAGGGGGATGGAACTAGATGATCCTTGTGGTCCCTTCCAACCCTGACTGATACTGTGATACTATGATACTACAAAATATGGGACTAGAAGTGTTTAAAAAGTGTTGATAAAAGGTCATAGAATCATAGAATGGTCTGGATTGGAAGGGGCCTCTGAAAGTCATCTAGTCCAACCCCTCTGTAGTCAGAAGGGGCATCTTTTACCAGATCAGGTTGCCCAGAGCCTTGTTGAGCCTCACTTTGAATATCTCCAGGGATGGGGCCCCAACCACTTTCCTGGGAAACCTGTTGCAGTGTTCTACCGCCTTCACAGTAAAGAACCTATTCCTAACATCCAATCTAAATCTGCTCTTCTCTAGTTTGAAGCCGTTGCCCCTCATCCTATCACCACAGGCCCTTGTCATTTGTCTATTACTCAGGGACTCTGCAAAGACAAGGAATATGCCATCAATTTTGGTTGGGTTAGCGAATTGGGGGGTTGTTTTTAAAACAGAGGATACACTTCTACTTAGTTTTTGATGATCATTCCTTGAAAACTGAGATGTGGCAGTATCTGATAGCTCTTAAAATTTGCATGAGTATAGATCTTAGACCAAAGGTGATAAGGGGGCAAAAACATTACCAGTGATTCTCTTCAAGGCAACTCATGTCTGTTTCACTCTGATGTGAAAGTGGAATAAGTGGCCAAGAGATGTCAGTGGTCCCTTCCAACCCAGATCATTCTATGATTCTATGACTTCAGTCAGGTATTTTGAGTGCAATCAATGCAGGAGAATAAATACGGGAGAAGCATGGAAAGTTATAATAATAAGGTGTTTAGAAAATCCCAGAAGACAGGGAAGGGGAAACCTTTGAGAAAAGGACAAAGTTATACCTGAGCTCTTGTTCTGAAATATACACTGATGCTCTTGATCCCAGGGTAGAACAAAGCATTCCTTAACCACCCAAAATCAGGCAATTTACTACCCTCTTGCTTCTACAGCGACAGAATACTCTGCAGCTGAATAAAGATCCGATGGGTCTCTTGTAACTGCAAGGAGGAAGGAGAAACTTTGAAAATACCACTAAGTACTACTGTGCTAACAATGGGATTGCTTCTGTTCAATATCCATGATCACAGAGCTTTTATTTGAAAACTAACAGTCAAAGGGAGGAGTATATTGAAAACTCGGGAAAGAGATACTTGGAATATACTCCCATGCTCAGAAATGCATTACTTTGAAATGAGTTTATCAATAGGCAGATGAACTAAGAACAGCATAGGAAAAAAAAATGGAATAAAGCTTTGGTTTATGGAAATTAATATCTGTGAATTCCTTAACCAAATTGTCTTACTGTGAGCTTGCATTCTTATCTCTAGTGGAGAGCTTCTTCCACCAGGGATGAAGGAATCAATGTGAATTCAACTCTGACTAACGATTATTTAACTTTTAAGCCTCTTGCAAACCCCTGTAGCCTAAGCCATCCTTTTAACTGTAAAGATATAGCACTCATAATAAAAATATAAATCAATACTCAAGAATTAAACCTGTCCTTTCCATCCTCTTTTTTTTCCCAAATGTTATTACGTTGGCAATTTATTGATAAGCAGTTGATTTCCTCAGCACAAGTACTTCGCTGAAATAGATTCCAGCAGCTGTGAAGCCCTTTCTGCTTATACAGAAGCCCTCTAAAATCTACAAATGGTATATGGTATCAGAAACCTTCATTTTCTATGTTGTCACAGGATCACAGAATGTTAGGGGTTGGAAGGGACCTCTGGAGATCTTCAGGTCCAACCCCCCCAGCCAGAACAGGAACACAGAATCTAGTGCAGGTCACAGGAAGACATCCAGACAGGGCTTGAAAATCTCCAGAGAAGGAGACTCCTCAGCCTCTCTGGGGAGCCTGTTCCAGTGCACTGTGATCGTTACAGTAAAAAAGTTCTTCCTCAAGTTGAAATGGAACTTCCTGTGCTGTAGTTTACATCGATTGCTCCTTGTCCTATCACAGGGTGTCCCTTTCTTCCTGACACAAATCCCTGAGATATTTATAGACATTGATTAGATCCCCTCTCAGTCTTCTCCTCTGCAGACTTAACAGCCCCAGGTCTCTCAGCCTCTCCTCATAAGGCAGTGCTCCAAGACCTTCATCATCCTTGTGGCCATCCATTGGTCTCTCTCAAATAGATCCCTGTCCCTCTTGAACTGGGGAGCCCAGAACTGGATATAATATTCCAGGTGAGGTCTCACTAGGGCAGAGTAGAATGGGAGGAGAACCTCCTTCCATCTGCTGGACACACTCCTCTTAATGCACCCCAGGACACCATTGGCCTTCTTGCCCACAAGGGCACATTGCTGACCCATGGATAACTTGTCCACCAGTACTCCCAGGTTCTTCCTGATCCATTAAAATTATTTGGTGTATAACTTGCCTAAAGAGAGAGCCAGTGGGCCTTTATGATTCACAGCGCTAAAAAGAGGCATAAATATTGAAATTCATTAGGAGAATGCATCTGTGCAACTCTTCATTGGAAATTACAGTTATGGAGAAATAATTATAGAGTCCTTTCAACAAATTCTAAAAGATATGCTATTGATTTTCATATTGTTTGGATAATCAAGTGGCATGTCAAGAGACAGTGAAAGAACTTAATTGTAGCCTCATTCTAAATTCCACCTTTAAAAACAAAATAATCCCAGCAAATTAATGCAAATATTCAAAGATACTGTTTCTCTTCCTTCTGCTGAATTCTAGCATGGAAAGCTACACAATTAAAATCTCTAGCATGGATAGCTTGCTTACCTCAGATGTAATCTGAACAGAAAGCATATTTGATGTCCATTACACTACTGTAGTGGTTACATCAATGATATTAAAAATAGAAGATTTATTTTATTGGGGCAAATGTCAATCAAAGCTCATGGAAATTTGCTTGAATCAACACAAATGCTGATACATACAAATGGGAAGAAGCAATTATTACTCCTATAAAAATGACAGGATGAGATATTTATCCAACTACATATTTCACATGAACTGCACAAGAAGTGTTTAGAAAATCATGCAATCACAGAATCACCAAGGCTGGAAGAGACCTCAAAGATCATCAAGTCCAACCTGTCACCCAAGACCTCATGACTAAACCATGGCACCAAGTGCCACGTCCAATCCCTTCTTGAACACCTCCAGGGATGGTGACTCCACCACCTCCCTGGGCAGCCCATTGCAATGGCTAACAACTCTCTCAGTGAAGAACTTTCTCCTCACCATGAGCCTAAACTTCCCCTGGCACAGCTTGAGACTGTGTCCTCTTGTTCTGGTGCTGGTTGCCTGGGGGCAGGCTGTTCATAGTGTGTCTGCTATAAAAGACATGGTACTCCTTTTTTACTTTTCTTTTTGTTTTTCTTTTTCTATATGTACTTCTGAACTCACTGTCATGGTAGGGGCAAATCAGCCCCAGCACAAACCCAGACAGACCCTCATGTGTCTAGACATGGTCCTCTGCTCCCTCCTCCTTCCTGCAGAAAGTCAGGGTAACGTGGGAAAAGGAACAAAGGGGACAGGACCATGTGTGTCTGGTAAAGAGCTCTCCTTCTGGGGTAATGGCACGTGTACTGGCCACAGGTCCTGCCTGATCAGGCCTATGTTTCTGTCTTTTATGGCCACAGCCTGGCAGAACCCCTTCTCATTGGGTAACTATGCTGGCTTCAGTTGCCCTATTGGCCTAACTGAATCTAGGACAAGGTATATACACACACTGATTTCTAGTTGCCTTTGCCTTGATTAAGCCTTGCCTTGCCTGAACCTGCTTGGACTTGTCAGCTTGAAGTTGCCTTGAGTTGCATCACCTTGAGTCGCCCAGTCCAAAGCCTGGGATATAGCCATGAGTGCACACACACTGCAAGCTATGAGAGAAGCAATGAGCTTAGGAGATGGAGCCAAGCCAAGCCTAATTCGCCTTGCAACTAGAATTTTGCTGTGCCTCAGTTTCCCTAGGACAAAACAAGTGCCTGTCACGAGAAGCATCATAATCACCCCACCATCCTGCTGAAACTATACTAGCACTGTGTGGTATTCCTGCTGGCAATCTGCTGTGCCTGGCACATGAGAGAACCGCAAATCCTCAACAACTATACACAGCAGCAGCACTCCTCACTTGGGTGGGACCAGGTGTGAGTAATTAATTTATTGCCTCTTCAGCTTAATGGTTCTTGTTGAGTGTCCCCCCGTGTGGTCAAGTTCCATTTTGCTCCTGGGGATTGATTCTCTTTATGACATTCCTCCCAGTTTGCATAAAATTATTAGAATTGTTATAGTTGCCTAAATACTGTACATTCCCATTGTAAATATATATCCCACCTGGAGTACTATGTCCAGTTCTGGCGCCCCTATTACAGGAAGGATCTGGATGTCCTGGAATGTATCCAGAGAAGGGCCACGAGGATGATCAGAGAGCTGGAACTCCTCTCCTATGAGGACAGACTGAAGGGGTTGGGGCTGTTCAGTCTGAAGAAGAGAAGGCTCTGAGAAGGCCTTTCAGTGTCCTAAAGGGGGCCTACAAGAAAGCTGGGGAGGGACTTTTTAGGGTGTCAGGTAGTGATAGGACTAGGGGAAATGGAAAAAAAAAAAACCTAGAAATGGTTAGATTCAGATTGGATGTTAGGAGGAAGTTCTTACCCATGAGGATGGTGAGACACTGGAACAGGTTGCCCAAGGAGGTGGTAGAAGCCCCATCCCTGGAGGTTTTTAAGGCCAGACTGGATGTGGCTCTGAGCAACCTGCTCTAGTGTGAGGTGTCCCTGCCCATAGCGGGGGGCTTGGTCCTTGAGGTCCCTTCCAACCTTAACAATTCTATGATTCCAACCATACAGCAAACCGATTTAATGCATTTGGGCACTTTTCATATTAATAAAATGTTGTTAGTAATTTTATTAATATTTCCCATATAATTAATAAATTAATATATTCCTTAACACTCACCCATAATCAAGTATTCATTGTTCAAAGCACTGGAGTCACTCCCTAACATGGTGAGAGTGAAGTCCTAGAATAATTCTGAGAACAGCATGCTTTAAGAAGCCAGCACTTCAATCACCCTTAGTAAAGTTACTACTGTTAGGTCACAGAGAAAGCAATTTCTTCACAGGCATTAAATATTTTTTTACATATACGTAGCTGGTAGAAAAGGAAAAAAGTAAAGTTATTTCATCATGAAAAAAAATGAAAGAATTAAGAAAACAATATCTGAGCCTTCGTGAATACAAATGCAATCTGTTAGCTCAGATCTGATTAGGGAGTGCCAGCAAGATACTCTTTATGCATTAAAATCTGACCTGGTAGTCAGATTTTGAATGTGGTTTTGCATCACAGCTCCAGTGACCAGAATGAAAACATCAAATCCATACCAAATCTGTAGCAAATCTGTATTCAACTTTTTTGTTTTCTCTGCCAAGCTGAAATAATTAACAAAGAATGGATTTTGCACCTCATTAATTCCTAATCATCCACTTGAGCTGTTTTCTTTTGTGAGAGTTTGAGAGATCTGGGATTCTTTTGCCTGGATAAGAGAAGACCAAGAAGAGATCTTATAAATGCATATAAATAATCAAGGGTGGAGGTAATGAGACTGGAGCTAAATTCTTCTCACTGGTGACAAGGAGGAAACCATACAAACTAGAACACCGGAGGTTTTAGGAGAACTTCAGGAGAAACTTTGAGGGTGATGCAGAACTGGAACAAGCTGCCCAGAGAGGTTGTAGAGTCTCCTTCTCTGGAGCTTTTCAAAACCCACCTGGATGCATTCCTGTACAACCTGATCTAGGCATACCTAGGCATAGGTGTTAGCAGGGTGGTTGGACTAGATGATCTCCAGAGGTCCCTTCCAACCCCTACCATTCCATGATTCTAAGATCCTACAATTCTTGGTTTTATTTTAGTGATTATTATTTTTTTTTTTTATTTTGTATACCTAGACATGTTTTGACCGGTGAAATGGGTTAGCACAAGGGCTAACCTGCCTGCTTCCCCAACATAAAAGTGGGGGGAAGAGCAACATACAAAAGTCAGGGTTGAGATAAAGAGAAGAGTTTACTATAGCATGAGATATCATGAACACAATGACTTGTTATCTTAGCTAATAATCTAATTCGTCTAATACTACAATGCATGATTACCTTATCTTAACCTATTTGCAGAAGTAGTGCAGTGAAATACACAGGGGAAAAACCCAAACAGTATAAAACAGAAAGCCAGACCCAGCAGCTACCTGACCCCCTCTCATTACACCACCATGCCTGCAGAAAAGAGACAACACCCAAGAACCTGGAATCTGTAAACAGCAACCAGAACAGGAACTGAACTTCAAGCCCCATAATATTTTGTTCCAGTTAGCACTGTCACATTTTGAAGCTGGCATGACTGCAGAATGGTATGAACGAGAGCAGAAGGTTCACCTCAATCCATGACAACAGATTAGATCAAATTGAAGAACAATCCAAATCAAACTGAATATAGAATTTTCCAGGTTGGAAAAGACCTTTGAGATCATCAAGTCCAGTCTATCACCCAACACCATCTAATCACTAAGTGCCTCATCCACTCTCTTTTTAAACACTTCCAGTGACGGTGACTCCACCACCTCCCTGGGCAGCACATTCCAATGGCCAATCTCTCTTTCTCTGAAGAATTTCTTCCCAACATCCAACTTCCTAACATCTAATTGGTTTAGTCTCATGACATGGTTCCAAATTGTGGTGGGTTGAAAATTCCCCTCAGCATAAAATTGCCAACCTAGCCCAGTTGGAAGCAAATGAAGTTCTATTTACAAGCACGACTGCAATCTAAAATGAAATGCAATCAATATGTACAAAATATACAATATTTAGAATAGAATAGAATAGAATAGAATAGAATAGAATAGAATAGAATAGAATAGAATAGAATAGAATAGAATAGAAAAGAAAGAATAGAAATAGAATAGACCAGGTTGGAAGAGACCTTCAAGATCATCATGTCCAACCCACTATCCAACACCATATATTTACAAGTATTTACAATTTATAAACAGCGCAAGAACCCCCCTGGACAAAACCGGGGGGGCTAATAATAGCTTCCACACTCCCTGCTCCCTTCCCTCCATCTACCTGCACACAAGGGACAAGAGAAAGATCAGAGAGCTGTTTGTTGGTACTTAGCCACAACAAGAACACAGCCAAGGTCAGAAAAACCCAGCAGAAGCACAAGTTAGTGTCTCCCAGAGCAAGGAAGCTGAGGGGAGAGAAAGTTAGTTTACAGATCTAAGTTTTATGTTTCTTATTTGTCCATTGGGACTGCTTAGAACTTATCATTCTTTTCCTTTTTACATCCAATGGCAATTTATTTAAATTCCACCACTTTCTGTTCAAGATCTGTGGAAAATTTTCTAGGCACAGCCTGAAACTACTACAAAATTACTAGTGGAAAAAATCCAGTTTGAAAACTTGTAGCCATGCAACAGCAGCATACCTTCTGTCCACTGTGTACGTATGATAGACTATCCATCAGGTAGAATACAAGTGTGAGTGAAGAAAGAAACAAGCTGAAACTAGGCTCTGTTTTTTTGGAGGGGAGGGGAAGGGAGGTTCGGTTCGGAGATGTTCAGTTTGGAGAGGTTCAACGAGGTTTGGCGAGTAGAGGCGAGGCGAGGTTCGGAGAGGAGAGGTTTGGAGAGGAGAGGTTCAGAGAGGAGAGGTCTGGAGAGGTTTGGAGAGGAGAGGTTAGGAGAGGTTCGGAGAGGTTCGGAGAGGAGAGGAGAGGACTACTAGGAAAAGGTATTTTTTTCTCAGTTGTTATAAAATAGAGTGAGACTTCTAGATTCACTGACAAGCTGTCACCTTTGGGGACTCCTTATGTTTGAATCTCTGCCTGTTACCTGCATGCAAAATTCAAAGGTTTCCTTGGGGACACGAGAATGTAGAGTCTGAATTGGTTGTTATATTGTGTGTTTTATCTGTCATTCCAACAGCAAACACCACCAGGTTCCACAGTGCAGCAGTTTTTCCAATTGATTCGCACTGCCTGCTAGTAGATTTTCTTCCCAGCTGACCTCTGCTAAACCCAGGCATTATTCTCTTTGAGAGAATTAATTAGGACTATATATTTTAATAAATGAGGTTGAATCCATAAAAATTATAAATCCTTATTTTGGCTGTGAAGTGGATAATCCTTATTCCAATCCCATTTCCTCATGCAGACCTTTAGTGTTCTGTTTTGTTTTGTTTTTTAATGGCAAAGTTAAATTATGTCAGGGTGAAAGGACCAACAAAAAGAGGGGAGTAGTGAAAGTGGAGAAGTGGGTAAGGAAATGTGCATGCATCAAACTGAGATCAGATTAAGAATGTGAGAGGTTCTTAAATGTAGATTATAGATTTAAGATTTATCTTAAGGGGGCCTATGAGAAAGTTGGGGAGGGACTTTTTAGGGTGTCAGGGAGTGATAGGACTAGGGGGAATGGAAAAAAAAAGTAGAAATGGGTAGATTCAGATTGGATGTTAGGAAGAAGTTCTTCACCATGAGGATGGTGAGACACTGGAACAGGTTGCCCAGGGAGGTGGTAAAAGCCTCATGCATGGACGTTTTTAAGGCCAGGCTGGATGTGGCTCTGAGCAACCTGCTGTAGTGTGAGGTGTCCCTGCCCATGGCAGGGGGGTTGGAACTGGATGAACCTTGAGGTCCCTTCCAATCCTAACAATTCTGTGATTCTATGATTCTGTCTTTTGCAGGTCAGAAAGGTACATCAGCTATGTATTTTCAAAAACCAGATGAGACTGACACTTGTGCTGAATTATTCCTCCTCAGGTGAGTTATCTTAGGTCTGGGGTCCAACAAGTATATTGCTGGCTCACAGGAGAAATGAAAACTAATACCAAAACCAAAACCAACCAACAAAATAACAACAACAAAGCAAAATACCCTACCTGTCACAATTTGAACCTAGCTGGCAGCAAAACATGACTTAACAGCTTTCTCACCCTTCCCAGCCCTGGGAATTGAGGGGGAGAATTGGTGAGGTAAAGAGATTTAATAATTGAAATAAAAATAATTATAGAATGTACAAATGAGTAAGATTGAAGCATACTTCAAGTAATACTAAATGAGGCTTTCTTATGCAATCTAACATGTTTTGTTAAACAAATAGTACACAAGCCTTCTCAGGTAAAAAACCTTTGGGTTTTGGATTGCAGGATTAGATCAAATTTTTGTTGTCATTTAGTTGAAAACATGGCTCCTAATGCCATATTGTCACCTATAATGCCATAATGCATAGAATCACAGAACGGTCTGGGTTGGAAGAAACCTCCAAAGATCATCTAGTCGAATACACTCTGCAGGGACATCCTCAGCTAGATCAGGTTGCCTGAAGCCCTGTTGAGCCTCACTTTGAACATCTCCAGGGATGGAGCCCCAACCACCTCCCCAGGCAACCTGTTCCAGTGTTTCACTACTCTCACAGTAAAGAACTTGTTCCTAACATTCAATCTACATCTACTCTTCACTAGTTTGAAGCCATTGCCCCTCATCCTATCACTCCATGCCTTTGTAAAAATTATCTCTCCATTCTTCTTGTAGCCTCCTTCAGGTACTGGAAGGCTGTTATTAGACCTTCCCAGAGTCTTCTGCAGGCTGAATAATCCCAGTTCCCCCAGCCTGTCCTCTCAGTGAAAGAAAGCAAAATGTTAACTAAGAAGAAAATATGAAATGCAGAATACCAGGTCAGTTATTCACCAATGTCAGGAAATCAAACCCAGAGACAGGAGGATATGCTTCACAAAGAGAACAGGTATCCCAATATGTGATAGGAGCTGTGCAAGAAATTTATAAAGGAATATTGTGGATGCTGGAATATGCAGGTGCTGAATGTACCTTAGGTATAGCATAATAATGATTAGCTTGTGATGTCAACATGCCTTCTGAAAAAAAGATGCATATGCCTTATAAAGTCCTGAAACTGCACCAATAACTATTTTTAAAGGAATCAGGGCCAATATGTTGCACTTTACTGACTGTTAATTCTTTCAAAATGAAAACACTTATGGTCTTTAACAAATGTAACAAAAATAATTTCATTAATTGGAATTTGTCGTGCATTCATTTCAATCCATCTCTTTTGTAGCTGAAAATGCCTCCTCAGCTTTTCTGTTCTGCTCCTCAACCTCATCATGTCAGACAGAGACTCAGCCTTCATTCAGGAATTTGTTACATGATTTGTTACAGGGTTTGAGACAGGGAATATTAATTTCATATTTTTGAGGAATGGGAGGATTTATTCTACTTCACTAATAGATCTGCTAGTTCAATGGCAGATAGTTGAGGAATTGCTATGGAAACTGATTCTTTGGAGAAACATTCTCCTGTGATAAACACAGGCACACAGAGGTCATGGCTTGCAGGACAGGACATAAGAGCAATCTTTTTCTCTTGATGAAAAAAGCAGTGCCAAATGAGCAAGTGGAAGTGCTGAACCAGCATGACTTGTCTGACTGCCAGGAGCAGATATTTTGGTGCATTGCCAGGTGGACAAATGTTGAATTGCTGCTGGACTATGAAAGTGGAGGGAAGTCACCCAAGCATAGGTTAGCAGAGCTGGCAGGACTCAAAAATAAAAGAGGAGAAGCCTGGTTTGTATGTGAGTGGAGCAATAGTACAGTGGATCAAGAGAGTGAAGAAATTAAGCTTGCAAATCCATGTGTGAAACTTTTCCCTTGAAGCCAGTTCTGAACCTGCATCACAGTATGAGGCCCAGAGAAGAAATACTGACAAAGGCTGGTTTTGAAAACTATTATAAGGATCACTGTTGCTTAAGATCATGGAAATGTGCCATAATATAGCCGCACAGTGAAGGGGTGTAATCTCAGACTTCCCTCCTCACTCCTCCCAGACACTTCACTGAAATATTCAATTTAACTTTGCCTCATGGCATAACTTTTCTGACGTTTGTAGAGCTGCCTTTTTCCTGGCAACACTAAATCACTATGCAACACTGTTAGCAGGCTGTCTGGAGACTGCTGTCAAGCTCCTGCACACAGGGCAAGAGTACAATCCTTGTGATAGCAGCTGGGAAAAGCCTTTCCCAGCTCACATGCATGTTGTGAACCTTAGTTAAAGAACTGCTTTAAAAGCAGTCTAGAAATCACAGAATCACAGAATGGTTTGGGTTGGAAGGGACCTACAAAGGTCATCTAGTCCAACCCCCTTTGCAGTAAGCAAGGACATCCTCAACTAGATCAGGATGCCCAGAGTCATGTTGAGCCTCACTTTGAATACCTCCAGGGATGGGGCCCTAACCTCCACCCTGGGCAACCTGTTCCAGTGTTTCACTACCCTCATGGTAAAGATTTGTTCCTAACATCCAATCTAAATCTACTCTTCTCTAGTTTGAACCCTTGTCCTGTCACTGCAGGCCTTTGTAAACAGTCTCCCTCCATCCTTTTTGTAGTCCTCCTTCAAATACTGGAAGGCCACTATTGGGTCTCTCCAGAGCTCTCTCTTCTCCAGGCTGAGCAACCCCAGCTCCTTCAGCCTGCCTTCATGGCAGAGGTGTTCCAATTCCCTGATAATTTTCGTGACCCTCCTCTGAACCTGCTTCATCAGGTCCATGTCCTTCCTGTATTGAGGGCTCCAGACCTGTACGCAGTACTCCAGGTGAGGTCTCGCCAGAGCAAAGTGGCAGAATCATCTCACTCAGACTGCTGGCCACACTTCTTTTGCTGCAGCCTAGGATGCCATTGACCTTCTGGGATGCAAGCTCACACTATCTGCTCATGTCCAGTTTAAATCTACAGATCAAAGTGATTCTGAAGATTACAAACTCCAAGACACAATGTGGTGTGAATAACTGTATAACTCATGTGCACATAAGTATATACCCTAGTGTTCTACTGAATGGAATACCTAGCACTCCTGATGGAGTTAAATCCAGTTGGTGGCCAGTCACAAATGGAGTTCCCCAGGGCTCAGTATTGAGACCAATTCTCTTCAATATCTTTACAATAATCTGGATAAGGGGATTGTGTGCACTCTCTGTAAGTTTGCAGATAACACTAAGCTAGACAGAAGATTTTATCTGCTTGAGGGTAGAAAGACCCTACAGAGGGACCTGGAAAGGCTGGATCCATGTAATTGTCACTGCTGAGGCCACATCTGGAGTACCGTGGTCAGTTTTGGGGCCCTCATTAGAAGAAAGACATTGAGGTGCTGGAGCATGTCCAGAGAAGAGTAATGAAGAAGGTGAAGGGTATAGAATAGAATAGAATAGAATAGAATAGAATAGAATAGAATAGAATAGAATAGAATAGAATAGAATAGAATAGACTAGACCAGGTTGGAAGAGACCTTCAAGATCATCGTGTCCAACTCATCATCCAACACCATCTAATCAACTAAACCATGGCACCAAGCAATCCATCAAGTCTCCTCCTAAACACCTCAAGTGATGGCAACTCCACCACCCCCCTGGGCACAGCACAAATCTGTCTAGAGCACAAATCTTACAAGAAACAGCTGAGACACCTGGGATTGTTTATTTTACAGAAGATGAGGCTGAAGATTTCATTGCTCTCTACATTTAGTTAGGTGGGGATTGGTCTCTTTTCTGTAGTATCAGCTGAAAGAAGAGATAAAATGGCCTGAAATTGTACCAGGGGAGGTTTAGATTGGATTTTTGGAAAAATTATTTCATAAAATGGTTGTCAAGCATTGGAACAGGCTGCCCAAGGAAGTGGTGAAGTCACAATCCATGAATGTATTCTAAAAACGTGCAGATATGGTGCTTAGGGACATGGTTTAGTAGTGGACTTGACAGTGCAAGGTTAATAGCTGGACTCAACCTTAAGGGTCTTTTTCAACCAATGATTCTATAATGCTATGATTTTGGTCCTAGAATCTTACCCTAAAGCTAGTAAATTATTTTGCTTATTGAAGTTTGTAAAACTCACTGTTTTTTGGGGTTTTTTTTCCCATCTGGTAAATTATTTTAGTTATTGAAGTTTGTAAAATCCACTTGTTCATTTGTTTGTTTGTATTTTTCCATCTGGAAATTATCTGCTTCCTGAGGTGGCCTCAGAATTTAAACTGGAAAACTATGTACACTTTGGCATGTCACACAACAACATGCAAGAAATAACACCTGTAGGAGTTCCTCCATTTTACTAAGTGAAAATATTTAGAGAGACCCAATTTAAATTCCCTTTCTCTGCTTGAAGGATTTTCAGTTTGTGTTTGAAGTCTTTAATAAGGGCTTTAAGATCTGTAATTACAGTAGTCCACGTGGACTTCTCTTAGTCTCAATGCTATTTTCTCTTCTGAATATTCATTAGCAGAGGGACTGAAATCCCTGCCATCTCTTGAGTTAGTGATTTAATGGTAGCACAGAGTAGTATTTCTGTGTTGTGGGGTCTTGTGGTTTCTTTTTTGGTTGGTTGGGGTTTTTTCTTTATTTGATGGGGTGGGCTGTGGAGAGAAAGGCACAATAATTAGCCATTATTGAATAATCTGAAACTATGTCCTTTCATACATTCTCCATGGGCTATTTAACTTCCCATAAATTTACTTAAATGTTAATAGTGGCTTGCTGAAAGTGGTGCACCTGAGTATGACATCTGTTCTGGAATATATTTACTGTTTTATTTGCAAAATTAGAAGAGCATCAAGAAAAAATACTGAATTAGCTTATAATTTAGTGATTATATCTTGGTGAGTCCTTAGGAATTAAGAATCAGTGGGTTAAAGTTTACTCTGGAAAAAACAAATGAACAGTGCTCCTCACATCCTGATAGGATGCCCAGCCTCTTTGTTATTCAACCATAAACACTGACACCTACAGCAGTTTTGTGACTCCAGCCCTTCTTCATTTTCTTCACTTTTCATGTCTACTCCAAAATGCAGTATTTTATTTTGGCAAGAAAACCCCAAAGTATTTCAGTGTTTATTCATCAGGGCTCATCAGACAATGAAGGGGGAAAGGGCAGCATCAATTTGAACTTCCCAATGTAATAGTTTTTTGCCTTACAAGACCAGGAAACAAAAGTAAATAAAGTTATTTATTTATTCATTTGTTTGTTTATTTAATTATTTGGAAAAAGAGCAGGGATTAAAATCAACACACAGTAAAAAGGTGGTGTCTCGATAAAGAACATTCTGCCTACTACTTCACAACACATAGCCTCACAACTCATACTGTCTAAATCCTTTCGCACTGACATCCTTCCAGTGCTCTGTCTGGCTCTTTAATTGACTCCTAAACATAGAGGAAAGAAGAAAAGCATCAGTGACAGACTAAGGCAGTAGTAATGAACTGTGGAGTCAAACTGCTGATGACAACAGGAGTTTAAGATTAGCCATTAACCTCTACAACATCCCTGCATTCAACCTGGAATTTCTCTGAGAAAATGTCACCTTCCCTACTGATATACAACCACAAAGAAATATTCACTTCTGAGGTTCTCACAACTACAAATTCTACTCTTGTTTAAGACCATTGAGAACAAAAGAACTGAAGTAATTGTGAAGCTTGAAATGCATGCATGCTCAAAAGTTTGAAAGCATTTCTTTTGTGGAATAGTTTGTCACTTCCATGCAGATCTATGATTTCTCCTGCAGGGACTGGAGGTCATCTTCAATAGTAAAAGATGGATTGCTGAACTGCAGGTGGCAGGGGAGGGCATGGCTAGCTGAAGCTTCAAGCAAATTTTCACAGTCCACTGTGTAACTAATATTCAGCAAGCACAAACAAGCGCTTTAAGGAAAACACATTTTTGGAGGTGGTAGGGCAAAAGAAAGGAGAGAGATTGAACTTCTCCTTCAGTATTACATTAGAGGCAGTTCCAAATAAAATTTCTAGCTAGTTCTAACTGTTGTGTTGAGTTTTCATAATCAGAAGTGACCATGTTTGTCAGGGACAGTTGATATATTTAATTAGAGTTCACCTTCCTCTAGCTTTACCAGACATGCTTCTGGGAATACAACATATGGTGGAATACAAGGACAAAAAAATTGCAAAAATAATGTTGCTTCCCACCAACACTGTCTTGCACTCTTTAGATTGCTGTGGATACAAATAACTTTATATCTATGAAAATAGCAGCCAAGGAGGTGTATTTTTTCAGTTTTTGATTTTCTCACAGCTCTAATCCACTGCTCTAGATACAATTTTTTCATCCCTTCTTGTGTTTGCTGCTCAGGAAGTCCTAGTTGCCTAATCTTAGATCTGAAACATCTGGAAAACATGCATAGAATTATCTGGTTTATCATGTGAAATTGTCAAGCTTCTTTTTAGTTCCTTTTTTCCTACACAAGATTTAAACCAGTAAAGATGTTGGGAAGCTTTTTACATGGCTTCACCTTCTTCATCCAATTCTGGGTCCAGTTCTGGACACCTCAGTTCAATAAGGACAGGGAACTGCTTGAAAGAGTCCAGCACAGAGCTACAAAAATTATTAAGGTAGTGGAACATCTTCCTTATGAGGAGAGACTTAGGGAGCTGGGGCTCTTCAGCTTGGAGAAGAGGAGACTGAGGGGTGACCTCATTCATGTTCATGAATATGTAAAGCATGAGTGCTAAGAGGATGGAGCCAGGCTCTGCTTGGTGATGCCCAATGACAGGACAAGGGGCAATGGGTGGAAGTTGAGGCATAGGAAGTTTCACGGAAACATGAGGAAACATTTTTTTCACTGTGAGGGTGATGGAACACTGGAAAAAGCTGCTCCTTTCTGGAGATATTCAAAATCCACCTGGAGGTGTTCCTGTGTGATTTGGTATAGGTGGTATTACTCTGGCAGGGGGGTTGAATTGAATGATGTTTTGAGGTCACTTCCAAACCCTAACATTCTATGATTCTGTGATTTTCAAATTTTCCATCAGAATCAATGGAGGAAGAATGAACCTAAAATCAAACACTAGGACTTTAACAAACAAGGCATCCAAGAGGTAAAGGGCTTTCTCTGGTAAACCACATTTTTAGCACAATTTTGCTATTGTGTGTTAAGACTTGATAGCAAATATTTTGTTTCTTTAAAAATCGGAAAATAAAGACTGTCATTCTTCTGGGTAAAAAGAAAACCCACATAAGAGTACTAAAGATAATGAAGATCTGTGAGTTGACATGTTTACAGTTAATTGAAATCACAATAGTAAACATAAAAAGCCACTTCAACTTCTACATGATAAATTTTTGCACTCTTGCTAAACTAATGAAAGTGTGTTTAGATCTCCAAGAAGTGCTACCACCTAGATGTTTAAATAACACTAAAAACATAGCACTTTCCATTTTAATGTCTTTATTAAAGTTGTATTTCCTTGAAGGAAATAAAATGTAACATGTCACATCTTGGGATTCAGAAAGGCTGACTGAATTCCTTACAACAGCCATCTGGTTTTTCATGCTCAGAAGTCCATATCGTACTTGTAGTCATACAAGGACGAAGTCTAGGGGAAATTTCCCAAAGCACCCCCAGATAATAGTATCCAGTATCTTAAAGGGGCCTATAAGAAAGCTGGGGAGGGACTTTTTAGGGGGTCAGGTAATGATAGGACTTGGGGGAATGGAAAAAAATAGAAATGAGTAGATTCAGATTGGATGTTAGGAAGAAGTTCTTCACCATGAGGGTGGTGAGACACTGGAACAGGTTGCCCAGGGAGTTGGTGGAAGCCTCATCCCTAGAGGTTTTTAAGGCCAGTCTGGATATGGCTGTGAGCAACCTGATCTAGTGTGAAGGGTCCCTGCCCATGGCAGGGTAGTTGGAACTAGATGATCCTTGAGGTCCCTTCCAACCCTAACAATTCTGTGATTCTATGAATACAATAAAAATCAGAAGGAATTTGTGGCAAGGTTCCTTTCACTTCCTTTTCTTATCCATCTTCCAGTGAAGAATGGAAAGGATACAAATTCCTAGTTTCCTATACAAAAAAAATCAGAAAATTAGAGTTGAGCTAACAGGAAGAAGTTTTAGCAACATATGATTCTATGCTATCATATCCTTCTTTCACTCCAAACTGTCTTTCTAATGTCTGGATATTTGTTTCATTGCCTGTAGTTCCCAAAATCTTGTAAGAATAAAAATATCTTGTGTGAGAAGCCCAGAAACTGCTTGGAATGTATAAGCAGATTTTAAAATATAGATATAGAGATAGATAGATGGATAGATAGATAGATAGATAGATAGACAGATAGATAGATATACAAGTGCCAACTACACTGAATTAATTACTATTATTCTCAATTGATTAAAAGACTTTAACATGAATTTTTAATACTTTTTTTTTTTTTGCAAGACTGATGCTGAATATTATTGACATGAGCAGATCACTGCCATTGGGGTGATGAATTATGTAGAACATTGATAGGACAGGCCATTTCTATGAATCTAAGCTAGCATATTATTTTAAACCTCAAGTCAGTGATTTTAAAACCAGGGAACTTGATCTGCCTCAGTACACTGTTTTATTATTACTTTAAAATATTTTTTTTCCATGCTCCTTTTACTGAAGATCTTTCCCTATACCTCTGCAAATTTGCCCCTTCAGGTTGCTTTTATTTTCTCTTTCCTTTTATCAATTTCTCCCTCTCTGATCTCTATCTTTATGCTTCCATTTAGTAAGGTACAATCGTAAACTCTTCCTGCAAGTCACTACTGCCTTTCAGCAGATGGCACTGTTATTTAGTCTAACTAGCAGGGCAGGATAATTAACTTCAAAGCAATAAAACATAGACTGCTTTTTAACTGCATTTCTACTTTGTGCATAAAAACAGTGTCAGTATGACTGAAAATGGATTAGAAAATTATTTTCAAGGAGCAAATTTGATAAGAATACATTATTACATGCAGGCTTCCTTTAAAGGGTTTAGGGAACCTGTTGACAAATTATTGCTCTTCATAACAAAATACAAAAGATAACTTTGAGGGGTGAAATGATGGTATTTTCATAGCAGAGTAACCCTACAAGCCAAGCAAGTTATTTTGATTTTGTTGGTGTGTTGATTTTTGTTGGTGTGATTGCTTATATATGGCTCCATAGGACTGTTAGAGGCATGAGTGTGGTGCCTCACCCTGTATATGGTACTGATTCTGTTGTACATAGGGAGTCTGCTGAGGTCTGCACTGCAGGTTCCCATAGATGTCCAGGGAGTCCCGTGGAGACCAACCAAGTGCTCTGCCAATGCTGTCAGGAAACATGCAACTTCTGTCCGTGCCAACTGCAAGAAGAAGATGAGTCAGCTTTCTTAACTCTGTCCCCAGGGGCACCTTGGCTGCAGGAAGGCAGCTGTGTAAGCAGGAGCTTCTCCAGGCTGCTGGCAGCCCCAGTGTTTTTCCAGCAGCTCACTTCTGAAGATCTCTGAGTTGAAAAACCATATTCTATCAGTTTTCTCAGACTGATCCATGCACTTCTACTTGCAGGATGCTGCCTTGACCTTTCTGTTGCAATTAGCACTGGCTATTCTGCATCTAACACATCCTATACCTTTTCAACTTCAGTTGCCTTTCATCTTCTTGCCAGAGAAAAGTGCTAATCGTGAGGCTGCTGAAATTTTTCCAGTCTTCAGAGTATTTTTCCCTGCTGCTCTTGCACCAGTTGGGAAAGGGTAGGAAAGATGAATTGGGATGGGAAGAAAAGGTTTGAAGTGATGTGGAGTACAGACACCTCCTGATCAGCAATCATGGAATGATGGAGGTTTTGAAGAGACCTCTGGAGATCATTGAGCCCAGTGATACCCAGTAATAGGATAAGGGACAGTGGGGAAGGAGCAATGGACATAAGCTCACTTTCAGGAAATTCCATCTCAACATGAGAAAAAACATTTTTACTGTGAGGGTGATAGAGTACTGGAACAGGCTGCCCAGAGAGGTTGCGGAGTCTCCTCTGGAGATCTTCAAAACCTGTCTGGACACATTCCTGTGTGACCTGTGCTTAAGTGGTCCTGCTTTGCAGGGTAGTTGGACTGGATGATCTCTTCCAATCACTAGCATTCTGTGATTCTGTGCATGAACCATAAACACCAGACTAGATTCAAGTTTCTCCTAGATTGCCCCATACTAATTACACCTCTTACAGGCTTTCTTCTTGCATTTGAATCATCTGTCTCAAACCTCCTAAATATTTTTGCTGCTTTCAAATCCAAGACCCTGTCCTACTTCCCTTTGCTCAAACCATCACCTTCAAATGCTCCACAGTTTCTTAAACATCATCTGTCTTTTCCTATTTGCCATTTTAATTGCTTTTTTCCCCCTGTACCTTTAATCTTATCTCTGCTTTTCATTCCTTTCCATGTTCTTTTTTTGTCAAGACACTTTTTCAAGTAAGTCATAGTCCACTGCCTCATAGATACTCACATAATTAAGCACAATTAAGTAATCAGCTTTTGTACATTATTTGTCTGAGATTCATAAACTATGAATGGAGGTACAGAAGCATAGCCTTTTTAGATGGTTTGCTTTTATTCCTGTAATACTTACTGCTGCTATTTCCATGTCCTCTATGAACTTCACACAGTATTCAGTATTTCATGCTTCCTGATGCATGTCAATGCCCCATCCCTTGTGAATGCATTTCCATTGTCCACTTCCCTTTCACTGAGCAATACACAGAGCTTTTCATCCTTTCTTCATGTTTCTTTAAGTTCCTCAGAAAAAAATGTTCTTGGATTTCTTCACATTTTTTGTCTGCTTGCTTAATAATTTGAAAACCATACCAACTTCAACTTCAGATCTGACTTTCCTATTCATTCATCTACCTTAGATATGATTCTACGAATCTTTTTAGCACAAGTAGTTCATCACAAACTCCTTTCATCAGACCTTAATCCTTACTCCAAGTGTTAAGTTGCAATTACACCCCAGTCTCCCCTTTAGGGAGAAGTTAATGCTGGAAAATGTTCAAATGGATCAAACAGGGGAGAGGGTGCTAAATAGTAATGAATCTGGGAGCAGATGGTGGGGATGTGTGAGTGTCATGGGAAATATTTAGATTTTAATAAATATACCAGTATTCGGAGAAAAGAAATTATATTAATTCCGATAATATTTTTCATTTATGCTTCATATTTTCCCTGGCAATTTTTTAATAAGAATGTCATGTTTTCACAAGACCACCATTTAATGCCATTAATAAATAATAAATAAGAGTATCATGTTATGGATAAATAAAGAGCATCATTAATACATAAGAATATCATATTATGGATAAATAAGGGTATCATTAATAAATAAGACTATCATGTTATGGATAAAGTTGCTTTCCAAATCACATAATTGAATGTTCTTTAGAATAGAATCATGGAATCAATTGTTTTGGTTGGAAAAGACCTCTAAGATCATTGAGTCCAACCATCAACTACACCACCAGGGCCCACCAAACCACATCCCAAAGTGTCATGACCACATATTGCTTGATTACTTTCCAGGACAGTGACTCTACCTCTTCTCTGGGTAACCTATTCCAGTGCTTGACCCCTCTATCTGTAAAGAAATATTTCCTTATTTCCAATCTGAACCTCCCCTGGCACAATCTCAGACCATTACCTCTCATCTTGTCACCTGATACTGGAGAGAAGAAACTGACCCCCTCCTCCTTTCAGGTAGTTTTAGAGCGCAATGAGCTCTTCCCTCAGCCTCCTTGTCTCCAGACTGAACAATCCCAGTTCCCTCAGCTGTTCCTCATAAAATTTGTTCTTCAGATCCTCCAGCAGATCTGTTGCCCTTTTCAGTTTTGTGATGTTTAAACATGTAAATATGAATTGTGGTAGCATCTCCATTGCTTGAACAATTCTTTGCTTATCAGAAAAGTTTTTCTTTCTTTTTCTTCTTCTTTTTTTATTAAAATGAACAAAAATAATTTGGACACTGAGAGATAAATGAGATTACTACAGATTTAATCTAGTTTGCTGGTTGTGAAAGGAAACCTTATTTGTGAAATCAGAACTGAACAACGTCTGTTGTGCTGTCGGTCCAGGTAGGTGAAAGGCTTGGAAAATGTAGATGGAAAAAGCAACTGGTATTTTTTTTTTGAGCAGCCAGGATATGACATATGTCAACAGTGTCACTTATTAACTGTTGTTGTTCCTTTGGGGTGCAATGTGTGCAAGATTTTAAACCACTTAGCATTTCAAAAATACAGTTCAGTGTAATGCGGAGAAATCTGATTTGAGTTCTTTGCTTAAACAAACCATCTAGAATTGAATAAGCAACTTAGTTCACAGGATCACAGGATGTCAGAGGTTGGAAGGGACCCAAAGAGATCATCGAGTCCAACCCCCTTGCCACAGCAGGACCATACAATCTAGCTCAGGTCATAGAGGAACAAATCTAGATAGGGCTCGAAAGTCTTCAGAGAAGGAGACTCCACAGCCTCTCTGGGGAGCCTGTTACAGTGCTCTGTGACTCTTACAGTAAAGAAGTTCCCCCTTGTGTTGAGGTGGAATCTCCTGTGCTGCCGCTTACATTCATTGCTCCTTGTCCTCTCACAGGGAGCAAATGAGCAGAGCCTGTCCCCTCCCTCTTGACACCCAGCCCTCAGATATTTATAAACATTTATTAAATCCCCTCTAAGTCTTCTCTTTTCTGGACTAAAAAGCCCCAGATCCCTCAGCCTCTCCTCATTAGGCATTGCTCCAGTCCCGTAATCATCGTTGTATCGCTCTGCTGGACCCTCTCCAGCAGATCCCTGTCCCTCTTAAACTGGGGAGCCCAAAACTGAATACAGTACTCGAGATGAGGTCTCACCAGAGCAGAGCAGAGGGGTAGGAGAACCTGCCTCGATCCGCTGGACACACTCTTCTTAATGCACCCCAGGATCCCATTGGCCTTTCATTTAAACTCTATGAAATTTCCATCTTTATATTACCTTGTGTTTCTGTAAAAATGATGTCTTATTGCCAAAATAATTGTTGTCTGAAAATAACATTGAATTTTCATGTGAAAACCCTAAAAGCTCAATATTTGTAAATGTTCTGTAAATCTCAAAAGGATGCATTCAAGTGATTTGGTAGCCCCTTCATGTGGAAAAATATGTTTTACATTTTCTCTTCCCCTTCCACCATCCAAAGCTGACCTAAATTTATTAATTGAAGGTAAGAGTTTCAGTGTTTAGTACTATTCTTCTTTGACTCAAACATCCAAAAGGTGGAAGCATATACAAAGAAAGATTTTATTTGCCTATTGAAAAAGAAGTAGAAAACATACTATAAATAGGCGCCCTTTCCTAATATTAGGTAACAACTTGCTTTATGACATAGAAAAGTGTTTAAACTACTGAAGTACTTCACAACTATTGACATATCACAAATATTACACATCACCACCACTGATTTTATTTGGTTTAAAGTCTGTAAAAGAGCTGTTAGTGCTCTTCTTTTAACCCATATTCTCACTCTTTGATTTACCATTCATGGGAAGAAAAATCCTCTCTACATTAGTGAAAGAACAAAACTTCATGCAAGAAACATTCCAGTACCTGAGACTTCTTTTAATACCTTGAAAAGTCTTCAACATGTTACTTCCATCTGCCTTTCTTTTGTGTAATATTGCAGAAGCTTTGATATAGTTTTGAGACAAGATGCTATTCTAACAAGTTTCAGTGACTACAAATACAATCTTTAAAAAGACCAATTTTGTCCTTTAGTGCATAGTCAGGGAGAACTACCCATTTCAGCCATCCTTTATACTTAAATTACCATTGTTTCTTTACAAGTAAATGAAATTGTTTAATATTAATAATCTCAGTTTTTCTTAATATTAAATATTGCAGTCTGTAACTCCTTTCTTCTTATTTTTAATGGAGGATATTAAATCTGAAGTAAACAATCCTTACCTGCTATAGAACATCTGACTAAAAAATAGTGTGCAATGGTAAATTACCTATCTAAGCAAGTTGTGCCTGTTATGCTTTTGACAGTGGCACTCTTTATGAATCACAGAATTATTGAGGCTGGAATAGACCTCTGAGATCATCAAGTCCAGCCTATGACTTGACACTACCACACTGACCAGACCATGTCACTAAGTGCCACATCCAATCTTTCCTTAAATACCTCCAGGGACAGCAACTCCATACCTCCCTGGGCAGTCCATTCCAGTGCCTAATTCCTCTTTCCATGAGAAAGTGCTTCCTAACATCCAACCTAAGCCTCCCATGCCACAACTTCAGGCCATGCCCTCTTTTTTTGTCACAAGTTGCCTGGCAGAGTAGCCTGGCCCCCACCTGACTACAATTTCCCTTCAGGTAGTTGTGTGATAAAGTGTCCCCCTGAATCTCAGCCGTTCCTCATCAGACTTTCCCTGTAGTCCCTTCACCAGTCTCATTGCTCTCCTCTGGACCCCCTCCAGCACCTCAATATCCTTCCAGAAGTGAGGGGCCCAGAAGTGCTCACAGTACTCATGTTGACGCCACGCCAGTGCCAAGTACAGGGCAGAATTGCATCCCTAGTCCTGCTGGCCACATTATTCCTGATACAAGCCAAGATGCCATTGGCCTCCCATGCCACCTGGGCACACTGCTAGCTCATGTTCAGATTTTTTTCACTTATCTAGGAAGAAATCCTTTGTTTAGAGGGTGGTGGTTCCAGGTTAAAGAAGATACTGTGTGTTGTGTCCATCTAGTAAAAAGCAGAATGTGTTTAAACAACACAAAACTTAGGTTTACCTTATCAGATGAGATTTATCTGACAGTTTCTTCTGAGAAAATGTATGGCTAAAGTACAGGTAACAGAATCCCATATTTCAGCAGCACTGAAGACTATCAGGTTTTAATTTTCATTCTAAAAATTAATTCCAACATGAAAGTTGATTTCTAACTAGATGCATGGATGGCAGCTCCTTTACTGATACTATACAATAATTCCCTAGCTCTAATAATCTAGTGAGATAAGGGGTATTGTAATTGGTTAAAATTTGGACATGTATAGAATCATAGAATTGTTATGGTTTAGAATAAACTTTCATTTATTTATTTAGAATAAACCAAACCAGGTTGGAAGAGACCTTCAAGATCATCGCGCCCAACCCATCAACCAATCCAACCCACCCAAACAGCTAACCCATGGCACCAAGTACCCCATCAAGTCTCCTCCTGAACACCTCCAATGACGGCGACTCCACCACCTCCCTGGGCAGCACATTCCAATGGGTAATCACTCTTTCTGTATAGAACTTCTTCCTAACATCCAACCCGAACCTCCCCTGGTGCAGCCTGAGACTGTGTCCTCTTGTTCTGGTACTGGCTGCCTGGGAGAAGAGACCATCATCCACCTGTCTACAATCTCCCTTCAGGTAGTTGTAGAGAGTGATAAGGTCACCCCTGAGTCTTCTCTTCTCCAGGCTGAGCAACCCCAGCTCCCTCAGTCTTTCCTCATAGGGCTTGTGTTCCAAACCCCTCACCAACTTTGTTGCTCTTCTCTGGACTCGTTCCAGCAAGTCAACCTCCTTCCTAAACTGAGGGGCCCAGAACTGGACACAGTACTTGAGGTGTGGCCTAACCAGTGCAGTATACAGGGGCAGAATGACCTCCCTGCTCCTGCTGGCCACACTGTTCCTGATGCAGGCCAGGATGCCATTGGCCCTCTTGGCTGCCTGGGCACACTGCAGGCTCATGTTCAGCCTGCCATCGACCAGTACTCCCAGGTCCCTCTCTGCCTGGCTGCTCTCCAGCCACTCTGACCCCAGCCTGTAGCTCTGCATGGGGTTGTTGTGGCCAATGTGCAGAACCCGGCATTTGGATGTGTTAAATCTCATGCTGTTGGACTCTGCCCATCTGTCCAGCCTGTTGAGGTCCCTCTGCAGAGCCTCTCTACCCTCCAGCAGATCAACACCTGCCCCCAGCTTGGTGTCATCAGCAAATTTACTGATGATGGACTCAATGCCCTCATCCAGATCATCAATAAAGATGTTAAAGAGCACAGGGCCCAGCACTGATCCTTGGGGCACACCACTAGTGACTGGCTGCCAGCTGGATGTGGCACCATTCACCACCACTCTCTGGGCTTGGCCCTCCATCCAGTTCCTAACCCATCGCAGTGTGCTCCCGTCCAAGCCATGGGCTGACAGCTTGGCCAGCAGTTTGCTATGGGGGATGGTGTCAAAGGCCTTGCTGAGGTCCAGGTAGACCACATCCACAGGCCTCCCCACATCCACCAGGCGGGTCACCTGATCATAGAAGGAGATCAGGTTGGTCAGGCAGGACCTGCCCTTCCTAAATCCATGCTGGCTAGGCCTGATCCCTTGGCCATCCTGTAAGTGCTGTGTTATTGCACTCAGGATGACCTGTTCCATGATCTTGCCTGGCACTGAGGTCAGGCTGACAGGCCTATAATTCCCTGGCTCATCCAACCAGCCCTTCTTATGGATGGGCACCACGTTGGCCAGCTTCCAGTCCTCTGGGACCTCCGCAGTGAGCCAGGACTGCTGGAAAATGATGGAGAGTGGCTTGGCCAGCTCATCTGCCAGCTCTCTCAGCACCCTAGGATGAATCCCATCTGGTCCCATGGACTTGTGGGGATCCAAGCTGCTAAGGAGAGTTCCAACCACCTCTTCATGGAACATAGGGAAACTGTGCAGCTCCCTGGCTCCTTCTGCCAGCTCTGCAGGCCAGCTGTCAGGAAGATGTTCTACCCTTCTAGTAAAAATTGAGGCAAAGAAGGTGTTAAGTATCTCTGCCTTTTCCTCATCCCTTGATACAGCATTTCCCTCCATGCCAATCAAGGAGTGGAGGTTGTCCTTTCCCTTCCTCTTGCTATTAATGTTGGAAGGGACCTCAAGGATCATTTAGTTCCAACCTGCCTGCCATGGGCAGGGACACCTCACACTAGAGCAGGTTGCTCAGAGCCACATCCATCCTGGCCTTAAAAACCTCCAGAGGTGGGGCTTCCACCACCTCCCTGGGCAACCTGTTCCAGTGTCTCACCACCCTCATGGGGAAGAACTTCTTCCTAACATCCAATCTGAATCTACTCATTTCTAAGTTTTTTTCCATTCCCCTGACACCCTAAAAAGTCCCTGCCCAGCTTTCTTGTAGGCCCCCTTCAGATACTGGAAGGCCACAATTAGGTCTCCCTGGAGCCTATTTGTGTATCTCAAGTAGAAGGACTGCAATTTGTTCACATGATCAAATGCATAAAGCAAAAGCCTTTTCTGGACTATTTATAGCTGACTGAGGAATCTAGTTCTAAAAATTCTGAAGGAAGCATACGGTATGGAATCTGCTACAGTAATTATAGTGGCATCAGTTAAATTATTACTGTGTTGAATAATAGCAATGCACAGCATATTGTACCAGAGTAAAGCATATGCTTACATCTATCAATTACATTTTATAATAAGCTTTCCCAATGGCAGTGAGGAAATTTCAAAGCTTGCTCTCTTTCTCTGTGGTTAAACTTTCTGCCAGGAGATTGTTGCAAATTCAGATCGAAAAGTAAAGTGCCGTGGAGCCCTGGGTGCCAGAGATGTTTTATGGCAGGTTGACCAGAGTCTTCAGTGAGATTTGGAAGATTTTGCTGGTATTTTATTATTAGATAGATTTCCAGTAGTGTTTGTGGTGCTGATGAATTGCTTCATAGTGACAGGACTAGTAAGCTTATAGCATGTTCATACAATCTGTATACGACCTTTTATGAAGCTGGTGCAAAAGTGCATGGTAACTGAACACAGTCAAGGATCTTTACATGCTTAGGACATGTTGGTATTAGGAATTCTTGAACAGTGCACTTAAATAAATTCAACTCTATAGTTCAAATAGGCAAGGAACAATTTACTAAAATACATCCTTTGTGCTTAGACCTGGTGTTAATGCTGGGCCAGTGCACTTTTAGTATTTTAAGGCAGTGGTACTTCAGCTTTTTCTGTGTTCCTGTTGCTTAGACAATTTTTTTTCTTCTTCTTTTCTAAAGAGCAGTTCTGGTGTTAGGGCCTGTGGTGGTTTTCCAAGGCTTTGAGCATTTACTTGCCACATCCCCTGAAATTTGCAATAGTTGAGGCACTTCTACAGAGATTTGTGACAGAGAACAGTTTGTTTATATTGGCATCAAGAAACATGCAGAACTTTGATATAATAAAAGTATAGACCTGTACATGCTCTCTTGCCCTAGGAATATCCAAGTATTGCTTGATATCCAATGGTCAATGGTTTCAGCATGCCTTTGGCTTACCTTCTTCCCTGTTTCTCTAGCTTGTAGTTTCCCTAGTCTGTGTAGCTACAGCAGAGAGCAATAACCCTTCCTTGTGCAGTGGCCATCAGTTCACAGAATCACAGAATGTTAGAGGTTGGAAGGGACCTCCAGAGATTACTGAATCCAACCCCTGTGCCAAAGTAGGATCAGTTACTTGGTTGACTCCCTTGTTAGCTTCAATAGCATTTTGAGACTGTACCTATGATATGGGCAGTGCTTTCCTTACAAAGCTTCTGTCTCCCTGAGTGTGGCTGATGCAGCTGGAACAACGCATATGGCTGTACTCTTTCCTGGCATCCTAAACTCCATTCCTGCAGCAGCCCCAGGACACCTATCAACAGGGAGAGTTGAGTGGACTAGGATTGCAGAGACCACTCCAGGGCAAAGCTTCTTTCTCAAGGATGTGCCAGAATGAGGACCAGGACATACTTCAGACAAAACACTGTTTAGCAGCCTTCCTGTCTGCTTCTCCCTTGCTTCCTCATTTTTCAATTTGAAATGCTTTGGTCTGAAGATTAGCAACACTTCCTCATTTCCTTACCAGACAAGCTTTCCTAATTGGAGTCAGGAAAGATACAACAAGACAGAAAAAAGGGGAGACAAGTTCTGCACCCAGTTTAGATGTGTAGCATGACATAGGTAATTACAGAGAATCTTTATGTCTTGCCTGAGGTTGCTGCTGCTTCTCCATTCAGAGTGACTTGGATTGTAGAACTTATCCTCACAGAATCATCTCCTAGTTTTGCCATCTAATCATTAGTTAAAAATATAACTTACTTTGTAATCTACCATGTAAAAATATATATATTCTTCTTCTGGCAAAGGGAGGAAGGATATAGAGCTAAATACCAATCCAAGACTAAAAAATTCCTCCCTTCTCCTGTAAAAAAACTATAGGAGAAGCAGAGCTTCATGAATAAGTGAGAATTCAGGAAAGCAGTGTTTTGCAAAGGTCAGAGGACAGCAATTAAGAAATTTTCATTCTCTGTCTTTTCCAATAGAAAATGAAAATCTACCAAAAATTACATGGGCAAATGACTGAGACCATTCTTTGTGTGTTCTGTGTTTTCCCTTGCCATAACACTGGACAAGAATATCTTTTGTTTATGTCTCAGTTTAAGGTTGAGTAATTTGCACTGAAATACCTTGGTTTGTCCGAGCAAATAGTAATCTGTTCTATCTGACAATCGTCTGTTCCTGAATGCTCAGGAGATTTTGTATGAGATGGGGACTCTTTGCCTTGTCTCTGATAGTATGCAGCCCTTTGGCTGTATGGCATTTCCTGTGGAAGACTACAGATCTGTTGTGCTGCCTACTTGACCCAAACACAGTGTCCTGTGAAACTCCAGAGCTTACTGATAGAAAGCATGCTGTGCAGTGACTGAGAAGAGTATCCTTACAACTGGAAATGGAAGCCTCTTAAATAATTGACTAAACTTCCCACTGCAGTATGGTAGCAAGCAGCACACAAAAAGCTTCACTGGCCACTAAAAAGTATCATAGTATCATTCAGGGTTGGAAGGGACCACAAGGATCATCTAGTTCCAACCCCTCTGCCATGGGCAGGGACACCCCACACTAGATCAGGCTGGCCAGAGCCTCAGCCAGCCTGGTCTTAAACATCTCCAGGGACGGGGCCTCAACCACCTCCCTGGACAACCCATTCCAGGGTTTCACCACTCTCATGGTGAAGAACCTCCTCCTCACATCTAGCCTGAATCTCCCCACCTCCAGCTTCATTCCATTCCCCCTAGTCCTATCACTACCTGAGATCCTGAGAAGTCCCAGCAGTAGACCTATTTCAACAACTCAATGCAGATTTATGTTAACATGTAGGGAATAGACATTTTCTTTCCTTAGAGTTATGCTACCTCACGTTCTCTGTCTTTCCAACTAGCCCTCCTTCTCTTCCCACACACATCAGTCAGGCACAATTACACAAGTGTTCACTTCAAAGTTCATATCAAAGAGCAAATCATCATGTAAATCCTCAATACAATTCTCTCTATTGACACAAGAAACATAAAAATATAGCTTTTCACAGTTACCAGTTTCTAAAAATCAACAGCCTTGGTTGGTTTAAGATTACAGGAAGAACATTTAAACACTTTTAGGAGTAACTCGTCTTTAAAATGTTGATTTTTTTTCCAACAATTTCACAGACTCACAGATGTTAGGGGTTAGAAGGGACCTTGAAAGATCATCCAGTCCACCCCCTCTGCCAGAGCAGGATCACCTATGCCAGATCACACAGGAATGCATCCAGGTGGATTTTCAATATCTCCAGAGAATGAGACTTTGTTTTCTATCTTGATTTATTTTTCAGGTGGTAAATGACAGGACTAGCCTCTCTCCTTGCAGTACCTCTCTCTCCAGCTTCCTTTATTTTTTATTCAATGAAGGAAAAAAAATCTAAAAGTGTCATGTGTAGCATGAGGGACAACAAAGTTGATAGTTTCCTCCTGATAAATACACTGATGGAAGTAACAAATTTGAGAAAGGTGAGCTTGAATTCTGTTTACAGCCCATTACAAATCACAGAATCATACAATGACTTAGGTTGGAAGAGACCTTAGAGATGATCTACCCCAACCTCCCAGCCATGGGGCATTGATGCCTCACAACTAGACTCAGCTCTTCACCCCCTTGACCTCCCTGTGCAACATATTTCAGTCTCACCAGCATTGTACTGAAGAATTTCTTCCTAAGAACTGCTCTATACCTGTGCTCTCTCAGCTTCAACCCATTTTCCCTGTCCTATTGCCAGACACTCTTATGGAAAGTCCCTTCCCCATGCCACCTTCTGTGTTCCCTTCAGGTGTTGGAAGGCAGCTCTAAAGTCCCCCCAGAGTCTTCTCTTCTCTAGGCTGAACAACCCCAGCTTACTCAGCCTAAGTTCTTTACTAAAGAAAGGCAAATAAGTGAACTTTAAAAACTGCTCAGAGCTATGATTTATTTTATTATTATTATTATTGGTGGAATGAGGAGAAACTTCCCCTTGATTTAATAGGAGTTCTGTAAACTAAAATGGGAAAAATATTATGATATGAGTTTTTCCAAACCACAGCTGATGTAGATTGGTACAGTAACACAGCTGAAGGACAGAGATGACCAATTGATAGTGAATAAGAAAATTTTATTAAGGAAAAGGTCTTTGTCAGATACAACAACAGCAAAGAATAAATCTCTCTCGTCTCTTCTTGGTGATGCTCAATGACAGGACAAGGGGCAATGGGTGGAAGCAGAGGCATAGGAAGTTCCATGGAAATGGGAGAAATAATTACTTCACTGTGAGGGTGACAGAGCACTGGAACAGGCTGATCTGGGTGGGGGGATGAGGTTGTGGAGTCCCCATCTCTGGAAATATTCAAGACCTGCCTGGATTTATTATGATCACTATCAATAGATTTTTCTGTGATAGTAAGGATGTTTTTCACTCTGTAAACTGTGCTGCTTAATTTTTTTTCCCCTGTGGTATTTGTAAGGCCAGAGAGGGACAAAAGTTCTGGGAGTGGCTGAATGATTTTGTCACAACTCTGGAATACTGGCAGCCCAGAAAACAACATTCTGTGCAAGAAGCTTAAATACACCTCTGTGTTACATTGCCTTTCAGCTACCAGAGTAGGAGCAGAGATATTCCTAATTATACTGAGCTCCCCAGTTTAAGAGGGGCAGGGTCCAGTGGAGGGCTACAAAGATGATTAGGGGACTGGAGCACTACCTGATGAGGAGAGGCTGAGGGACCTGGGGCTTTTTAGTCTGGAGAAGACTTAGAGGATATTTAATAAATGTTTATAAATATCTGAGGGCTGGTGTCAGGAGGGAGGGGATAGGCTGTTTGTTTGCTCCCTGTGATAGGTCAAGGAGCAACAGATGTAAGCTGCAGCACAGGAGGTTCCACCTCAACACGAAGGGAAACATCTTTACTGTAAGACTCACAGACCACTGGAACAGGGTTGCCTGAGAGGTTGTGGAATCTCCTTCTCTGGAGACTTTCAAGGCCCATCTGGATGTGTTCCTCTGTGACCTGAGCTAGATTGTATGGTCCTGCTGTGGCAGGGGTGCTGGACTCGATGGTCTCTTTAGGTCCTTTCCAACCTCAGGCATCCTGTGAACCTGTAATCCTGTTACCCTGAGCCTTTTGGGTTTTTTTTGTGGTTTTTTTGTTTGTTTGTTTGTTTGGTTTTTTGTTTGTTTGTTTGTTTTTTGTTTTTTATTTTTCATGGAAGAAAACCAGGGTTATGGCATAAGAATTAGGTGAGGCAAAATGAAAGTAATTTTTCTGTGACAAAGCTGTTCATTTACAGAAATCAATCAAAAATGAAGACCAGGTTGAACTCTTAGTTATGCCGTGCAACATGGGCTACCTCCCTTTATGAAAAAGAGAAACAACTCAGACTGCTTTGTATTATAGCTAAGATAAAAACTCACTTAAAAGCGTTTCAGACCAGCACACAAAGGGAAAACATACACATAGTCCTAGAAGTTCAACCCAGGAGACTTCTGTTAGCTATGGGAAATACTGAAGCATGTCTTTCTCACACAGTTTTGCCTCTTCTTCTTATTTTTAAGTGAGGAATTCCTTCACTGCATTAGGAAAAATGCAAAAAATGGGAAAAATTCTTAACTAATTTTTATGAATCTCCTTACATGGCTCTTAATTTCCCAAGTGCCATGAAATTCACTGCTGAGGATTACTGCCCTATTATTACCCTGCTCTGGTTCTGTATTTCTATGAATGCACCTTTACAGGCCTCCCAAGTTTAAAATGGCATGATATTACTATCATGAAAGACCCCAGGAAAAGGATGGAGGACAAGTAGCCTCCCATCTTGCCACAAATTGTCCCATGAAATACATTTGGCTTTCATAATGTATGCTCAGATTCAATCCTGGAGGAGGAAAAGGAAAAAAAAAAAAAGAGGATAAAATCCACTCCCTAGCAGCAGCAATGCCAAGCAAAGCCACCTGTCAAACCCCTGTTTATATTCACTCTCCACCCAATACCTGTTTCCTAGCCTGCAGACTCTGTTTCCAAGCAACTCGTGTATGCTTACCTCTTTCACATTACTCATATGCTGCAAACTTTCCAGTACATTAACCTGCAATCTTCCATCTCTGTAAAGCCTGCTTCACTCACAGTCCTTGCTTGTTTGCAACAATCTTGTGCACTTTTTCTGGCACATGTTAGAATGGAATGGAATGGAATGGAATGGAATGGAATGGAATGGAATGGAATAGAATAGAATAGAATAGAATAGAATAGAATAGAATAGAATAGAATAGAATAGAATAGAATAGAATAGACCAGACCAGACCTGACCAGACCAGGTTGAAAGAGACCTTTGAGGTCATCGAATCCAACCTATCATCCAATACCATGTAATCAACTAAGCCATGGCACTGAGCATGCCATCCAGTCTCTTCCTAAACACCTCCAGTGATTAACCGGGTTGGAAAAGACCTTTGAGATCATCAAATCCAACCTATCATCCAACACCATCTAATCAACTAAACCATGGCACTAAGTGCCTCATCCAGGCTCTTTTTAAACACAGTGATGGTGACTCCACCACCTCCCTGGGCAGCACATTCCAATGGACAATCTCTCTTTCTGTGAAAAATTTT
Source organism: Melanerpes formicivorus (assembly GCF_026170545.1). NCBI lineage: Eukaryota > Metazoa > Chordata > Aves > Piciformes > Picidae > Melanerpes > Melanerpes formicivorus. The sequence goes on from NW_027142363.1 coordinate 21,998,860, forward strand.
TTCCTCACATCCAGCCTAAACCCCTCCTGGTGCAGTTTGAAACTGTGTCTTCTCATTCTGTCGCAGGTTGCCTGGGAGAAGAGACCAACCCTCACATGGCTACAACCTCCTTTCAGGCAGCTGTAGACAGCAATAAGGTCTCCCTTGAGCCTCCTCTTCTCCAGGATAAACAGGACCTAATCCTTTTAGGATTTTTAACTATGTTGTCTAGCTCATACTACAAAAATCACAGAAACATTCAGGTTGCAAAAGACCCTCAGGATCACCAAGTCCAGCTGATAACCCTACTCTACAAAGCTCACCCCCAAACCATATCCCCAAGCACCACATCCAAACAACCTTTAAACACATCCAGTGTTGGCGACTCAATCAGATGTGGGATCCTGGATGCTAAGGACCCTCCTCTCAACCCGCTGGGTGAAAACCCAAGCAGGATCAGCTAGAAACATGCCAAAGAAGCCCGTGCTTCTTTTAATTCTGTTTTTCACCTGCTACATCCAAGAACACTTTCCTGCCATAGAGCTCCCAGTCATGAGGCTGTCTTAATTATGTTAATCACTCTCTCACAGCTAATACAATTAATGATAATTAGCTGATCCCTTTCCTCCTATACTCTGTTCCCCCAGGGGGATTAAGAGTTATTAAACTAGATGAATACTCAATCCCTTTTGCATGATTGTCTCCCAGGAAGAGCTCCAGGGTAGTAAGGCAGGAAATGCATCGCCCACACTCTTGACTGATTCAACCTGAATGAAATGTTCCTTGAAGAGGCAATGACTGAAAATGTGTGCTCTGTTATCATTATCCTACATGGAAGATGGAAGCCATGACACAGCAGTCCACTTAGCCATTAAAAAATATTTTAATTTTACTATGAATTCTCCAGGAGTACTAAGATTATGTTCACCATTAACACTGCTGCAAAGGTACATGCTGTAGCTACTGCTGTACAGTTTGTTCTCTTCTTATTCATACTGGAGGTGAAATTCCTCTTACATATATGGAGCTGGTTGTCTACTGGCATGCAGTTTACTTGTGTGTAGCCAGAAGAGTCACAGAACTGCAGTCACTTACAGTAAATAAGTTGCAAGAAAATCATGTCCTGTCTGGCATTATCATTTTGTTGCCTTATTGTGTTGTAGCTACTAGTGAGAAAAGAAATCTACAGAAAACTCAGATAATATTCCTCTCTAAGTACCATCACCACCTGTTTCAGGGGCACATTTCTCACCAGCTAGAGGTTCCAAGTGTTTTGCACAGGCTTTTTGATGCAGAATTCATGTGTAAGGTGCATCTTTGTTGATGATTTGGATGAGGGGATTGAGTCCATCATCAGTAAGTTTGCAGATGACACCAAGCTGGGAGCAGGTGTCGATCTGTTAGAGGGTTGAAGGGCTCTGCAGAGGGACCTTGACAGGCTGGACAGATGGGCAGAGTCCAACAGGATGACATTTAACAAGTCCAAGTGCAGGGTGCTGCACTTTGGACACAGCAACCCCATGCAGCACTACAGGCTGGGCTCAGAGTGGCCGAAGAACAGCCAGGCAGAAAGGGACCTGGGGCTACTGGTTGAGAGCTGGCTGAACATAAGCCAGCAGTGTGCCCAGGTGGCCAAGAAGGCAAATGGCATCCTGGCCTGAATCAGAAATAGTGTGGCCAGCAGGAGCAGGGAAGTCATTCTGCCCTGTACTCAGCACTGGTTAGGTCACACCTAGAGTACTGTGTCCAGTTCTGGGCTCCTCAATTAAAGAAGGACATTGAGACACTTGAATGTGTCCAGAGAAGGTCAACGAGGCTGGTGAGAGGCCTGGAGCACAAGCCATATAAGAAGATGCTGAGGGAGCTGGGGATGTGTAGCCTGGAGAAGAGGAGGCTCAGGGGAGACCTTACTGCTCTCTACAGTTACCTGAAAGGAGGTTATAGACAGGTCGGGGTTGGTCTTTTCTCACAGGCAATCAGCACCAGAACATGAGGACACAGTCTCAAGCTGCACCAGGGGAAGTTTGGGCTCAAGGTGAGGAGAAAGTTCTTCCCAGAAAGACTAATATGCTATTGGAATGTGCTGCCCAGGGAGATGGTGGAGTCCCTGTCCCTGAAGGTGTTCAAAAAGGGATTGGATGTGGCACTTGAAGCCATGGTTTCGTTGTCACGAGGTGTTAGGTATTAGGTAATAGGTTGGACTTGATGATCTCTGAGGTCTTTTCCAACCTGGTTGATTCTGTGATTCTATGAAATATATTTCTAAAGAGATATTAAAAAGGTAGTTTGACAGTTCTGAATAACCAGGAAATATAAGATGTAGCCATACAATAATTCTTGTTGAGAGCCTGGTATAATGGAATCAGGAAAACATGTGAGCATTACTCAAAAGTATGCTTATCACCACCAAACAGAAATACCTGCAACTTACTGACAAATAGAAGAAAAATAGTAAAGCTACTATTAAAAAGGGAAATATAAACCAGTAAATGTAAAAAAATATGCATATATGTCAATACATCCTCAATTAGTGGGAATAATAGAATAGATAATAGAGTAGATAGTAGAATAGCCTGTTCCAGAATTAGCTCCTCAGGCTCTTACTGATATTGTTTCTCATTTCCTGTCATTTTTAGGCTTTATGAAAGTGCTTTTAGAATTGCAGAATTAAGCAGGTCGGAAAAATCCTTTGAGATCTTTGAGTCCAACCTATCGCCCAACACCATCTAATCAACTAAACCATGGCACCAAGTGCCTCATCCAGGCTCTTTTTAAACACAGTGATGGTGACTCCACCTTCTCCCTGGGCAGCACATTCCAATGGACAATCTCTCTTTCTGTGAAGAATTTCTTCCTAACATCCAGCCTAAACCTCCCCTGGTGCAGCTTGAGGCTGTGTCCTCTTGTTCTGTCACAGGTTGCCTGGCAGAAGAGACCGACCCCCACCTGGCTACCACCTCCCTTCACGTAGTTGTAGACAGCAATAGACTCAGTGTATATACAAATGATCAGACTAGTTACAGGGATATGGTGTGCCAGACTTGAAGGAGTGCATCTGCTTATCTCATCCTGAATCATATTTTTGCATATTTTACCATTCCAATAATTTTCACTATTGTGTCTGTAAGTTTGGGCTGCTGACAATGAAAACTGTAAGTGGCCATATTGCAGGGACAGAGAACCTTCTTGTGCAGCACAGCCTCAGGGACAAATTTCAAACTGAAATCACAAACTGATTTGAGTACTTGCTGCCATAATTCCTTTGTGTGTTTAATGGCAGTAAAAGAGACACTGTGACAGCTGGGGAAATCAACATTTTAGGTATGTGCCAGCTTCAGTATGAAAGTAGTGGCAGGAGCAAAATATTATGGGACTTGAGAGGCTTCCTGTTTCTGGCTTCTGGTTTCTTTTTTTGGGGAGGTGTGGGCCTCTTCTGCTTTGCTGGCCACTGGCTTGGATCCTGCCTATTTCCACTTGCTGGCTTTTTTTGCTGATTTTCTTTGCTAACTGTGCTTATTTGTTCCTTTGCCCAGTATTGTACATTGTATTATTTTCATTAAAGCTTCCTTATCTCAACACATGGATTTTTGTATTATTTTCCCTCACAATCTGTGTGTATGTGTGGTTTGCTTGTGAGAGTGGCTGTCTTAAACCACAGCAACAGGCATGCTGGCCTGTATCAGGAATGGTGTGGCCAGCAAGAGCAGGGAAGACATTCTGCCCCTGTACTCAGCACTGGTTAGGCCACACCTTGAGTACTGTGTTTTATTATGGGCCCTTCAGTTTAAGAAAGATGTTGAGATGCTTGAATGTCAACAAAGCTGGGGAGGGGTCTTAAGCACAAGCCCTATGAGGAGAGGCTGAAGAAGCTGGGGTTGTTTAGCCTGGAGAAGAGGAGGCTCAGGGGAGAACTTATCGCTCTCTACAAGTAGAATAGAATAGAATAGAATAGAATAGAATAGAATAGAATAGAATAGAATAGAATAGACCTTCAAGATCATCGCATCCAACCTATCATCCAGCCCACCTGAACTGCCTGAACTGCCTGAAATGCCTGAACTCATCCACCTCAACTACCCACCTCAACTACCTGAAAGGAGGTTGTAGGCAGGTGGGGATTGGTCTCTTTTACAAGGCAACCAGCAACAGAACAAGAGGACACAGTCTGAAGCTGTGCAGGGCGAAGTTTAGACTTAATCTTAGGAAGAAGTTCTTCACAGAAATAGGGACTGGCCATTGGAATGGGTTGCCCAAGGAAATGTCCCTGAAGGTGTTTAAAAAGAGACTGGATGAGGCACTTAGTGCCATGGTTTAGTCGATTAGATGGTGTTGGGTGATCGGTTGGACTTGATGATCTTGGAGGTCTCTTCCAACCTGGTTGGTTCTGTATTATGCATATGTAACAAGCAGTCCCAATAGAATCCACATTAATATTAATTGATTCTACCTCACAGCACAAGAAAGACCACTGCAGTGTTTGGCTGAAAGTATTTTTATCTGATCTGTAAATTTAATTTATCCTGAATAGAAAAGTGCATTAATCTTATCTCAGTCGGAAAACACACATACACAGATGAAGTTTAGACATATATTTTTAATTCACATCCTACCTTTTTAATATCTGCCTGAGAAACTGATTTATGAGTGTTATTTCCGTATGATTTACTGTTTTCACTGCTACCTAAACATACTATGGTGCAATGAACACAGAATATTGGCATTAAAGCACAGCTTTGTTATATAGCAGGGTATGCTGGAAGTGTTGGGGCCTTTGAGTGTCTCCATGATTAGTGATACAGAATGGAACAGTAACAAGGTGAATCATAGATGGGACACCTGTGAGCAACTGGAAGTCACTCAAAGCTGAAGGGCACAGGAGACATAGCAGGAAGAAAGAAGAGTGGAGGAAAAGTTGAAAGAATTTAATTTAAATAAGTATGTCTGGAAGCAGGGGGAGTCAGAATGTAACAGAACCCTAAAAGGTAGCCTGAGAGAAATGACTTACAATGGATATGTCAGAACAGAAGATCATGTGGAGGAGGCATAATACAAGGCTAGCGACATATCTTTTACCTTTGCATTTGTGCCCTCCAAAGAAATAGTTTTGCTCTCAGGTTTGCCTGCAGAGATATGAACACTCCTAAGCCTTAGTTCAGATGAAAGGAGCCAGTTTAGCAAAGCGTACTCATTAAAATGCATAAAGCTAACCTGACTTCTTTAGACAGGAATACATTCATAAAACATTTATAGAAGTAGTGGAGGCAGTTGAAAGAAGGATGCAGTAGCAACCAGCTTGCAACAGGCTAAGGAAATGCCAGAAGCTTCATAGCCAGTGCCAGAAGATGTATTTGTCCATGATTATCTTGCAGAAAGTTGCTCTGGTACCAGGAGACTTCTGTTATTCAGTACTGTCCTCTGGGTAGCTAACTACATACTCATCCCTGAAGAACAAGAACTATATAAAAATCAGTGTTGAATAAAAGGTAAATAGTAGAAAAGAAGAAGAAACAAACAACCCCCCCCACTAAACAGTAAATAAATTTTAAAAATGCACCCCCCACTTCCCTAAAACCACCCAACCAAAATAGCAGAAAGCCACAAAGCATGTCTGTTATTTTATACAGAAATCAGTGCACTGTTAGGAAGTTTGGGAAATCCTACTCTATATATTTATGTGGAAATCAATCATTCTCTTAACAACTGAAAATCACACAATCACAGAATCACAGGGGCTGGAAGGGACCTGGAAAGATCATCCAGTACAACCCCCCTGCCAGAGCAGGATCACCGATACCATATCACACAGGAACACATCGAGGCAAATTCTGAATATCTCCAGAGAGGGAGACTCCACAACCTTCCTGGGCAGCCTGTACTGTGTCACCCTCACAGTGAAAAAATGCCTCAACTTCCACCCATTGCCCCTTGTCCTGTCATTGTGCACCACCAAGAAGAGCCTGGCTCCATCCTCTCAGCACTCACCCTACACATATTTATAAACATTGATGAGGTCACTTCCCAGTCTCCTCTTCTCTAAGCTAAAGAGCCCTCAGCTCCCTCAGTCTCTCCTCGTACAGAAGATGTTCCACTCCCTTAATCATCCTCATGGCTCTGCGCTGGACTCTTTCAAGTAGCTCACTGTCTTCCTTGAACTGAGGGGCCCAGAACTGGACACAATATTCCAGATGCAGCCTTACCAGTGCAGAGTAGAGGGGGAGGAGAACCTCTCTCTACCTACTGGTCACATCCCTTCTAATCCACCCCAGAATGGCATTGGCCTTCCTGGCCACAAGAGCACATTGCTGGCTCATGGCCATCCTTCCATCCACCAGGAACCCCAAGTCCCTTTCACCTTCACTGCTCTCCAGCAGGTCCATCCCTTCCCAGGTGCAAGACTCTACACTTGCCCTTGTTGAACTCCATCACATTTCTCCCTGCCCAGCTCTCCAGCCTGTCCAAATCTTGCTGAATGGCAGCACAACCTTCTGGTGTGTCAGCCACTCCATCCAGCTTGGTGTTGTCAGCAAACTTGCTGACAGTGCTCTCTGTGCCCTCATCCAGGTCATCAATGAGTATATAGGGAAGGCTAGAGTAGACCAAAGAATCGCAGAATGTTAGGGGCTGGAAGGGATCTCAAAAGAGATGATGTGAATATATGTAAATATGTCCAGTGTATTGTTATTGCATTTTATACTTTAATATTTAGGGTTTTTTATTGTTGTTTTGTTTGTTTGTTTTGGTAAATATAGCTTCATTTTGCTTACAAACTCCTGAGTTAGTATGAAAGATTTATTCTGGGAGTAAATCTCCCAGAATATCTGGAGGTGAATCTCTGATTTATTGGGTGGGCAAATCCAACCTACAATACTTATGCCCCCACAGGGAGTATGAACTCATAAAAGAATACTATAAAAAGGCCAGTCATTCTATACATGAGAGAAACTTGCAGATAGTTACACTTGATAGAAACAATAGGCCCTGCCATTGGCAGGGGGGTTGGAACTAGATGATCCTTGCGGTCTCTTCCAACCAAAACAATCCTATGATTCTATGAATAAAATTACTTTATGGTGTCATACTACATAGAGCTGCCTAATTGCTGTTACCTAATAATTCACTGTTTTATCTAATTCATTTTTGTTGTTTGTTTTGATTCAAACACCAAAAAAATTATATAACTATTACTAAAACTCTAAATTAGAAAGGAAAAAGATGGTGATGGTCTTGACAGAGCGAACAGGTTATTACTGTATTACTTACAGTGATCTGGAATATTGGTGCAGTATATGTGTTCTGGAAATTAGATATAGGACTCTATTTAAGGATAATTGAAGAATCAGCTAATGTTAATCCTTTAATTATAGCCTTGATGAGAAAACAGAGCAATGCAGGTTAATTTGCAGAAGATGACAGTCCCAGAGATTATGACCATCAAAATATTTAATTAAATTCCATAAATTAGTGAACTGCTTAATATACATACTTGTATACTTATTTTATTGATTCTGTAAGAGGGTAACTGGAGAACAAAATGCTCTGCATCTGGCTCTCTGAATTATCATATGTATTTAAGACTAAGTCAACAGAATCAAACCAGATCTCAGAATTTGCACAGGACAACTGCACAGATAGTCTGAATCATGCACTTTGATGACAAGTGCTAGAGGAAGAGCTTTACACATTAATGCACCACCTCAAGCACTGGTTTTGTAATCACAAAAGACATTTCTTTTGCTTTATTTTCAAAGGTTCCAGTGAGTAAGCAGGCACTTAGTGCATGAGTTGCAACTCACTATCAAGAGAATTCAAAGATCAGACTGCAGCACCCTCAACCCCCGGAGTAACTCCATTATTAATATTTTCCATACAGGTAAGTGTATTCCCTGCAGTCTTTGCTTCAAAAAAACATCATGGCAAGACTCTGCAGAAACCAACAAAAGCCTACTAGCTACCTATGCCAAGTTGTGACAGGTTAAGCTGTGCCTTTAGGAAAAGGACAGCTACAGAATTCTCTAGCTGAACATTTAGGTGTAAAAAGGAAAACAAAGATTAATCCTAAACGAATTTCATTGGTCAGATGTGAGATATACCATAGCAAATATCTCTAACATTCTTGCTCTCACTCACTTCAGCTTCAGTGACAGTCTGTTCTGACTTTTGTTTCTTGGCCAGGCTGCATGCAACTGACCTTGGACTGAAACTGATGAGATGAGAATAACTAACTTTCTTAATAACTGCTTTTTGCTAATGAATTTCCCTCCTTTTCTCTCTCTTTTTCCTTTTTCACCTAATTAACTACTAGGGGAAAGGGGAGGAGGGGGAGAAGAAGTTTGAGGGGAACCTGAGGGGGGATTCTCCTTGGGAGGATCTATGTTGGTGTTATGTCTTGTAAATTCTTGTATGATATTGTAAATACTGTATATTTTATATATATTCATTAAATTTCATTATTGCTTGTAAAATACAGCTTTTCATTCACTTCTCTGGCTGAGTTTAGCTGTGCTTTATGTAGGTGCGGGTGGATTAAACCATCACACCACTACATAAGTGAAGAACTGAAGGAGTATTGCAACAGAACGTGTTCTAAGAAGTATCTGAAGTTTAGAGCTTCAAAATAAATGTTTGCAAATGCTTCAAATGTTACAGTAGCAACACTTACTCTGGAAATTGACATTAGAGACTATATCCTGTTTTCAAGCAGCTCTGCTGCTCAAGATATCAAAATCTATACCTAGTAAAATTTTCCTTGGTCTTGGCTGTTTGAGAAGAAATTAAAAATAATTTATATCATCCTTGTCTGTACTCTGCTATTTGATTCGCTAAGATTAAAACATGCTATTCTGTTTTCATGTCTCTTACGTTACAGCCTCTTCACTTGCAAAACTGATAAAGTATGAATTAATGCCATAAAATTCTGCAGAAATTAGACCTTTGAAGCCTGTTAGAGAAAGGTGGAGAGAAAAAGGATCTTCATTGAAGATTACCAGCATCAAACTGTCTCTGCTTTGAAGCAGTTTATTTATTTGCTTCTACCACGTTGTGGTAGTTTTAGCCTATGACTTTAACATTTTTCACAGATCTTGAGCAGAAAAGTAGTAAAATGTAAATAAATCACTATTGGGTATAAAAAGGGAAAGCAAACTAATTCTAAACAATCCCATTGGAGAGATAAGGAACTTAAACAGGTTGTACCAAAACAATTTCTTCTCACTTCATGGCTCTGGAGAGATACTCACTTTCTTCTGCTTGACCTTTGGTTAAGTCTAACAAGCAACTTTCTCTGCTCCTTTCTCTTCTCCCTTTTGTACAGGGGGGTCTAGATAGGCAGGGAAGGAGAAGCTAGAAGCTTCCCCTGATCTTTGAGCAGGGGGGTCCTTGTGCTGTTTATTAATTGTAAATGTGTGTAAATGTTATAAATCCTGTATATTTTGTACATATTCATTGCATTCCATTGTAGATTGTAGTTGTGCCTGTAAATACAGCTTTCATTTGCTTCCACCTGAGCTGGTCTGGCAAAGTTAATGTTGGGGGATGTGTGGAATATTTCAACCCACCACACACATCTTTACAAGGGAACAAAAAAGAAAAAATCTCTCAAACTTATTTTAACAGTTACCATAGGAATTGCTGCCTTTCAACTAGGTGTCACAAGCCAATTTGATGAGGCTTCTATTATGAAAAGAGAATTTACTCATTAAACTAATGCTTTGAACTGCTTGATTATTTTCTTACTTTTTATTATACTGGGGTTTAGAAAAGCAAGTTATATGCTACTATAATGAGGGTTTAATCTA